>NC_087350.1:60335229-60960229 GCF_030014295.1 Loxodonta africana | reverse complement strand
GTGTGATTAGACTTCAGAAAACCTCATTCAATGGGGCAGCATTGAGCAAATATTCAACACATTTAAGGGGATGCCATGTTTCAGGCGCTGTGATAGGCATTGTCCCTGGCTGGTACAAAAAGTTAAGGTACTCAGCTGCTAACTGAAAGGTTGGAAGTTTGAGTCCACCCAGAGGTGCCTCAGAAGAAAGGCCTGGTGGTCTGCTTCAGAAAAAAACAGCCATTAAAACCCTATGGAGCAACCTTATGCTCTAACATGAATAGGCTCAGCATGAGTTAGAATGAACTCGACGGCAACTGGCCTTTTAGTTTTTGTTTTGTGTGTGTGTGTGCGTGTGTGTTAAGCATTAGCAGTAGAACTTAGGTTAAGAGTCTTGGCTTTAAAACTCCAGGGTCTTGGGTTCAAATTTTAACTCTACACTTATTATATGATCATGGGCTGATTACTGCACCCCTCTGAGAATCGGCACCTCTCATTGGTTTGTGTTGATTAGGTGAGATTATACGCTTGAAATAGTTAGCACAGGGCCTGAGGATATAGAGTAATCTCTGAAGAAATATGGCCTATTATGTTCACTGTTATAATGGTGAACACAACATGGTGTTGGCCGTCTTGAGAGTTCCCTGTCATAGATTATCAGCTCCATGTCAGAGATGAAGGATGTGATTCAGAGAAGGTAACTGATTTGCTTGATGTCACAAGGTAGGTGAAGCAAAAGTAGAACTGGGATCCAAGATGTCTGACACAAGAGGGTGTAGAATGTTAGTGAACTAGGATATTCTTATTTTCTAAGGAAAAAAGTTTCAGTAGAAAGGTTTACCAGCCCAGGGATCAAAATCCCTGAGTTCTAATCATGCTTTCCTTGTAAATAGTTGGAAATCACCTTGGGTAAGTCAGCTCATCTCCATAGGCATCGGTGTTTTCCTCTGAAAAATGAAGAGCTTGCACAAGAAGACTGTTGAGACTCCTTACCCTGATAACCCATGATTCATGTCACAAGTCACAACAGCTCCTGGGCAGTGGAGTCACAGGGTGGAGAAGCTTGTGGTTGTTTTAGACAGCACCCCTTTTACACTTGATTGATTTAGGGGTTCTTGCACCAGGAAGCAGGGTGCTCAGCTTGCCTAACTCTCTGCCTTTCTCCTTACAGGTGGCATTGTCTTGAACCCATCTTTCTATGGCATTCCTGGGCACACCCACACCATGATTCATGAGATCGGGCATAGCCTGGGCCTCTATCACATCTTCCGAGGCATCTCGGAAATCCAGTCCTGCAGTGACCCCTGCATGGAGACAGAAGCTTCCTTCGAGACTGGAGACCTCTGCGGTGACACCAACCCAGCCCCAAAACACAAGTTCTGCGGGGACCCAGGGCCAGGGAATGACACATGTGGCTTTCATACCTTCTTCAACACTCCTTACAACAACTTCATGAGCTATGCAGGTAGGGCCCTATTCTCTGCAGGGTTTTTGCTTGTAGAGTGATGGGCAGATGGCAGAGCAAGGCATTGCAAAGTACACAGGGCTAGGTATCAGCTGTGAACCCCAATCCTGCCTTTGGTACCCTGAACAAGGTAATCCTGAACAAGTTGCTTAACTTTCCTAAGACTGAGACATTCACATCGCAAACAGCGAGAATAATGTTCCTTCCATGAGCCCCTTGGGGATTCAAAGAAAATGTTGAATCTGAAAACTCTTCAGAAAGGCCCACTTTAGGATGCTGAAAGCTTACCTGGACCAAATGTCAGGAAACCCAGGTGAAATACCTAGCTCTGCCTCAGTGTAACCTTATGCCTTTGGTTCCATCACATAACCCCACTAGTTCCACTTTTCTCAAGAAAGTGGCTTCTTTGAACTTGATCTCCAAGTTTCCTTCTAGTTTTCCAGCTATGTTTTTTGAAGCTGTTAGTTGTTGAACTTTTTTTATTTTTTTTTTTAGCCCAGGTACCCCATAGATAAACATAAAACTCTCACACCCAGCTTTAAAAAATAGAATATGTTTGGTTTTGCAAATACACAATTATTACATGAGATTCCGCATGTATTTTTCCTAATGACCTACATCCTTATCAAAGCCATTTTGGACCATCAGTGACAGTGTTAAGAGCTCATCTCTGGATTCTAGGATGCCCTCTGCTTCTTTCAAGGCCACTTCTGGACTGTACAGCACTTTGTACAAACTAGAAAAAGACCCCCCTTCCTCTGGGCAGTCACAGCCCTCGCAACTAGCCTCTTCAGTCAAGAATCCTTGTGCATGGCACAATCTGCACAATTGCATGTGGTAGCCCAGCATCAAATTCTATTACACCATCCAGTTTAGCTGTCTCTTTCTCATGCTAGAACAATGAATTCTATAAAGTCAGATTGTATCTTATACATTCCTAGCACCTAGCAAACCACCTAGCACAGGACCTGGTGCTTCAAAATTGTGTTTCTTAGAAAGGAAGGGAGGAACGAGCATAGGGAGAGGGGGTAGAAAAAATAAATTCTACCGTAATGGATCTATCAAATTGATTCTTATCAATAGCAAGATTTTCACTTGTACGACAATTTATTGTTCATAAGAACTTTGATATTCACTTTGGTATAAGCTTATAGGGTAGGGCTTATTCCCATTTTACAGATGAGAAAACTGAATCTCAGTGAAGTCATTTGCCCCAGGCCACACATATAATAAATGGCTGAGCTGAAACTGAGACCTAAGGGCTCTGACTCCAGGTAATTTTTTCCCTCCTATTCTTGTGTTACTCTTCAGAAGAGACCTAATTGATGGTTGAGTGGGGAATGGAGCAACCTGGGTGGCTTTCAAACCGTGTTCCACAGAGATGCCTCAGGAGGCTGCACAGGGCGCCTGTGTGAGCGGGCCTCTCAGCCTCTAACCCCGCTTGAACCCTATTGTCTCAGATTTTATTTAAAGAAAGGTTTCACACCTAAAACCCAGTGGATTCGATGATCCCTAATGGGCCTTCCTGCTTTCCCATTTGGGCTAGTGACCTCTGAGGGCCTCTGCAGCATCAGGCTCGTACAGGTCAAACCTGCAGTCTCTGGAAGGGCCCACACTTCACCTCTGGCACCACAAAGAGGCGTTAGGTTTAAGTCTCTAAAAAAGATCAGGGTGCTGGGTATTTCCTCAAAAGCAGATTCCCACTGGGCTCCCATTTCCCGGCCAGCAGACATCCCACATCCGGTGCCCTGGCCCCTCACACAGGCGTGCTTACATTCCATTTCTGTAGCACCTTTCCTTGGCCAGCTCAACGCACATGGAAAATAAACAATAACATGAGTTTGGAAGTTTGCCGGCCTCTTAGGGGCCTACGAACTGCCACTAGCTACCAGACCCCCATAAACTAAATCTTTTTTTTTTTTCTTTTTGTTCCCCTTTGTACAGATCTAAAGGGTGATTGATTTACTGTTGTTTTTTTAAAGGAACCCCTCAGCTCAGTGACCCATTAACAGCAGAACTAATTCACTGAGCTACGATAACAAACTTACACCCGCAAAAGCATATTCAAGGCAACCACGAGCTTTGAAATGTTTGTTTTCCTTAGGATCTCTGATAGATGAGGTGACAAAAGCAGCTGGATGAAATTCAAAATGCAGAACAGGATCAGGTTCTCAGGCTGCGGAGAGAGGGATACAGAGGGGCTCCCGCAGTAAAGGCGGGAAGGCGGGGACATTGCCTACAACCTTCTTCCACTCACTTCTCCTTCCTGGGTGCTTTGTTCCCAATTGGATTGGTCACTAGTCAGGTCAAGTGCAGCGCTGCCCAGTAAAATTTCCTGCAAAGATGGACATGCTCTGTATACGCACTGACCAGTATGGTAGTCACTTGCCGCACTTGGCTGTTGAGGACTTAAAATATGGTGAGTGCAACCTAGGAACTGAATTTTTAGTTTCAAATAATTTTAATTAAGTTTAAGTGGCCACCCATGGATGGTGGCTACCATTTTCAACAACCCAGATCTGCTATAACTATCGAGTGCCTATAGCATCCCAGACACTGTGTGAAATACTTCGTAAGCTTATCTCATTGAATCATCAAAATAACCCAATGGGTCAAACCAAAAACACCAAAATCAGTTGTCTTCAAGTTGATTCTGACTCCTGGCAAGCCCACGTGTGTCAGAGTAGAACTGTGCCCCACAGGGTTTTCAATGGTTGATTTTCTCAGAAGTAGCTCACCAGGCGTTTCCTTCACGGTGCCTCTGGGTAGACTCAAACTTGCGATCTTTTGGTTAGCAGCAAGCATGTTAACCATTTTCACCATCCAGAGACTCCAACCTAACGGGTAGGTGCTATTATTATTACACATTTTAAAGATGCAGAAGTGGGACTCAGGTAGCTTAAGTAACTTGTTGAGGCTCACACAGATCAAACGGAGCAGAGGTGAGATTCAAACTCAAGTCTTTCTTACTCCTGTGCCCATGTTAAACCGGCTGCTGTCGAGTTGATTCCAACTCATAACAACTCTATAGGACAAGGTAGAACTGCCCTATAGGACAGAATAGAACTGCCCCATAGGATTTCCAAGGAGCGGCTGGTGAATTCAAACTGCTGACCTTTTGGTTAGCAGCTGAGTTCTTAACCACTGTGCCAGCAGGGCTCCAGCACCCATGTTATTAGCCAGTATTTATCTGCCTCACTTTCGTATATGAGCGGAGATTGAGAAGGTCTCAAGCATTTGGACCAAGAAGACACCAGGCGGGTGTTGGGGGCAAGCTTAGTTCAGCAGGACAAACAAACCACCAGGAGAGTATAGTCATGCAGAGCTGTTGGATAAGCCTTCTTCGGCAGATAGAAGTGCAGCAGCCCAGACTCTGCTTCCTGAAGATAATAGACCACAGGGGGCCAGACAAGAGGACCCTACAGTCAAGGCCTTCTACAGCTGTTGCAAGCATTTTTGTTAACATCTTTCTGTGCGTCGGAGCCTTTTAATGTACACATTTGCTTTGAGGTAGCAATTCCACCTCCAAGGAATATGTTCCAAAATAATTACTCAGTTGATGTGTTTAAAGATTTAGCTTCAAGAATGTTCTCAGCCATGTTCTTTCCTCAAATATTCTTTAGCATTTACTATGTGCCATACATAAAGAAGAAATGTTTATACGTATGAAAAATTAGGAAGTGCTTACATGCCTAGTGATGATGGATTGCTGAAATAAATCATGGGACATCCATATTATAGAATGTCATGTGGCCAGTGGAGATGATGTGGAAGACTACTGAGGGACATGAGCAGAAATGGAGTAATGCAGTGGTTCAGAGCATTAATTTTGGAATGAGGGATCAAATTTAAATCCACTGCATCATAGCTTTTTGACCCTAGGTAAGTTATTTCATTGGTACCATGGAGGATAATCATACTTAGCTTGTGTGATAAACCAAAAAACCCAAATCTGTTGCCGTCGAGTCAATTCCAACTCATAGCAACCCTAAAGGACAGAGTAGAACTGCCCCATAGGGTTTTTCAGGAGCGGCTGGTAGATTCAAACTGCCAGCCTTTTGGTTAGCAGCTGTAGGTAGCTCTTAACCACTCCACCACCAGAGTGCCCACTTGTGTGATAGTAGGTATAATTATAGGTAAACCACTTAGTAGTGGCCTTGGTACAATAATTAGTGCTCAATAAAATGACAACTAGTGAGATTGTTTGCTCTTTAATGTAAAAAAAAAAAAGGCAGCAAGGTCTTATACGTAGCATAAGATCTGTATATATGTATGTGGTATATGTATATGATGACAAGAATTATAGAAACTCACTGCAGATGTACACATACCTATATGTATATATTAAATATTAATTACATTATATTATATTACTTTAGGTAATATGTTTAGGGTGACATTTATTTCTTTGTAATTAGTTTTGGCATTTTGCAAATGTTCTATAATTAATACTGTAGCTCTCATAATCATTTATCATCATCATTATTTTAAACACAACAAAAATGCAAGGACTTGTACAAAGGGAAGCTAATTTATCCATGCACTTCATACGGGTTAGCTTGTTAAATACTCTCATCAGCCTTATGAGGCAGGCAACATCATTATTCCCTATTTTGGGTGAATGAAAATGAGGCTCTCAAGGGTAAGCATTTTGCCAACATTCTTCAGGGAGTGGAAGTACCAAGTCTGTCCCTTGAACTTCCATGCTCTGGGCCTTCCTAGACACAGATGGAAATATGTTCTTGAGACCAAGGCTTAGTTAGGACAACCAGGGCACTACATCAACAGCTTGGGGACCCAGGCAGGCTCCTGGAGTCCTAAAGTCCCCAAAGTCCTTTCTGCCTAGAAACAAGACGAGAATAGAAGACTGGGGCTGACAGAGCCTGGAGACTGTGATCAAGTGGCTGCAAATGTTGGGAGGGGAGGCTTGTGGGGGCAGGAAGCAAAGGGGGCTGACTCTAGACATTAGCTAATTGAGACAGAGCATTTGTGATAAATGGAAACCCTTTGGAACCTCACCCAGGGCTCTGATAGCAGCTAAGTCTCTAAGTGATGTGCCATGGAACAGACCTTCCCCTGGCTTCAGCTTTGAAGTTCTAGTACATTCCTCTTTTCTTATGAAGTTCTATCACTTATCTGTTTTTTCAAACTCTTTTATATTGGCAAACATGGAAATGACTGATGGCTAAGTTATAAAAGGATAATACACTTCTTTGGTGGGGAGGGGAAGGAAATGAATCAGAAGTATACAGAGAAAAACAAGAAGAACTGCTGTTTCTGTTCACCATTCATCCTGATAAGTTCTTTGAATTCTCACAACAACTCTATGGTGTGGAGTTGATTTAAATGTCCCAGTCCATAGATGTGAGAACCAAGTCTTAATGTTATCTTTCTATTTCTTTTTATAATTCCTGATTAATATTCTGTTCTATGTCTGTGCATTAAGTGCAGAGCCATTCCTCTATTAATAGATAGGTGTGTTATTTCTATTATTTTTAGTACTATAAATAATGCTTCCATAAACATCTCTGTACATGTATTTTTTCCATGCTTGTCCATGACTATCAATTGAATTCCTAAATGTGATATTGCTAGATCAAAGAGAATACATATTTTGCATTCTGTTTCCCTCCCCGCCCCCCCGTTTCCAGTTTTCCAGTATTCACAGACACAGATACTGAGGCACACACAAAGTTTTCCTAAGCTAGTGTTTACTGAGCTCCTAACCATGGACCAGGCATTGCCCTTAGTTCCTGAAATGCGCAGTCTTCTTACCATTGTGATCTCCACTTTACAGATGAGGAAATGAGGCACTGAGGACATGACATGGCCTGCCATTTTGACTCCAAACCTGTATGCACTAATCTAACCACCTAGCCATCTTTCCTTGGCCAACATGCCCCTCTCCTGCAACTGATCCGTTCAGTGGTTTTTCCAAGGATTTCAGGATGAAGTGCAAGGTTTACCGTCACAAAGAGAAAAGCACCTGATGATCTGGCCCTTCTCAGACTGAGGGGTTTGGAGCCTCTTCTCCAGGCAACAAGGAGCCACAGAATGTTTGATTTTAAGGGGTTGCATAGTAGAATCTGGGCTTGAGGGAGATTTACGCATGTAGACACTCTTTTAGAGTGCTTAGAAAGGGACACTAGTCTATTTTGCTTCCTCCAGATATATTAAAGACATTCCCAAAAAAAAAAAAAAAAAACCATTGTCGTTGTGTTGATTATGACTCATAGTCATCGATATGGGATAAAGTAGAACTGCCCCATAGGGTTTCCAGGGAGCATCTGCTGGATTTAAACTACCGACCTTTTTGTTACCAGCCAAGCTCTTAGCCACTACACTACCAAGGATCCAAGATGTCCCCAGGATGCTGGAAAGGAGACTGTCAAAAATTACTGAGGGGATCAGAAGCAGCTTCTGTGTGTAACCTCCCTCACAATCCTGTCCCTTCCCCAAGCTGGATTCGCAAGGCCAGGTCCAAATGCCCAGCACCTGCCCAAACTTGTTTTCTGTTTGTTTGATAAGGGAAGTGAGCTTGTGCTGCAGGATTCCCAGTGGCAAGTTTATTTTCAGATCCAGACAGCCCTGTGCTCCTCCGTCTGGGACCCAGCTGCAGAAGCCCCGGCCAGGCAGACACCTCTGGGAAGTGGTGTTTTTGGAAACCAAGCCAAAACTGCCTTGCCCTGCCCCTAGGGCAGCTGAATAAAGCTGTTGGAGGGAGAGATGAGATAGGAGGCAAGCTCCTTCCCTGGGGCCTGAGTCTTGGGTCATGGCCTTCAGTCTGAATCCTGGAAAAGAGAGAGTAGGATTGAAGGTCATTAGATCTAAGGAAATCTTAGAGATTGTGTTCCAACCGCCTCTCAGACTCGGGCTCAGCTCACATTTATCAGGCACCTGCAGGATACTTTATCTATACAAGCTCGGAAAGAAGTTCTGTTGATCAGAAGCACAGTCCTGGAGTCAGAACTGCCTGGGTTCAAATCACAGATTTGCCCCTGGCTCTGTGCCCTTGAAACAATTGCTTGCCTTCTCTCAGCCTCAGTATCCTCATCTGTAAAATGGAGAAAATAATATTCCCAAAATAGTGTGAGAGTTAAATGTGTCCAAAACACAATGCATCTTATCTGGCTCCTAGTAAGCATTCAATAAATGTTACCTAATCTTTGGAATAATAGTACTGTGCCGGAGATATTATTGTCCTCATGTTCCCAGCATGGACTCTGAGATGTGATGGAGTCTGTAGTGTTCCTGTCTTCTTGACTCTCTGGCTAGTGCTCCTTGCACAGGAAAGCATGTCTCTGTTCCTGCAGATTCCCTTTCCTGTAATCCCTCAATAACTTTCCCCAGTCTTAGCCATGTGATCTGGTTTACCTCAAATACCTCCTTCTTTGGAAGCCCTTCTTGTACACTCTCCTTTCACCACATGCTATCTCCTTCCATTCAGCTGTGGTAGGCCTCACAGATTTTAGTGGCCTATAACAACCTTGACTCATATAATAACCTAGTCTTAACTCCATAACTAGACTAGTAGCTCCTCAAGGGCGTGGATTCTTTAAGCTTCATTTTCCCATGCCCCTTGGCAGGGGGCACAGAATATGTAGTAGATGCTAGGAAAGTTAATTTGAAGGACAGTATCGATGCATCAGTGAGCAGCTGAATTAATGAATTAGTGAATGAATAAATGTGAAGGAATGAGTGAGAGAACAAATGAGTGCATAAATGAATGATTGATGAGTGAGTGAATAAGCAAGTGAATGAATGAATGATAGATAATGAATGAGTGGTGAAGGAGGGAAGGAATAAGGGAAAGGGTGACTTACTGACCAGTGGATTTGGGGCCCATGGAAAGCAGCTCGTCTTGCCCTCGTCCTTTGCCCTTAGCCTCTGCCTGAGTTTCAGCTTACTTCTTCAGTTCCATCCATCCTCCCTTCTTCCTGTTCCATCTCACCTGTCTCTAGAAGTGATGACTACACAAATTTGTTCACAGATCATTAACTCTTGAGCATGGGAAGAGGCCAACCCTGACTTGGCAAGGGCTGGGGTGCTGGGTCTCTGGACACTGGAATACGTCATAATTCTCTCACATGCCTTCCCTTGCAGCCTAGTTCTTATCTCTTCCTCTGCCTGCTTGCAGATGACGACTGTACTGACTCCTTCACGCCCAATCAAGTCGCCAGAATGCACTGTTACCTGGACCTGGTGTACCAGAGCTGGCAGCCTTCCAGGAAGCCTGCACCTGTCGCCCTCACCCCCCAGATCGTAGGCCACACAACGGACTCCGTGATGCTGGAGTGGTTCCCGCCCATCGACGGCCATTTCTTTGAAAGGTGAGTGTGGCCTGTGAAGTGCTGCAGGCCCCTCTCTCTCTCTCTTGCCAAGAAGAGGGAAATTTGGAAGAGAAGCAGCCTTGGAGAGGAATTTTACTGTTTTCTTTATTCTTGTACTTATTCAACAGATATCCCCACACCTAGCACAGTGATGCGTACACACATTTTAACTTTTGGATTAGAGAATAAAGGAATGGTTAATTAATAAGTAATAATGCATATTTTAAATGCATGAATGAATGATTAGTTTTCCTTTATCACTAAAAGTTTGGAAACCGGTATTGACAGAAACTTCCCCTGAGATGTAAGGTCTGTTTCATGTCCATGAGCTCAGGAGTTGAGATTGCCAGTGGTTCATGGACAAACACCTATGTAACCAAAAGGTCAGTGGTTTGAAATGACCAGCGGCTCCACAGGAGAAAGATGTGGCAGTCAGCTTCCGTAGATGTTCACAGCCTTGGAAACTCTATGCGGTCACTATGAGTCAGAATCGACTCAATGGCAGTGGGTTTTATGTATGTTTTTTATATATATTTATATATATACACACACACACATACATATATATATATATACACCTACATGCACTTACATATTCAGAATCTTTACCTAAGCCCAGTGCTCTTTGTAGAACTGAAGGTAGGATATTTAGAAGATCAGAGAGTGATATACTGAGGCACAAGTTACCTCATTTCTACTCTCCTGCCTGTCACCTAGAAACTGTATGACCTTGGACATGTTACTGTCTCTTCATGAGTCTTCGTCTCCTCCCTTGAAAAGTGGGATTCATGATGCCTCAGTGGCCTGAAGTTAGAGACCAAAATTAAGTGGTCTCTTGTGGTACCTTTCAGCATTGTCAGCTCTTGAAAAGCTCACGCTTTAGGAGAACAATATTTGCAAGGGCCACGAAAAGAGACTAAAACATATGCATCTATTTTGTAACTTAACTATAATTGAGGGCATATTAGTGTATTACAACTTCCTCCTGCCCATCTTGGGGATCTTTTTTCCAATAACGATGATATAACATTGATGATGATGAAAGTAACAATGATAGTAATTAGTATTTGTCGTTGCAGTTGCTGCCATTTATCAGGTGCTTACTCTGTGCTGGATTCTGTACTAAATGCTTTATATGCAGGGTCTCATTTAATCCTTCCAATAACCTATAAAAGGGGTAGCATCTTCCTCATTTGCCAGATAAGGAGGAAGCTGGAGCTGAAAGAGGCTGACCGGTCTGACCAAGAGCCCATAGGAAGTGGTGGGGGCTGGGCACCAACTGGCATGTGCTTTCATTAAGTCCTTCAAAGACCAGAGTTAGGATGGTGCTCCCCCTCCCCCGAAAAGAGCCACAAAAGGGTAACAAGAAGCTCTCAAGTGTACACACACACTTGTGTGCATGTGCGTGTGTGTGTGCATGTCTGTATAAAAATGTGTTAGCTCATTCATGGTGCTACGTTAAATTTGGGCTCTAATGTTTTCACACCACCATGAGTCCCTGAATTTAGAACCTTGGTTTGGCAGCTGGGTGGGTGTGATCACAGTAGGGAAGGAAATGCGCTTCTCAGGCCCTCTGCAGAAACCCCCCTTCTCCTTGCCCCAGGCCGCCCTCACTGGGAACTCAGAGCTGGGTTTGGGAAACCTCATGTGACACTTCAGAGCAGGCTGTCCAGCAGCCCTGAGATTTATTTATTTTTTCTGTGGCGATGAGAAGTATCAGACTTTTGGTCAAGCCTTGGCCTCAATTCCACTTAAAAATGGAAGTTTTGTAAATGAAACGTCCTGTGTATGTATTCAATTTGTATTTCATAAAGCAGTTATTGTCCATTAAATAAATACCATCTGATTGTTGGAAACCTATTGGAGGGTTAATTGTTGTGTAATGAGATATGTCTCTATTACATAGTGCCCTCAGCCTCAATCAATATGTTTTTAATAACCTATAGTCACTTGGTACTTGAGGCTCATACAATAGCTATTCTGTTCAGTCTAAGATTTCACAACGGAGTTATCACATGTTAAATTAAAGCTGACATTTTTGAAACATGTCTAATTAAGGTTAACAGCTATGTTGACCATAGACTATAGTCTATGGCTAAAGGAAGTCAGTCCACAAGTTCAATAAATTGTTGTAAAGAAATGGAAATCCCATGCACACAAAGTGTACACTCACGCAGATTAGCTTAGAGCAAAGTGTGGAGGCTTCGATGTCAGTTTCTCTGTGTTCAGTTCTCAGAGTCACCACTCCCAGGCTATGAGACCTGGGGCAGGACATCTCACCTCTTTGATCCTCTGAGCCTTCTTCCATTAAAAAGGTACAGACCTGTTAGCTCAAGACAAGAACCAGTCCCAAAGCCAACTCTTCAGACAGGGATTGGACAGTACTATTTTTTTTATAGGATAGAAAATGATACTGGTGGGGAGTGAGCTTCTTGGATCAAGTAGACATATGAGACTATGTGGGCAGCTCTGGTCTGGAGGGGAGATGAGAAGGCAGAGGGGGTCAGAAGCTGGCTGAATGGACACAAAAACAGAGTGGAGGCAAGGAGTGTGCTGTCTCATTAGGGGGAGAATAACTAGGAGTATATAGCAAGGTGTATATAAAATTTTATATGAGAGACTGACTTGATTTGTAAACTTTCACTTAAAGCACAATAAAATTTTTTAAAAAAGGTGCTAACTGTGCCCGTTTCACCTGGCTTTTGTAGGAAGTTCAACAAGATGACGTCTGTGATATGCCTAGCACCACTGTCACACACTCTGTAGTCAAGAAATATTTACCCTCATCTTGTGCAAAGTTTTCCAGAGCTGTTTAGCTACTTGAAATTTCTCTTTCCCTGCAAAACCTCTGGTGTTTTCCACTACATCCATCAATGCCAACCTCTCGCCCCTGGCCATCCTCATGTCCTGCTGCTGTTCCTCACATCTGTGGTCTAAGAGAATACAAGGGTTTTCCTTAAAAAAACATATTCAGATCCTCCCACAGCCTGTGTCCTCACACATGGACAACTGAATAAATAATTCAAGGCCACCCTGCTTTTTCTAACTCCCTTTTTTTTTTTTTATCTGTCTTGCAAACATGTGTTGACTGGATGGTTTCAGTTATCTGAACAATTGGCTGTGGTGTATTGGAAGGAGCACTGGACTGGGAATCAAGTGACCTGGGTTTTAGGTCTTTGTGACCTCATCCATTTTCTCTGCTTTTCTGTCTCAGTTTTTCTACCTGTAAGCCAAAGATGGTTCTAGCCTTTCTCAGCTAATGTTCCTCTTTCAACTCTCAAGACAGAGAAAACGATTTGAGTGACTGTTTTCTCAGTTCTCCCAAGGATGCATAGGAGAGAAGTTAACTTACTAACTAAAATAACTAGTATCATTCTAGATGCATAGGAGAGGAATTAATTCATTATGTACAGTAGATGCCTTGTCCTTGTGTGTCATCAAGTGAATTCTGACTCATACAGCAGTGCTATCCAAAGGAATTTTCTGCAATAATAGAAATATTCTGTATCTACATAGTCTAATATGGTCTAATATGGTAGCCACTGATCACCTGTGGCTATGGAGCACTTGAAATGTGGCTAGTGTGAATGAAGAACTGAATTTTTAGATTTATTTAAACTTAAATAGCCACATGTGGCTGGTGGCTACCTTGTTGGGCAGTGCAACCTCAGAGCTTTAAACCTTGATTCTCTCGTAGAACCCCAATTGAGAAAGGTGATCTTTCCCAGTGTGTACATCCTGTGCTCCTTTGATTTCATTATTCATGTGTGTGTGTGTGTGTGTGTGTGTGTATGTGTACAGGTACTCATAAAAATCAAATAAACACCAAAGGTATAAAATACATACTGTACTCCCTGGATGTGTAGCTACACTACCTGATTTTGATAAGGCACAGACTTTTACTTTCCAAGCTATGACCTTAGGGTAATTACTTTGCACTTGTGAACCTCAGTTTCCTAATCTGTACAATGGTGTCATTTTCTACCCTAACCAGCATCACATCACTGTTCTTTAGTTGCTACATTTGCTTTTACTTTTGCTTCTTCCTCCCTAATCATTCTTCATTCAGCATCCAGACTAATCTTTTTTAAGATGTGAATTAGATCATGCCCCTCCATACCTTACAACTCTCTAGTAGCCTTCCCTTGTTTTCAGGTATAATTTAAATGTGGTCTACAGGACTTTTCATGACCCAGCCCTTACCCATCTGTCCAGCTACCTCTGTTACCTTCATTTGTAGCTCCTGCTACTCAGGCTTGTTTCAGGACCTTTATGGATCAAGCTGTTTTTTTCTGTTTAGGCTCCTGGAAGCACTGCCTAAAATGCTTTTACATCTATTCTTGTGTCATTCTTTAGGCCCTGGTGCAAATGGCATCCCCTCACAAAGACCTTCCATGACCACTCCAGTCTTAATTAGCCCAGCCCACCCCATTATTCTCATCCTTTTACTTTCCTTCTAGAATTTGTCACAATCTGTAAGCTTATATATGTTTACCTATTTGCTTATTGACCATTGCCTCCACTGGACTGCAAACTCTATTTGGGCAGGACCCATGTCTGATTTTCTTACCCCTGTGTGGTCAGTGGGGGTTCCTGGGTGGTGCAAATGGCTAATGTGCTCACACAACTGCTAACTGAAAGGTTGGAGGTTCGAGTTCACCCAGAGGTACCCAGAAAGAAAGGCCTAGAAATCTACTTCTGAAAAATTAGCCACTGAAAACCCTATGGAGCACAGTTCTACTCCGACACACATAAGGTCATGAGGAGTCAGAATCAACTCAATAGCAGCTGGTTTATTTTTTCTTTTTTGTATGGTCATTGTCCAGCACTTGAGCAGTACCAACACCTAGAGACTCCTCAGTAACTATCTGTTGTGTGAATAGATGAAACAAATGAATACTTAAATCAACGAATGACTACGAAGGAACTTACTTTGTGAAACTCTGTGCAAACAAGGCATGTTAGTGTCAGCTGGATGATGTTGTATTCACTCATCAAAGTATTATTGGGAACCTAGGATGGGCTAAAAATTCAGTAAGTACAGGTGACTTTAATTATCACAAAAAATAGAATATCTAAAGGAAATAGAAAAAAAAAGTTCCAGTTACCATTGAAGTCAGCGTGGTTCCTAATCACTGGATATTTATAATCTCATGGTGATCATAAAGCCATTCATGTGACTCAGAGTTGCTATGCATGGACTGTGATCAATGTAATGGAACTCTGCCCTCTACTAGTGGTGCTGAGGAAATCCCTCTCTCCACCCTTCATTCCCTGACTACAAGTCTATTTGTATAAGTATTAGAACAAGAGGAGCTCATACTTATTTACAATATGTAGAAAATTCAAAAATTTGGAAAGAATAAAAATAGGAGGAAAATTATCCTATGTTCCACTACCCAGAGTTAGCTGCCAAAAATCTTTTGTTGCATAAAGTTACTTGAATAACATTGAGATACTACTATAGATTCAGTTTTGCCTGAGTTTTTCACTTAACGTTATAGCATATACATTTTCCAGGCAATTGCATAATCTTTATAAATATTACTGTAATAGCTGCTTACCATTCCATTGAGCAGATTAACCATAGGCTATTTAATCATTCTACTAATGCTGAATATTATTTTATGCTTGCAAATACTCTAAGTACGGTCTCACACAGTGATAAGGCTGAGGAAACAAAATCTGCAATTTGAAGGTCTGGACTAGGTTAGTCATGAGTATTTGCAGTGTGTCTGAGTGACTGGTGTACACTCATTCATTTTTCCATTCAACAACCTATGTTGATCACCACTATGTAACAAGCTATGTGTTGGTCACTGAGGGAAAAGACAATGATAAGACATGGACCTTGCCCCAAAGGACTTCACAGTCTATTGAGAGAGACTCACCTCTCTACTGAAAAGTCCTCACTGCTGAAATGATGTCCAAGGGAAACCTTGAAGGATGGGGAACACCATCCAGGTGGAAAAAGGGGGGAAAGGTCATTATAGGTAAAAGAGCATTCAGAGAGTGGCAGGGTCATAGCAGAGCCTGGCAGTTGGGAATATCTTGGAGTGATGAGAAGTAAGGCTAGAGTGATAAGGTAGGCAGCTGGCAAAGGGTGTTGAATATTATATCACAGGATATAAAGTGTTAGAGTCACCGAAGGAGGAAAGCAGTGGCATGATCTGTTCAGATTTGGCTTTGAGATGAATTCCGTGGTTAGCTACGTGGAGGAGGAATGGCGGGAACCAGTAGTTGTGATTTTCATGACAGACTCTTCCTCTGCATGTGATCTCAGGGGCACAGAGAACTTCCCTGTGAAGGGAAAGCCCCAGAGTTTGAGACCTGGCTCCTCTATTACACCCTTTCAGGTAGCCAAAGGATGGAAATTCTTCTAGGAATGAAGAAAGTGGTAAAGGCAAGGCCATTGCATTTTGAGAAATAATGGGTTGGGCTGAGACATTTCTTGACATCTTCCCCTGATTCAGCTGCCAATTCCTCTGCAGAGGTGGCTCACATTTGCAGTTTTGAGTCCACAGTAGTACAAGGAAGAGAGCTCATACATCTCCTCTCCCTGCAATTGCCTCCTAAGCAGACGCCAAGTCTGGAGAACAAGTAGGATCCCAGAAGCTGTTGTGGCCAAAGGGAGATTGAATCCAGATACAAAAGACAGTGGGGGAAGCCACCATAATATTCCATTTCTGAGGCTGGTCCCATTGAGGGATTGGCTCACCTCTTGGAAAGCTGCTAAAATTAATTAGATGGCATGGTCAGGAAACTGCTTATGACTGTTCAATCTAGGAGTGACTCATCCATCCCTGAATGTTGGGGCTGGAAGCTTCTTTAGGCAACATCTAGTCCAGCCCACTCATTTTTCAGCCTAAGGAACCATATTTTCTTCATATTTAATGTCTAGGGCACAGGATGGCAGCTGGTACATGGTAGGTACCTGATAAATATAACTAAAGGAGTAAATTTTGAGGACAAAATGGGGCAAGAGGTTTTCTCACAACCACACAGCTAATTCCCAGTAGAGGTTTTCATGCATTATAAAGATAAGATTATGCAGGTAGTAAGTCTTTGGCCTATTGATTCTGCTCTATTTAAACTTAGAGAAGTGTATCTACCATCAGAATAGAAACCATTTAGGCTTCTATAACAAGGTCCTTGCTGGGCAGCGGATAGGAATTTCACTTACAGTCATATTCCGGAAGCTTTGGCGTGTGTGTAGAGGAAAGGAGGTAACAGAAGCGTTGTGTCGTCTGCCCTGTTGCCTTTGGCCTCGTGGAGTCAGTGGCTCATTCATCTGTTCCTAAGTCGGTGCATTTTCGCTCTTTCCTTGGCCTCCTAGAGAATTGGGATCAGCATGTGAGCTTTGTCTGGAAGGGAGAATCCTGGTGCAGTATGCCTTCAATGCCTCCTCTCCGATGCCCTGTGGCCCGTCAGGACACTGGAGCCCTCGGGAAGCAGAAGGTAAGTCAGCCTGGAATCTCACTTATAGATCAAGGTTATGAATAACAACTCTTTAATGTATGTGGGGTTTTATGACTTTTAATGGTCTTTCTCATATACCATCTCCTTTAATCTTAAGATCACCCCACAAGGTCAGTATTCATGAATTCATTCAACAGATTTTTTTGAGCATCCGCACTGTCTTAGGCGTGTCATTCCCACTTTACATATGAAGAAGCAAAAGCATTGATATATTTAAATAAGTGCCCAAGGCACTGATAGACACGATGTGTACACATTTGTATATGTCTCTAGTCTCGACAGCCTATGGGAGCAGATGAGGTCACAGTAGCTTCTATACACATACGTGTGGGCTTCAAGACGTTAGTGATCTTCAGGACTTCTTCAGTTATTTCTAGAGATACTCAGGGCATTCCCACACGTGTCATGACTCTTCCTCTCAGTTTCTCCCATATGCCCTCCTTTTTGAGATCCATTTACCTACAAGACACTTGAGGGAAGCATCTCACTATTGCCACTGTTGCAGGCTCCACCCATGACCACATCCTTTCCTGCTGGGACAGAGAGGGGCTGTCTCCCAGGCCTCACAAGGGGCCAACGATCTCTTGCTTTCTTGTAGTAACATCCACTGCCAGATCCCCTGTTTTCTGTAGACATTAAGAGAATGCCTTTTGTCCAATGCTTTGTTGCACTTTGTCACTTGGCCCTCGTGCACTGTCGTTTGGAACTTAAGGAAGCTCATGGAAAATTGCCCACTCCAATTCCTTCTGCAATCTTTCTTTCTTTATGAAGCCAGGCTGATGAAGAGACACCATAACATACTTTTCTTTCAGTCTTCCATCTCACCCTCCCCTGCTCTCAAAAAATCACAAATAAAACTCACTTCCCATCTCCCCCTCCCCCATCCCTTCTGCTGCTGTGCAGACCTGCTCATGCCAACAGTCACTGGGTGGGGACACTATTACAGCAGATCATTATGGAGAGTGGAATCTGACTCCTCATTGAGGTTTCGTGAGAACTCCTCCTTTATCCTCTATATATTTAGAAAGAAGGCTGGAAAGAAAAAGCCAGAGATAGAATAAAGCAAGGGAGAGGGATCAGAGAGGAAAGTAAGGGAGAAAAATGACAGCACTGTGCTGTGTTATCTTCTAAAGTAACTTAAAATAAAAATGAAAGTTGAACTCAAGAACACTGAACAAATCCATCTGGAATGTAAAGCAAGAAGGATGTCTGGGAGAAGCCCTCAGTTCAGCCTCACAGGACCACAGTCTGTCAGACTTGGAAGGGATGCCGGGGTCATTCAGCCCCAGTTCCCACCCAGGGCAGGAAACCCCTCTATGTCTCCCTCACTGAGGCTTCCCTAGCACCAGCTCAGACATTTTCTTGGCCTCCTTGTTCCAGCTCCATTTGTTAGAAAGTTCTTGGTGAAATCTGCAGTTGTAATTTTTCCACCCAGCCATTCCCCCTTTGGTTTCTCACAGAAGGCGTGTGTCTCCTCCACCTGACAACATTTTGCACACTTTCATAGAGTGAACCCAACTTATCTGTGACCACTGTAGTGCCTGGCACAGTAAATTACACAGAACATAAAATTTACCATTGAAGCTGTCTTAAAGTGTATAACTTGGTGGCCTTAAGTACATTCACAGTGTTGTACGACCATCACCGCTATCTAATTCCCGAACTTTTTAATCACCCCAAATGAAACCGCATGCTCATTAAACACTCTCTTCCCATTCCTCCCTACTTCTAGTCCCTGCCAGCCACTAATCTACTTTCTGTCTCCATGGATTTGCCTATTCTGGATATTTCATATAAATGGAATTATACAATATGTGACCTTTTGTGATTGGCTCCTTTCATTTAGCATGCTTTCAAGCTTCATCCACGTTGTAACAAGTATTAGCATGTATTGTATTCCTTTTCATGACTGAACAATAATCCACTGCAAGGATCTACCACATTTGTTTATCCATTCATCGTTGACAGGCATTTGGATTGTTTCTACCTCTTGGCTGTTGTGAATAGTGCTGCTATGAACATTTGTCTGTTTATGTATTCTTGTGTTTAAAGGTTTCTCAGTTTCAATTTACAGTACAGTAACAGTAGATATAATGCACATGAGCAAAAGCTCCTCAATAATGTTTTAAGAGTTTAAACGGGTTTAGAGCATGGAGAGTGAGGGGGGCGAGATGGATAAAGGCCAGATCAGGATGGGTTTGGATCTACACCGAGGGCGGCAAGAAGGTGCTAATGTGTCTTAGTAAGGGCATGGCATATGATAATAGTTGCCTTGTTATAAAGATTGTTGAAGCTGTTTTGTGGAGAAACAATCGGGGGAGGAGAGTGCTAGAAGGAAGAGCCAGTTAGGCGGCTGTTGCAGAAATCCAGGTGATGGTGGTGGCCTGGATGAGGTCAGCGGCAGTGAGAATGGAGAGAGGTGATGGAGGTTAGAGATATTTGGGAGGCAGAATCAGCAAGACTCTCCTCTGAAACTTCTCTAGTTAAAACCATCTTGATTTGTTCTACCACTTGTTTGAATGAAATAGCTTCCAGACATCTCTCCACACCCCTATACAACCCAACTCTCAATTGGTTAAGTGTGTTCCTGGTTTGTCCCTGACCCCTTAAAGTGTGATATACAGAACTGAGTTCAACTGGAAGTACTGAGCCCCCTCGCTCCCTGAGCTGACTCAGGCCTCCAAGGAAACCCAGCAGCCCTGGATTTTCCTTTAGGATATGTAAATTTAGTACATCCAGGCCAGGAAAAGACACTGTTCTTTTTTTAGTGCATCCCATTACAGGCGCTGTGATCCTTTTGGCTCAGACCCTTTTAATATCCTTGAAGAAATAAACTGTTCCTTGAGCCAAACTCTGCAAATTATTTCTCAACTCATTTTCATCCTATTTATCTTTGCATGTTTAAGTTTTTGACTTCTGAAACTAACATAAAACTCTCAAATCTATGAGCGATGCCAGACATATCAGTGGTGTTGGGTAAAGCACACTGGAGGGATGAAGAGGACTGCATCTTGATCCCAGATCTACCATCAAATTACTCTTTGCCCTTGCTCAACTTCGCCTGTGGCGTCAAACTTGCTCTGAAGTTGGTACCTTATCCACAGAACAAGCAGCTGAACTATGATGTCCTTCCCAACTCTAATATCCTATGGAGCCATAACTTCTTTTTAACTCCATATTAAGAAGATAGAAAATTATTCATTTAACAGATGTTTATTGAGCATCCACTGTGTTCCATTAACAGCATCTCAGAGGAGGTAAATACAGCCACAGAAAGTTTTGCCTTTGGCCTCAAAAAGCAGTACAGCTCAAGAGAAACCCTGTTTTCCTATCTCTTGTTCAAAATTGTATTCCATAGATGACTGTTTTCTGATGTGTCCAATAACATGTTACACTTGTAGCTCAGGAATTAGATAGCTGAGTCTGACTGACTCAAACCCCACTTAAGATCACTTTTGCAAGCATATAATACATTCCAAGTGTTGAGTTTTCCATGAAACGTTAACGCATGGTACTAGATATTTTCATTTTTTTTCCTTATTTATGTGTGATTGTTTTCCCAATTTTTCTGCCTAGAATATTTCAGGTATGCTGAAGTATTCATCTGGAAAAAAACTTGGCACTACACCTTTATAACTATATTTGTGTCAACAGTTACAGTGTATATCCACATAGATATATAATAGGTATCTGTATAGGGTTGCAATGAGTCAGAATTGACCCGATGGCAATGGGTCTGGTTTGGTTTTTGTATACATGTTTATAAATTTAGATCAGCACAAGTATGCATACATATATTTCTAAACATGAACAAGGGCTTATTTCTAGTGGACAGCATATATAAACTTGTAACTTTATATTCAGCCACCACAACCCACACATCTGTCAGTTCCCACACATCTGTCAGTTTGTTGTACCGTGGGGGCTTGTGTATTGCTATAATGCTGGAAGCTATGCCACTAGTATTTCAAATCCCAGCAGGGTCATCCATGGTGGTCAGGTTTCACCTGAGCTTCCAGACTAAGACAGACTAGGAAGAAGGACCTGGCAGTCTACTTCTGAAAAAATTAGCCAGTGAAAACCTTATGAATAACAGCAGAACAATATCTGGTACAGTGCTGGAAGATGAGCCTCTCAAGTTGAAAGGCACTCAAAATATGACTGGGGAAGACCTGTCTCTTCAAAATACAGTCGACCTTAATGACATGGATGGAGTAAAGCTTTCAGGACCTTCATTTGCGATGTGGTACGACTCAAAATGAGAAGAAACAGCTGCAAATGCTTATCAATAATTGGAATGTGGAATGTATGAAGTATGAATCTAAGAAAATTGCAAGTTGTCAAAAATGAAATGGAGCACATAAACATCCATATCCTAGGCATTAGTGAGCTGAAATAGACTAGTATTGGCCATTTTGAACTGGACAATCATATGGTCTAGTATGTTGGGAATGACAAATTAAAGAGGAATGGCAATTGCATTCATCGTCAAAAAGAGCACTTCAAGATCTATCCTGAAGTGTGGTGCTGTCTGATAAGATAATACCCATACCCCTAAAAGGAAGACCAGTTAATATGACTATTATTCAAATTTACATACCAACCACTAAGGTCAAAGATGAGGAAATAAAAGATTTTTACCAATGTCTGCAGTCTGAAATTGATCAAATACGCAATCAAGATGCATTGATAAATACTGGTGATTGGAATGTGAAAGTTGGAAATCAAGAAGGAGGAACAGTAGTTGGAAAACATGACCTTGGTGATAGAAATGATACCAGAGATCACATGATAGAATTTTGCAAGACCAATGACTTCATTGCAAATACCTTTTTCAACAGCATAAATAGTGAGTATATACGTGGACCTCACCAGATGGAATACACACGAATCAAATTGACTACCTCTGTGGAAAGAGACAATGGAGAAGCTAAATATCATCAGTCAGAACAAGACCATGGGCTGACTGTAGAACAGACCAATTGGTCATCTGCAAATTCAAGTTGAAGCTGAAGAAAATTAGAACAAGTCCATAAGAGCAAAAGTACGACCTTGAGTATATTCCAGCTGAATTTAGAGATTATTTCAAGAATAGATTTGAGTCATTAAACACTAATGACCGAATACCAGATGAGTTGTGGAATGACATCAAGGTCATCATCCATGAAGAAAGCAGTAGGTCATTAAAAAGACAGGAAAGAAAGAAAAGACCAAAATGGATGTCAGAAGAGTCTCTGAAAATTGTTGTTGAATGTAGAGTAGCTAAAGCAAAAGGAGGAAATGATGAAGTAAAAGGGTCGAACAGAAGATTTCAAAGGTTGGTTTGACAAGACAAAGTAAACTATTATAACGAAATGTGCAAAGACCTAGAGTTAGAAAACCAAAAGGAAAGAACATGCTCAGCATTTCCGAAGCTAAAAGAACTGAAGAGAAAATTCAAGCCTAAAGTTGCAATATTGAAGGATTCTATGGGAAAAATATTAAATTATGCAGGAAGCATCAAAAGAAGGTGGAAGAAATACACAGAGTCACTCATTGTGCCAAAAAGAATTGGTTGACATTTAACCGTTTCCAGAGGTAGAATATCATCAACTAATATACTGAAGGAAGAAGTCCAAGCTGCACTGAAGGCATTGGTGAAAAACAAGGCTCCAAGAATTGATGGAATACCAACTGAGATGTATCAACAAATGAATGGCACTGGAAATGCTCACTCATCTATGCCAAGACATTTGGAACACAGCTACCTGGTCAACTGACTGGAAGAGATCCATATTTATACCTATTCCCAAGAAAGGTGATCCAACTGAATGTGGAAATTATTGAACAATATCATTAATATCACACACAAGTAAAATTTTGCTGAAGATCTTTCAAGAATGGTTGCACTAATACATCGATAAGGAACTAGCAGAAATTCAAGCTGGATTCAGAAGAGGACGTGAAACGAGGGATGTTATTGCTAATGTCAGATGGATCCTGGCTGAAAGCAGAAAATACCAGAAAGATGTTTACCTGTGTTTTATTGACTTTGCAAAGGCATTTGACTGTGTGGATCATAACAAATTATGGATAACATTACAAAGAATGGGGATTGCAGGACACTTAATAGTGCTCATGTAGAACTTATACATAAACCAGGAGGCAGTCATTCAAACAGAACAAAGGATACTGTGTGGTTTAAAGTCAGGAAAGGTGTGCGTCAGTGTTGTATCCTTTCGTCATACTTATTCAGTCCGTATGCTGAGCAAATGATTTGAGAAGCTGGACTATAAGAAGAAGAATGTGGTGTCAGAATTGGGGCACTGGGATTGGAGAAGGACTCATTAACAAGTGTGATATGCAGATGAAACAACTTTGCTTGCTGAAAATGAAGAGGACTTGAAGCACTTACTGATGACGATCAAAGACCATAGCCTTCAGTATGGATTATAAAATTATACCTTAACATAAAGACAACAAAAATCCTCAGAACTGAATGAACAAGCAACATCATGATAAACAGAGAAAAGATTGAAGTTGCCAAGGATTTCATTTTACTTGAATCCACAGTCAGCGCCTATGGAGGCAGCAGTCAAGAAATCAAGTGATGAATTGCATTGAGCAAATCTGCTCCAAAAGACCTCTTTTAAACAGTTAAAAAAGCAAAGATGGACTAAGATGCACCTGATCCAAGCCATGGTGTTTTCAATCACCTCATATGCATGCAAAAGCTGGACAATGCATAGAGAAGACTGAAGAAGAATTGGTGCCTTTGAATTATGATTTTGGTGAAGAATATTGAATATACCATGGACTGCCCAAAGAACGAACAAATCTGTCTTGGAGGAAGTACAGCCAGAATGCTCCTTAGAAGCAAGGATGGCAAGACTTTGTGTCACATACTTTGGTCACGTTGTCAGGAGGGACCAGGGACCAGTCCTTGGAGAAGGACGTCATGCTTGGTAAAGTAGAGGGTCAGCAAAAAAGAGGAAGACCCTCAATGAGATGGGTTGACACAGCAGCTGCAACAAGGAGCTCAAACATAACAACAATTGTGAAGATGGCGCAGGACCCAGCAGTATTTCATTCTATTGTACACAGTGTTGGTATGAGTAAGAGTGGACTTGACAGTACCTGACAACAACCAACACCATGTATATAAAAAGGTGTTTTTTTTTTAATAATGGAGCAACTGGACCTTTGCTCTTCTCTTTTCTCCTTTCCTCTCTTTTCCTTTTTCCTTTCTACCTCCCTCCCATCCCCCCTGCCTCCTTTCTTTCTTCCCTTTGTCCTCCTTCCCCCCCTTCTTCCCTCTCTCCTTTCCTCCCTCCTTCCCTTTTATCCTCCCTCCTTGGCTTCCCTCCTTTCTTACTCTCTTCCTTTCTTTGCCTCTGCCCTTATTGCTGCACACCACCACACATGCATCAATCTCTTACCCATGTCCATTTTTCCTCCTTAGAAACTCTGACCTGTCCTCATGTCCTCTGATGCTTCCTTTTTCTAGGCCATGGCACCAGCCACAGACCAGATCTTCAGTAATTATTTTTTAAAAGGATGGATGGATGGATGGATGGATGGATGGATGGATGGATGGGTGGGTGGGTGGGTGGGTGGGTGGATGGATGGATGGATGGATGGATGGGTGGGTGGGTGGGTGGGTGGGTGGATGGATGGATTGGATTGATGGATTGGATTGATGGATGGATGGATGATATATGTATCTTTCAGTAGTTTTTTTTAAAAGACAAATCTTATGTCACTTGCTTGCCTAAAATCCCTTAGTAGCTCCCTATTGCACTCAGTAAAAATTCAGTTTCCTTAATGTGACATGCAAGACCCTTTATATCCTGGGTTCTGCTTAGCTTGCCAGCCTCATTACTTACTGCTTTCTCAGTGTACTCAAAAAGTCATCTTAACTCACATTCTCTCTCACCTCCACGCCTTTGCGCAAATGATTGTCTTTGCTTGGAATGCCTCCTACTCCCAATATTTTCCTCAATTTCACCTTATTTTTTAGAACTGAGCTAATATATTTTTGAGCATCAATAATAGATTTTATACCATTGGATATTCATAGCAATCCTGCAACCTAAGTATAATTACAGTTGGTGACAGAACTCAGAAGTAGTGTAGCTGATATTTTGACCTACCTTCCATTTCTTCAAAGCCTAGCACATTGACGAGGCCAACAGTATCATCTAATATTCTACATCCACTAGGGAATTACTGGACCACCTGAGTCTCAGTTTTCTCTTCTGTAAAATGAGTCTCATAAGACCTGTGTCATGAACTTATTGGCAGGATGAAAAGAGCTGGGCAGGTTAAGTGCTTGACACATAGATGATGGTCAATGCCATGAAGCCTGGTATTATTAAAGAGATTGCTGCCTTGGTGGTGAGTTGGACTGGATGACCCTAGGGGCCCTTTTATGTCTAAGAGTTTGTCTCTGATAACCAGGAAAACACCAGCTTTGCTAAGATTTCTACTCCTGTTTACTGACCTGACAATAATGGCCTGACTTAACCTTCCTGTCCTTTGGAAAGCATTTAGTCTATCTGTTGATTAATAAGAAACCAGGGAGGAAGAATGATCCAAAAAGATTTGTCATCTTTACTCTCCAGTGGCTTCCTACTATTGAAAACTGATTTCTCCAGAAAAGGGAGAAAGACAGCTGCATTCCTTGCCAATTCTAGGAGAAAGCCTATGGAGAGGGTGAAATGTTCACCTGGCACCCACTATCAGGCAGCAAGCCTCAGCATGACGTCAAGTACAGAACCTATCAGTCCAATCTCACCATCCCAGATGCCATTCATGGCCATAAAATTATCCAACCAACTTTGGATTCCATCCAAAATAATGTGTGATCACAAGAATGAAGGGAAAATAAGCTGACATGAAGGTTCTAAGGAATTTTGTATACCAGGCAATCCTTAAAGGAGAACCCAGCAAGGTTCAAGGGATTATCACTCATCCTCCATATATAGAGTCTGCACTTGTGCCAAGTCCTGAAGCCAATGGCCTTCATAGACGAAGGCCCAAGAATCCTCAGTGGATGCAGGCATTGACTCTCAAATACTTAGATGCCACGTCACCTAACTGCTTTATTTTATAGATAAGAAGAAAAAACGTGTGACCACAGATGCAGAGTTAGTTAGGAGAATAACGTGGCATGGCTATTTATCCCAGATTCTGGAAAATAACTGACATTACTATTACTATCAACACCATGACATCACCTGATTTGTGGGACCTTTCTAATATTTTGTATTACTTCCCATCCATTTTGGTTAGCAGCCAAACACTTAAACACTGAGCCACCAGGGCCCCATCCATTTACTTAGTTAGCACTACCGATTTGCACTACGGAATCTGGAG
The DNA here is from genome assembly GCF_030014295.1 of Loxodonta africana. Taxonomy (NCBI): domain Eukaryota; kingdom Metazoa; phylum Chordata; class Mammalia; order Proboscidea; family Elephantidae; genus Loxodonta; species Loxodonta africana. The sequence goes on along the minus strand of NC_087350.1, from coordinate 60,933,619 downwards.
CTAAATGCTGCTAGGCTAAATGCAGTCCAGATTCTACGGGCGGGAGGATCATGTGAGAAAAGCTCTGGAACAGAAGAATTCAGGACCTTTGTTCTAGTCCCAGCTCTGGCATATAAGTAAGACACACTCCCTACTCTGGCTTCCTCATCTGTCAAATGGAGATAGTTGCGTCTGTTTCACCTACCAGCAGAGGTTTATATAGGATAGAATGAGATAAGAGATGTCGATATGCTTGGGAGAGGTGGAGCGATAATGAGGCCACGGCAGAGCAAGTGGTTGAAGGCAACTCTCAACAGGCTTGGGCCCTGATGTCTGCTCCCTCAACTCTCTCTGCTTTTTCTGTCATAACACACGCCATGATCTATTGTACATTCTCCCTTAATTGTCTGGCTTTCTCACTAGATAGTAAGCTTTAGGAGATCAGGGAACATATCTTGAAGGTTCATGGCTGTGTCCCCAGCAATAAGCATAGTATCTGGATGGTGATAAAAGTAGAGCTACTTGTAGTAGAATTAATTAGTAAGTTGGGGTTACCATAATTAGATGTGATTTTAGTGAAAGTAGTAATAGAACATGGAAAGTAATATTTACATAAAACCAAAAGAAAAACCAAACCCACTGCCGTCAAGTCGATTCCGACTCATAGCGACCCTATAGGACAGAGTAGAACTGCCCCATAGAGTTTCCAAGGAGTGCCTGGTGGATTCGAACTGCCAGCCTCTTGGTTAGCAGCCGTAGCACTTAACCACTGCACCACCAGAGTTTCCAGTATTTGTATAGCAATAGCCAAAATAGGAGTAATTGTGATAAACAAAGAAGTCATAGAAACTGAATTTGTGGTAGTGGAAGCATCAGATATGGTAGAACCATAGAGGAGTAAAAGAGAAATAATATCAGAAGTAAGGAAGGAGGCAAGTGCAGGGACTGCTGTTGTTCTAATGATTTTGCCTACGAAGAAGTGCACAATGTTCTCCAAAGTAAGCTTAGAAGTTTTCTTTGCAGAGTAGAAAAAGGTCCAGGATCTCATTGGAGGGTTCATCAGGATTCCGTCTGGTGAGGTTAGACAAGTTCATTCATTCACACACTTGGCCTTGCTGAGCTCTACACAGCCAGGTTTAAAGATATGGAGAAGACATGAGACTGCCTCAAAGAGCTTATCATCAAACAAGAAAAGTCTATGCATTGAATAACATAACATGGTATGATACCGACCGTTGGTAACCTCAGCCAATTACTTCCTCTCTCTTGGCTTTAATTCCACCTCTTATTGTCCCTGTGACCTTCCTCAGGTTACTTCAACTTGTCTCATTTCCCTCTCTATAAAATGGGAATGGTAGTATACCCTCCTCCCAGGCATTTTGCAAGAATCAAAGGAGTCAACACATGGAAAACCCTTGGCATAATATATGGCACATGGTGGGAATTCTTTCTCCATGGATCTTGTTTTTAATTCTTCAGTTCGAAATGAGTCTCTTTCTTTTCTACTGCCGTAGGACTCTCTATGTACCCCCTTTTAGATACCATGGCTTGATAGAATTGACACAGGTTTTAGACTCAGATAAAACTGGGTACAAATGACCAATTCTTCCAGTTTAGTGAGTAGCGTTGAGCAAGTGACTACATGCTCTGACTCTTAATTCCTTGATCTTAAGATGGAGATCATGATACCTATCTGTCTAGTGGGAATGTTTGTGATGAAATGGCATGGAGTAAATAAAGCACCTGCCATGGTGCTTCGCCCTTAGTGGAAGCTCATAAATGATCATTGCATTTTTTATGATAGTATCCATTATGTATGGCTCACCATCCTTCATATATGACATTGACGTTAATGTTGGACACCATGTGACATTTATTTGTGTATTTTCAGCCCTTATCTTAACAGCTCAAATTTAGTAGGTGTTAAAATATATGTATATATATATAATAATAATAGTAACAATAGAAGGAAACTCTCCAAGTCTATCGTTGTAATGTTAAGCTTTGAATCAGTCCATTTGTTACATAAATTCCGTTTTATGTGAAATAAATTATAGAATAACTGCACAAAGTAAAAAGAGTGCATGGAAATAAAAACTGGAAAGAAATAAGAGAAAAGATGGAATTATTTCTTTAAATTTGTAGGATAATGTAATTTTTTATCAACTCATTATACTGTTCTTGCTTTCCAAATTTTCTACACTGAGCACAAATTACTTTGATAAAGAAAAAATTAAGGCATTAATAATAATAATATTAAAATCCTGGGACAAAATAATATGGGACCTAGAAATAAGTGATATTCTAGATGTTATGGCAGTTTAGTGTCATAGCTTATGGCCGCACTGCCCAATAGAACTTTCTGTAATGATGGAAATTTTCTGTCTTTGCACTATGCAATACAGTTGGCACATGTGGCCGTTGAGCACTTGGAATGTAGCAAGTGTGATTGAAGAACTGAATTTTTAATTGTGTTCTATTTTAATTCATTTTAATTTTAACAGTCTTATGTGACTAGTTCGACTATATTGGACAGCACAGGTTTAAAGCAGTGTAGTGGATCAAAAACCAAGCAATCATGATAGAGATGTACATGTGACATAGCCAAATGAAGCAGAAACTCAAATTCAGATTCAGGTTCTGGTACCATCACTTCTTAGCTGGTGACATTGGGAAAATTACTTAATCAGCCTTATTCATTCAACAGTAAAGTTCAACAAATACTTAATGTGGACTTTCTATGGGCCAGGAATTGTGTTAAGTGGAGTATATATGCACTGAGTGAAACAGCTATTAAAAAAAAAAAAAAAAAAAGAAGCAAAAATGACAACTACATTAAAGGATTTTGGTGACAATCAGATGAGCTAAACAATAGCTAGGGAATATACTCATATGCTATAAAGTGCTGCCCTCAATAAAAGTTTATTTGAGTAGATGATGTACATGTGCCAACAACCCACAAAGTCAAGAGTCAGGAACTCAGTGGTTGGAGAGTAAACAATAAGAAAAGTGTCAGCTTAGGTGAAGAGGCTTATTTGTGCTTCACACCAAACTAAGAATCACTTCTAGCCAATGGTTGCTGTGAATAAACGAGTAAACCAAGCCAGGGAGGAGTGGAGGGAATTTTGCCATTATCCACATTGCTTCTTGTTCTGCCTTAGGACATCTAAGATATCTTTGTGCATTTTCTTTGTTCCCCCTTTCTTTTTCTCTTCTCTTCGTCATCTCCATTTTGTGGCTTTCTTCTTCTCCCTTGCCTGGGCAGAAGTGAGAAAGAAGGAGGCATTTATAGCCTGCACTGGAATTGCTTTCCCACCTCCAGTGGCTTTCTAGCTTTCATATTGTGGTGCTTCCTCTTCAGACAAAGATTGCTGTTACCCTTTTGCTTTAGAAATGTTCAGCACGCCAGCCCCCTCTGGCCACTGATGTTAAAGAAAAAAGAAAGTGGCTAGTAGAACAAATTGAGGTTCTTCATCCTACACTCACCAGCTGATCTGTCCCTCTCACCGGACTCCTTTAAATAAATTAAAGCCAATTGTTACATTGAGGCCTGATTACTTTTCTCAACAGTGCAAGAGAGAGCTCTCTGAGGGTCTAAGACTAGTGATCTCAGCAGAGAAAAATTCAGAAGTCATTGCAGGCTGAGATCAGTGGGGATGAGACATCCTCTCCCTGGGAAAAGACTAGAAGAATCCCTCCTTTTCTTTCCCCCCTCTCTAACCAGCGCTCCCCCCCCCACCCCCAGTCAAACTGGACAGAGCACAGAGAAGCTCCGGTATGGAATGACCTCATGTGGGGAAGGGGAGGAGAAGAGATAAGATGGCTCCAAGGCTGCCTTCCAGCTCTGTCTTTCACGGTTCTAGACAGTTTTCTCCCAGAATCTTCAGTCCAAGGGCTAGATTATATCCATGTTCACCTCCTCTTTGAGTGAGGTTTTCTGGCTCCTCTGACGTTTCAGGTTGGTTGTACCAAAGGCAGTATCACGTGGATTCTAATTTATTTTATTGGCCTCTGCAGCCAATATGGCAAATAAAGAAAAGGACAAGTTTTGCAATGAGACAGAACTGGGCTCTGATTCTGACCTTTACACTTCAATCTGTGTCACCTTGTGTAATTCACTCCATGTTGGTGAGCCTTAGTTTCATCGACTGTGGAATGAGTCCTTGCAATAATTAAACAAGTTGATGGGACTTAGTGTATCCGGTAGCAAATGCGTGTCCCCTCCTTCTTTCCACCCTAGTCAGCAAAGGCTCGAAGTAGGAGATGAGGAAGGAAAGTTTGGACATGGACTCAATAGTAAGATTCTGATTTGATTGTATTTTTGACCAAATGTCTGATGATTTATACAAGATCTGTGTTGCAGAGATGGGGACAAGCTAGATGCTGCACAGACAGCACATTCGCTCCCCGTCTGCCTGAGCTCTAGTTAGGCCAATCTCTCCTAAAGCCTGTAGGAAGCTCTGAGGACCAGACTGAAGGCCTATCCTCAGGAGCTCATTCCATTATCTGTTCTCCACAGGTCACCCAGATGTTGAACAACCCTGTAAGTCCAGTGTCCACACCTGGAGCCCAAACTCTGCTGTCAACCCACACACGGTCCCTCCAGCCTGCCCTGAGCCACAAGGCTGCTACCTCGAACTGGAATTCCGCTACCCATTGGTCCCTGAATCTCTGACCATCTGGGTGACTTTTGTCTCCACTGACTGGGACTCTAGTGGGGCTGTCAATGACATCAAACTGTTGACTGTCAGTGGGAAGAATGTCTCCCTGGGCCCTCAGAATGTCTTCTGTGATGTTCCACTGACCATCAAACTCCTGGATGTGGGCGAGGAGGTGTATGGTATCCAGATCTACACACTGGATGAGCACCTGGAGATTGATGCCGCCATGCTGACCTCCATTGCAGACAGCCCACTTTGCCTTGAGTGTAAGCCCCTGCAGTATAAAGTGGTCCGGGACCCTCCTCTCAAAATGGACGTGGCCTCCACCCTACACCTCAATAGAAGATTCAAGGACATGTAAGTGTACTCTCTAGATAAGGAGATGATTAAGTGGGTGGGCCATGGAGGGATGTGAGGAGGGTCAGAGGGATCTGGACTAGGAGGAGAAGGGTCATCACAGCCAGACTTACTTCTGATGATTTGTCACCCAGCATTAGATGTAGAATTGCCATAACAAGGCAGAGTACCTATGGTGGGAAGAGCAATGGACGAGAAGCCAAGAGGCCCGTATTTTCTTGACAGCTCTGACTCTAACCTCATTGACCTCTCTGAAACTTAGTTTCCCCAACAATAAGATGAAACAGGCTGGATGAGATTAGCAATGAGAAAGTTATTTATTAGTAATGAAAGTGGAAGAAGAACTAAAGTTTGCTAATGATTTACTTTTCATGTCAAATTGAAGAAGATTTCATGCATTCTGATTGTTTTTTCAGTGGATGAGACGGGGGTGAAGTTATAGTGGGTTGGCTGGAAATTGGGCACACTCCTGGGTATTCACATCAGAATTTTGCTGAAAGCTTAACATCACCAGTCAAGATGTTTGTTTTGTTTTATTTTCTGACGTAGGAGAGAGGTTCAGAACCATCTGATCTTCAAGGGCCATTGTAGCTCTAGGTCTCAATGGTTCCTTTTTTCTTGCTTATGGATAATCACAGGATACTATCACAGCTTTTGTGTGAGATAGTGCTTATCTCCTCATGTTAGTTTTTCAAGCCATCTCTCTCTCACCCCTTCCCTCAAATATCCTCAGGGTTTGTGTTTTATGCGATGAGAGAAGCCACCTTAGAATGAAGTCATGAGTGCTTTTACTGTGTACCAGGCCATGGGCTAAGCTCTTTACATCTTTTACTCATTTCATCCTCTCAACAACTGCAGCCCTATTATCATTGTCACTTTACAGAGAAAGAAACTACAGCTTAGAGATATGAAGTCACTTGTCTAAGATCACACAGTTAGGAAGTGGTGAAATCAGGATTTGAATCCTTTCCTGACTGCAAAGGCAATGCATTGAACCAGGGTTCAGTTAAAAATGGGATGCCAACTTCTGCTTTCAATCTAACAAATGGGGGAGACGTAGCCACCTGATTTGGGTACTAAGAGTCTATGTAGTCAATCAGTAAACATTTTTTGAACACACGCTATGCACAAGGGACATTGACTGGAAACACTTTGAGTGTTGGAAAGAAGAATAGCTCAGGAGTCAAATGTCTGGTTTCTGGTTCCAGCCATTCCATCTACTAATGTTGACAAGTAATCAATCCCTCTGAGGCTCAGTTTCTTCTTCCATATGATGAAAATGCTAAAGTCAATGGTCTCTGTGAGCCTTTCATGGTTCTTCGTTTAGTTTGAAAACAACGTAAGACACAATCTCTGCTCTGTCTACCTGAAAATATTTACTAAGCCAATCATTAATAGAAACCAAGTTCTAGAGGAAATTTTTAATGTTTTTTAAGAGATAGAACCACTTCCAAACACTTTGCCAGCACTTCCTTTTGCATGCCAGCAATTAATGTGCACATCACAAGCAAACCCTTGCCCACTCACTGATTCAGAGATGAAGAACATTGGTTTAAGAACTCAGAGAGAGCACTTGGTTTGTTTCTGAGCATGTACTTAACATTTGAAGGATTTCCTTACCTTGAAAATATTAGTCGTTATGGAATAGTATAGTACCGTAACTCTGTCTTTCTCATCTCTTCACTTGTGTAGAGAGATAAAGTTCTGTAAGTATGTATCTGCTTAAAATTTCTTCATAGAATAGAGAGAAGAAATAATAGACATCTCGAAACCTCAGTTTAAACACTGGTTTCATTTTTTTGCCTAGAGTTATCAGCCTGTGGGAGCTGACAGGGGTTGATAAGTGTGGAGTGGTGGAATTAAACTGAAGAAGTAACAGCTCCGTGACCCTAGGCAAGTCACTTATCCTCTCTGGTCCTCAGTGCCTCAACTCTACAAGGAGGAAGTTGCACTAAATTAGTGTTCTCACATTTGGCTGCACACTGCACACACGTAGGGCATTTTAAAACTGCCTGCAACTCACCTGTCTCCTCAGCATCCTCCCTTTTCCCATTTATTTAACTGGTAAGGATATGGCCTGACCCTCAGGACTTAAAATATCCCCAGGTGATTGTATCATGCAAGTTAATAACCAGTGCACTAACTGGGTTCTTAAAGTGTGGTCCCTGACCTGCAACATCAGCATCACCTGGAAACATGACAGAAATGCAAGTTCTCAGGTCCCAACTCACTTACTGATTGAGAAACTTTTGGTGCAGGGCCTCTCCAGGTGATTCTGAAACTGGTTAAATTTTAATACCCACTGCTCTGTGTGACCTGAAAAAAGCAAGTATCTCCACAGTCTCTTTCACTCATACAATTACACATTCAGTTTACAAATATGTATTGAGATCACTCTCTATGCCTGAGCGTACCAGGAGCTGAGGATTACCGGGATGATTCAGGCAAGGTCCATTTCCTAAAACACTCGTGCTTTAGTGCTGGGAACCTTAGCCGCTTGATAAATATGGCAAGGCTCTGTGCCCATTTTCTTTTGAACCACGCTATTCAGATTCACACTCTTATACACCATTAATCTTTCATTCATTCACCAGATTTTTCTTTAGTGCCTGGTCTGTAACAAACAAGGAGCCCTGGTTGCTCAGTGGTTAAAACACTCAGCTGGTAACTGAAAGTCCAGTGATTCCAACCCGCCAGCTACTCTGTGGGAGAAAGATGTGGGAGTCTGCGCTTGTAGATTTACAGCCTTGGAAGCCCTATGGGGAAGTTCTCTGTCCTGTAGGCCCACTATGAGTTGAAATTGACTCGGCAGCAATGGGTTTCGTTTTGGTATATGCCAAACAGGTCCCTGAGTAGTACAAACGGTTTGCACTCTGCTACTAATTAAAAGGTTGGTGGTTCAAACCCACCCAACAGTGCCACGGAAGAAAGGCCTGGCAATCTGCTTCTCTGAAGATTACAGCCAAGGAAAGCCTATGGAGCAGTTCTACTCTGTAACACATGGGGTTACCATGAGTCAGAATTGACTTGATGGCAACAGGTTATGTGCCAATCACAAGAGATAGACTGAGGCATGGATCAACCCTCCTCTTTGTGTCTCTTGAGTCCCAAGGAGTTTATTGGAGACTTGGGCTGGACTGGACTTCCTAATGTGCATGTTCTCTGAGACAGAAAAAAGCAAAATCCATCATTCCAAGTCCAGCTACCATTTCAACTCCTTTATCTCTTGATAATTTGAGTTCTGAGCCCCACCACAAATACCTCTTTGTGTGTGTGTGTGTGTGTGTGTGTGTATTTTGCTGCTTTCACATTTTTTCCATATCAAATAAATTGGCTCTTATGCAAGTTCTATATAAAGACTGTTTTGGAGAAAAAGAGGAGAGAGGGAAAAAATGCTTTCCTTTTCTTTCCTGACTCAACCCATTGCATGATTCCCTTTGATCTTTGTCTTCATTTTTTTCTCTTAACAAAAATATTTATTTTTTCTGTTATCTACACAGGAGATAGTTTCCCAAGGTATGACACTGATGAAGAGAAAGGCTTCTATGCTTACCCCAGGGAAATTTCTAGTAGACTGATTACTTTTGGCCAGGGCAAGGAAGAAATGCAGAACTCCCCCCTTAAGTAGAAACCCCTCCAGTGAACAAGAATGGCCACTTTCAGAGGGAAAGTGGCCCAGCCTCAACTCTGCTACCAACTCACCACGTGATGTTAAGGCACTTTGGGTCATAGATTGGGGCCTCAGTTTTTCCATCTGTAAAATAAGGAGACAATTAACTTTTAAACTTTCCTCTGTGGATAGATGTTGTTCTTATGTAATGGTGACTCATTCATTTTTGTTGTTGTTGTTGTGAAAGAAATTCAGCAGCTTGTCTGTAAGAATTGGTACCCACTAGTTCTGGATGCTCTGGTGAGATGTGTAGTTTGTAAATAACAATAATAATATACTGAGTATATACACAGCTCTAAGTGCCTTACAAACACTAATACCATTTAATTCTCATGACAATATTATGAGGCATGTGAGGAAACTGAAGCTCCAAGAAGTGATTTTCCCAACCTTATACAACTAGTAATGGCAGAGCCAGGTTTAAAACTCAGGTCTAGTTCTAAATTCCACTTCTGGAGCCCTGGTGGCACAGTGGTTAAGAGCTCAGCTGCTAACCAGAAGGTTAGCAGTTAGAATCCACCAGCCTCTTCTTGGATACCCCTATGAAGCAGTTCCACTCTGTCCTATAGGGTTGATAAGAGTCAGAATCGACACGACAGTAATGGGTTTGGTTTTGGTTTAATCCCGCTTCTGACAATTCAGACAATCACTATACCACACTACCTTCTGTTGCAGTAACCTACCACCACCACCAGCTGCCGTTGAGTCAGTTCTGGCTCACGGCCACCCCATGTGTGTTACAGTAGAACTGTGCTCCATACAGTTTTGAATAGCTGAACTCAAACCTGTAACCTTTTGGTTAGCAGCTGAGAGTGTTTGTCATTTGTAATACTCAGGGACTCCCACTGTAGTAACACAAAGGCAGAAGTTTAGAGCTGAGAAATATATCTAATCTGGCCAAAATTCTACATACAGCAAGTAGAAGATACAAGATTACAACTCACAGGCCACTAACCCATAATCAGCTCCTGTGACCTACCCTTGGGGTCCAGCAAAGACAAATTCTTTATGCCTCTGGCTAAGAAGAAAGAGCAAGGAATCTTCTGTTTCCCAACTTGGCTATCAAGTGCTTCTGTACTGAGCACTGTGCTCCTTGGGACTACGTGGTAGCTTCGGATTTCTCTGAGAGGCAAAGACTCTGGATAAAACTATGCCAAATCATAGCATTTTCGTAGAGAAAGTGAGGCTTAAAGCAAACCAGTGAGTTGAACAACAGCTCACTCTTGTTATGCATCTATCCATCTTTCCTCCCATCTATCCATTAATCCATTCAATGGATATTTACTGAGTATCCATTAGGTGCCATCCAGGGTGTTGGGACATAGAGATACTGCCATGAATAAGACCAGCTTGGAGCCTGACCTCATGGTGCTCACACTGTATGGGAATAGAGAGAGAAGCAAGCAATGTCACTGCAGTATAATAATGCTCTGATGGAAGAAACAGACACAGTGTCAGAGGTTTCTAACCCAAATTTGGAGGAATTGAGGTCTAAATTTAGGACTAGAATATAAACTCCCAGAAGACTGGGTTTTTGGCCTGTTTGTTTGCTGGTAACATTCCAAGCACCTAGAACAATTCTGAGCATAAAGTAGGCACTCAATAAATATTTTTGAAGGGATCTTAAGGTGAAGAATGAGAAGGAATTTAGCAGGTGAAGAAAAATGGAGAAGCTACAATTTGCTAAGCGCATACTATGTGTCAAGAACGTGTTAAGAACTTTACCCAGATAATCTTATTGGATTTAATCTTCACAACAACCCCATGAGGTAGGTGGTTTTATCCCCAAACTACAGGTCAAGGCCTGAAAATTAGATAAGGAATGTGAATTGTAGAGGTTTACACAACTATTAAGTGACAGAGCTGAGATTTCTACACAGATCTGTCAACCCCAAAGCCTGGGGTCTTAGTCATTCATTCTCTGGCTGAGCACCTATGTTTGTGTTGCTATTCTGTTCGTGCAACTCTGTTAAGATCATCGGTTTAGAGCTAGAAGCATTCTTAGAAGTCATCTCTCACAACTGGCTCATTTGTTTGTGTATCCCACTTCATTAATCCATTGATTCTTCTCTCACATTCAGACCTGTTAAGCTGCCAACACAGTCCCTACCTATTTTACCTCATCTCCTTGGCATTCTCGATGCAATTCTTAGAGGAAATAAATGAACATAAGGAAAGGATATGTTTGTATGATCTGAGTGGAAATTCTTGTGGCTCTGATTCCAGTATTTACAAATCAGATCTCAAATCTATTGTACTCCAAATACTCAGCGCCCCATCAATCAACTCAAAACTGTAGTTCATTCATCATTTCACTCAATCAGGAAATATTTATTGATTCCTACCACAAGCCCAACTCTTTTTCTAGGCACTAGGGATGCAAGGGTGAACAGAACAACAGAGCAGAAATAGTCCTTGCTCTCACTGGTTCTTACAACATAGTTGGGAGAGACAAACAAGAACAGTAATAACATAACATGAAGAAATAATTGCATAATGTCCCAGTTGGGTAGGATGGAATGATTTTAGATAGGTGGTCAGAGAAGGCCTCTCTGATGAGGTGGCATTTGAACAGAGACCAGGAATGTCCCCTTGTGATTCATAATGAAGGCAAGCTGAGCTACCGTCACTGGGAACCCAGCCTCTTTGGAACATGGGTGTCTTAGCATATGACCCCTGGAGCTTGATCACTGTTTGGATTATATTCTATTTAACCATGCTTGTGGTCTTTATTCTCACCTGGTCCAGATTCTTGAGAACAAAACTTATCATGTTCATATGAAACAGAATAGAGGCTCCATGAATGCTCGCTAAAGAAGTGAGTGAAGAATGTGGCAGCAGCAGCACAAAGTGGAACCTCTCAAAAGATGAATCTCTTGCTTCCAGATTTTAGCCATAACATTGACACGTGATGCCATAGTAAGTCTGGCAGGATTTGGAAAGTTTAGCCCAAATCAGGGTCAGCTGAAGGCACAGGTGGCTCTTGCAGACTGTTTTCATGGCTCTTGAAAGGAAACACTACTTCATTTTTTTTTTTCCTCAGCCCCATTTCTTTTCTTGGCTCTTTCTGTATCTCACCCAGGCACCCATTCTTTATTCTTATGTGTGTCCATTTGTGAATTCATTCACCAACTGGGTAGTGAAAAACTAATATGATCATATTTGGTAATTTTTTTTTTTTAAGAAATGTTTATTGTCTATTCTGTACAATGCACTGTGATAGAACTAGAAATACGGCCATAACCAATGCAGACCCGATCCCAGGGCTCCTAGACCCATAGTCTGCTGGAGGAAACAGACAAGGAAGCAGGTGATTATACCCAAGCACAGAAAGCGCTGATGCTTGAAACCAAGTGGGTTCTCAGTAAACATTTGATAAATGGATCAATGAATCAACATACTGTATTCTGTGGCAGAAATTTATGCTCAATCACAGATCAAATGTAGAGATTTGAAGAGAAAACCCACTTTGATTCTTAGATCTACTTCATTCCTTTTAACTGTTGCATTGTATTGCATAGTTTGAATGTGCTGCAGGTCACTCAGCCATACCTTTAATGATGGACATTTAGGTTATTTCATATGTATTTCTACTACAAACAAATACTACAGTGAACGACCTTGTACAAGCCTCCTTTTGGGCACATGCAAGCATTTCTCTAGGGTTGATACTGAGACGTGGGATTGCTGAGTCATAAACTATGAGCTTTTTTCATTTTAATGGCTATAACTATACGACGTTCTAAGAGAATGAGCTGATTTACACTTCACCATCGCACTTTTTTTTTTTTTTTTTTTAATCGGTATGGTACTCATTGCCATCGAGTCAATTCCAGCTTATAGCAACCCTACGGGACAGAGCAGAATTGGCTCATAGGGTTTCCAAGGCTGTAACCTTTATGGAAGCAGACCGCCAGATCTTTCTCCTGCAGACCAGCTGGTGGATTTGAACCACCGAACTTTCAGTTAGCATCCCAGAGTTTAACCACTGCACTGCCAGGACTCCTTATCAGTATGATAGGACGTGTTATTCTACCTCTCCACGGCTATTCGATGCAATGCAAATGCTTTATCTTTGCCCATCTGTTGGGTAAAACATGACTCTCCCTGCTGTTCTCATTATGTTTTCTTGAGTGAGCATCTTTTCAAATTATACTGGCCGTTTACATTTCTACTTCCGTTGTCTACCTATTAATATTCTTAAGTTATATCTTGTCCTTAATCTCTCCACACCTTAAGTTTTCTCATCTGTTAAATTGAGATTTTAATATCAGTCCTCCTACATATCCCCCAGTGTTTTTGGAATTCAGGGTGAAACAATGAGGCAGGAGGGAGCTAGCATTTGTAAAGAAGTTACTCCGAGTCATCCTTTACGCATAGATATATTTATCAGTGTTAATTTAGTATGTGCCCTGTGCCAGGAACCATGCTACATTCTCAAGATGCAATGGTGAACACAAATCAACCCAGTTTCTGTTCTCAGTGGAGCCTAAATTTAGTCACTGGGTTAGCCACTCTCACATCTGCTAGTACTAGTAATAGCACCTACTACAAGTAGCACTACCATTACTACTAATAATAACTACCATGTAGTGAATACCTCATGTATGCCCAGTATGTTTTACAAGCCTATTGATGAGGTATAGGTATTAGTGTGCCTGAGTTTTAGATGAGGAAGCTGAAATTCAAAAAGGTAAACTCACTCATTTAAGGTGCTACTTATTTAAGGTAAAGTAATTTTTTTTTTTTAACTCATTTAAGGTACCATAGTTAATAGATGCTAGAGCCAAGTTACTATCTCCTTGCCTGACCCCAAGGGTATGCTTAGCAAACTTAAAGAGCATAATCATTGCTATGGTTACTGGCAGAGGATGAAGCAGCATCTTGATGGGTGAAGAAAGTAGATGTTAAAACTGGTGCTTCTTGTTTCCAAGAAGTAACAGAGTAAACACACAAAAGAGGATAGCAATTTTTTTCTTTTTGTACATTTAATCAGATGAGAAGGAGAAGGCTTGAGGAAGTGAGGGCACTGTCAGGCCAGCATGGTTTCCAGTAACCTGTTGCTGAAATGTATGATCCAGACTGTATCCGTTCCTGAGTAGGACCTTCTCCCATGCCTGCCCAGCATGCTCTTGCCTGCATCCTGACGTCCTGCCCACCAGGGCAGATGCACAGCATCAGGAGTGAGAGCTGTTTCTCTAAGCTCAGAACAAATACCACTATTCCTAGTCCGGGCCAGCAGGGCACGTGGTCAGCACAGTCTCACTCTGTTTCTGGAAGTTGGGCATCATCCACCTATGACTCCTTCTCATCGGCCTTAGGCCAAGCACCTCTCAGGATGAAATATGGGCTCTGGGATATTAGGGTGAACAAACAAGCTCAGCAAAATAAAATCTCCGGACTTAGCAGCAGTCGTAGAAGTGTTGACTGTCTCCAGGTACCTTCATGATTATGAACACAGCAAGGGCCCCTGTTTGCAGCTAATACTCCCAGAATCACTTACCTAAATTTCTGTGAATCAATCTGATGTACTACTGAGATTTAAAACGAGTGAGCTATTACAGCTTCTGTTTTACCGATGGAAAAACTGAGACCCACAGAAGTTGAATTATGGACCCAAGGCTCCATTAATAAATTCATTCATTCATTCATTTATTCATTCAATTAGATGTTTCTACTACATGTCGGTCTCTGTCCTGACACTGTGATTCTGAATCTTATAATCTGGTAGGAGAGCTTGGCTGAATAATAACACAAATAAAAATAAAATTGCTAACTGAAAAGTATTACAAGAGGTGACAGTTACAAGAGGTTATAATAAAGTACCAGGAGCCCTGGTGGTGCAATGGTTAAGCACTCAGCAGCTAACCGAAAGGTTGAAAGTTCAAACCTACCCAGTGGCTTTGCAGGAAAAAGACATGGCAATCTGCTCACGTAAAGATTACATCATAAGAAGCCCTATGGGGCAGTTCTATTCTGTCACACGATGGGGTCTCTGAGTCGGAATCAACTCAATGGCACACAACAACAACATAACGGTACAATTAGACAACCTAATTTGAATTAAGAAGGGATAGAAGATGCAACGGGAGAGATAAGCAAGGGCCAGATTATAAAGAGGTTTGTGCCCATGCTGAGGAGTTTGGATTTATTCATTGAGATCTAAACCAATCAGATTTGTGTTGATATAAAATAGCTGTAGTTGCTCTGCAAAGAAGTGATTAAGGAAGAGTGAGAAAGTTCAGCTAGGGGTTATTGTCAAAGGATAAACCAGAGATTAGGGTTATTTGCAGAGAAGTGGATACATTGGAGGTATGTTTTAAAGATAAGATCAACAGGACTTGGTGATACAGTAGATATAAAGGGTTTAAAAAAAAAAGGGAGCTGTTCAATGACTCTTAAATTTCTGGTTTGAGTATCTAGAATGAGGAATATCTTATTTCTTGAGATTATTGTTGCTGTGTGCCATCGAGTCGATTTTGACTCATACAGATCCTATAGGACAGAATGGAACTGCCCCATAGGGTTTCCAAGGAGTGGCTCGTGGATTTGAACCCCGACCTTTTGGTTAGAAGCCAGAACTCTTAATCACTTCGCCACCAGGGCTCCTTTCCTGAGATTGGGATGGGATATATTTTAACTTAGTATTTTATTAGGGGTGAGGGTAGATCAAGAGTCCAGTCTTAGAAATATTGTATTTGAGATGCCCAAGAATCTTACAAAAAGAAAATTCTAAAGGGGTTGTTGAAAACATAGGACTGGAGTTACTCATAGCAGACAACAACTAATACCACAGAGCCCATTTCAACTCACAAGATGCTAAGATACTTCTCTGCAAAGCAACCAAATCTTGTTCCATAACCATAAAGCTGCTATTTCATCCAGTATATTATCTATCCCACTTTTCCTTCGGCAAATCTTTAAAGGAGACAAAATAATCTGCAGGCTCCTGATGCCATCCACATCCTTCTGTGTAAGCAGATAAATAGCCAGATAGATGGACAGACAGATAGATAGATAATAAAATATAAATTATAAATAATAAAAACAAATACAGAAAATTGTGTGTAGTTCCATAATCCTTCCTAGTTTAGCATGATTTTGAAAGGCTTTCGGGAGGATTTTCCAATGTATACTTGAATGAATAGCATAAAATGCATTAGGTGTTTCTGTATGTAATGATAGGAAAAGTTTATTAAGTATTTACAGTGGGCCAACACAGTGTTGGGCTTTTGTTTTTAATACATGACCTTAGATGGATATCACAAAGACCCCAAGAGGTAGATATTTTTCCCATTTTTATAGAAGATGCTCAGAGGAGCTATGTAACTGGCCCATACACATTCAGCTGATAAAATGATGGGTTTGGAATATGATCTCAAATGACTCTAAGTTAGGGCCCTTTCTTTTGTCCTTTGTATTGTTATACAAGGGCCATAATAATAAATGGTATATAGTCAGTAAATGATGGCTGTCTTAGGCTGGGTCCTCTAGAAAAGCAAAACCAGTAAATCGTATACAAATATGTATAAAAATTTTTTTTTTTTTTTTTTTTTTTTGTATAGAGAGACTTATATCAAGGAAATGGCTCATGTGGTTGTAGAGGCTGGAATGTCCCCAGTCTGTGGGTCAGGCTGGAGGCTACCTACGATAGACAGGTCAGAAAGCAGGGCTCTTGCTCCTAGGCTGCAACGGTTAATGAATCCCAAGATCAACAGGCAAGACGGCAGGTAAGCTGCTAGCTCAAGTCCCAAGTACTGGAGTCATATAAACAGGACCCAGCTGCAGGATCCAGAGCAAGCAAAGCCTTGCCAGAGAGTCCACTTATATTGGATGCAGGCCACACCCCCCAAGGAAATTCTTTTTCGTCTGATTGGCTACTCACAGCGGAGACCATCACTGAGGTGATTATATTGTATCGAATCTCATCATGGAAGTGATCACATCATCATACAACTGCCAAACTACATTGTAACTACCAAACTACTGAGAATCATGTCCCAGCCAAGTTGATACACAGCCTTGATGATCACAATGGCTATTATTATCCAAAAAAAAAAAAAAAAGTTGCCGTGGAGTCGATTCCAACTCATAGTGACCCTATAGGACAGAGTAAAACTGCCCTATTGGGTTTCCAAGGAGCAGCTGGTGGATTTGAACTGCTGACTTTTTGGTTAGCAGCCAAATGCTTAACCATTGCACCATCAGGGTTCCCATTATTATACAAGGATAATAATAATAGCCATCTTTCATTGACTGTATACCAGATACTGTACTAAAAACCAAACCGGTTGCCGTCGAGCCGATTCCAACTCATAGCGACCCTATGGGACAGAGTTGAACTGCCCCATAGAGTTTCCAAGGAGCGCCTGGTGGATTCAAACTGCTGACCTCTTGGTTAGCAGCCATAGCTCTTAACCACTACACCACCAGGGTTTCCAGATACTGCACTAAATACTGTAAAATATTTTATCTCACTTAATCTTTCAAAAAAATCATTTGAGTTTTTGGAATTAGTTTTATTTTACAATTGAGGAAAATGATAGAGACTTTAAGAAAGTTCTTCTAGAAGTAGTTAGAGGCAGATCCTTTACTACAACGTTATGACTCTCACACAGAACAATATGAATAAACTTGAGAGGAAAGAAACTTACTAGCTTCAAGATTATTGGTTAGAATTGAGATGGTCTTCCTCAGGGATGATCAAGGCCTAGATGTTAAGCTATGATAAGAAAACAAAGAAAAAAAAACATATACATAGAGAGAGAGAGAGTTATGGTATAGGCGAAGAATATTGAAATACCGTGGACTGCCAGAAAAATGAACAAATCCATCTTGGTAGAAGTACAGCCACAGTTCTCCTTAGGAGCAAGGATGGGGAGACTTCATCTCACATACTTTGGACCTGTTATCAGTCCCTGGAGATGTTCATCATGTTTGGTAAAGTAGAAGGTCAGCAAAAAAGAGGAAGACCCTTGGTGGAAACCCTCAATGAGATGAATTGGCACAGTGGCTGCAACAATGGGCTCATGCATAACAATTGTGACGATGGCACACTACTGGGCAGTGTTTCGTTCTGTTGTACATAGGGTTGCTATGAGTCTGAACCACCTCAATGGCACCTAGCAACAACTATGTATGTATATATATATAAACATTGTAGATCAGAAAGAAAATAAATATTACTTTGTCAAAGGAGATGGCGAGTCTCAGCAGACCAGTTGTACTGGGTTGCCATAGTAGATGTGTCTGTAGCTATTAGAAGAAAAAAAAAATGGAGTAATTGTGGTTTGTCCAAAGATTTCTATAGATTAATAGCTTTGTAGGATATTAAGAGGCGTTCTGAGGTGGAAAAAGAGGTTTGTGGTCAGCTAAGTTTGGAGAATGATGGTTTAAACCCTTTTAAAGAGGCCCTTTACTACAGAACTTCCCAAAACATGCTAATGGACATGCTAATGTTCATTATGAATCTCCCAGAGATTTAAGGAATGCCTTGTACAGTCTTTACTGACCTTGTTTGACAGAGGAACCCTGTTCAACCCTGTTTTCTTGTTGCATGTCGTAGGATTGATGTTCCTGAGGAACATATATTGGAAAACAATGAATTAGTGAAGTCGGGCTGCAGTGCGTGTCCTGGTGTCACCTACTTCTTTGTTTTTTTGCTGTTTGTCCTGGGGTGGGTAGAATGGACTCAACTTAGTTGTGCTTCTTAATTCCTGATTTTAAAGGAAACAAATAAATAGAAAAGAGAAAAAATCAGCTGTCAGAGACAGTCCAGAGAAGAATGGAGGAATTTACCTCACACTGGGCATTGGCAAGATGAGTGGACAAAATCCTTACAGTCTGTGCTTGGAGACACTCTGAATCATTAAGGCAAGTCTTGGTGGATTTATATTAAAACCCAAACCAAGCTTGTTACCGTCGAGCTGATTCTGACTTATATAGCTACCCTATGGACACAGTAGCACTGCTCCATATGGCTTCCAAGGTGTGGCTGATAGATTGGAACTGCCGACCTTTTGGTTAGCAGTCTAGCTCTTAACCACTTTGCCACCAGGGCTCCAGGTTTATGTAACAAACCAAAAAGAAAAGAAAAAACCCAAATACATTGCCATTGAGTTGATTCCAACTCATAGCAACCCTATAGGACAGAGTAGAATTGCCCCATAGAGTTTACAAGGAGCTCCTGGTGGATTCGAACTGCTGACCTTTTGGTTAGCAGCCAAACTCTTAACCACTATGCCACCAGAGTTTCTGGGTTTATATTAGACCTGTTGAAATAGAACCTCAAGCACTGCTTTAGAGGTGCTAGATTTGGAATCAGGAGATCTGATGCTCAGGCCAACCCACTACTGCCTTGCTGTGTGATCCTGACCCAGTCTCTTCAACTGATGGAGCATCAGTCCCTTCTCCTGGAAAGAGTGGGTGATGATCCTGGCCTATACACTCTCACAGGGAGATGTCCTGAAGAAGTAATGAGATAATAGACTTGGAAGAGTATGATGCAATCTTGGGAATGATACAGATTTAAAAGTTTATGATTCTTTCTGTTGTTTGGTTTTCATTAGGCTTATTCCTGGCCAGAGACAGGCCGGAGAGTATGTGTATGGCAAACACACAGACATGTACAAACACACACACAAAATAGTTTCCCATTAAGCTATAATCAGAGTTTCTGCAGTCAGTGCTGGATTGGAAGAAAGAAAAGATAGATTGCACTTATAATCTCTGTAACTGAGCTAAAGAAAGAAAGAGAAAAGTGACAGAATTGCTGGAATTAGGAGATCTCAATTCCAGTGCTGGTCTCCTGAAATTTTGCTTTGTGTGCTTGGTCAGGGAACCCCCCATCAGTGGGCCTAAGTCTCCCTTCTATAAAATGAAGGTAGATGACACTGAAGGCCATTCCAGCTCTGATATTCTGTTCACATCACGCTCAAGCTCAAACCTATAGTAAGGGTGAAGGGAATGGGTTACATGACAAGTTGGCAGTAAGTCTGGACTCCTATTTGAGGAACTGGCCAACCTCGAAAGAATGCTTTCCAGACACTCTGGGGTTCCCAGGACTCCTCCTTGACCCTCTCTCTCTCTTTCCCTCTCTCTCAGCTTACCAAGCTCTCCCTTTGAGACAATTTGAGAAAGTTTTGGTGTATTTTTCCTGTTCAGGCATCTCTTGACTTAACTGTGAGATACTAGAGGTAGGAGCTAGGTAATGGTTACTACATTATCCTCTGTTTATCATGCAAAGGCAGGCATCAAATAGATGGTCCATTAATGATGAGTAAATGATCCAATGAATAAACACTGTGATAGATCAGTACATAGTCAGAGATTTATAGTAATGCAGATGTTGTTTAGTATATTGGATATTTTTCTTTTAATTCATAAGTTAAGAGTTATTAGCTTATAAGTCAACTAACTTATAAGTTAGTTATCAGGGGATCAAAAGGACTAAAGAGGATCTTATAACATGGTTCTCCTCCTCTTGGCGCCTCAGTTCCCCTAGCTTTAAGGTAAAGGGACTGGACCGTAGGATGTAATTCAGGTTTTCATTCATTCAGCAGCCATTTATTTATCCCTGCCTTTGTAGCAGGCCCTGCCCTAGGTCCTTGAGATAAATCAGACAATAAGGGACAGTGCCAGCTCTCTGGGAGCATGGTCCAGTTAATGTAAGGCATAGACACAAAAACAGGGGATACAAAACAGTGGGGAAGGAGCTAGGATAAGAAAAGTGCATGGGCTAAAAGCTCTTCACTCAGCTTAGAGGATCAGGTGAGGACCACTTGGAAGAGATAGTATCTAAGCTAAGGCCAGAAGATTTAGCCAGGGGAAGGGAGGTGAGATTGCTCATGGTGGCTGAGGGATAGAATGTGAAGAGAAGAGTGTGAGAAAAGAGGCAGGAAAAAGGGGCAGGTCATGATGGACAAGTCCAGGATGCCATGCTAAAGGGTCTGGGCTTCATCATAAGGGTGGTAGGAAGCCATTGAGTGTCTTGGTAAGAGAAGATACTGATTAAATTTGGTTTTAGAGCATCTGTTTGGCTTACGTGCAGGTAACTGGGTGGAGGTGAAGTCACAGAGCAGAAATAGTAAGGTCAGGTAAGACAATGTTGCCAAAATTGAAGCAGGAGATGATGGTGATGGACTAGGGTAGCTGAGGTGGAATGGAGAGAACAGAATGGGACTGAGTAATATTAATGGGGTAGAAGGATTTGATGCTTGATCAGATGGAGAGGGCAGGTGAGTGATTCATGGAAAATGCCTATGTTACTGGCATCACTAAAGCAGAAAATGTCTAGGGATAAACGTATTTGATTTGGGATGGGGAGGAGGAAGAGGGTGAGTTCAAAAGTGCCTTCCAGTTGCCAACATATGAATTGGTGGTAGACATACAGCTACAGCACTTTTAACCATAGTACGTCTTCCCTTTGTAGATATTAAGGATCAATTGAGGAATATGTTTGTGTGTGTGTGTGCGTGTGTGCGTGCGTGTGTGTGGGGGGGGAGAGACCTGCAGGGAATAGGGTTCCTGTGGGACCACCTGTTTTCATCATTCACTGATTCTCAAAGCATAGTTCAATGTTCTAAAAAGGTCCCCCGGGTGGTCTTGGGGCTAATCTTCCATAGCACTAATACCTATAACGTTACAAGGCACGGGCTTTGTTTTCCACTCAGGATTAATCATTCACTCATGGGCTTTAATACAAGCCAGACACCACTTCACTATGCCTCATGTGAAGCAATGCCAGTCTCCCCTTCCATTCCAATGCTGGCTTTCACATTCTTGTTGTCAGAGTGGGAAGTGGTTTTTTTTTGCCCTGGCTTCAATATCCCATGAACTGAAAAGTTTAAAAACTTCCATCCAAGGATGTTAGTCAAAAATGCCAGGAAAGCTAGACTCTGCCATTAATTTAGTATATGACCTGGGGCAAGTTATTCCCCTTCTCCAAGCTTTCGTCTTCATCCCATAGTAAGGAAGTTGGAGTAAGTAATGTCTGAAGCTGTCCAACTCTGATTTCTACATTCTGTTTTCTTCTTGAGCTAAATTCCTTCTATATAAAGTCAATCTCCAAAAAATTTTAAGCAGAGAGAATTCCAAGGTTCTCAAACCTTCTACTATCTAGGAATTATACTGAAAAACTCTCAGACCTGGAAGGTGCATTAAAGATCATCTAGGCCAGCACTATCACTTTACAAATGAGAGAACTGAGCCTGGTGGAGGGGGGAGGGGGAGGGTAGGGGAAGGCACTTCTTCTGAGTTACACGGCCATTTGATGGCACAACCAGTAATTGAACCTAATCCCTGACTCACAATCCAAGTGCCTGTTCCCCCACAAAACAAGAGGGCTGGAGGTTGGCCAGACTTTGGGACCCAAAAGTGATCTCTGCTCTCTCTGATAATGGAGAAGTCTCTTCTTGGTTGCAGGGAGTGAAATCATGGAGAGCTGACATCAGTAACGTCATGGCAGCTGGCGGGGGCGAAGGGGGTGGTATAGGAAATGAGAGAACGCATTTGGCCAAGCACAGGGTCCACGTGACCCTCCAAGAACCCTCATTTCAAAACAAACTCAACCTTTCAGGTTCAAGTTCTCTGTCTCATCAGAAACGTGACTTCCTGCTTCTAAGAAGCAAGGCTTACAAAAGGGCTCAGAAGACTTCGTGGACATCAAATAGCTCTTACAAAATAGTGTTTTGATGAGTTAAGTGTAAATGAATCAGAAACATAAGGATTACATTTTCCCCAAGTGCACATGGGTTTCAAAATTGAGGGGAAATGTAGTTTGCTAATAGCACGCCCACTTTCACCGAACCCGAAGCATTCAGGAGAGGGTGGGGGGAGAAAAGAAAGAAAAGCCCAGTCCCTAAATGGTTTTAGATGTGGTGCCAAATTCTAAAATGCTGTTGGGCTCGCCCTCTGCCAGTAATAAAATTGCTGGCCACCCAGAGAGGCCACAGGGAGGAGAAAGAAGAGTGCTTTCCCCACTGGCCCCTAGTCCCCAACAACTGTGTTCAGTTAGTGCCGCTCAATCACCAGCTGTCACTGGGTTCCTCTGCTCAACTCGCTGGCCCCGTCTTGGCCTCAATTTTCACACTATGCTGCATGGCTTGTTTACCTCCAACTGTATCTGGTGTTTTGGCTCCCAGAGTCCTTGGCGACTGGTCAGCTTGTCACAAGCCCCTGCTCTGTAATCAAGAGACCTGTCCATCACCAGCAGAATGTTTGGGGAAACTGTCACACATCTCCTTTGGTTGCATTCAGAAAAAACAAGAGTCCCTTGTAGACATTTTCCTCTCTCCCTTCTTTAATGCTATCCAGGTGCAGAGTTCCCCCAAACTGGTAAATGTCTTCCCTTCAAACCTTGGCCTGACACAAATAGCCAGTTAAATCTCAGGACTGCTGCTAATCTTATTCTGGGATTTGAAACTCTGAATCTATTATAATTTCCACATTGTCCCTCCATCCTTTCCCTTGTGTTTTATTTCATTGCACCAAGAAAGGAGAAAATCATTTCAACTGATGGTAAAGGATGATTAAAATAGAATAACAAAGGCCTTGGCTGCAAACTGTTTTATTAAATTTGCTACTGTGCTTTAAATTGGTACCAGGGCAAGTCTTTGGACAATTATATCAAAGGCTGCTGGAATTAATCAATTGCATGTATACATTTGCTCTTTTCTGAGCTTTATGCAAAGTGAGGGCAGCATTGTCGGTAAGAAAAGAATGAGTATTGTGTTACCTGTGTGAAGGGATTGAGCCCAGTCCCATCAGGAGGGGATCCAAATAACCAGCCAACTCTCAGGTCCCTCTTGTCTCATTCTTCATTTGTTTGGTCCAGACTACAGGTTGAAGCTCACTGTGGTCACCAGGAGGAATAAGAGGACAGATACTGCAATACAAAAGGCCATTTTCCTAAACAAAGATCCTTTCTTGGCAGTGGAGTCTCAGTGTCACAGCTTTGCTTCATACGGGACACTGGAAGTAGAAAGTAGTTCAGTCTACTTAATTCCCTGGGCCCTGAAGGAGGGAAGATGGGTTTAGCTGGAGCCTGGGCTGTACAAAGGCATGGATGTTGGTTTGGTATCTCAACTACTGTTAGCTCATCTAAGGTCTGACTTTATAGCTTGGGGGAGTTGGAGGAGGAGGGCTTGGGAAATCATTGTGTCCAGTCCCCTGCCTTGATAACATGGTTCCCCATCACTGGATAACTCAAGCCCCAGCACCTTGCCTCAGAACCTTCTGCTGTCTACTGCACATTCTCAGCATATCCCTTTAGTAAAACCTGAGCACTTCCTTTGGCTTACCCTGAAGCTCAGCCTAAATGAACTCTTCTTTATCTAAAAAGGTACACCTATGTTCCTGGTACATGCTATCCCTACTGCTCAGATAACTATACCCATATTTTTGTCTTTTGACTTTTTTCCCATGTGTACTGACTCAAACTATTAATTCATTCAACAGATATTGTTGAAAACTTATTCTGTGTCAGCCACTATGCTAGGCACAGAGGTATAACAGTGAAAGACTAGCGTTTTTTTTTTTTTTTCGCTCTTAGAGCACTTAACATATACCAGGAAGGACAGACATTCAACATCTGATTGCGATAAAATGTGTTTAGCTTTATATCAAAGTGTGAGGTGCTAAGGAAACCTGTAGAAGGAACCAAGCTAATCCAGGTGTCAGAAAAAAAAAAGTCTCCCTACACCTTCCTCATCTTTTCAACCAGTATTGGAACCATATATAGTCCTCTCTCTCGGTGTTTTTCAGACTCTACCTTATATTACAATCATGCTGTACTTGGCTTATTTTATGCTTTGAACTGTATGAGATCAGTGATGGTTTTTTTTTATCTTTGGGTCCCACACATGGACTGGCTCGTACCTGAAACTCCGTAAATGTTTTTTTGAATTGCACAAGGAAGGTGAGGGCCAGAGAGAACTGATTTGTCCAAAATCACAACAAAAGTTAATGGAGGAACCATAACCACTTTTCCTGGCACATGGTCCAGGGTCACACTGCCAAACTGCCTTTCAAAATATTACTTCCCAATGGCATTCCATGCTTTCTGTCACAAATTCTTAACAACCCTCCCCTCCCTGTGATAAAAAATGAGACCAAAGTACCTCTCAGCCTAAAGCAGAAATAAAGTGTTCCCTTAAGAATTCTGAGTGACACCCAGATGAAATTGGAATTAAGGAGTATATGGTTTTTACATATGGTAAAAAACTGAGTAGACATAACCTTAGTGTATGAATTTTAAGAAGTAAATTCTTTTGAGAAGACTAAACACAGCTCCAGGATCATTCATTGATGAAGGACACTCTGTTTTAAGTTTTAGTTCTCTTTAAACAAAATAGAATACAAAAACATATAGCATAGTGCCAAAACTTAGTAGATACTCAGTTTATGCCTGCATCTTTCATTTCATGGAAAATATTTGGGGTCTCTACCATCAAGTATTCCTTTTCCACCTTGTTTCTCAAACTATTATCTATACAACTACCAGGATAACCTTCCGCAAAATAAATATATCATTTGCCTGGAAATCTAGCTCTCACCTCCTTCTCCTGACTCGATTTCTACTTACTTTTTTCCAGTCAAGCCAGTAAATCTTGTGGAGTCTTTGTGCACTCTCTTTGTCTCAGCCTTGTTAAGATAGCTTTCTTCTGTGCTCCTACACACATTTTAGGCTGTGTTAAAGCCATCCATTTTAATGTCTTCTCTTCCACTATGAGCATCTTAAGTGCAGGACCATATTATATTAATCTATGCAGCCCAGAAACTTGGAGATTCTGGGAGGACTTAGTGAATATTGTTTGGATGAATGAATGAAATGACCAAAATTTGGGGGAAAAACTCAAAACTATGAATGTATTTAGCTAGCATAATGTTAATTAACTAAATTTGCCTCTCTGTACTCTTTTTTCATTAAACATGAAGTGATACTACAGATTTGTGACCTGATATTTATGCAAAAGTATATGTTTGCTTACACATAAAAAGATATGTAAAGGATGTTGACCACAGTGTTACAGGTAGCTGCCTCAGGGTGATAGAATTTGAGATGATTTTTACATTTTTTTATTCTTTTATGTAATGGACTTGTTAAAATAAGCATGGATTACCTTGATGATTAGAAAAACATAAATAAATAAAGCAATTGTGATAATCCACTATTACTCCCTCATAAAGTAAAAAAGACAGTCTCCAACCCATAAACATGTTACAGCAGAGACTATATTACTCTATATTTCTACATAAAAAAAGTTAAATAAGATTTAATCAGAGTTGTAGTTCCCTAAAACACTGTATAGCCATCAGGAGGAGATTGCCTTATTTTCAAAAAGTTTAATGTTCTGAATTTGATTTGATATTAGTGCATGCTTTTCAATTGTGTGCTCATCCAAGGACTCAGCTCAATGACATGGAAGAGTCGAGGATTTTAGAGTCAAACAGCCATGGTTTAAACCCTGCTTTATAATTATTATCTCCCTGATCTTGCGCCAATCACCGAACTACATTGAGCCTCAGGTTCCTCAACTATAAAATGGAAATAATTTCTACCTTACAGGTTAGTATTGTAATAAAAAGAATGTAGAAATTTGTGGTCTAAGTAATCTAAAAATATTTCCACTACAAACACCCATTCGGGCATTCTAGGTGAAATATAACTCATATAACCAGCAGCCTTTAAAATGCATAGCTGAGATCAGAAAATAAAAAAGAAATGGAACTGAAAGACAGGCAAGAAATCCCTTCAGCGAATGTTCAGTTGGCCTAGTTTGGTTAAAAAGGAACCATCAGGTTGGGCAGTTGAAAAGATTGAATATTCTTGCATATTCCAGGAGAGAAGATTTGGCCCTATGGTTCTTCAATGTAGAGAATTAGAACCAAGGCCTTCAAAATAAATTAGGACTCTTGAAGGTAAAGGTATATACTTAGTGAAAGGACGTTTTGGGGATACATAGATTAGATAGATAGATTAGTTAGATATATAGAGAGATAGATAGATAGACAGACAGATAAATGATAGATAGATAGATGATAGATAGATAGATGATCAATAGGTAGGTAGATAGATGATAGATCGATAGACAGATAGATAGATTGATAGACTGATAGATGATAGATACAAAGGGAGGGAGGAAGGAAGGAAGAAAAGAAAGAAGGGAGGGAGAGAGGGAGGGAGGAAGGAAGATATGAATGTCTTCCTAGCATAGTAAGATGATAATGAGAGTTTCATTGCCTAGGATCTGAGTGGGGATTTGTAAACACTGTCCTCACTAAGATTTGAGTTTATACTGCTCAGTAAGATCTGGGAACACCTGAGCTGAGAACTTAACTGAAAAAATGGCCCCAGGTTAGTGAGTTCTGAGAACACCTAGAAGTTGTGAGGTTGCATAGACTTGACCCAGATGGCGCATGATTCCCACAAATTAAAACCCACTGTACATGAGCTCACATGCAAAAATTATAAACACAAAAAAGTAAACAAGAGCAAGGATCAGCAAACAGCAAAGTTTTTTTTTAATTAAATTTTGAGTTTGATAAGAAGTATGTATGGTAATATTTTAGATTAAACAAGAAAAGAATGTAAATAAATAGAAAGCATAATCTCCAAAGAGTAGATGAAAAAAGAAGGAGAAAAGAGGGGAAATAAAGAAATCCAATAAATTCAAATGAAAATGAGAAAGGATGAAAAAATAAAGAAGTAAGGAAAAGGTGTGATAAATAGGAAGCACAAACAAGATGGAAGAAATAAATTCAACATTAACAGTCATACACTAATCAGATTAAAGTCACCTGTATGAAGGCAGAGATGCTTAGGTTGGATTAAACTAAGGAAAAGTTCACTGAAAATTTAAAGGTAAAGGTAAAGAAATGTAAACATTTAACAAACAAATGCTAGCCCAAATACTATTATTATTAGACAACGAAAATATTCAGGTAAAATATATTAAGATAAAGAAGACACTTCATAATGATGAAAAGAAGATATATACAGGCACACCTCATTTTATCATGATTCACCATATTCCACTTCATAGATATTGCCTCTGTTACAAATAGAAGGTTTGTGGCAACCCTGCATTGAGCAAGTCTGTTGGCTCCATTTTTCCAGCAGCATGTGCTCTGGTAAGTCTCACAATATTTCAAACTTTTCATTATTATTATCTCTGTTACGATGACCTGTGATCAGTGATCCTGATGTTACCATTGCAATTGTTTTGGGACACCATGAACTGTGCCCATGTAAGACAGCCAACTTAACAGATGAATGTTGTGCATGTTCTGACTTCTCCACTGACCAGCTGTTCTGCTGTCTCTCTCCCTCTCCTCGGGCCTCCCTATTTATTCCCTGAGACACAACGATATTGAAATTAAGGCAAAGGCAATTAATAACCCTACAGAATCCTGGTGATAGTGGTTAAGAGCTCGGCTGCTATCCAAAAGGCCAGCAGTTGGAATCCACCAGCCACTCCTTGGAAACCCTATGGAGCAGTTCTACTCTGTAGGATCTTTATGAATTGGAATTGTATTTGAGAGCAATGGATAATAGCCCTGCAGTGGCCTCTGTATGTTCAAATGAAGGGAAGAGTCGCATGTCTCTCACTTTAGACCACAAACTAGAAATGATTAAATTTAGTGAGGAGGGCATGTTGGCAGCCAAGATAGGCCAAAAGCTAGCCCTCTTGCACCAAACAGTTAGCCGAGTTGTGAATGCAAAGGAAAAGTTCTTGAAGGAAATTAAAGTGCTACTCCAGTGAACACACAAATGATAAGAAAGTGAAGCTGCCTTATGGCTTATATAGACAAAGTTTTAGTGGTCTGGATAGAAGATCAAACCAACCACAACATTCCCTCAAGCCAAAACCTAATCCAAAACAAGGTCCTAACTCTCTTCAATTCTGTGAAGGCTGAGAGAGGCGCAGAAGCTGCAGAAGAAAAGTTTGAAGCTAGCAGAGGTGGGTTCATGACATTTAAGGAAAGAACATAACATAAAAGTACAAAGTGAAGCAGCAAATGCTGATGTTGAAGCTGCAGCAAGTTATCCAGAAAATCTGGCTGAGATAAATGATGAAGCTGGCTACACTAAACAGCAGATTTGCAAAGTAGATGAAACAGCCTTATATTGTGTCATGGATTGAATTTGTGTCCCCCAAATATCTAGCTAAATATCAACTTAGCTAGGCCACGATTCCCAGTATTGTGTGATTCTCCACCATTTTGTCATCTGATGTGATTTTCCTATGTGTTGTAAATTGTGTCTCTATGATGTTAATTAGATGGGATTAGTGGCAGTTATGTTAATGAGGCAGGACTCAATCTACAAGATTAAATTGTGTTTTAAGCCAATGTCTTTTGAGATATAAAAAAGAGAAGTGAGCAGAGAGACATGGGGAACCTGGTACCACCAAGAAAGATGCACCGGGCGCATAACGGGCCTTACCCTGAGAAGCTCCTGGTTCAGGGAAGATTAATGACAAGGACCTTCCTCCAGAGCTGACAGTGAGAGAAAGCCTTTCCCTGGAGCTGGCACCCTGAATTTAGACTTCTAGCCTCCTAGACTTGAGAAAATAAATTTCTCTTTGTTAAAGCCATCCACTTGTGGTATTTCTCTTATAACAGCAATAGATGATTAAGACATATTGGAAGACGATGCCATCTAGGACTTTCATAGCTAGACAGAAGTCAGTGCCTGGCTTCAAAGCTTCAAAGGACAGGCTGACTCTCTTGTTAGGGGCTAAAGCAGCTGGTGACTTTAAGTTGAAGCCAATGCTCATTTACTGTTCTGAAAATCCTAGGGCCTTTAAGAATTATGCTAAATCTATTCTGCCTGTGCCATATAAATGGAACAACAAAGCCTGGAAGACAGCACATCTGTTTACAACATGGTTTACTAAATATTTTAAGCCCACTGTTGAGACCTACTACTCAAAAAAAAAAAAAAAAATACAGCTTATTGACAACATACCTGGTCACCCAAGAGCTCTAATGGTGATGTGCAAGGAGGGCAAGGAGGTTAATGTTGTGTTCATGCCTGCAAACACAACATCCACTCTGGAGCCCATAGATCCAGGAGTAATTTCAACTTCGAAGTCTTATTTAAGAAATATATTTTGTAAAACTCTACTTCTCTTAGATAGTGATTCCTCTGATAAACCTGGACAAAGTAAATTGAAAACCTTGTAGAAAGGATTCACCATTCTAGATGTCATTAAGAACATTCATGATTCATGAAAGGAGGCCAAAATATCAACATTAACAAGAGTTTGGAAGAAGTTGATTCCAGCCCTTATGAATGGCTTTGAGGGGTTCAAGACTTCAGTGGAGGAAGTAACCATAGATGTGGTGAAAACAGCAAGAGAACTGAAATTATATGTGGAGCCTGAAGATGTGACTGAGTTACTGCAATTTCATGGTAAAGCCTTAATGGATGAAGAGTTACTTCTTATGGATGAGCGAAGAAAGTAGTTTCTTGAGATGGAATCTACTCCTGGTGAAGATGCTGTGGAGATTGTTGAAATGACAACAAAGGATTCAGAATATTACATAAACTTAGTTGATAAAGCAGCAACAGAGTTTGAGAGGTTTGAAAGAACTTCTACTGTGGGTAAAATGTACCAAACAGCATCACGTGCTACAGAGAAATCTTTCGTGAAAGGAAGAGTCAGTCAATGCAGCAAACTTCATTGCTGTCTTATTTTTAGCAATTGCAACAGCCACCCCATCTTTCAGAAACCATCACCCTTATCAGTCAGCAGCCATCAACATGGAGGCAAGACCCTCCACTAGCAAAAAGATTATGACTCGCTGAAGGCTCAGATAATGGTTAGCATTTTTTAGCAATAAAGTATTTTTTAGTTAAGGTATGTGCATTTTTTTGTTAGACATAATGCTATTGCACACTTAATAGAATGCTGTATACTATAAATATAACTTTCATATGCACTGGGAAACCAAAAAATCCATGTACCTCTCTTTATTGTGATATTCGCTTTATTACAGTGATCTGGAGCCAGACCCACAATATCTCCATATCTCCGAGGTGTGCCTGTAATAATTTTGAACTTGAATACACCAAATAATTTGGCCTCAATATACTCTTTTATACACAATTCAGGCGATGACTCTTACCAAAAAGAAAGAGACAGGTAAATCCATTAGGATATTCTACCATGCATTTCTCAACAATTGATAGAGCAAGCAAACAACAACAACAAAATTGTCGCAATCTAAATTTTGAACAACACAAAAAAATGTGTTTGATTTAATGAAGATATATGGAATCCTAGTACTGAATTCTCATTGTTCTGTTCAAACTGTTGCCTCTTGGTCTACGTATAAGCTCCTCTTAAGTACAGTTCATTTTACTTGGATCCACAACCAACACCCATGGAAGCAGCAGTCAAGAAATGAAATGATGCATTGCCTTGGGCAAATCTGCTGTGAAAGACCTCTTTAAAGTGCTAAGAAGCAAAGATGTCACTTTAAGGACTAAGGTGCTCCTGACCCAACCCGTGATGTTTTCAATCTCCTCGTGTATGCAAAAGCTGGAGGATAAATAAGGAAGACCAAGAAGAATTGATGCCTTTGAATTATGGTGTTGGCAAGGATATTGAATATACCATGGACTGCCAAAACAAACAAACAAACAAACTAACTAATCTGTCTCGGAAGAAGTACAGCCAGAATGCTTCTGAGAAACAAGAATGGTGAAACTTCATCTCACATACTTTGGACATGTTATCAGAAGGGACCAGTCTCTGGAGAAGTACATCATGCTTGGTAAAGTAGAGGGTCAGGGAAAAAGAGAAAGACCTTCAGCAAGATGAACTGACAAAGTGGTTGCAACAATGGGCTCAAGCCTAATGATTATGAGGATGGGGTAGCACCGGGCAGTGTTTTGTTCTGTTGTACATATAGGGTTGCCCTGAGTCAGAACTGACTTGATGGCACCTAATAACAACAACCACAACAGTACTGAGTTAAAAGTATAACTGTTTTCTTCTAGGGTACGTAGAATGCTTACATTTATTTTAACCATGTTCTAGACCACACAACAAATCGTAACAAATAATCAGAATCATATAGAACATGGTTTCAGTTTATGATGCAATATATAAATAAACATATAGATAAATACATCAAGGAAAAGATAAACTTTTGGGTTAAT
The DNA here is from genome assembly GCF_030014295.1 of Loxodonta africana. Taxonomy (NCBI): domain Eukaryota; kingdom Metazoa; phylum Chordata; class Mammalia; order Proboscidea; family Elephantidae; genus Loxodonta; species Loxodonta africana. The sequence continues at coordinate 60,901,779 of NC_087350.1, read as the reverse complement.
TGAATTTATGATCAAGAGGCAAAAATCTTACAAATAGCATTAGCAAACAGAATTCAGTGATGCACTAAAGCTCATGCCCTCACACAGCCACATTGTGCCAAAACTGGATTATCCCAAGACCGAGAGGGGCCTTAACATTAGATGATCTGTTAATGTAATTCACAATATAGCATAGTCCAAACCCCACTGCCATCAAGTCGATTCTGACTCATAGCGACCCTATAGGACAGAGTAGAGCTGTCCCATAGGTTTCCAAGGAGCACCTGGGGGATTCGAACTGCCAACATTTTGGTTAGCAGCCGTAGCTCTTAACCACCAGGTTTCCAACACATTAAGGGGGTTTTAAAAACAGGATTATCTTAATGGATGCAAGTTAAAAAAAAAAAAAAAAAAAGATACTTTTGATAAGATCAGATCTTTTTATTATTAAAGAAAGGGGAAAAAAAAGTCAACTGGGAATATAAAAGAAGATCCTTAATGTGATTAAGAGGTGTCTGCTGGAAACTTACAATATGCACTATACTTAAAGGTAAAGTGTAAATAGTATTCCTTTCTATTCCAGGGTCAAACCAAGGATGCCCAGTAACGCCATTCCATTGTTCCTAGCCAGTGTTGCTAGACCATAAAAAGGAACAAAAAATATGTAAGAAACTACATAGAAAAATGTGTGAGAATCAACAAATTATTAGAACTAATAAATCAATTCATAAGGACTTCTAAATATATATCAATTTACAAAAACTTTTTTTTACATATTAACCCAAAACTATTAGAATAGATATATAGGTAAATATATGTAGAAACATAGATACACAAATATATGTACTTATACATGTACATTAAAGCTACTCTTTTCAATAGCACTGACACCAATAACATACCTAGAGTTAGGAATTTACTTTTAATAAAAAAATTATGATTTTTATGAAGAAAGATTTAAAATTTTCCTGAAAGTCATAAAAGAAGAGCTAATAGATTACAGGATAAACTGTATAAATTGGAGGACACAATAACATAAAGACGTCCTTTCTCTTCAAATAAAGTTTAATAAAATTGGAACCAAAATTCCAACAGGCTTTTTTTTTTTTTAAATGAAACTTTAAATTCTCTTGGGAAAGCAAAGGACTCTTGAAAGAAAACCAAAGCATAGAATGAACTCATAACATTAAATCAAGACTTATTATACAGCTATGGAAATGAAGACAGTGTTATTGTTATGATAATAGGAAAAAATAGACCAATGAAACAAGATAACCCAGAAACAAACTCATATAAATATTGAAATGAGGGGTATGGCAAAGGTGGTATTACAATTCAGTAGTGCAAGGATTCACTGTTACATAAAGAATGTGAGACAAATGGTTCATCCACATTTGTAAAAAAAAAAAAAAAATCTTTTATCTCACATTATTTTCAAAGCTATATTGTAGGTGGATTGAAAGTATACATAAAAATTGAAATCCTAAAGCTATTAAAAAGAAATAGAAGAGGCCATTTTATGACCTTGGAGTGAAGAAAACATTTATTAGCAAGAATAGCAGAGATCATAAAAGAAAAGATTAAAAATTCTGTTCACGAAGCAGCATAAACAGAGTGAAAAAATAGGAGTCACTTGAAAATGGTATTTGTAATGCCTTTAATTACAAAGGATTAGCACTTAGTGTATATAAATACATGTACATATCAATAAAGAAAAATAATGCAATTTAAAATAGGCAAAAGTTATTAAGAGTCAGTCTACATGGGTAGAAACCTAAGTGGTCAAAAAAGAAGAAAAACACATATATATATATATATACACACACACACACACACATGAAAAAATACTCAGACTTGTTAGTAATCAGGGAAAGGCAAAATAAAAACAATAATTAAATGCCATTTAATACCTATCAGCTTGACAAACAAACAAATGTTTGGCAGTCCAAGTTCTGGCAAGGTCCTGGAGCAATGGTATGTCTCTCGGTAGGCATGTTAACTGGTGCAACAAATTTAGAGAAAAATGTGACAGTATCTAACAAAGCGGCAGTTACCCTCAGTCAAGCAACACACTTTGGATATATTTTCTTGAGACAAGTCTTGTTCTTGTGTATGAAACGGCTTGAACATAAATATTTAAAACAACATTGTTGAAAATAACAAACAAAAAATAATTTAATAATAACAATAATGATAGACACCACGTAGGTATCGTAAGAAAAGAGTGGTCAAATAAATTATGGTGTATTCATAGAGTAAAATCCTATGTCAGGGAAGAGAAATGAGCCCGATCTTCATGCATCAACATGTGTGATCTCAAAAACGATGTTGAGCAGAAAATAAAAAATAATAAGCTGAATAATGATAGGCAGAGTATTAAAACATCTATGAAGTTTCAAATACACAAACAATGCACCTGTACAAACAGTATAAAAACATACATGGGAGACAGAGGAAGAGGATAGAGGAAGAACGCCACACAGGTAGCTTTAAACTAAACCAGTACTTGTGGTTTATTCCACACCAAAAATAAAAGATATGAGGACAACATGGTAAATGTGATAATTTGACAAAGCTGGGTAGTAAGTCTATGGATGCTTGTTACAGTTATCTGTACTTTTCTGTATGACTGAAATATTTTCCAGTTAAAACTGTAATAGTAGTATGCATGAAGTCCCTGGAATATTAGGCTCAATAAGTGATTGTTTCCTTCGCTTTCTACTTCTTGGTTGGAGCTGATTACCAAGTGCCCAGGCATTATCCCCTGATTCTTAGCCTAAGGCTGGACTGGAACACTTTGCTTTTCTTGGGCCAGAGACATCCTAGGTGGTCCCACCACATCTTCTAGCTCAGACGATCTGGATGGTAGGTCCTGACCTACACCCATTCTCAATGTAGAATTTTAGCTGCTGAGGCAGCTTCGAGCCTGTAGAAATGCTCAAGACAGACAGACACAACACTACATTCCTCATTACCTTAGAATTATGGATTGCAGAGCTGATCATTCCACCCTTTCCAGATTCCCATTTCATAAATGAAGAAAATAATGGTCAGAGAGAAGAAATGGCTTGTCCATGAGTACTGTGAGTCAGTGATAGCTTTGAAAAGAACTTGTGTCTCCTGACTTCTAGATCTTTCCATGCAAACTCTAGCTGGTTCAAAATTAGCTCTTTTGACTTCTTGTTGGCTGTTTTTGTCAGTTCATCACAGCTGGTGCCTTCCACCTCTGGAAAACATTGACTTGGAATGGAGTTAGACCTCATTTGAGCCCCTGCCTCATGACCAGAAATGGTGTGACTATGGGCAGAGAGATTAGCCTTCCTTAGTTGTAGTTTTGTTCTCTGAAAAGGGGGACAATAATAATAATTATTCAAGGGACTGTTGTTTTGATTAAATGAGATTATACATACAAGGTATTAGGCATAGAACCTGGCATACGATAAATAACAAGCAGCAAATGGAAACTATGATTGCCATTATTATTCCAGATGATGGAATTTCAAAAAGGTATAACCAGCTATAAAAATTATGAAACAGAGATAATAAAAGATCAATAAGGAATAACCAAGCGGCTCAGTGAGGGTTTCCTGTAGGAAGGAAAGTGTGATCTTTACACAGTGAATTGAAGGTCTTTCTCCCTTGTTCTTCCTAAAGTAATTTCGTATTTCTCATTTTATGTTCATATAGGTCTAGGGCAAGACTCATACATCCTAATTAAAAGATAGGAAAACTGAGTGCCAAAGAAAAATGAAGTGATTTACCTACAGATTTCAGATTGGTTTTAATTGACCTGTTATGATATTAACTTCATATCAACACTTTAAGAAATGAGTATTTTTGCTGAAAACTAAGTCACGGGGTGTTTAGCCTCCTTATGTATATATTAGTATCCTTAAGATGATGATTTTATAATATGTAACTACATTTTTTTTTTTCTGATGGAGAAGTGGTTAAGTGCTGGGCTGCTAACCGAAAGGTCAGTGGTTCGAATCCATCAGCCACTCCATGGGAGAAAAATGTGGCAGTCTGCTTCCATAAAGATTACAGCCTTGGAAATCCTATGAGACTGTTCTCCTCTGTCCTGTGGAGTTGCTATGAGTTGGACTGGACTTGACAGCAGGGGGTAACTATATTTTAGCATAAGACTGTGCTCCGAATTTGCCATCAATATGAAATTTCTGAGGAGAAATCATATCATTTTGAAATGTCAACTTTTTTTGTTTCTAAGTGTCAGAAATGTAAACCTGAGGCAGACATGTCATTTGAGACATTTGTGGAAAATGATGGCTAAAAGTTGGAAAAGTTCAAAGAAAAAAAGGAAGAAAAGACATTCAAGGGATGCACAAAACAAAACTGGTCAAACAATCCCATCCCATTTACATGTGGGAGTTTAAATTTTAATAGCTAGAAAGGTAAAACTAATCTGGTATGCAGTTGGAAGGACTGGTGGTTAAATACTGTAAATGGTTAGTTTTTTTTTTTTTTTTAATTTAAAGTAGCATTCAAAATCCTATGAAAGAAATCAGAATTGGGTAAAACAACCACATTTCAGGTGAAGTGCTAAAATTTTAGTTCCAAACAAGAGTAAATGGGAAGTTTCAGTTCGGTAACATGTTCCCATCACTGCTCTAAATGAGAAGATTCTGAGCTGGAGAGTGATGTTGGATCTAAGAATATTCTGATGGTGTTGGCAAGACTGAAAAATGGAGATACTGGAGCAGGAGGACAAACCAGAGGCTGTGTCAGCCATCCAGGTTGAGATGGTGGCAACAGCAAGGTTGAAGAAGGGTAACACGGAAGCTGTTAGGTGAGGGAACCTGAGAGGGCTTAGGCTCTGCCAGGATGTGGGAGGCACAGAAGGGGATGGAGTTCGAATGATAGAGCAAGACTCTCCAGATGGTTTTAGGAGCAGCTGAAAGGAACAACTTAACATAAAAGTCTCACTCTTAGACCAACCATGAAACAGGTCCTAACCTTTGGCAAAGCCTTCCCAAAGCCACTTGCTCATCCTTCTGAAAGAATTCTATTCCACCTCAGTTCTTCAGAAAAGAACCAATGTTTAGCATGAATTTTGACTTTAACCTGGAGGAAATGTAGTTGTATTGCAGGAATTCTTCAGTGGAAAAACATAATCTTTAGAGTAGCCATTACATCCATCTCCCTCTCTCCACTGCACAGAGCTGTTGTCAGGCATCTATGAGATAATAGTACATGAGCCATGCACAAAGAGATGGAAGAAGGATAATTACTCAGCTTTTTTCTACCAATCAGATGTGTTCTATGTGATGCTAGCGGTTAGAAGGAGGATCAGTGTGCAGAAGTTACTGGGAGCCAGATTGTGCTCCCGGGTAAAGACAAAACTGCTGGGATCCAGAATTTTCAGAAGTTACAATGGTCAACCTGGGAAGAGAGGCACTGAGGGTGTTCTAGTCCAATGATGGGGTGGAAAAGAGAGTTTCCATCAAACCATGACACACATGATGGATGGTGACCCCTTTCTCACTGGTTTACTTAACTGAGGTTACATGTAATCTGTCACCCACCCCTTTTTTTATAAAGAACAGAAACTAACTCCAGTGAATGAGATTGCTGATAATTAAGTATTAACAGTAATGGGCTGACATTTATTAACTGTTTATCATAAGCTGGGCGCATAGGTGCTTTATACATTTTCTCATATCAATCTGCAGAAAAATCCTGGGAAGCCAGGTTTATGACTGACCTGAAATAGTTCAGAGAGGTAAAGCACCTGCCCATGAGTTCCCAACCAGGAAGCAATGAAGCAAGGACCGAAACAGGTACTTGCTTGCCCCAACGTTGGTGTTTATTGAGAAGGAGGAGGAAGAAGAAGAGAGACAGGAGGAAGAGCAAAGTAGAGGGAGGAGAAAAGCATTCACAAATATTAACAAAAAATATTAATAGAGCACCTTAAATATTGTCAAGCATAAATCACTTGTGACACACACCGTAAATGAAGAACACAATGTAGAGAAGTTACTCTTTACACTCTCACCTTCTCCACAGAAGTGACCCACATGCTTTGGATGGTGACCACATACACCCAGTGGCCTGGGAGCTGGCCTGAAGCAAATTTCACATTTTGTTCCATAGCATGGCCATATTTGTTTAATAGAAAATGAGTTCCCATATTTTAGAGCAAAATGAATGGACAATAGACTGCATGTCATGTTTATCTGTGCCTGTATATACCCCCTGGGAAAACCACTCCCCACACAAAATATTCCAATTTTAGAAGCACCACCAGAAAAAGTACATATCAATTAATCAAGGGTTGGGTGAAATAGTCAATAAGCTAAAAAAAAAAAAAGCCTAATAACGAATTGGCATTCCAGAAGTTTACAGGGTAGTTATTATGCATGCATGCAACATCTCAAGATTTTTATACATTATTCACCTGCTTAGTCTTCATTAACAGAGAGCACTAAAAGAATCCCTAAGGACTTCTGGTCTACCTACAATATTACTAGCTGCTCCAGTGCTGCTAAAACAAACTCCCTTTGGGGTGATAACCCCAACATTCTCAGGAAGGCTGTGTTCCTCACCAGAGTCTGTCAGTGCTCATAAACTCCAACTCATGGTTGTACCGAAAGCCAGGAGACAGTTTCTGTCCATTGCTCCTGCACCTGTTATCTTCTGGGCCTTATCCAAACAGCCCCAGCCCTCACAGCAGCTGAAATAACAGTTGGGCAAGAGAACTTGAGATTTGTTTTACATCGTCCTTTTGTTTATGAAATCCCCCCCAACTTTGGAATCTGATAGGAATTCTCTTCATTATCATTTTGTGTTTTTTTTCCCATGGCTTTTTTATTATTACAAAATAAATAATTGATATGGGAGAGATGAAAGAGGGCAGATCCCTGTCTTTGAAAATGATCAAAAATGCAAAGGATGTGATGATTTGGCCATGTGGAAATGACATAAACATATCTTTACCTTAGAGAATGGTTGGCAGTAGCCAGGTTGGCTTGGTGGCAATAAGAGGTTGTGCAGGTAGTTGAGAGGGACTAAGGGGAGAAGAGGAGGAGAGTAACCTAGAGTAAGGTTCGGCATTAGGAAGTCAGACCAGGCATTGTATTAGAAAGTCTTGAGTATACAGAAGACAAGACTGCTTTGCAAGAGATGAGATTATTAAGACAGATGTCTAAGATAAGGAAGGCTCTTGCTATTGTTATTGTTGTTGTCAGTTGCTGTTGAGTCAATTCTGACTCAGGGCAACCCCATGTGAGCTGAGTAGAACTGCCCACCAACCTTTTGCCTAGTAGCCAAGCACTTAACCATTTGCACCACCCAGGGGCTCCTTTTAAGATAAAGAATAAGGAGGCAGAATATAGTGTATTATTTAGTAGCATATGATTGTAAACAAGTTGCTTAACCTCCCTATGTCTCAGATTGATCATCTGTAAAATAAACATGAAAATACAAGTACCCATGTAGGGTTGTTTTTATTCTCCAATGAAAAAGTGCATGTCAAGTGCGTAGCCCAGGGCCTGACATTTATTGTGCATACAGTTAATGGATGTTATTATTGTTATTACTTTATTCAAGTGGCAGGGAGTGGGGAGATCACTGAATGTACAGAATAAGGAAAGGGATTGCTCATGTGGAATATGGTTTATCCTCACGTCTTAAAATGAAGGGAAAAGATGAGATAAAGCCCAGAGAGTCTAATACGGTGCTGTTCCCGCTCTGTGACTTTGCTTATACCATTTGTTTTTCCTGGATGTTTTTCTCCCAGACCCCTTCATTATAGGCCACATAACATCTAATACTTATCCATTGTGGTTATTGCAAGAGTTAAATTAAGATGAAAAGTAGCTAGCAATGTGTATGGTTAGCAGTCAGTTAATGCTAGTTTTTACCAGTATACTTTTTAGTGTGGGCCATCATGCTCAGCAGAGTGCCTTATCCACACTAGACAATAAAGATTATTGGTTAACTATGTGCCCGTGGGATTTCAAAATGGAGCAAGAGTGATAGGATATACTCGAGGGGATCAGTTCTCCAACCTCTCCTTCCTCTTACGCCCCCAGTGTTGTGTTTATATAGCTAACTGTATTTTTTGTATTTCCCAGGGATCTAAATCTTGGCAGTGTGTACCAGTACCGGGTCATCACCGTTTCAGGAACTGAAGAGAGTGAGCCTTCACCTGCTGCCGTATACATCCATGGAAGTGGGTACTGTGGTGATGGAATTATCCAGAAGTAAGTAGATTTAACTAAAGAAAAGAGAGTGATGCTAATTCGGTTAAGTGATGGCCAGGATGCTGAATAGAAGAGATTATGAGATTCTCTTCCAAGTGTGAGCTGTGAGCTACCAGTGATCCCCAACAGTCTACCAATTTATCTGCAGACATTTTATTGGCCTCGGAAGAAAAGCAATTATTCCTTTATTTTTTAATTCATATACTTCTCAATTATGTAATACAATATATGATTTAGATAGAGCTACCATTATACTCTTATTATGTTCTTGTTCTTAGTTGTTCTGTTTTATGTGGGCTATTTGTCCTTTCTGTCCCAGCCAGCAGTCAGTTAACAGGACAGAGTTGGATTGAGTCAAAACACTTTTTAAATGCTTTGCTGGTTAGCACTGACATTTCTTAAAACTGAATATATATATATATATATTTCTTTTGTATGATATCACTAATTTACAAAATGGGTCAAAAGCTCAATAAAAATAGCCATGTAAGTACTCTAACTCGCTATAATGTTGAAACCATAAATAGTAAACAGTACTCCAGAGTGAATATTGAATGTGACTGAATACGCTGAGACAAATGAATCAATAAGTGTAAAGATTCCATATAAGCAGCCAAAAAGGAAAACCATGATTAGAAAATACAAGGATGCATGTCTAAAGAGTGGATTTTATTGGATTATCAGTTGGTTTATTCCATTGTCCACAGGGCAAGATGTTAGGCAATTGCCAAATGGGGCAAAAAAACCATCAAAACTTTTGTACTGTTAAATTAAAAGAAAAAAAAAAAGGAAACCTTAAGATTTTTCTTTCAGAATGAGGACAAAAATGCTTTCTGGGACAAAAATGAGTAGCTTTGTCCTTAGATGTGAAGAAAGGACCAAAAACCTTAGTAACATTATTCAAAATTAAGTTTCTTATCATCAAACTATTTGCAAGTCACACTATTGCTAAAAGACTTGTAAAACTATCGACAGACTTCACATTCTGTGTGGAGAACAGAAAACAAGCTATTGGCAAAATTCCTTCATTAAATGGCACTGTTGGATGTCACATAATATCTGTGCAATACGGAATTACGATTACTCTTTCCGTAGGGGGAGGGGTAGTGTAAAAAGAGAATTAGCTTTCCAAGTGGACAAAACCACTGATGTGCAGGCCAGTAATGATTATTTTTATGATTTCAAGTGGTCTGCTCAGGGATCTATATTCATGTTTTAAATATCCTACACCTATAATTTCAAAGCTGAATTGTCAATATTTTAGTATACTGAGAATATGACATAAGAATTTTTAGGTGCTGAATTATGGTGCAAATTACCTGATTGCCACAGATTTGACTCTTCAAGCATAGAAAGTAAAGGTCCTCACTTGTCAGAGAATGAAAACAATGATGTACTGTTGTGTGTGTTTAAAACCCACATCCAAATGCAGCAACAGAATATGAAGATACTGTTTCCAATATCAAATACAACAAAATCAGGTAAAGGGACCCCTTGGCTTTCTCTCGCACCTTAAAACATCAACTTGTAGTTTGATGCAGCACTTGTCTGACTGAGCAACTGATCACAGGGATCTTTAGGGATAAGGGCCCTGTAATTTGTGGGTCTAAGATTGATCTGAATATCGAGCATATCCAGGAAACACTGGCAGTCACTTCTGACAGCCCATATTGTGATCTGGTATTTCCTAATTTAGCACAAAGAGTAAAAAAAAGAAACTCACCAGATTTGGAACCTGATTTATAACCCAATCCATCCATCTTGGAACCAGATTTACGTGCACTGGTAAAACATCACACACATTATCTTTCTTCTCAATGGTCTAAAATGATTACTATTATTGTCATTAATTCTAAATAGCATTCTTAATTTAATGGAGCTTTTTTTTTTTTTAGTATTTTTACCTAAAATTGGTATCCTGCATACATATCAAATACCTGTTAAGTTACTTATAAGTACCAAATACTTGTTGACACACTTTGTAGAAAACTAATGTAAATTATGGACCCTTCCCTAAAAGAGGAAAAACACTATGGGGGAAAGGAAAGATGTCATCCTAGGTAATAAGACTTTTCTTGGGATAGTACATACTAATTTATGATATATGTAATGGAATTTACCAAGAAACATGGACAGACTCAGCACTCATGAGGCCCCTAGTGGACGAGTGCTCAGCCATGGATAATCTGCAGCAGCAGATACTCCCACTTTCATATAGACCTTCTCCTTGCTTATCAACACAGTTAGGTTCCAAAGACCAGGTCGTTATGCAAAAATTGGAGTTATGCAAAAATGAAGGATGATCGTATGAAATCACAAAACCACGCTGTGGTCGTAAAGCAGGAAGCCAGGCTGCCCGAGCCCATGCTGTTGCCCACCCCCCAGCTGTTCCTGGGACCACAACTGCTCCATCACAGCCAGCGTCATTCTCACCTCAGCATTTGTTACTACCAGATATACATCGTTAATGTGCAGAATAGTCAGAGAGTAGATTTTGTCATAAATGAGAAATGTTGGATAAAGAGATAGTTGATAAGTGAGGACTAGTTGTATAGTGTAAAGACAAAAGCACTGGATGAGGTATCTGGAGATGTGGATTAATACTGTAATGATGATACAAAACAAAACAGAAAACCAGATTAGTTGCCATCAAGTCAATTATGACTCATGGCGACCCCATGTATTGTAGAGTACATAGGGTTTTCAAGGTTGTATGACCTTTTGGGAGCAAATTGTCAGGTCTTTCTTCTGGGGAGCCTCTGGTTGGGTTCAAACCACCAAACTTCTGGTTAGTAGTCCAGTGTTTAACCTTTTGCTCCACCCATGGACTCAATAATAATAATAAACATTTCTTGAGCCTCTACTATGTGCGAGGCACTGTACTAAATACTTTTCTCCTTGAATGTTCCTAGCATCTTTATGAGGTAGATCTTATTATCATACTTTACAGAAAAGATAACTAATGCACAAAGAGATTAAAGAGTTTTCTTAAGCTTATACACTCAGAAAGTAGTAGAACCAAGATGCGAACCCAGGGTCCACGTTCTCATCTGGACTCACCATTGCCTTGCCATTTGACTTGACAAGCCTACAAAACTAACCAGGGAAGAAGTGGCTGCTGTGTGGTATCTGCAGTGCCCCAGCCCCCGGGCCAGGCACTAGGGTGCTAGGATGATGAAGACTCTGTCACTGCCTGTGGCATCTCACAACCTAGTGTGGGGGACTCTCAAGTAACACGCAGTTTGACAGGCACCATGATAGATGGTGCATAGTATCTATGGACACAGAGAACAGCCACCCACTCCAGCCTGTGAGGTCAAAGAAGGTTTCTCAGAACCTCCCTATCTAATATTAGATTGGTCATGCCTAGAAGATATTTATGGTGACCCTAGCCCAGGTTAAAAACAAAAAAAAGAATTTTCCCCATAAATTCCATGAAATATCTAAAAAGCACAAGACCATCACCAATCTCCTGGCTGCAGTATTCACTGGGCCCACCTTAGAAAATGGGCTTCTTTGCTCATGGGTTTGCTGACAGGGAAGAACTTGGATGGCTCTTTGGAGGTCAGTGCAATGTCCTAGTCATCTTAAGGAGTGATTGGAAGGCTACTCTGACACCTCCCAAAAGCAACAAACATTCCTCTGTGTGCTAATTGCCTGGGTGAAAAGATAAGTCTGAGGCCTCGTCTATGCCGTGACAGGTACCAGCTGGTCTCCAGAGAAGTAGGGACAGCTGCCACACGCTCTGTGGGGACCTCCCAGGTCCAAGCGAGAATGGGAACTGTGATTCCCTGAGCATCGACTATGTGCCACACACTGCACCACACACTTTAAGTTACATACCATTCTCACACCAACTCTAAGGAGTAGATATGATTGTCTCCATTTTAACAGGTGAGAAAATTGAGGCTCAGTATACAGAATGGCACTGTCCAATGGATTTTTCTGCAGTGATGGAAATGTATTCTGTGCTGCACAATACAATAAGCCACTAGTCATATGGGGCTACTGAGCACTTGAAATGTAGCAGTGTGGCTGAGGAACTGAATTTTTAGTTATATTTCATATTTCACTTTAATTTGTTTAAATTTAAATAACCAGTGTAGCTAGCGGTTACTATATTGGACAGTTCAGATAGACCAAGGAACTTGCCCAAGATTACACAGCTAGTCTGGAGCAGGATTTTCTGTTTCTGAAAGAATGAGAATTTTCCCAAAAGTAGCACTACGTCCAGTTACTGCTCCTCCTTTCTCTCCTAGGTCCAATTCAGAGCACATCACTCATTATCTGCCCATCCCAACCCCAGCATAAATCATCCTTAGGCAATGGAAATAATTCCAACAAAAACAAGAGAGGGCATTTTTATTTCTTAGTAGCATAGTCCCAAAGGCCTTGGAGTTCTTGACACCATGAAATGACACACCCAACAGAGAAGCAAAATTTCCCACAAAAAGATGACTAAACCTGAGGGTGTGGATGGAAAAATCCTCACCTTTAAGTGTGTTGAGGCAGTAGGGAGTAGATTGGAAAGGCAGGGAGTAGTGAAGAGCCAGCATTTATAGAATCTCCGAAATAGTCTTCAGACTGACCATTTTAAAATCAGAAATACCAAAATGGCAGTGAGATTTCCTAGACATTAGGGGAGCAAGGTCTATTCATTTGTTTATTCATTCATTCATTTCTTAATCCCATCTAATTGTGTTGTCATCAGTAACACAAAATAAGACAAATGTAATAATATTTTATAGTCTATACCTTGTGTGAATCTCAGTTTGAAGATGAATGAACAGAGATTCAGACAGGGAAAGGGATTTGCCCCAGGTCTCAGAGAAGGCTCCTGGCACAGTGAGGGACTTTTCCAGTTCCAGCTATGGTTTTGAAACAGATTTGACATATTTTTCTTCTGTATCCATTTTGCAGAGACCAAGGTGAAGAATGCGATGACATGAATAAGCTCAATGGTGATGGTTGTTCCCTTTTCTGCCTACAGGAAGTTTCCTTCAATTGCATTGGTAAGTCTTCGTCATTTCTCTGGGTCTGCCTGGAGAAGTGGATAGCACAGAATAGTTCATCAATTACAGTAACAATAACCGGTTGCCCTTGAATTGATTCCTACTCATGGTGACCCCATGTGTGTCAGAGTTGAACTGTGCTGCGTAGAATTTTCAATGGGTGATTTTTTCAGAAGTAGATTGTCAGGCCTTTCTTCTGAGACACTTCTGGGTGGACTCATCACCAACCTGTTAGCAGCTGAGCACGGTATCCATTGAACCACCCAGGAACTCCACAGTCATAATAATTATGGCTGAATGATTCATTCCTTTATACCACAAATATTTATTGAGGGCCTCCTATGTACCAGGCACTATTTTAGATACCAGGGAATATAATAATGTAAAAAAAAAAAAGACAGACGATTACCGTGCCGTCATGGAACTTATATTCTCACAAATGAAGGTGATGACAGGTAACTCAAGCTTCATTTTACCTCCATCATTCTGTCCTTCAGCACCATCTATCCAGGATGAATATTAGCATAGATTTTTAAGGCTTTTATTCTTACTTTACAGATGAAAAAATCAAAAGCCAGAGAGATTATAAAACTTGTTCTGAGTCACACAGGTCAGAAGTGATGGAAGAAAGAAGCACAACTTGAACCTGATTTTGTCTGTTTCTCAGTCCCTTTTGCCATGTAACCTCTGTCTAGGACCAGGAACCCAGCTCCGTGGTCCCCTCTGCAGACTCAGAATCTTGGACAGTCTTTTTGATTGAGGGAGGAGGACTAACAGACTAGCCTGTGTTTAGAAAGCAAATGTCCTTTTTCCCACCTTTAGCGAGTCAGATGTGAGATTTGTTTTTCCCCCGCCTTCTCTCCGAGTCTGGCTGATCTTGTTGTTTCAGCCCCACTTGGGAGGCCTGGGCCAGCCTGGGGCTGGTAAACAGACAGGGGCTGGGGGCAGGGGTGGAATTTTGAGCTGGTCCAGATGAGATCATACTTCCTTTAAGATGCAAATCGATACCTGAAGATCAAAGGTCCCTCAGCTAATCCCCTGGGCTGGAGGTGAAAACTAATCAAAATTCATTTGCAAGTACAAAAGACAGAGGTGCTCTATCTGAAGAGGGAGGGGGCAGCTACAGAGGGGAAATGGGGATGAAAACATTGGCGGGAAGATTTCTCCCTGGAAGACGATTTTCTAGGAGGACTAAAGGGGAGAAGGAGTCCTCACGTCCTCACATCTGCAGTGCATTACACAGGTCTGTTTAGACCCTTCTCCTGGTAGATCATGAGCTCCGTGAGAGTTAAGGCTGTGCATGTTTACCTTTGAGTCCTCACTACACACATACTGAGCACCTGCTGTCTGGCTTGGCACCAAGCAAGGACTGAGCAACACAATAGGGGTGTTCAGTGAACGAGTGTGGTTGGAAGAAAGGGAGACAGGACATAGAGATGCTAAGGGCAAGGGAGTTTCCAGGCAGGGCCTTGGGTTTTTAAAAGGCAGAAGATTTTTTTCTCTTCTACTGATTTGAGTGTGATTCATAGTAAAAGCTTGATATTAGTCTATGATATGGCGGAAAGAGCCTTGGGCTAAAATAAAGAAAACCAAGCTCTCATCCCAGCTTTACTGCGAACTTGCAGTGTATAGTTGGCCAAGTGGCTTCCCTAGTCTGAGCCTCAGTTTTACCTCCTGTAAACTGAAAGGATTGGGTTAGGTGGTCTCTAAGAGCCCTCGTTTGTGGGATTTCCGAGGTGATATGTGTGCAGATTTCTCATAATCATGGGCTCCACTTGAACCAAACCCCGTGTTTACTGTCATCCTCATGACACCCACCCTCACTCCTAGACTATGCTGGAAAATATCTGCCTGTTTCACTAGAACTAAGGCAGGAAGTTAAGCACTAACTTAAGTGCTTCTGGGAAGAAAGTGGAATATGGATGGAAACTGAAAAGGGATGTGGAGCCTGAAAAGGCCCTGACACCCATGTTCTGTGTGGCTTCAGAACTATGCAACAGTAAACAAAAATAAGGAAGCTTCTTACAGGTAGAAACTCATTGTCCTGGAAGGGGTCCACAGACTGTGGCCCACAGGCCAAAACTGGCCCACTGCTTGTTTTCGTAAACAAAACTTTATTGGACCACAACCACACTCATTTGTTTGTATGTGGTCTAAGGTTGCTTTCACGCCACAACAACAGAGTTTAATTGTGACAGAGACCCAGAGACCGTATGGCTTAAAAAAAAAACCAAACCCATTGCTGTCGAATCCGTTCAGACTCATAGCAACCCTATAGGACAGAGTAGAGCTGCCCCATAGAGTTTCCAAAGAGCACCTGGTAGATTGAAACTACTGACCTTTTGGTTAGCAGCCTTAATCACTATACCACCAGGTTTCCGTGTGGCTCACAGACCTTAAATGTTTACTTTCTGGCCCTTTATAGAAAAAATTTGCCACCTACTGGCCCATGGCTTTGGAGTGTTAGGTGCTTTGGTTGTTTGGCGCTTTGGTTGTTTGGCGCTAGGTGCAGAGAGGAGGTGAAAACTATGGCATAGTTCACCATTTCTTAGGAAACCAAAACCCAGTAACCCAGTGCCTTCAAGTCGGTTCCGGCTCATATCATAAAGAACTGAATTTTAAGCATATAGTGGTGGGAGCTGGGAAGATTTGTTGTTAATAACGCTGGACTGCGAGCTCAGCCCCAGCTTGTGTTGGACCTCGCTTCCCTCATATACTTTGGTCTTTCTTCTGGTAAAGGACTGTTTTGGACTAGATCAAACTTTGTGAACTGAATTACTTAAGAGGAAAGAAGTGAGGGGAGGGAGTAACCAAGAGGATGAGACTGGAACTCTCATAGAGCCATTGTGTATACTGTTATTCTGTACTAGATTCTAAGTGTTCTGGTGTTGTCGATGATATTCAATGAACACCTATTATATGCCAAGCACATTTATACACTATTATTCTCACAACAGTCTCTCTCTCTCTCTTTTTTTTTTTTCCTGCTTTTACAAAAGAGAAAGTTGAGACAGGGAGGTTAGCTAAGGATAAGCAGTTAAGTGGTAGAGCCAAGATTTAAACCCACAGTGACTCCAGAGTTCACTACGTTAACAATTGCCTTTGAGTCGACTCTGATTTATGGCAACCCCATGTGTGTCAGAGTAGAACTGTGCTCCATAGGGTTTTCAATGGCTGATTTTTTTGGAAGTAGACCACCAGGTCTCTGGGTAGACTTGAGTCACCAACTTTTCTTTTAGCAGCTGAGCACTTTAACTGTTGGCACCACCTAGGTACTCCCACTATGGTACAAAAAACCAAACTCATTGCTGTTGAGTCAATTCCAACTCAGAGAGACTGTATAGGACAGAGTAGAACTGCCGGATAGAGTTTCCAAGTAGTGACTGATAGATATGAAGTGTCGATACTTTTGTTAGCAGCAGAGCTCTTAACCACTGGGCAAAAAAGACAGATCTTGGTCTTGGAGAGCTTTGGTGGGTAAATGAGGGACATACTGCTATAGAATAATTAATGCAATGAATTGTGTGTAATAGAATACAAAACTCTCAATGATGTGGACAGTGTCCAGGGAAGGTTCTCTATTACCTGGCTATATTCAGTGGGCTTTGTGTTAGAGAAAGAACCTCATCTATGCCTCACACTGACCATTTAGAATGGTATTATAGAAATTCATAGAGACACAACATTCCAGGATGAAAGGGGCCAGTCTAGAGATCTCAACTTCCAGGGCTACATTCGAAGGACAGATTTCATGGCTATTGAGTCTGGAAAATTGTCTTCCTCTAAAATGAGCTGCTAAAAAGTAGAGAGTGAACCTTCAGCTTCCAGCAGACCCAGCTTTAATGAGTCAGAGAAATGGGGTTGGCTCATGGGAGGCTTTGCTGAGGTGGACATTGTTCTAGTCATTACATTTGTCAAGACAGGGATCAAGACATTGGCTAAGAGAACAGACTTGAGTGAGACTGGCTTGGGTTCATACCATGGCTTAGACATGCTGCCTTGGCTAAGCCTCAGTGTTCTCATCTAGAAAATGGTGAAAATCCTAGAACCTATCTGTGGAAGATATTTACCAATCTTTTTGGATACTTACTATCTGAATTGTCTTCCTAGATTTAAGAAATATCTATCCTAATGAGTCAGAGCCCAGCTTCCACTATAGAAGTTGAAAATCCAAGAATCTCATTTTCCCAGTGTCTCTTGTAGCTAGAGTATGGATCCAAGACCTAGAACACCTCCCCCTCCGCCCCACCAAAAAAGAAAATCAGATCTACAGACCCAAGACTTTGAATCAGAAGCTAGTGGTGGTACAAAATAGAGATGTTGCTGAAATCATTTTGATGAGGATGGAGGAAGTGGCCACAACCCATGCCAAAGTACCAGTGACAGCCATCTACACCAGTGCTGAAGTGACTGTGCTCAACAATAATAGCTCAGCGATGGCTGTTCTCTATCCTGGGGCCTAACCAATGGCTGTTCTCTGTCCTGGGGCCAAACTGTGGGCTTGAATTTTGGCTTCAGGGCATTCAGCCCTCTCTCTAGCCCTCCCAGAGAGTCTTCCATAAGTACCCAATATTCTTTGAATAGTTCTATTTTGTTTTTTGCTTAAATTGGCCAAAACCAATTTCTGTTGGTTTTCAATAATCGTGACTAAAAATCATTGTCATAAGATACTGTGAGGATTATATGCCATTCTGGTTTAGCCCTTTCCTTGCATGATAAATTTACGTTAACTGTTACTTTTCTCAGTGTATGTATGTGTGCTTGCGCGCGCGTGGGGTGGGGGTTGTATCAGCAACAGCCACCATTTATGAATACCCACTAAGTGGTGGGCCCTGTGCCAAGCATCTTTGTTTAATGTGAGCCTATGTGAGGCCTCTTGGTTCCAGATGAGGGATATAAGACCTACTGTGATCTTTTAACTTGTCTAGGGTTAAGAGGTGTTATCTCATCTCTAGACTGAGTAGAGAGCCTTACTTTTTCTACCCTGACACTGCCTCCCCATTTGGGTGACTGGTTTGCCTGCCTGCCTGCCTGCCTGCCTGCCTGCCTTTCTTCCTCCCATCCTGCCTCCCTCCTTTCCCTCCCTCCCTACTTCCCTCCCCTCCCTCCCTCTCTCCCTCCCTCCCTCTCTCCCTCCCTCCCTCTCTTCCTCCCTGCTTCCCTGCCTCCCTGCCTCCCTGCCTCCTTGCCTTCCTCCCTCCCTTCCTTCCTTTCTTCCTTCTTTCCTCCTTTCCCTCCCTCCCTCCTTTCCCTCCCTCCCTTCCCTCCCTTTCTCCCTTTCCTCCCTCCTTCCTTCCCTCCTTCTTTTCTTCTTTCTTTATGTCTTTTTGTTTTCTTTTTGGTCACTGACCATTCACAAGGGCTAATATTTTCCCTGGGTTTGGTAACATCAGTGTGAGAGTAGGTGACAGATTTATGGTGACATCCCATTCACTTTTCAGAAGCCCACACATCCGGAAGTATTCCCAAGGTGCCAATGTGTTATTGTGCAACACCCTGGGACTTCCCTTCCCCACTTTCCCACCCCCAGTGCCCTCATCCCCCAGCACATAATAAGTTTCTTGTTAAAATGAACACCACCCACAAGGCCGCTTAAGCAATGCAGGCCGCATTTCCCAGCAGTGCAGAAATTATCTTGTCCTTTTCCCCCTTTTAAAAATATAACATACCCCAGGCCTGAGGCTTCAGTTAGAAAACGTGGTATCAGTAAGATGATAACTGCCCCCAACAGGCACTGGCTGGAGGCACTGTTCGGCAGCGTTGGGAATTCTGTTTCTAAAGCACTGAGTCATAAAATGCAGACAGGCTGCTGATAAAAGCTGAAGGAGGGAAGGTAATGGTCAAATTAGTCAGACAAAATGTGAAATGTCCCAAAAGGGGGTTATGCTTAGTAATATATCTTGAGCCAGTGCTGGAAATGTGCTACGTTCTGAGATGACATTTAATCGTAACAGGAGATGAAACTGTGGAGAACTTCTTGGGTTATGTTCTGATTTACCACTCCGGGTTCTTCGGCATATCTGGGTCCAGGTAGCAGTTTGGACATTGAGTTCTGGGCTCTGTGGTGTTCGGCAAGTAGCTGAGCATCTCAGAGCCCCAGTTTCTTCCTTTGTGAAGTGGGGGTGATTGGGATGAGGGCTCTAAGGCTTCTTTGCTCTTCAGATATTGAGGGACCCCTGATTTGACAAACATATATTTAAAGGCTTTGGACAATTCAAATCCAGCTTGATGTTGAAATATAGTTAGGAAAACAGCACATCAGACCCTCAAGTTACCTTTCCCAGACATGCATGCATTCTCTTTGTGTCCTCCCTACCGCCCCACCCTTCTCCTCTCTCCCACTTCCCTGCCATCAGCATCACTTTGTCTCTGGTTCCTGACATAGCATCCTGAGCCCTTTCTTCCACCCAGGGCCAATAACTCAATTAGCACCCCTACTGGCTCAAGCGTGTGAGGCAGATAAGGGGAGGAGGAGGGGTCAATCTGCTGCCCCACCAGTCACTGCAAGGAGGGGCCGGGGGCGGAGGGAGTGTCATAGTGCCTTGTGGCCCCTCTGTCAGGCTGCACTGAGCCAAGGCGAGAAAGGAAAACAAGAAGATGAATCGCCACCTCTTCTCAGTGGATGTTCTGATGAGACCTTAGAACAACAATGAGTATAAAGGAAAACAGCATCTGGTGGAGGGGCAGGGGGAGTGGAAGAGGGAGGAAGAATGAGCTCTGTTGGGAGTTGCATTTATTATTATTTTTCTTTCTAACAATGTGAAATCATAATAGAAAATCCACCTTTCACCTTACAAAAAAAATTAAAATTAAAAAAAAATATATAACTCTTTTATTCATTCAGGCCTCCATCTGTGGAAAACACAGTAACTTTCACCAAAATACTTTCTTGAAATAAAGCTTCCCTTGGCTTGGGGGGAAAAAAAAGTTGCCGTCAAGTTGACTCCCAACTCGTGGCAACCCCTTGTGGATCAGAGTAGAACTGTGCTTCAGAGGATTTCCAAAGGCTGAATGTCCTAGTTATCTAGTGCTGCTATAACAAGAATACCGCAAGTGTCTGGCTTTAACAAATGGAAATCTATTTTCCCACAGTTCAGAAGGCTAGAAGGCAACTTCAGGGTGTCAACTCTAGGAGAAGGAAGGTTCATCTGTGAACCTATGAAACCTAGATTACAAGTTATCTGTTTCCAAAGTACAATGCTGGAATAGGCACAAAGTAGACATTTCCACTACAAATGGGAGAAATTGGAAGTAAAGAAGGAATAACAGGCACCAAGCAAGTCCCAGACCCAGCAGAACAATTTACATTAGCTCTCAAGGCTTCAAAATAATCCTCTCTTCTCTGAGACCATCTAGGTAATGGCCCTGCCCTCCGGAATCTGGGCATTGACAATACCCTCTGGATTCTGAGTAGAGGCCCCTTGGCCCTGGGCCTCAGTTCTGCCTTCCAGGTCCACTGGGATGGTAACTCTGCTCCCTTAGTTTTGGGCAGCCCCATTCTCCTAGTCCATCTGAGTGGTGAATGCACCCCCTCAGCCCTGGCAGGCCCCATTCTTCAGCCCCTTGGGCATGACAGACTTGTCCCCTCTGCTTTGGGCAGTGGCTCCATCTCCTGGCACACCTTAAATGCAGCCCTACACTCTGGAACTGCATTGATGAAGATCCAATTCTTTGAAACTTAGGAGGTTGTGGCCCCACCTTTGAGATCCAGGAGACCATAGCCCCACCCTTTAAAACCTCAGAGGCCATGGCCTCACCTTTTTGAGACTGAAGCAGCTCTGCTTCCTATGTTCCTTCCAGCAGTTCTGCTGACCTCTGAGTTACTTCAGGTCTTTTCTCTCCTTGCAGGACTACAGATGTAGCTCCTTTGACCTGTTTCCTGCATGTAGAATTCCAAGAGGCAAACGGTGCTCTCTCCTTTCGTTCTTTCTCTGTTCTCTTCGGTCTAAGCTGATGGTTTTTTGGCTGTGGTAGTTGGTTAGATCTATCAGTCACAGGCTTAATCTCTTTAACAAAAGATTGTGTAGCCACATTCTTGGTGAACATTCTAGGACATGTGTCCTTAGTTTGTACAACAGAATTTTCCAAACCTTTAAGTTTGGTTTTCATTTTAAAGTTTACTTTTAAGGCCATTTTCTTCCTCTCACATTTTACTATAAGCGGCAAGGAGAAACCATGCAGGTCCTTTCAGATCTTGCTTCGAAATCTCCTCAGCCAGATATCCAAGTTCATCACTTGCAAGTTCTACCTTCCACCAAACATTTGTACATAATTCAAACAAGTTCCTTGTCACTGCATAAAAAGCATCACCCTTCCTCCATTGTCCAATACATGTTCATCATTTTCTCTTAAAGCCTCACTAGAAGCACATTTAACGTCCACATTTCTAGGAACATCCTGTTGCTGGTGCCATATGTGTTCTCTAAGAAGATAGAGGCTTTCTATGTAAGTCTCCTCACTCCCTTCTGAGCCTTCACCAGAATTGTCTCTGACATCCATAAATCAACTAATAGTCTCTTCAAGGCAGTCTAGGCTTTTACTATTAAGCGCCTTAAAACCTATCCAACCTCTACCCATTACCCAATTCCAAAACTTTTTGCGTATTTAGGTATCTGTTAGAGCAGCACTCCACTCTTCTGGCACCAAGTGCGGCTATACCAGAAATTCTACAAGTGGATGGCTTTAACATACAGAAATTTATTTTCTCACAGTTAGGTGGCTACAAGTCCGAATTCAGGGTGTCAGCTCTAGAAGAAGGCTTTCTCTCTCTGTCGGCTTTGGAGGAAGGTCCTTGTCTCTTCTGAGCTTCTGTTCCTGGGCAGTCTTCATGTGGCTTTGCATCTCTCTGCCCCATCTCTGCTTGCTGGCTGGCTTGTTTAATCGCTTTTATATTTGAAAAGGGATTCACTCAAGACACATCTATACTAATCCTGTCTCATTAACATAACAAAGACAACCTATTCCCAAATGGAATTAGAACCACAAGCAAAGCCAAAAACCAAACCCATTTCCATACAGTTGATTCTGACTCATAGCGACCTTATAGGATGGAGTCCGAACTGCCCCATAGGATTTCTAAGAAATGGTTGATGGATTCAAACTGCCGACCTTTTGGTTAATAGGCTCTTAATTACTGTACCACCAGGGTTCAAACCACAGGCACAGAGGATAGAAATTACAACACATATTTTAGGGGGACACAATTCAACCCATAACCTGAATTTTTGTACGTAGATCACCAGACCTTTCTTCTGAGATGCTTCTGTGTGTACTCGAACCACCAGCCTTTTGGTTAGCAGCTGAGGGCTTAACTGTGTCACTCAGGGACACCAAGACAGGCCCTTAAAAGAAGAAAGGAAAATATTAGTGGTAGACTTGGTGGTAGTGATGAAGGCATTGGTGATGATGGATGAGTGGCAACATGGGACCATGGGTAAATCAAAACCAAACCAAACCCATTGCCATTGAGTCGATTCCAACTCATAGTGATCCTATAGGACAGAGTAGAACTGTCCCATAGGGTTTCCAAAGAGAGGCTGATGAGCTCAAACTGTCAGCCTTTTGGTTGGCAGCCAAGCACTTACCCACTATGCCACCAGGGCTCCATGGTTAAGAACAGGGATTTTAGAACTAGACTACCTACTCAGGTACTTTTTCTCTGTGCTAAGTTTTCTCGTCAGTAAAATGGGTTAGTGATTGTTTCTACTTCTTAGATTCGTTGTGAGGATACAATTCATTCCTGTGTGTAAAGCATTTATAATATGTAATGGTTAAACATATGCTTGGTACTGCTGCTATTATTTTTGTTATTGATATTATTCATTCGGAAGTTGTACCAATCCTCTCAGCAACCCTATGAGATAAATGATATTATTGTCTCAGTTTCACAAAGGAAAAAAAATCACTGAAGGTCAGAGAGATTAAGTAACTTGCCCAAGGTTACACAGCTAGCAGTAGCAGAGTTGGGATGAACCACATAGTCTGGCCACTTAGCCATGAAGTTATTCCGTTCATTAGACACCCAACCGTGCCAGCTTCTGTACTGAGAATGCTTTTCATAAATTATTTAATTCATCTTCCCAGCAACTCTGTGTCATCAGAATAATTATGCTCATTTTGCTGATGAAGAAACTGAGGCACTGAGAGTTTAAGTGAATGCCCCCACCCCATCATACAGCCTGCAAGGCCAGAGAAGGGATTTCAGGCCTTGTCTGCCTGCCTCTAAAGACCATGCTCTGTCCAATATCCAGGCAAAGTTCTGAGACAGCAGAGGAGTGTTTCTCTCTTCCACTCTATCTGCTTTAGTGCCATTGGGTTGTAATAGGAAATAAAAGTGAATGTATGTGTTCTTCCTGTGCCTTTTTTCATGAGTCATGAAAACAACAACTTTCAGTTGTTCTCACCCTATAAATATTCTGTCATATAAAACTCATGCCCCTGTGTAGGGTCATTCTATGTTTGGGGATTAATTTTTGTTTTTAACTCATCCTCCATTGTGGAGCTTGGTGGCGCAATAGTTAAGAGCTTGGCTGCTAACCAAAAGGTCGGCATTTCGAATCCACTAGCCACTCCTTGGAAACCCTATAGGGCAGTTTTACTATGTCCTATAGGGCTGCTATCAGTTGGAATCTACTTGGCAACAACGGAATGGTTTGGTCCATTGATAGTAGCCAAACTGTGTTTAGCATAGCATGGGTTTGACACTTAAGCCCCTTGTTCGTGGCAAGGTATTAGAGACTAAGGAACCTGGGTCATCCCATATATCTCCCATTCCCTCCCTAGATCTCAGTCTCCTCTTCTGTAAAATGGACACAATTATGACACCTACGGCTCTGTTTAGAAAAGGAATGAAACAATGTCTTTGCATAGCAGTTACTGGGCCTGGTGAATGCCAGTTATTGTGCTTCCTCTTCTCCTTCTTTTTCTCCACATCTCAATTGTGAGTGACGCTGAGGCTGCCAATCCATCTCTGGCAAAAAACAGTACTGAACTGGGTCCCAACTCAGCTCTGCCCCTAAATTGCTGTGGGCCCTTTTGCAAAGAGACCAAAACTTGTTCTCAGTTTCCCCAGCTATAAAGTGATGGGGGTGAGTTCGATGAGCTGCCGGAGTCCTTTCAGCTCTGACTTGTAGAATTTAAATCCCAGATGGTTATTGTTTTTAAACCGTGCATTTTAAAAGGAATGAGGACTTGGGGAGGAGAAAGGAATTCCTTTAACCCAGAGGGTCAAAGGGGGTCACCGAGGGGACAAAAGAGCAGGAAAAGGAGGCGATGGGGCGGAAGGCTGACGAGCCAGGCAGGACCAAAGATCTGAAGTCCTTAACTGGGAGGTCTGATGGATCCATTCAAACACTCTTGAGTCAGCACCGGTTAGGATCAAGCCTGCCATCCCGCCTCAGACCAGGGTTTACCACCTCCTTTGGAAACCCGGGAGGCCTACCCCACAGAGAAGCAGAGTTGGAATGAAAAGAAACAGGACAGCCTCTGACGCCAGAAGGGAGGAATTCTAGCCCTCAGCCCAGGTCGGCTTCCTGACTCTCAGGGAAGGGGTCAGGCTGGGGAACCAGCTTGGAGCTTATTTGAATGAGAAGAACCAAGACCAAACTTTGATGTTTGCCTTTGAAAGGCAGCCAGAGTCCAAGGCAGGTGAATCTGGGTAGCCAAGAACAAGGGTATCTTTGTGAAGTTTAAAGTGACCAGAAATACGTCTGCACGTATGTGTGCCTAGCTGTGCGTCTGTGCCGTTATGACTGAGGTAGCTTGCGGGTGGGGGAAAGGCCCCCGGACTGAGAGTCAGGACCTTTTCATAGCTCCTGACTGCTGTTTCTTGGGGGCCATATTGGGTTGGAAGAGACATTTAATATTCATAAGCTGTGATCTCCACTTGAAGGGCGTGCCCTGGGGGAAATTGAAATATTAAGCAAGTGAGAAATAGACCTAATTGTATCCTCCTTTTTTTTTTTTTTTTTTGGACAGAGAGGTAATGTACTTAAAATGATGGATGGGTAATCAGGATTGTGTGAAAACCTCACTGTTAGAGCCTGCAGAATAAGTTGGCTGCTCTCTCTAGTGTTTCCAGTTAGACCCAGGCAGAAGATGGTGCAAATGGTCTGCTGGGTTATGTCATTCATTCATTCATCCGTCGCACCCATGTATTGATACTCGCTGTGTGCCAAGCCACTATGCTAATGTGAGGGAAACAGCAGTGAACAAGGAAGCACTGGTAATATAATTGTTGAAAATGCCACTTATGGAAATACTAGGAGGTGTATAACTGGAGGACTTCCTTTACATTGAGCCGGAACCAGTTGCTGTCAAGTCGAGTCTAATTCACAGTGACCCCATGTGTGTCAGAGGAGAATTGTGCTCCCCAGGGTTTTTGGGGTCTGATTTTTCAGAAACAGATCACCAAGCCTTTCTTCTGAGGCACCTTTTGATGGGTTTGAACCTTTTGGTTAGTAGTCCAGAGCTTAACCTTTTGACCCACCCAGTTTAATGCTTTTTCTTTATTAACTCCTTTGATGAATCATATTGACCCTATGAAGTATGTGCAATATTGTGCTGGCTTTATAACTGAGGAAATTCAGGCCCAGAGATGTTATGTAATTTACCCAAGACCCCCACTAAGGGATTCTTGCTGGGTAAGTCTGGCCCTTACGCCCTCAGGCTTAACTACTAATTTATGCTCCCTCTCAGTCATTAAGGCCATCTATTAAAACCTGTACTCTCAAGAGCTGAACAGCCTACCAGCAAACAGATAATGAGAAGGGGAAAGGATTCACGGTGCAAAAGAGGTCTTCCCGTAACAAAAGGATCCCAGGGTCTCTTTAAGATACACTGTCTGAAGTGTTTGTTTACAGATCATTAAATACTTAACAGAGGGAGAAACTAAAACCTGAGTTTCCCTTAAAAAAAAAAAATAAAAATTTTTCCTTTAGCTACTACTAATTAAGTACCAAAGAGAAATTAACATAGAACAAATCTGAAATTATAATAATTTTTAAGTGACTGGGTTTTCAATTTTAATTTGCCAGACAGAATGATAAAATACTCCACACCCAAGGTCTGCCGCCCATGGTCTCTAGAGCCACGGCCGCCTTCTCTGTCCACCAGGCAGCAGCCAAGGTGGTTGTGCACAGGCAGCTGGAAACCGACATGACTGATCTCACCCTAGCTTTTGTCTACATTAAGCACCTGCTGCATACAAACTCCGTGCCAGGCAGGATGCAGATGGGAATGTCAAGAAGTAGAAGGCTAAGCTCTTCACTGGAGGGTTTCAGAAGACAATGGTCATTAATGATATGAAGGGGTTGGTGTGAGGAGACCTCAGGAGGAGAAAAAATTCCCCTGGCAGGGGATTGATTAGACTGTGAAAACCCCCTGTACAACCAGGCTCAGATAAGACCAGGTGCAGTACAGTATTCTACTGCTGTAGAGGTCCAGAATGAGGATCTGTTGAGGTACAGTGAGTAGACCAGTCCCAGAGAAAGCTACCACAGGGAATTTACAAGAGTTGGGTAGCAGGGTAGGCAGGCAAGAGCTAGGGTCTGATTATTTAAGTAAGTGGTGGTGGTTTCTGGGCAGGAATATGGCGTGCTAGGAGCAGGGTTTCAAGAAGATTAACCTCCTGGAGTGGAATGTTCTTCAAGGGCTGAACAAAGTACTCTTGGCAAACTGTCCTGAAGAGAAATCGGAGCGATTGTAGCTTTCAACACCAGTCAGAAACCCGGCCCAAATTATCCATAAGATTGAACTAAATTTGCAGCTGTCATTGGCGGACTGTGAAAGGCTCTGGCTCGAGCTGATCCCTCAGTTCAGGATTCCAAACCACACATATAACTTGAGTTCAGCCTCATTACCAATGAAAGGGCTGCATGAGGGTCTTAAATTCCTTGACTTTCCCATTTGCCCTTGTGTTTTTGCCAAAAAGAATGCCTAAACAGAGAGGGTGGGAGGAGAAGTGGATGGACTTGACAGTGTAGTGAAGCAGAGGTGACCTCAGCTCTAGGCTTGGTCCCTGAACATGGTTTCCCATCTTGGAAATGAGAATAATGTTCCTTACCTCGTTGGGTTGTGATGATGTAGTCTTTCATTCATCTATGAATCTATTCATCACATATTTATTGAATGCCTTTCACATGTTAGGTGCATGCTAGCCATGAAGGATACCAGATTTGCCTGGAATGTTCTTCTCATCACCCCTTTTTCCCTCTCTAAAATTCAGCCCAGGTAATACGTCCTAAGGAAAACCTCCTCAAATCTGGGTAAGATTGGGCTGGGAAGCCCCTGCGTCCCCCTCCCAGCATCTCATACCCCTTAGTGCAATACTGTGCGGACATCATTTTCTTGCCCCTCTCACTAGTGTCTGAGCTCTGGAGTGCTGAGACCTTGCAGAATTCATCTGTATTCTTCCCAGGGCTTAGCCCAGGGCCAGGCAAACAATTTGTGGTTTAGTAAACATAGAATAAATGAATGACTGAAGGATGTATTTTGCAAGATCCAGTTTTATTTCTCAGGCATCAAAGAGTAGTAGAACTATGTTGGTCTTTAGGGTCAGACAAACCTCAGTTTGAATTACAGCTCTGTCATCTCAGGCAAGGTATCACAGTGCACTCAGTGCTGCATTGGTGGTTTCCTGTTCAGACTCGGAGGCTGGATCGCTTGTGTTCAAATCCCAGTTCTGCAACAAAGCAGGGAGAGGAGGGGACTTTAGTTTTCTCATCTATAAAATGCCAGTACCACTACATTGATGTGCCGTGGAGCTAGTAAGCACTGGGTGTTTGCCATTACTGCTGTCATGGGGATTTCTTTACCTTCATGAAGAGAGGGCTCAGTTGGTAACTTTCCTTCTCTAACTTAGAGATAGAGGTAGAGAAGATACTAACAATGGTTATAACTCTTTGACAAAGTCCAGATGCTTTCGAACTTTAGAAGAAGTGGGTAGAAGCACTGATTTTGGCAATCATTTAGATTGCCCCCCAAAACTCTCTGATAACCCCACATTGAGCTGCTTTTGAATACTGAGTCTCAATCTGCTTCCAGTTTCCTTTTCAGGAGCCTAATTAACTGGTAGCTGGAAAGGACTGCAGGTATGCCGCCCCCCAGGCGGAGAATTCAAAGGAAAGTGGATGACTGTGTAAATAACACTGCTTTAAGGGGGCATTTAAGCCAATGCTCTTTGTTAAGGAAATTGATGGCTTTGTAAGTACTTTGTCTGAACAGAGTACTTGAGCTGTAGGTCCCCAATCTCGCCTCATAAATTCCCTAATGGACTGTGGGCCTGGAGGCTGGGCCCAGTGTGCTCGATCACATGCCAACAAAAACTCAGATAGCACTTAAAAAAAATTAAAAAGTTTTAACCAAAATACAAGTTATTGAGCACAAGCAGTTTAACTGAGGCACGTGGTAGCAGAGACAGATTGCTTCACATAGCGAAAGGGAGACTCCTGGTCTTTCTAGAACCTATTTTTCATACTAGAGGTGGTACTAGTTACTATACAGCATCTCATTTTGTCTTTCTGATATCTGGGAAGAATAATCATTATTTCACCAATTTGTGGAAGAGGAAACTGGGACTCAGAGATAACACGTCCTGCTCATCAACGCTCAGCTAATTAGTAGAGAGCCAGGATGGGTCTGCAGCCCCATTAGACTCAGCCCTAAGTATCACAAAATGGCAAGGCATCCCAGAGAGAATCAGAGAAGCCCGTCTCACAAATCCTCCTCAGCATCTGCATCCACATAGAAGACACGAATTGGGCAGCACAGCTGGACAGAAGGATGTGGTTTTAGAATCAAACTATGCTGAATTTGGTTCTTTATTCTGCAACTTGTGAAACTGTAGACAATGACTTAACCTCTTTAAACCTTTTTTCCTTGCTGTAAAATGGAGATAATAATAGCACCAAACAGAGGGCTTTCTGGGTCGCGCAAACAGTGAAGCACTTGACTACTAGCCTAAAGGTTGGGGGTTTGAGCCCACCCAGAGGTTCCTTAGAAGACAGGTCTAGCAATCTGCTTCCAAAGGTCACAGCCTTGAAAACCTTATGAAGTAGTTCTACTCTGCACATGTGGGGTTGCCATGAGTTGAAATCGATTCAGTGGCAACTAACAACAATAGACATATTTAACACAATAAGAAAATTTTTTTTTATTTTAGCGTGTAGCAAATCACTCAGTTACTTATTTAGCAAATGCACTTATGACAGCCGGTATAATTTTAATCTGGGAAGTAGATGAAGCTATAGGAGGACACTGGGATGGCCAACTAGCCCTTCTAGGGTGGATTGTTGGAGAGACTTTCCGGAGGAGTAACTGGTTAAACTACGGATAAAGGACAAATGAGGACTAAAACCAAAAAACCAAGCCCGTTGCCACTGAGTTGATTCCGACTCATAGTGACTATATAGGACAGAGTAGTACTGCCCCACAGAGTTTCCAAGGAGCGCCTGGCAGATTCAAACTGCCGACCCTTTGGGTTAGCAGCTGTAACATTTAACCGCTACATCACCAGGGTTTCCAAATGGGGACTAGTCACAGGAAAAGCAAGTGCTAGTAATTTGGAGGAAGCATTTGCCACAATCTCAGTCTGCCTGGATCTTCCATGAGAGTACATTCAAGAAGAGAGAAGGTGCAGAGGTAGGGAGTGGCCAGATTATAGCTTTTCAGCCAGGATCAAGCCTTGGACAGAAAACATTGAATGAAGAACTCAGTATCTTTTGAGGCAACCAGTTTCGTTTTCAGACCAACCCTTATTTTGTTAGAAATTTTCCACGGTATCCCCTCTGAGCCTTCCCATCTTTGGGTTAAACATCTCTGTGCCCACATGAGTATTGCTCAGTGGGGTGTTGCCTATCCTAGGCTCATCAGTGACCATATCCTAGGTTATCAGTGGCCTATAACTGGTCCTTCCAGCCATCATTAGTTCAACGAGGAGTAGAGGGGACTTCTCTGGACTCTGTTTTAGAATATGCAGCCATTTCATGCAATCTACAATCTCATACTCTTATTTAGACAAATACCTCTTCTAGTTGGGAAATGACCTCTGAGTGACCACTAGTCCTTAGAGGTTTTATGAGTGTGAACAGTTACAGTGACCCCTATCAGGTCTTATCAAAACCAGCAGTAGTTTTGATTGATATTTTCAAAATTTGTAGGTTAACTCTCAGGGTTTGTCCCGTTTTTCCTTCTTTCTTTGTTTTCTTCTTCCGTTCCTTCTTTCCTCCTTTCATTCTTTCTGCCTCCTTTCCTCCCTCTATCTTCCCTCCCTTCTACCTCTTTCCCTTCTTCTTTCTCTCCCTCCCTTTTTTCTTTTCTTTCTTTCTTGTTGGGAGAAGGAAAGATATATACACACTTTTCTGTGAAAGCAAAATACAGTTAAACAATAGAAATCAAAGGATATATAGATTCAAATTAACATAAAGTTCTAGTCCAAGGGCTGAAGAATAGCCTAACCATCACATAACAGAAAGAAAATCACCCAAGTGCAACTTTGCCCGTTGCCCTGGCTTCTACTCTTTAGAGCACAGTAGTGTGTCTCACCAACTTGGAGATGGAGAACACTGTGGATTGAAACCAATGGCAGGAGGATGGTTCAAGGCAGGCCAAACCAATTAGGGGTCAGGGTGGGAGGGATCAATTTTGGCACTCTGGTTTCCCAAATGGGAACCCCACCAAGAACACAACACTGCAGTCACTTCAGTCACCACCAGCTATTCCAGATTGGGGTAACTGGCTTGGTTTTTATGTGGTACCCTGACGCATCCTCGAGTTCTTGGCCCCTGATAGGCATAGCATCCACTGGTCTTCTTGGTTCACTTGATTGAAGAATAAATATGCATGTATATGTATAAGTATGCATATATATATATACCCAACCCAAACCCATTGCCGTTGAGTTGATTCTGACTCATAGCGACTCTGTAGGACAGAGTAGAACTTCTCGCATAGGGTTTCCAACGCTGTAAATCTTTTGTGTGTGTGTGTGTATTAGGTGAAAGTTTACAGAGCAAATTAGATTCCCATTCAATAGTTTGTACATAAAGTGTTTCATGGCCTTGGTTTCATTACTCACAATGTGTCAGTACTCTCCCCATTTCTGCCCTGGGTTCCCTGTTTCCTTTCGCCTTGATTTTCTACCCCTTTCTGCCTTCTCATCTTTGCTTTTAGGAAAATGTTGCCCTTTGGATCTCATATAATTGATTGTTCTAAGGAGCATGTTTCTCTCGGGTGTTATTGTTTGTTTTATGGGCTTGTCTATTGTTTGGCTGATAGGTGGTCTCCCGGAATGGCTTCAGTTCCATGTCAGAAGGGTGTCTTAGAGCCATAGTCTTGGGGGTTCCTCCAGTCTCTGTCAGACCAGTAAGTCTGGTCTTTTTTGTGAATTTTATTTTTTGTTGTACATTTTTTTTCCCACTCTGTCCAGGACCTTCTGTTGTGATTCCAGTCAAAACAGTCTGTAGTGGTAGCTGGGCACTATCTACTTCTTCTGGTAGTATAGGCTGTGAGTCATGTGGTCCATTATTTCTTTGGATTAATTGTTCCCTTGAGTCTTTGGTTTTCTCCACTCTCCTTTCCTCTAGATGGAAAGAGACCAATAGTTGTAACTTAGATGGCTGCTTGCAAGGGTTTAAGATCCCAGATGCTACTCACCAAAGTAGGCTGTAGGATTGTCTGTGTAGTAATTACTGTAATTGTCCTTTATTCTTGCATTCCTTTCAGTGTCCTCGCTTGCCATAATCACGTTATGCTGACTTCTCCCATGTTGTATATTGGAATATTAACCAGTATTAACATGTGTCTTCTATGTATTTGATAATTTTCTTTCCTTCCCCATCCCATCTCTGCAAGGCAGTAAATCTTTATGGAAGCAGATTGCCACATCTTTCTCCCATGGAGTGGCTGGTGAGTTCAAACTGCCAACTTTTCAGTTCGTAGCCGAGTGCTTTAACCGCTGCACCACCAGGGCTCCTATATGTACATATATATGCGTGTGTAAGTATGTGTGTATGTGTGTCTGTGTGTGTATATATATATGCGTTATTGTTAATGCTTTATTATTATTGCATTGCTTTACTTTTTGCTCAATACATATGTTTCTCTCAGACCAATTTCTATTTGACATTGCTTATTTTCAATGTTTATATAAAAAAAGCCAAACCTGTTGCCGTTGAGTTGGTTCTGACTCATAGCGACCCTATAGGACAGAGTAGAACTGCCCCACAGGGTTTCCAAGGAGCAGCTGGTGGATTTGAACTGCTGACCTTTTGGTTAGCAGCCATGGCTCTTAACCACTGTACCACCAGGGATTCAATGTTTATATAATGAGCCTTAATTAGCCAATGAGAATTCTTGATCTCTACCAACTAACTGTGCAGCATTTAGCAAATTACTTGACCTTCTGAATTTCAGTTGCCTTGTTTGAAAAACCAAGAATGTTTCTTAGATGATTTCTTGGGACTCTTGCAGCTCTAATTTTTATTAATTCATTCATCAGATATTTACTGATTATCTTCTATATACTGGAAACTTAGATACAACAGCAGACAAGACATACTATGTTTCTGCTCTCATTGGGCTAACATTCCGTTTGAGAGAGAATGCGTTGATCAAGTAAACCTTCGAAAAAGCAAGATAATTCTATGAAGACAAAAAAATTGACTAATGGGGTAGAGAGGAGCCATGGTGGCTTGGCCGCTAACTGAAAAGTCTGCGGTTTGAACCCACCAGCTGCTCCATGGGAGAAAAATGTGGCAGTCTGCTCTCGTAAAGATTATAGCCTTGGTAACCCTGTGGGGCAGTTCTACTCTGTCCTAGTGTCACTGTGAATCGGAATCGACTCAACAGTAACAGGAGGGTAGTAGAGAGAAACTAGAGTGAAAATGCAAACTCTTTTTTGATAGCATGGTCAGAAAAGTCCTTTCTGGGGTGGCGATGGTTGAGGTGAGACTTAATCGATGAGATGGAAGAGCTATTTGATGATGTGGGAGATGGGTTCTAGATTGTATCATTAATAATAAAATTCAAAAATAACTCTGCTGTGTAGTTTTTTATGTTTGAGCATTTTTCATAGGATTATTTTATCTGATTATACAGTTACTTTCTAAAGGATTATTTTATCTGATTACAGTTACTTTCTAAAGTGGTTAAAACAGTAATATTGCCCTATTTTTAAAATGCAAAAAAAGTGTGACCCAAAATGATGATGTGTCTTTTCCAGTGCCAAAAAGCAAGTTAGTAACAGAGTTGAGGTTCAAATTTTGATTTCCTGTCCCTCATTCTATCAGGGTTCCATAATAGCACTCTTCCACGTTTTTCAGAATGAGTTCCATCTGCACCCTTCTTCTTAGTCTTCATTTCCAGACTGAAAAACCCATGTCATGATTAAAGGGGAAAAATCTAGAACCAAACACATTTTAATGAGTTGCTGTTGAGATGACCCGACTCATGGCAACCTCCAGTGTGTCAGGGTAGTACTGTGCTCCATAGGGTTTTCAATGGCTGATTATTTTTCGGAAGTACATTGCCAAGCCTTTCTTCTGAGGTACCTCTTGGTGAACTTGAACCTCCAATCTTATGGTTAACAGCCAAGTGCATTAACTGTACCACCCAGGAACTTCAAAGAGTGCCACAGCTGCAGGTGGTCACAAAGCTACTTGCTTTAACTCTCTCATTCTAAGAAGGGGATACTTCAGCCTGGAGAAAGTGACTTGTCCAAAGTCATGGAGTAGATTAGTGAGCATATGTTCTAGATCCCAGATCTCTTGACTCCCTGTTTCTTGTTGTACCAGGCTGCTGACTTTGAGAAAGTGCCCTATCTTTTCTTCTTCTTTGTTTTTTCTTTCTCTTTTAGGGGAAATTTTTTTTTTCTTCTTCTTCCATATTGGGAGATGAGATCACATTAAAACCACTGACACACTATTTGTGATTTGTTATCTTTTATTACCTTCTTTTGCCACTTTTTGCACACACGCTGCGTATCAATGCTTCAACTTGTTTTCCTCCATTTATTAGCTTATATTATCCAATCCAAATCTCATTGTGTTATTTCCTGCTCATACTTTTAAAGACCTTTGGATCCTACATAATAGTTTTCCTCCTGTCTGTGCTTCGAACGCCTCCCTGTTTCATGGCTGCTATATAATTCATTGTGGTACTGGATTTTACCCCTCTTTCATATCTTGAGATAGCATTGGAACCCAAAAGACACACAGCTGAAAACCATTTATGGTTTTGAACATTCTGCTCTACTGAATGTGTGTCATTTATTAGGATTTCTATCTTTGCTTACAATCTTTTTAGGCCATTGAAATAACTGCACTAAATTTAAGGTGTTGTAAATGCATCTTCAAATTCCAATTCATAAGACTATCAGATCTCTTTATTAAATTTCAGTCTAGTATATGCCACCTTTTCTATCCAGATGCTCCATTTCTTTTCAAATTCAGTTAAGAAAGAAAATAAAACAATATTTAAGACAGATGGTGAGGCATGATTTCTCACAGGAAATAAACATTATTATGTGACAGTTTATATACAGTTGGAATTCCTCCTCTAATGTGTGCTTGGATTTGTATGACCACATTCTCATTAATCTTCTCATAAAAATTTTCTATAGTATAATCTACTGAAACAAACTCAAGTGAGGTTTGAGCATCTTCAAGCCAATAAATAACAGAACATTTAAAACTCCAAAAGGATTTAGTGAAGTCGTCATTTACTGAGTAGCTGCTATGAGACTAGCATTTTCTTAGGTACTGCTGTTGTTGTTGTTGGTTGTTATCAAATCAGTCCCGACTCATGGCAATCCCATCTGTGCAGAGTAGAACTGCAGTCCATGGGGTCCTCAAGGCTGTGACCTTTCAGAAGCAGGTTGCAAAGCTTTACTTCCAAGGTTCCTCTGGGTATATTTAAACCGCCAGACAAATCTTTCGATTAGTAGTCCAGTTCTTAACTATTTGTGCCACTCAGGGACTCCTTTCTTAAGTACTGGGGATGTAAATATAAGTAAGACTAGAACCTAGCCCAGAAATATCTCACAATCCAGAAGTTGCATATAATCATTCATTCATTCATTTATTCATTCACTTTTCAACAAATGTGTACCCATCACATAATATATGCCAGTCACTTTTCTTGATCCTAGAAAAAAAGGTACATTTTAAGACATGTTTCCATGAAACATGATAAATATTTTTAGAGAGTGAATAATGCTGTGAATGATATAAAACAAGATGGTATATATACTGAATGAGAGTGAAGAGATGGGAATGTGAGCTTACTGAAGACAGGTTTATTATTTCAGGAAGTAATATTTTAACTAAGCCCTAAATGATGAAAAGGAAGATGTTCTGAGAAGAGTCAGGTTAAAAAAAAAAAATAAGTATTCCAGGTAAGTGAGCAGCAAGTTCAAGTTCCTGGAGCAATAACAAATTTGGCTTATTTGAGGAATAGATATTTGTGGAATGGATGAACGAATGAACAAATGAATGAAAAGTAGTGACCAAGATAGATAGTAGTAAGGGATGGTCAGATAAAGACTTTTAGACCTAGATAAAGACTTTGGATTCTATTCCATGTGAAATGGGACACCATTGAGGGGTTTTAGTTTGCAAAGTGACCTGACATAGTTTATGTGTTTAAAAGAGCACTCTAGCTATGTTCTGGGGGAGGGTGGAGTTGGGAAACAGGCATAGAAGAAGCAGAGACACTGGTTAAGTGAGCCTTGCAATAGTGATAGCTGCATTGGTGAAAAGGGATTAAAGTTGGGGAGACCCAAAGCCAGTTAGGGGGATGTAGTAAAGACCACATGGATAGAAATTTGAGGCTGTGCTAAGAGTGTTTGATACCATAATCAATCTGAGTGTAGAGTGAGAGTGATAATGTGAGACTGAATCCAGAGACAGTCTTCTTTTCCTACTGCTCTTGGTCTGTTAGATGATGTCTGGTTGTCACGGTAAAACACAGGGAGGAATTTCTAGCCACTTTGGTATGTGGCCAACTCTTGAAGGAATAAGAAACAAATTTAAGCTCCTCAGATTCAGTAGACCTGATCGGCATCTGAAGCTTGTTAGTACATTCATGGTTCTATAGGAGCCCTTCACTACCCTGTCTTTTGTACTCTGCGCAGGCTGATTTGGTTGATGAGGGTAAGAACAAATCCTGTTTTGAATAGAATTAAATGAGGTCAGCAATGTGAGTTTGACATGAAGACTTTGAAAGATAGGTGATACGGAGTAAAGATATTTCTGTTCCAGTGGAAACACATGCCAATACCACACCATCCCCAGTCTTCCCCTTTGTAAACCTTCAGAGGTTAAACACTCCAATTTCTCCTCTTCCAAGAAGCTATTAAGATTATGCATTTTTTGTTGCTGTTGTTGTTTGGATAAATTGTTATGTGGCATGAAGCTTGTTGTGGTTAGACCCATCCTTAAACAAACAGCAGAGCTTTGAAAAATGCTATATTTTTCTGGTTTTTTAGAAAAAAAATACTAATCATTTGACTAAAAGAGAATATCATAATGCCAATCACTGTTCCTTCACCTAGAAATAGAAACAGTTGTTAATTTTCCAAAAGCTGACCCATCATCCTAAATAAGAAGTTTAAAAACACAGATAAATTCACCCATCATTTGGGTGGACTACTGTCTTAGTTATCTAGTGCTGCTATAACAGAAATGCCACAATCGGATGGCTTTAACAAATAGAAATTTATTCCCTCACAGTTTAGGAGGGTTGAAGTCTAAATTCAAGGCACCAGTTCCAGGGGAAGGCTTTTTCTCTCTGTTGGCTGAGGGGGAAGGTCCTTGTCATCAACCTTCTGCTGGTCTAGGAGCTTCTCAACACAGAGACCCTGGGTCCAAAGGATATGTTCCACTCCTGGCTTCTTGCTTGGTGGTGATGAGGTCCCTCTCTTCTCTGCTCACTTTTATATCTCAAAAGAGATTGACTCAAGATACAACCTAAACCTATAAATTGTGTCCTGCCTCATTAACATAACTGCCTCTAATCCTGCCTCATTAACATCATAAAGGTTAGCATTTATAACACATAGGTAATTGCATCAGATCACAAAATGGAGGACAGTCACACAATACTGGGAATCATGACCTAGCCACGTTGACACACATTTTTGGGGGACACAATTCAATCTATAACAACTACCTAGTCCATTTCAAAAGAGTGTGCATTCTAGTTCTTTGCCTCCTCCTTGAGTCATAAACCAAATTCATCTCCTGTGACTGAAAGCTCTTACTTCCCTATTTATGAGTGGTTTCTGTTTGTTTTTCCCTCAAGAGGCTGGAGGCTTAGTAGCTGCAACAGCTTCGTAAACTAGTTATATTCAGCCCACACCAGTGACTGTTGTGAACAGTGAAGTCAGAGATTCCCAAAAATAATATTGAAACTTGGTTGAGCATAACAAAATATTTTGTTTCCAGAATTACATACTGAAAACCCAGGGCTGATACGACAGCATGATACAGTAGAAAGGTCATTGTATTGTGAGTTCAAGAGCCAATGTTCTAGTCTTGTCTTACTTAGAATTTTCTCTGAAGGTGTCAGCAAAGTACTTCAACTTGATAAACCTCAGCTTTCCCATAGGTAAAGTGAAGTAATTGCTTTCTGATCCAAGGCCATCATCATCAACAACTATGTATTGATCACTTGTTGAACGCTGACTGCTTTACCTACATTTACCACTAGACTGACTATATGTTCCATGGAAGTAAAGATCACTTTTTTTTTTTTTTTAACTGTTCCAAGCCTACAGCTTATCACAGTACCTGGCACACAAAAGCAACTAAGTAAATATCTTGGGTTGTTGTATAATTGCATCGATTATTAACTGATTTGAGCCCTGTTACAAACATTCCTTTAAATGAGGAAACCCAGGCTTAGAAATTCTAAGTAATTTGCCCCAAGTCAAATAGATAATAAATGGCACACTTGGTAAGCAAAATCAGGTTTTACACCTCACTGCCCCAAAACAGTAAAAATCGCTATTATAACACAACTTCCCTTTCCTAAAGGATAAAACTAAAATTCCTTATCATAGCATTGCAATCCTTCCTCAATCCGGACTCAAATCAGCCTTTCAACTCATCAGTTCCAGAAGCCACAACACTCCCTTAAACCTAGTCATGCTTGTTGTTGTTGTTGTTAGGTGCCATCCAGTCAGCTCGGACTCACAGCAACCCTGTGTACAACAGAATGAAACAGTGCCCCATCCTGCGCTATCCTTATAATCATTGTTGTGCTTAAGCTAATCCTTGCGGCCACTGTGTCAATCCATCTCATTTAGAGTCTTCCCCTTTCTTGCTTCCTCTTTTTACCAAGCATGATGTCCTTCTCCAGGGACTGATCCCTCCTGACAACATGTCCAAAGTATGTGAGACGTAGTCTCGCCATCCTTGCTTCTAAGGAACATTCTGGTTGTACTTCTTCCAAGACAGATTTGTTCGTTCTTTTGGCAGTCCAGGGTGTATTCAATATTTTTCGCCAACACCACAATTCAAAGGTGTCAATTCTTCTTCAGTCTTCTTTATTCAGCATCCAGCTTTCACGTGCATAGGAGGTGACTGAAAACACCGTGGCTTGCTTGGGTCAGGCATACCTTAGTCTTTAAGGTGACATCTTTGCTTTCAACACTTTGAAGAGGTCTTTTGCAACAGATTTGCCCAGTGTAACACCTGTTTTGATTTCTTGACTGCGCTTCCATCGGTGTTGATTGTGGGGCCCAGTAAAATGAAATCCTTGACAACTTCAGTCTTTTTCCCATTTATCATTATGTTCCTTATTGGTCCAGTTGTAAGGACTTTTGTTTCCTTTATGTTGAGGTGTAATCCATACTGAAGGCTATGGTCTTCGATCATAATCAGTAAGTGCTTCAAGTCCTCTTCGCTTTCAGCAAGCAAAGGCGTCTCATCTGCATAATGCAGGTTATTAATGAGTCTTCCTCCAACACTGATGCCCGGTTCTTCTTCAAATAGTCCAGCTTCTTGGATTATTTGCTCCATATTCAGATTGAATAGGTATGGTGAAAGGATACAATCTGACACACACCTTTCCTGACTTTAAACCACACAGTATCCCCTTGTTCTGTTTGAATGACTGCCTCTTGATCTATGTACAGGTTCCTCATGAGCACAATTAAGTGTTCTGGAATTCTCATTCTTTGCGATGTTGTCCATAATTTGTTATGATCCACATGGTAGAATGCCTTAGCATAGTCAGTAAAACACAGGCAAACATTCTTCTGGTATTCTCTGCATTCAGCCAGGTTCCATCTGACATTAGCAATGATATCCCTGGTTCTGCGTCCTCTTCTGATTCCAGCTTGAATTTCTGGCAGTTTCCTGTTTATATTCTGCTGCAGCCACTTTTGAATGATCTTCAACAAAATTTTACTTGCGTGCGGTATTAATAATATTGTTCAGTAATTTCAGCATTCTGCTGAATCACCGTTCTTGAGAATAGGCATAAATATAGATCTCTTCCAGTCATCTGGCCAGGTAGCTGTCTTCCAAATTTCTTGGCATAGACGAGTGAGCATTTCCAGCACTGCATCCATTTATTGAAACATCTCAATTTATATTCCATCAATTCCTGGAGCCTTGTGTTTTTTTTGCCAATGCCTTCAGTATAGCTTGGACTTCTTCCTTCAGTACCATCAGTTCCTGATCATATGCTACCTCTTGAAATGGTTGAACGTCGACCAGTTCTTTTTGGTACAGTGACTCTGTGTATTCCCTCCATCTTCTTTTGATGCTTTCTGTGTCGTTTAATATATTCCCCATAGAATCCTTCAGTATTGCAACTCGAGGCTTGAATTTTTTCAATTCTTTCAGCTTGAGAAATGCAGAGCGTGTTCTTCTCTTTTGGTTTTCCATCTTCAGGTCTTTACATATGTCATTATAATACTTTACTTTGTCTTCTTGAGCAGCCCTTTTGAAAATCTTCTGTTCAACTCTTTGACTTCATCATTTCTTCCTCTTGCTTTGTCTACACGACATTCAAGAGCAAGTTTCAGAGTCTCTTCTGACATCCATTTTGGTCTTTTCTTTATTTCTTTTCTTTTTAATGACCTCTTGCTTTTTTCATGTATGATGTCCTTGGTGTCATTCCACAACTGGTCTGGTCTTCCATCATTAGTGTTCAATGCACCGAATCTATTCTTGAGATGGTCTCTAAATTCAGATGAGGTATACTCAAGGTTGTACTTTGGCTTTCGTTGACTTGTTCTGATTTTCTTCAGTTTCAACTTGAACTTGCATATGAGCAATTGATGGTCTGTTCAGCAGTTGACCCCTGGCCTTGTTCTGAGCATTGATATTGAGCTTTTCCATCGTCTCTTCCCACAGATGTAGTCAATTTGATTCCTATGTATTCAATTTGGTGAGGTCCATGTATATAGTCACCATTTATGTTGATGAAAAAAAGTATTTGCAATGAAGAAGTCATTGGTGTTGCAAAATTCTATCATGTGATCTCTGGCATTGTTTCTACCACCAAGGCCATATTTTCCAACTGCTGACCTTCCTTGTTTCCAATTTTCGCTTTCCAACCTCCAGTAATTATCAATGCATCCTGATTGCATGTTACATCAAGTTCAGACTGCAGAAGTTGGTAAAAATCTTCAATTTCTTCTTTGGCCTTAGTGGTTGGTATGTAAGTTTGAATAATAGTCATATTAACTGGTCTTCCTTGTAGGCATATGGATATTATCCTATCACTTACAGCTTTGTACTTCAGGATAGATCTTGAAATGTTCTTTTTGAAGATGAATGCAATGCCATTCCTCTTCAAGTTGTCGTTCCTGGCATAGTAGAACATATGCTTTTCCCATTCAAAATGGCCAATACCAGTCCATTTCAGCTTATTAATGCATAAGATATCAATGTTTATGTGTTTCATTTCATTTTTGACGAATTCCAGTTTTCCAAGATTCATACTTCGTACATTCGACGTTCCGATTATTAATGGATGTCTGTAGCTTTTTATTCTCATTTTGACTCATGCCACATCAGCAAATGAAAATTCCAAAAGCTTGACTCCATCCACATCATTAAGGTTGACTCTACTTTGAGGAGGCAGCTCTTCCCCAGTTGTCTTTTGAGTGCCTTCCAACCTGAGAGGCTCATCTTCCAGCACTATAGCAAGTAATGTTCCACTGGTACTCATCAGGTTTTCACTGGCTAAATCTTTCCAGAAGTAGACTGCTGGGTCCTTCTTTGTAGGCTGTCTTAGTCTAGAAGCTCAGTTGAAACCTGTCTGCCATGGGCAACCCTGTTGATATTTCAATACCAGTGGCATAACTGCCAGCATCACAGCAACATGCTAGCCCCCACAGTACAACAAATTGCCAGACACGTGGGGGCCAATCATGCTAGGTTACTCATTAAACAAATAATTTTGTGAATACGAATCAGTGCAAAGTTGGTTCCCAGGAGGCAAAGGTCAAGTATATCTCTGCTTTCCAACTTCTTCATTGTCTGACACCAGCCACTTTCTGCCCCCGCAGCACTTTCTCTGTTGAGTTTGGTAATTCGCTGCAACATCACACAGAACTCACAAACTGTTCTTATGGTTATGTGGTTTATTAGGGTGAAGGATACAACTCAGAAGTAACAGGATAGAATAGAATTCAGAAGTAACTCAGGAAAAAAAAAAAAGCAACATGAAAAGGTACTTGGGTGAGGATGGAAAGGTCCCCAAAGTAGAGGCATGCCCTTTCCTGGGAAGCTCTCCTTCCAGAATTTTCTCCCTCAGGAAGCTTCACTGAGCATTACTGGTTAGGACTTTTATCATCCTGTCTACACTCTCATTATTGGTTACCAGGTAGGCTCCCAGACCACTCCTACTGATTGATACAAGTCATCAGGTGTGGCCAATGTAGCCCACTTAAAGGGTTATTTTACAAAGGCCAAGGACAAAGATCAAACTGCTTGAGGTAAAGTAACTCTTAACCCCACACTCATATATCCAAGTATTTGTTCAGGCTTATCCTTTGTTCATACCCTTCCCTCCATGTGTTCAAATTCTTGTCATCTCCCTAAATCATCTTCTCAAGGAAGCCTTTCCCTGTTTACCCAAGCAGTATTGATTCTTTTCCACAGGGGCCAGCCAAATCTGATTCATCAGTATATGCCCAGCACCAGCATAGACACAGAGCAGCTGCTCAGTGAATATTGGTTAAATGAATTGCTGGCCTTCCCCAGTTGTCACCTAGGAGCTAGAAGCTATCTTTAGCTAGAGGTGATTATTCCTCTCATTCCTAAAATCTGCAAAAAGCTTTGATACTTTTTATCAGATGCCATTCATTGCTGAAATGACTGGAAAAGAATTACTGGGTTCTTAGTCCCAGAGGGCATGATGGGAAAGTGTTTGAGAGACAACGATTAGGGCTTTGTTTTAAAACAACTGCAATCCCAAAGTCAGAAGAAATATTTCAGTGAGGCTACTAAGTCTTTCAGCAAAGTACGTTATTCCACTGGAAGAAGATGCCTCTGTTTTGATGAAACCTGGTTTGCAGTACCATCATGGTATTGCCAATAACCATATTACAAAAAGTATACCAGCACTTGGTTAGTTTAGATTATTAATAATCTGGTAATAATCATGATTGAATAAAAGGCATTTACTAGCTCTCATTTGCCATTTATTTATTCACGTATTCCACAGTCATTTATTCCAATCTCCTTCATGCCAGATACTGTGCTATGAGTTGGGAGTACAGATATGAAAGACTTAGTGATTTTCTTCCCAGAGATCCTCACTGCCTAGTTGGGGAGACTGACCTACAGACAAGCTGTAAAAAAAAAAAAAAAAAAAAAAGCGGTGATGGGGGAAATCTGGAATTGTGAGAACACAGAGGAAGGATATTTAGCTAGGGTAGGAATTTAGAAAGAGAGAGTGAAGGATAGAGAAGACTTGGAAGAGGAGACACTGAATCTGAAGAACCAGTAGGAGTTAACAAAGTGAAGGAGAAAATAAGTTCCAGGCAGAGGGAACAATCCTTGCAAGGGGGTGGAGGGGTGAAATACAATGACTCGTTTGGAAAACTGCAGGAAGAGGCCAGCTTGTGGAGGGCCTTGTACACCAAGCTAAAGAAAATGATCATCTCCTCTAAGCAGTGGGAATCTACCAAAGAGCTGTATGCAAGGAGGGAACATGGTCATATTTGTATTTTGGGAAGAAGACTTACAGCCTAAATGCCCTAAATTACCCCATTGTCCCAAAGAATAAACTTTATTTCAGTCCTCGTTTGAAGAACGTATTGGCTTAAGTTAGTTTTTGAAGTGACCAATAACTTATGACTATGTGGTCGACTGTGTGAATCATAACAAATTATGGGTAACATTGCGAAGAATGGGAATTCCAGAACATTTAACTGTACTCATGAGAAAACTGTATATAGACCAAGAGGCAGTCGTTTGAACAGAAGAAGGGGATACTGCATGGTTTAAAGTCAGGAACGGTGTGCGTCAGGGTTGTATCCTTTCACCATACTTATTCAGTCTGTATGCTGAGCAAATAACCTGAGAAACTGGACTATATGAAGAAGAATGCAGCATAAGGATTGGCGGAAGAATCGTTAAAAACCTATGATATGCAGATGACACAACCTTTCTTGCTGAAGGTTAGGAGGACTTGAAGCACTTATTGATGAAGATTAAAGACCACAGCCTTCGGTATGGATTGCACCTCCACATAAAGAAAACAGAAATCCTCACAACTGGACCAATAAACAACATCATGATAAATGGATAAAAGATTGATGTTGTCAAAGATTTCATTTTTCTTGGATCCACAAACAATGCCCATGGAAGCAGCAGTCAAGAAATCAAATGGCTTATTGCATTGAGCAAATCTATTACAAATAAATAAATAAATAAAAAGCTAAGAAGTCACTTTGAGGACTAAAGTGCACTTGACCCAAGCCGTGGTATTTTCAATTGCCTCATACGCATGCTAAAGCTTGACAGAAGACCGAAGAAGAATTGATGCCTTTGAATTATGGTATTGGGGAAGAATATTGAATATACCATGGATTGCCAGAAGAATGAACAAATCTGTCTTGAGAGAAGTACAGCTGGAATGCTTATTAGCTGCAAGGATGGCAAGACTTTGTCTTACATACTTTGGACATGGTATCAGAAAGGACTAGTCCCTGCTGAAGGACATCATGCTTAATAAAGTACAGGGTCAGCGAAAAAGAGGAAGACTTTCAACGAGATGGATTGACACAGTGACTGCAACAATGGGCTCATACCAACAATTTTGGGGCTGGTGCAGGTCCAGACTGTGTTTCATTCTGTTGTGCATGGAGTCACTATGAGTTAGTACCGACTTCATGACACCTATTTTTTTTTTTTTTTTAACAACAACATCTGTCCTTTAAGGTCCTTAAACTGGGGTGAGTCAGTGTGAAGGCAAGCTTCCTAATGCAAACCATTCCTAAGATCTTGTACTGAGCTGACATGAGTAATTTGTTTTTTGCCCCTTTTAAGCAATGGGGTCTTTGGTTATTTCTTTCACTCATTCGTTTCAGGGATTCCAGTGATGTCATAAATTGCCAAAGTTTCTATTCAATCTAAGCTAATTAGCATTCACCCAGTTGTGATGAGATAGTCCAACTATAAATAAATATGTTCTT
Organism: Loxodonta africana; assembly: GCF_030014295.1. NCBI lineage: Eukaryota > Metazoa > Chordata > Mammalia > Proboscidea > Elephantidae > Loxodonta > Loxodonta africana. The sequence continues at coordinate 60,856,909 of NC_087350.1, read as the reverse complement.
TTCTTTAAGTTATTGCTTTTTTTCTTTTCTTTTTGTTTACTTGCTTGCTTATATTTATATTGAAAATAACCCATGCACCTTCTTTGATCATTATTATCCTTGATGATTCTTTAAGATCTAGGGTTGGGTATGTAAAAGTAGTATCTTTAATTAAGAAGACTTCTCCAATCTCTTTCTCATCCCAGTATCATCATTAAGAATAGGCCCTGTGCCTTTAAGACCTGTATTACTTTCCCATCTCTTAGTCTATCATGTTATTTGATGATACCCATTACTTTATTGAGGCAGTCTAAAAGATAATCTTGTTCCCATTTCATAGATGGGGAGACTGAGGCACAGGTAGGTGAAATAACATGCTCAAGATGACCCAGTAATTAGGGAAAAATCAGGAGCTTAAATCCAGGGTTTCTGTCTTCAAAGTTAAGAACTCTTAATAGCTCAAACCCCAGCCTTTACTTATATTTTAAGATAAAAGCCTCTCATTTCCCTAAGACTTGGCTTTCCAAGCCTTCAAATGAGGCTAACAATTCCTACCTATCTCAAACAGTGTCTTTCGGACATGCATCAGGAATGCAGAGGCATGACATTTCATCCTGATCCTTCAGACAGATGGGAATTGAAAATTAAGTCAATGAAAGTAGGCATCAGCTGTGTCTGTCCACTTACAGAGTCCATCTGCCTTGGGCTATTGGAGCTGAGGTCATTTCTTCCAAAAGGAAAAGAAAGTTTTTGGCAGATGAAAGCTCAACTGGAGAAGACAGACTTGGTTCATACCACCCCAGCCACATCAAGTCTCTTAGCTGGATAGGACAGACTTCTAAATGTGTCACTCATGAAAGCAAATTAACCTGAAATGAGGGGTGCCCTCATTTCTAAAGGTCTAAAACCTTTTCAAAATGTACAGCGTGAATGCTATTTAGACAAGAGTGTATGCATTCATTAGGGCTGCTGAAGTTTAGCCATTCATTCATTCAGTGAATATTTGTTGGGAGTCTACTAGGTTAAAACACACACACACACACACATACATACATATACATATGTTGGTGTATGACATCGAGTCAATTTCCACTCATAGTGTCCCTGTGTGACAGAGTAGAACTGCCCCATAGGGTTTCTTAGACTGTAGTATTTATGGAGGAGCCCTGGTAGTGCGTGGTTAAGCGCCCAGCTGCTAACCGAAAAGGTTGGTGGTTCAGACCCACCAGCTGCTCCATGGGAGAAAGATATGGCAATCTGCTTCCATAAAGATGACACGCCTTAGAAACCCTATGAAGCAGTTCTACTCTGTCCTGTAGGGTTGCTGTGAGCCAGAATCGACTTGAGGACAATGGGTTTGTTTTGGTCTTTGGAATCTTTTAAGGGAGGAAATGGACAGGTTTTTTCTCCCGCAGAGCACTGGTGGGTTCCAACTGCCAACCTTTTGGATAACAGCCTACTGCTTAACCATTGCATCACCAGGCCCCATTACATATACATATTCATATACATACGCATATACATATATGTGTACATATACATATACTCATGCATATTGACATTCACATACACATTCATATACATATACATATACACATAACATACATACACATATGCATCTACATACATACATACATTTATAATACTCGCCAGTGAAATGATTATCAATGCCACTAGTTATGGCATGGCAGGTAGGGTGACAGGCTGATCATTTGACCTTTAAATTCTTTTCACTACAAAATGCTCAGGTCCCAGCATAAAACATTCAAGAAGCACCAAGTAAACTGATGTGATAAAAACAGGAAGGCCAATTTTGTTTTGTTGTTGCTGTCTTTGTTTTTCCTGGCCGCACATTTGTATTCCATTCCTCACCCCGTTCTCGTCAGTGCTCGGGGCAGTGGGAGTAGCGAGGGAAAGAGAATTCCCCTGATGAAGACTGGCAGATGTAACCAAATGGCCCCCAGGACACTAGTAGCAAGAGAAACTGCATAGCCAAGTCTAGGATGTTATTCAAAAGAGGGACTCAAAATAGCTTTGTCAGCAGAATCTTAAGGGGAGAAACTAGGCATCTTATGTCTGTCTGTTCTCTCTCGCTTTAACTCTGTCTCTGCCTATCTGTCAACCATCTACCTATCTATCTATCTATCTGTCTATCTATCTGTCTGTCTGTCTGTCTGTCTGTGTATCTATCATTTGTCATATCTATCTGTCATCTATCTAATCTATCTATCAATTATCTGTTTATCTTTTGTCTCTCCTCCATCCCCAGTTTCTGCTGATTTTAAGCAGACAGATTTATTGAGGTCTTAAACATAATTAGGCAGAAATTAGTGTTTGTGAGAACTACACTCTAGCCCCAATTTCTGCCACTCCGATAGGTCTCTTTGCTGAGGAAATGATAAGAGATCTTATATGATCTTATTATAATGTTACTCTACTTGTGTTCATATTGGAGGAGAAGAAAGGTGGTGCCAAGAGTCGGGCAATGCCTTTTCATCATTCTGGAGGTACTGTATATAGGAGGAAGATCTCTCCATTGGGCAAAAAAAGGCCAGGCTTCTATTTCTAGCCCTGCCACGGACTCTTTTCCATGACCTGGAAGCAAACGTTTTGCCTCGTCTGGCCCTCAGCTTTCCATTAGGTAAAACGGGTAAGGAGCTGGCATTCTACACATCATCTTATGTAATCACTGCAACAACACTGAGCAAGTATTATTACCTGCAATGTTTTTGAATGAGGAAAATAAAGAAAGCTTATTTTATTTAAGGCCTGTACAGCTTATGGAAACCCTGGTGGCGTAGTGCTTAAGAGCTATGGCTTCTAACCAAAAGGTCGGCAGTTCAAATCCACCAGGTGCTCCTTGGGAACCCTATGGGGCAGTTCTACTCTGTTCTATAGGGTTACTATGAGTCGGAATTGACTTGACGGCAACGGGTTTGGTTTCTATATGCCTACAGATGGCAGAGTTAGAATTTGAATTCAGGTTTGCCTGATGCCAAAACCTAAGCTCTTTGCAATTCCTTTTATTGGGTTTCTAAAGAGCAAAGTCGGGATTTATGGCTGGTCACTCTTGGATTGGGCCTAAGCTTTATTATATGTAAGTTGGCCACATGCACCAAGAGGTTGGAGCTACTGAGAAGTGCTGAGCCTGTATTCTTTCCACGCTTGAACTGCCAGGCATGCTACCGGTCACTAGAGTCCTGAGCTGGCTCAACCCATCATTAAATAACTGAATTATAATGAATTGATTTATTCTGGCTCTTTTGATAGCATTTCACTATGTAAACTGTTTGCAGAAAAAAAACAAGGGATTTTGGAAGGGGCTCAACATTCTGCTGCCCCTGAATTCAATGACTCTTTTTTCAGATAGTCAGCACCATAGAAATCCAAGTTTTATTTCTACTTGACCCGAGCTCCTTCTAGCTGGGGGAATGTTGCCTGAAAGTGTTTCAAGCTAGTACTGATTTCACAAGCTGATTTAATTCAGCCACATAGGGATAAATCAAACTCTTTAAAAGAATATAGATTTTTTCTCTTGACAATTATTTTAAAATGTACAAAGCACTTTTATATCCTATGAGTTTTATGGCTATCCTGTGAAGTTATCCTGGCTGGGACTATCATTTCTGCTTTACATATAAGAAACCAGAGACTGAGATGTGAAGCTGGTTATGCAATGTTATGTAGCTAATATAAGGGCCCTTTGGCCCTAAATCCAGTACCCTTTCTAGGACTCCACTCCATTTTAGTATAAATGAAGGAAGGATGTCTTAGGTCAAGCACTATTCTTAGGATGACTATACATTCCGCTTTGCCTACGATATTCTGATTTTCCCAGAATATGTCCTATTGCCTGGACATAATTCTTAATAGCACCGTTCTCACTCTCTAAGTGTGCCAGTTTGAATGATAAGTTATATGGTCACCCTAAGACACTGGGTAGGGACTGGATTTGAAGGACCTCACAGTCTTTCAGGGGAGCTGCAACCTGTAGATGTAATGGCAACAACATGTGATGTTTTTAAATGGAGATCTTCATTCAATAGAAGCCCACCTGGAGGAAATATTTAGCTTTGCCTAGAAAAAATTTGGGAAAATATCACAGAATAGCTGACATTAGAATTATTAAATGATGGGCAGGGTAGTCTCTTTCAGATGGCCACATCCAGGCTTCTCTTTGTATTATTCTGTATTGAAATACCAAGAAGCACACTTAGGTCATACGTACTTGGAAGTCATCCCACTAGCTCTGTGCTTCTGTGATCTTTGTCCTTGGAGCTAAGTGAGAATCATTGCAGCTAGTTGCAGGTTTAAATCATCCCAAGCAGAAACCCTTGCTGTTATCTGAATTATGTGAGAGACTGATAACTCAGTTGGCCTTTAAGTGAGACTTATAAGGTATCCAACAAGCCCGTAGAAGCCTAGAACATTAGACAGGAGCGACCCTTGAGACACCCAGTAGTCTAACCCCTTCCTCTGTACTGATGATTGAGCCAAGAAGGAGAAAGAAACTTACCTAAAGTAACAGAGCAACTTCATTGCAGAGCTGGGACGGAAGCTAGGGTCTCTTGTGTGTCTGCTTACTCATTCTGCAAAACTGAAATCCTCTTTGGAGTTAAATAAACCCCAGCTTGTTACTATGAAGCAGTAATGTACCCAAAACTTAGAAATTGAAAACTTGCATTGAATCCAGAGTTAACATGCAGTATGAACTTCAGCAAGTTATTAAAGACATGTGGAATCTCAATGTCCTCATCTGGAAGATTAAATATTAATTAAAATCATAATACCTTCCTCCCATAGTTATACTGAGGGGCTCACTTGGGGGCAGTGAAGGCGGAAGTGTTTGTAAACTTTTAAAGAGTAGAGATAATGTACCTGGCAATACTGATAGTTTGTTGATTTTGATTCCAAATCTATTCATGATAGCTGAGGCCAGAAAACAAATACCTATCTACTCTGTCCTTTTCTATGTCCATCTCCTACAGATGAGCCCAGCCGGTGCTATTTCCATGATGGTGATGGAGTATGTGAGGAGTTTGAACAAAAAACTAGCATTAAAGACTGTGGCGTCTACACGCCCCAGGGATTCCTAGATCAGTGGGCATCTAATGCTTCAGTATCCCACCAAGACCAACAGTGTCCAGGCTGGGTCATCATTGGTCAACCAGCAGCATCCCAGGTAAGACACCAGCCTATGTGTGACATTTCCTGCAGATATTCTGAGTCACTGCTATGTTCCTCAGGGCTGCCCACCTTGAGGGCAGTGTTATTGAAAATGGCCAAAAATAATGCCATTTGTCAAGGATTAGACATGGAATGGTTAAGGCTGGGAACCTTGGCATATTATGGGTGAATGCTGCCCTCCGTTTCCCTAAATACTATGATTCATATCGGGGGAAAGAACTCCATTTTGGATATGCCATTGGAATTCAACTGGGTAAGAGCATATTCTTTTGGGAGTATCCAATTGTCTGAGGGTACCTAGTGGTGTGTTCCCTGGGCACTCTCCTATGAGTTAATGGTAACTCTATGATTACTTTGCTGTGTGGCCTTGGACTAGTTTCCCCACCTCTCTGGGCCCCATTTTTTTTTTTCTCATCTTTAAAACAGAGGGTAGTTGAACTTGATGATCTCTAAGGGCTTTCCCAACTCTGAGAAGCTGTGACTTATTCCTCAGTCCCCTAATGCACTATTTATGTTCCTTGGTTCTTCCCCAGAGATCTGGCAGCTTAGTTGAGGGAGCTGGAGTGTTGGGGCCACCAGAGCTCCTACAATTCCAGGGTTGGCCATGCAGTCCCCAGAGCCCCCTTTCCAATTATACTGCTGAGCAAGCACCTGCCTTCTTTCGAGACTCCCATTTCCCAGAGACACAACTGAGTGCTTCCGACTACCTGGCCTGGTGGCCATTTCTGAGGCCAGCCTGTGTCCTGGCCTTACAAATGAGCCATTATTTTCAGCCATTCCTCTCGAATATTACTTCTCTGATTTGGAGTCAGCAGTTCAGGCTTGGTTTTTAGGTAAAAGAGAGATTTGTTCTTCTTTTGGAGCCCAGTGAAGAATCACTGGGTAAGGTACAAGGTAGGTCCATCTCATTTATTAACAGTAGTGTTTATTTGATCATTGTGTTTCATCGTCTTTTTGCTTACGTTTACATTTATTAGTTCCTTTATTTATTTGTATGTATTTGCATCTGACGACCCGGAGAAGAATAGAAAGAAACTAGAACATGACATTCCCTGATGCTTCTAATACCATTCTGTTGAATGAATGAACACATGACTAAAGTTCATCCTCCCCCGTGCTACCTCTGTATTAGTACTCCCATCTGTGGTTGTAGTCATCACACTGAACTCTAATGATCTGTCTCTGTGTCTGACTCCACTCTTTGGCTGCAAGTTCTTTGAAAACGAGTTTGGATTTTATCCATCTTGGTCCCCTCATCTTCAAGCACAGGAACTACTAGGTGCTTGGGAAATGTGTGTTTAGTTGACTGTAGATAGACAACACACACATACACAGATGTGCACACACACATACACACACACACACACGGCTACAGGTAAAAGAACAACACTGGGCGAAAATGCTGAAGAACCACTTCTCCGTCACACAGAAATGTCCTGCTTCGGAAATAACACAGCAGGCCAGCAATGGAACCAAGAATGCCGATCTTGACACTCGCATCCACTTCATAGGACTGTTTCTTAAGAAGTCATTCAAACAAGGGAATCATTAATAAACTCAGGATCTCACATGAAGAAGAGCTGAGGTAACAGCTGTGCTTAAAAATCACCCAAAGGTTATTGCGTCTAATGTGAGAAAAGGAGAGAAAGAATTTTCCAGTGTTAGCATTTGAAAAGAGACTTCATGGGGCAATTATTCCAATCCTGTAAAGAGGAGGCTGTCAGGAATTAGGGTGATTATCTCTTCCTAAACAAAAATCCAATTAAAAAAAATCATTATAAAAACTAGCCTTTCCATCTACAAAGAGATGAGGAAACAAAATCATCCTATTGAATTATTCATTGTAACCAATTTTATTTTAATGAAATCGACTAGGTTCCATTACTCTGAGCTTGGACATAATCTTTGTTACAAGGAGACTTCAGCTGTAACTAAATTTGCCATAATGAGATCAGCTCACAGGAGAATACAGGGTCGGGGAGGGGAGATGTGCACAGGCTGGGTGCAGGACCAGGTGGAGGGTGGCCCGGAGGGCAGCAGAACAAAAGTCTCCTGAATTCCTCATCTGAAATGCCTAGAAGTCATCCACACTGTCCCCCCCATCATGCACACGCATGTGCACACACACACATACACACACACACACAGAATCTGCATAATTTTGAATAAAGGCTTTTTCTGAAGTGGAAATGGAGCTCCCTCCCAAGAACAGAGGAGGAGGAGGAAGTGTAACTGTGGCCTTCATTACCTCATACAGTGATTAGAGGAGGTTGGTGGCTAATTTTCACCCTGTCAAGGCCTCCAGTGAAGATGTTGATGGCTGGAGAAGAGGTGCTGGGATGCTCTTAGAAGTTAGGCTTAGGAATAGGTTGGGAAGATGTGCCACATGCCCCTTCCCGCTCCACCAAGACCAATCATATTCTCCCCTCCTTCCTTTCCTCTCCCTCTCTCTTTCACACACACACATACAGTCACATGAAAATTCATACATGAATAGGCCATGTATAAGCATGAGTCCAGACAGTGAGTACCAGTGGTAATAGGGGAGAGTAGGGGAGGGAACTAGAAGTTACTGAGGTCCCATAAACACCAGTCACTGTGCTGGACACTTATAGGCACCTTAAGGCCAATCTCCCTGTGGTTCTTCAGGTAAAAATTATTATCTACTCCAGGGAAACTGAGAGATGGAGTGGCTTTTCCAAAGTCACACAGCCCATAAGTGGAGGGTGCAGATTAGAAGGATGTGCGAAGATGACAGTGGGAGCTTGGAAATATGAGGTCACATCCAAAAGTTGGAAGGAACTGGACATTTGAAAAATTTCACTAGGAAACAAGCAAAAAGAATCATAGATAGGCAGATCTTAGCTTTGGGCATCACTGCAAAGCCCACGAAGTGCTTAAATTCTCACTGGGCAGACTCACAGTTACTTTCCACACCTTCAAATTCAGGCTATTCCCACTCCCTGCAAGGAAGCCCAATCCATGATCCTCTGATGTTCATTGGATGCTCCACCGACATAAGGAATGATGAAATGACCAGTTATTCCATTTCTTCTAAAAAAAAAAAAAACAGTTTTGTCTACTTTTTGCCTTTCCCTGGTGCTGTAAAAATGATAAAGGCGGGTGTTCATTGGAGGTATGCGCTAGAACCTGTGGGAGAAACCAGGGAAGTGAAAGCCTCTGACCTTATCACGGCCAGACTTAGAAAGTATGAGAATTTTATCAGGAGAAGCAGCCTTGTTGGAAAAATACTGCAAGTTCTTCTGGTGACTACTGCAAACAACCAACGCTCAGTCTAGAATATTGATTATATCAGTTATATCAGCCTAGAACACTGAGTAAAACTTCAGCTTCAATTTTGTATAAACCCACCACTTCTAATGGTTTACAATCTCTCGCATCCATTCTCCTCAAGATTCCCAAATTTGGTTAGGGCTAAGCTATTTCACTCTGAACATCGAGTCTCATATCCAAATATTATCAGAAGTATCTAAACTTTCTGGTTCTGTAAATTGGGCTGGGTGTTCTATAATAAGAGACATTCTTAAGATATTTTGGTCATACACCTTCCTGGCCCAGCTGGAATCAAAAAGTTCCTGAGACTGAACAAAAATGGAAATGAACTAAAAGAATGAAGTTATCTCTCTTCTGGGAACCTCAGAAATGGTTTGGTTTAAGTGCTTGCGAAGATCTTGTCTTTTTCTTATTTTGTCTCCATGTTTTGCATTTCTCTAGTGCTTTACACCAAAGGCTGCCAAAATGAGATGTAGCTTTTTCCTTCATCCTGTCCCCACCCCCGGAATTTCTACCAAAGCCCATTTCCTCTTATCCAAATAGGCATCTCCTGACTTCTGTAATGGCCTAATGAAGAAACAGAAGTACTAAGAGACTATCTGGAATGTACAGTACTCTCCTAAGGGATCACAGCCCTTCAGTCAGCCAACCAGTTTATTTCGTTAATCCTCTGGGGATAAAACGTAGACTAAGCATTTCCAGGGCCAAAGTAAAGAAAATTTTTCTAAGAATGAGAACTATCTGCAGTGGAATGGAGTGCCTACATTGTGATATAGTAAACTCCTTATCATAGGATGCATTAAGGCTGAGCTGCTGATGGAATATAGGAGATTCCTGCCTCAGAAGCCAGGTGAGACCTAGGCATCCCCACTTCTTTTGTAATTGATTCTCTGACTTTTTATTTCCATTATTGGGTATATCACTTCTTTGGCATTTCACTCTGAGTCGCTGTTATCTGTTCCTTGGCACTGCTATGTTACTTTCATCTCTATTTTGTCTTAGATTACAACACTTTATGTGTTAATTCATTTATTCATTGGATCAATCAAAGAGAATATGTTTGAGTCTTACGCTTAGAACCTGTGAGGAGATAGAGAGCATGGGCGTTAGCAGGTTGAAGTAGAAATCATGCTGATCTGGCTTTGCCCTCTTAGCTTCTTTTCTTACTTGGGACCCTTGAGCAAGTTCGTCCTCTGAGAACCTCAGTTTTCCCTTTTTGAAAGTGGAAATGATAGCATCTACCTTGTAGAGATTAAGGAGTGAATGTAGAGAAATACTTAGCATTAGATTTTTTCACTTACTGGATCATGCAAATGTTAATGCCCTCCTTCATTCATGTCAGGCCCCCCTGTGGACCCTCACTCCAGAGATGGCCACAGTAACCCACAAGGACAGAAGCTTAGTCAACGTTTGGTTGAGTTTAACATTGTTGTGTTATCAAAGACCCAAGAACCAAGAGTGAGATTCAGAGGAAGTTTCCTTGAGGAAGAAACCACACTGCCATCAGCTTACTCAGCCTGCAGGGATGAGAGCCAGTGTGTAAGGCGGAAAAATCCTTTGCCCACTTTTAGAAGGTGTTGGACAAATTATAAAATGAAACATTTACCAAGTGAACCCAGGCTCTGCAGCAAATTCTTCGCATCTTTCTAATGCTACTACTAAATAGCAATCAGTATTCTCAGTTTACATATTGAGATGTGAAGGCTTAGAGAGCTGAGTGGCTTGCTCCAGGGCTTATAGTTATAATGGACAGAACCAGGATGCAGGCCACTGTGCTCCTAATAAGAACTCTACATGGGGTGAGGCAACTCACACTTGCTTCAATGGCTAACACATGAGAGCAAACTAGGAGAGCTGATGTCTTTTGGATCTTTCATGTGTGCCATGTATTTAAGGAACATTGAGAAAGTAGGTAAAACCCTCTCCAATATCCCAAATATTGTCCCCACTGTTTCTGCCATGCCACCTAAAATTCCAACTTTAGACACTATTCTTTTAAGTTAAGCATTAGTGTCTCCAGAGAGTCTTCTAAAATATGTATGTGGAAATATGGGAGAAACACAGGAAATGTTTTAAGTTGCCAACCTCTGAATAAAAAAAAAATTTCAGTTTCTGGGGAAGGTAGAAATGCCTAATTATTTCTGTGGTATGAGAAAAAAAGGGAGAAGGTACAAATTGGACAACTGTGATGGAAGAGGAAACTGCTCAATTTACAGTTTTGTCACAAGCCATGTGCTGTATTCAGGAGACCTTGAAATGTCAGAACAGAAGAACTGCAAGATGTGTGCATTCCTGGCTGGCCACCATGCTTGAACCTGGAAGGGAAGAACTGTTCATTGGTGTCTTCTTCACCCTTGTGCCCAGAGTAAAGGACCAGAGACCAACTGGGTTATCTGGATGCAAGGGTAAGAAAGCTTTCCACAGGCATTTATGATACAATATAGGAAGTGTTAAGATCAGGAAACTCTGAGGAGGGTTGGGATATATTTCCTGTGGAAGTGATTGCTGAGAAAAAAAAAAAAAGAAGCAACTAGAAAAATAAAATGGGGAACAGCAGAAGAGGAAGGTAGATAGGAAGAGCATGTCAAAGACAGAGTAGCAGAAGCAAAGGAGAGACAGGTAGACAAAGAAAGAATATGAATGACAAATCCTAAAAAAAAAAAAAAAAATTTTTTTAAGGCCAAAGAAGAGTTGATATGTTTGAATTGTGGTGTTGTCAAAGAATATTGAACATTCTGTGGACTATCAAAAGAATGAACAAACCAGTCTTAGAAGAAATGCGACCAGAATGGTCCTTAGAAGCAAGGACCATGGAGAAACATCAACTTGCTTACTTTGGACACATCATCATGAAAGACCATTCCCTAGAAAAGGACATAATGTTTGGTAGAATAGAGAGTGATTGAAAGTGAATGAAAACCTCAGTGAGATAGTTTGGCCCGATAGCTGCAACGGTGAACTCAAACATACCAACAGCCATGAAGATGGCGCAAGACCAGTAATGTTTCCTTCTGTTGTACGTAAGGTCACCGCGAGTGGGAGCCCACTCAACGGCCACTAACAAGCCAAGAGAAATAAGCTAGGAAACATAGGAGAGAACACCCCATACTTGGAATTTAGACTTCATCCTAAGGACTATGGGAGGCTTTTCAGCAGTTTTAAGTAGGAATGTGGCTCTGGTGGGGCTGGTGGTAACAGGGCTAGATGTTCATATTAGGAAGAAGAATGACATCTATTAAATACCTCCTGTATACCAGACTCTGTGTAGGGGTTTGAAGCACGTTATTTTCCATATATTTCACAGCAGCCCTACAGGGAAGTTTTAATCCTTCCCTTTCCAGATGAAACCAAATCTCAGAAAGATGAACTGTCTCGCCTCTGCTAATCTTTTTGCTACTTTTTTCTTGCTATCACCAGGCTACTGGTATTACATTAAAGTAGCCTCACTTGGAAATTTTTCATTGAGAAGCAATTTCCCAATGCTATTTAAATGATATCATTTGCAAAGGACAGAGTGAAATCTTGGTTCAATACCCAGCAGTGCTCACTTCTAAGGGTTCTTCCTTCCCTGTCTGCCTTGTCTGCCATTGCCTTCTCCAAAGTGTTCAACTCTTCTCGTTAGTGCAGTGGGACAGCATCTGCCGATGGTGGTGGAAGGAGGAGAGGGGAAGAGAACACGCTGAAATGTCAGAGAGAATTCCAAACAGTTTTCCCAAATACCCAAGGGATCTGCTTTTTCCTGGTGGTTTCTGAATAATTTTTCAAGAGCACATGTGCAAGTCATCTAAGGAGACAGGACAGAAAGTACCACAGTTTATTACAGCCTATCCCATTATTGTGGGGTCACCCAAAAATCCCACCAGGAGAGCAAAAAACACTTCCTGGATCTGAAAGGAGCCCCCTGAGCTGGTCTTTAAACTACCCCAAACTTGTCATGGAAACCTTGGGCTGGAGGAGACTTTAAAACTTCCAAATCTTATAGGATCCTGGCAAAAGGATCTACCAGACTGTCCTTCCCTCTTCCCTTTCTCCTTCCATCATTCACTCTTTCGATGTTTATTTAAACCAAAGAAGAGCTGGACATTGTGATAGGACCTGGCGTATGGTCTGAAAAACTTCAAGGGTTGTGAGTCACAAAGAAAAAAAAAGAGAGAGAGAGAGTTTTAGAATCAGATCAACCTGGTGTCCAGGTCTAAGGTCCACACTTACTCTGTGTGACTTCGGGCAAGTCAGTTCTCTTTGCCCCCAATTTCTTTATCTATAAAATAGGATGAATAGCATCTACATTGTAGGTGTTGTCAGTGATGAGACAGTTGATCCAGAAATGTGACTTTCCCTCTAGTCGTAACTGACAATTTTTAAAATAAATGTGCTCTTCTACCTGTGGAGTTTCAGCAACTGAGGGATCCGATTAGGAATAAAGAGTGTTTGTTTGATTTCCAAGAGAGCAGTGTTTTGGGCATGGAATTCTAAGCAGGGAGAAACTTTGACAGTCTCCTGGTCTTACTTTACTCAATTAAGATTTGACTTTGGTTAAATAACTTCCCTGAACCTCTCAATCCCCTGTCTGTTATAAAGTGATTCTGATTCAAAACTAACAGAATCTTACTGTGAACTTACTCTGTCCAAAGCATTGTTTTCTGTAGTGGGCCAGTGTTGAGATAAATAACACAGCCATTGCCCTCAGTCAGTGCTTAGTCATCGCATGGAGATATGGGGGCATTGGTATAGGTTACTTCTAATGATAGGCGCAGGAGCCTTGGCGGTGCAATGGTTAAGTGCTCGGCTGCTAACCAAAACATCAGCAGTTTAAATCCACCCGCAGCTCCTTGGAAACTCTATAGGGCAATCTACTCTGTCCTAAAGGGTCACTATGTGTCAAAATTGACTTGATGGCAATGAGTTTGGTTTTTTTTTTTTTTTAAATAATAGAAGGTGTTAGCGAAGTGCTGTGCTTCTTGGATAGGTGGAGTTAGCCTCAGATGGTATGTACATTGAGGGGGAGGAGTGGTTCTAAATAAAAGGGGAAGTTAGCTATGAAATTATTTTCTTTTAAACTGGGTATTTGGGGAAAATAAAAAGACTACATATAGGGTGGATTCACTGTTTCACAGAGGTAGCATAGGTTTTAAAGAATTGCTTTAAGTGCTGTTCCTTACTAACTGTGTGGTCTCTGGCAAATGACTTTACGACTGTGAGCCTCAGTTTTCCTTATCTGTGCAACAGGCCTGCTGTCACTTTATGGGATGGACTTGACGATCCAAAGCGCTAACATATATGAAGTGTATAGTACGTGCCTACCTCTAATAGGTATCCACATCACTGCTAAATAAAGCATGTTATCCCTACGTAAATTGAGCCTGGAGAAGGAATAAGAATTTGTGAGAGAGGAAAGCAGTGGGGGGTGGGCCTAGCGTTTGTAGGCACACAACAAACATGTACTGATGACCAGCAAAGGTGCTACATGGAGGGCCTGATTTGGACACTGAGTCTTCATTTCTTGCTTGCCAATTGACTCTTGACTTGAAGCCCAAGCACAAGCAAGGCTTTGTGGTTTGGTACAGATTCCACTGGTTCTTCGAGGAGAGCAGGTGTGGCCCTGCCAACCAACTACACGGCCCATCTAGGAAAACTCCTTGGCCTTTGTCTTCCTTTCCCCCTAAGCCTGGTGCATCCCCATCTCATTTCCACTCTGTCTTTTCCTAACTCCCTTGGCTTCAGAATGGGATACCTCCCTTCCACCCCTGCCATTCACTCAGGCTCCCTTAAGCCTCTTCATTCTTGTCTTTCATCTTCCTTTCTTTTCGTTTTTGTTATTGTTGCTGTTTTAAGTGGGGGCACCAGCGTTCAGCCAGCATGGCCTTTGCTGTGTAATTTAGTTTCATGTTCTGTACCCAAAAAACATGCAAAAAATGTAAACAGCACTCGCGCTCCAAGGCTATAAAACACTTAGGAAGCAAGAGCCCGTCAAGCTTGCTGAGCCCGCTGCTCCAGCGGTTTTGAATTCTGTCCCCAGAACCACATGCTCATCTCTCTAAGTTTGAAAGTAAACTTTCTCAAGCCAGGTCCAAAGGGTGGGGTTTCGAGGGGAGTTGGGGTTTGGCTGTGCGCAGGATTTTGTTTTTGTTTGTTTGTGTGGGTTCATTTGTTTGTGTTTGCTTTTCAGGCCCCCTGCCTCCATTCTCTGTCTACCATCCTTATTTTTTAAATTAACTTGGTGTGTTATCTGTTGAACCAGACTAAAAAGAACCTTTTACCCCTTCTTCCACTCCAGCCGTGGGTTTCTGAAAACTCCCCTGATTCTACAGCCAGACCCAAGTGCCAGGAGATCCTGGATGCATTTGTGCATGTTCGTTTCCCAGGGGCAGCTGTATTCAGAGAGGCACGTGAGAGGTGCCCCTGCCCAGAAGCATGCTTCTGTGCAAGGGCAGTCCACTCCACCAAGGCTTCCCTGGGGCTCCTGCCCACCCTGGGGCCCTTTCCCATACAGGACCCATAGGTGCAGCTGGTGGAAGGGGACACTTGCCTGATGTCGGCCTTGCTCCCCATCCTGGGAGAGAGGCCTCTGGGGGCAGCATGAGTTTGGGGGACATCTGTCCTAGTGCAGGATACTGCTTTCAGGACTGTGGATGCCACTTGGTGGTGCCGCGTCTGCTGTGCAGTCCCTGGCAGCAAGGGATCCAGGAAGAGATTACTAATTCAGTGCAATGCCAGAAAGGAAATACATTGGCATGCCTGGGAGCTATGGTTAGGAGTTTACATTTCAGTGGAGAGACAGAATCATGTCAATGTCAACAGCCCAGGCTTCAGGCCAGCTCTATCTATTAGAACTTTCTGGGATGATGGAAATCTTCTGTATCTGCACTGTCCTTTATAGTAGCCTGTAGTCATGTGCTACTCTTGAGGACTTGAAATATGGCTAGTGCAACTGAGGAACTGAATTTTTAATTTGAATTACTTTAAATAGCCATATGGAGACAGTGGGCTACCCTATTGGACAGTGCAGGTCTAGAGTACATCACATTTCAGTGCTGCTCCTGACTGCGAGACCCTGGGCAAATTACTTAGACAAGGCCTCAGTCTCCTTGTCTGTAAAATAGGAAACTCAAATGGTGATTGTGAAAATTCAATATGATAGCACCCATAAAGCACTTGAAACACTGTTTGGCGTGTAGTAAGTACTAAATTCATTCAATTCAGTTATTGCTTTAAATCCTTATAATCGTTAAGTTATTGCATTAAATCCTTGGGTAGGAATTGTATCTGAATTTCATAAAATAAGGAAGTAAAGGTTCACAATGCCCGCCCTCCCCAACTTAAGGAGTGGACCAGGAGTAAATCCAGTCTGTCTAGCTCTACTATACAATACCACCTCTTCCAAGAACTGAGTTTTAATAGCATTTGTCTTTCCCAGAGTGAGATTATGATGTACTAATCTTTTCCCGATACACTGTCTTAAATCTTTTAAGCCTGCACAAATCCTTATTGGCGAAGTTTTGCCTGTGGAGCACATTTTACATAGTTCTCAAGAAATATGGGTCTCAATAATCTCTCACCTGTTAAGCTTCCTGTTGGTGTTCCCCATTGCCTGTAAAACTCAAAGCCACTGAAGGTAAGGCCTTGCATGATCTGAAACCAGCCTTTCTTTACAACCTGTTGCCCAGTATATACATTCCAGGCACAGTGCGCCTCCTTGCTATCCCCATACATGCCTGGCTCTTCCATTTCTCCTGCGCAGAAACACCTCCTTTCACTCCTCCACCTCTTTAAGGCTTAACTATCCTTCATGGTCTAGCTCAAGTGACACCTCTTTTGTACACCCTCCTCCAACCACCACAGCCCACGAGGAGTCCATACCCTTTTGATCTTACATAGCACTTCTGGGATCATCCAGTGGCCCTGAGCACAGGCTACCTTTTATTTTGCATTTGCCTGTGTCCACAGTTTCCCATTCCAAGTGGACTGGTGGAAATGTAAGAACTTGAGCACCATCTTACATCTCTAGTTATTTCCAGTGCCTAGCCCAGGGTCTGCTACGCGAGAATACTCAGAAAACATTCATGGATTCTTTGAATGGTGCTGTTGGAAGCAATATCTGCTGAGTGATATCTCATTTATGATTGGATTCCATATACAAATCCATGTCTATAAGTGATTCCCTCATGTTACCAGGTTATATATAATAGGTGACCATAGTGGGCAGGGCCTTCTGAAATCCCCTGGTCCATTCCTCACATTACAAATGTGGCAATTGGTTTGCATAGGAGAAGAGGTCTGGGAAGACCATCCTGAGCCCAACACCATGTTCTTTCTGCTTTCTATGCCCCTGTGACCTCCACCTCTGGAATGTTAACTCCACGAGGACAAGGGGTTCTTTTTTTTTTTTTTTAAACTAAATTCAGTTATAATTTATCAGACTCGAGAAAATGCTTCCTCAAATTTCAGAAGTAAATTTTTAAACCAAACTGCATTTTGAAATTACCAGAGAAATCAATTATCTACTCATGTTAGGCAGAGTAAATATCTTTATACAATAACTTGCCTTTAATTTAAAAAAAAAATGTTTGATCGTGTTTTAGGTGAAGGTTTACACAGCAAATTGGGTTCTCATTTAACAATTTTTGTACAGATTTTTCCATGACATTGATTATAGTTTTCACAATGTGTCAGCATTCCCTTTATTTCCATTCTGTTCGTTCTGTTTCTATTGATCTTGCTCCCCTCCCCCTCCGTGCCTTCTCATCTTTCCTTTTGAATGTTAACTGGTGAATGCTGGTCAATGTTGACTATTTGGTCTCATATAGTTGATTGTTTAAGGGAGCAAATTACTCATGAGTGGTACTGTTTATTTTGTAAGCCAATCAATTATTTGGTTGAAAGGTGACCTCTGGGAGTAACTGCAGTGCCAAGTTCAAAGGGTATCTTAGGGCAATTGTCTTGGGGGTCCTCTGGTCTCTATCAGTCTGGTGGGCCTTTTTTAGGAATTTGAATTTTATTCTACATTTTTCTTCAGTTCTCTCTGGAACCTTCTATTGTATCAGACAAGGAGTTCTTTGTGGTAGTTGTTTTTGTTTGTTCACTGCTGAATTCTAGTACCAAGACAGGACCTGGCACATAGTAGGCATGTGATAAATATTTGAGAATAAGCCTGTATAACACTCTGCTGACAGCTTTGCCCAGAAAGTAGAAAATAGTTTCTGGAAGCTAGGCCCCAGGATAAAGGCTCTATCTCTTTTTCTCCTATTATTTTGGAAAAGATTGGGGCCTCAGTGATGTCCCTCTGGCCAGGTTCCTAAAGAGACTGATGGAAACACAGAGATTGTGGTTAACTCTCAGGGAGGCCTCCTAATGAGAGATCCAGCACAGGAGGATGTGAAAGAATAAGAGAAAGAAAGAGGGGGAATGGAGAGGTAGAGGGGAAAGGAATGAAGGAATGTAGAATTAAGGGAAAAAGAAAAGGGAGTGATGAAACAATAACAATAAATAACAGCAATAGCAATGACATAAAACTACTACTAATAATTGATAATAATGGTAGGAGTGATATGAATAGCCTGCATATCATGGCAGTTACTCTATGTCAGGCACTCTGTGGACAGTTTCATACTGCTTTAGCGTATTTAAACTTGCCAACCACCCTATGAGGTAGCTACTGCAAGTTTTGCTTGTTTACAGACAAGTAAATTGAACCTCACAAGATTGAGTAACTTATCCAGGTTTCTACAGCTGGCCCAAGGGTGTGGTGAGGAAGCCTAGAATTTGAACCCACTATTATCTAGTTCCAGGGAGAAAGGAGGAGGGTGGGATGAAGGAGAACGATATGAACTGCATGTTTCTAGTGGGTAGGGCTATGTCTAAACACTTGCATGTGCAAGGACTCTTACTTTTCTCAGTAATCCTAGAAAGTAGGTATCTTCTTCCCATTTTACAGTGGAGAAATTTAGGCTTGGTGAAGGGTTCAAGGTCACACTGTGTCAGTAAATGGCAGAAGCTAAGGTCAAACCCACCTCCCTTTGACTTTAAAGCCCGTGTGACTTCCACTGCTCAGTGGAGGGTCCAGGAAAATGGCAGGTTGTAGAGATCGTTGAGGAGTTCACATTGTGGATCCCAAATCATGCTTCAGTTGTTCCCAGGGAACACTGCTCAGAACAGCTGCTTCAACACCCTACTTTTGTGCAGATGTGTGCTTCCTTGGGCCAAGGCTTCTGCTGGGGGAAAACATCACTCTGGAAGGTCCCTGTCCCTCAAAGGAATTTGCTGATGAGTGATGGACATGTAAGCCAGCAGTTTCTATTGGACATCTGGTGGGCAAAATCTTCCATTTGCACACCATGATCCCTATCCCAACCTCTGGAATCTGAAAAGGTAGGCCACAGAGAAATGTCACCCCTGTCCTTTAAGAATGGAAGCCCTTGTTTGAGTTGGAAGATCAGCGGGACACCCAACCTTGTTAAAACCATAAGCAATTCCTGGCCCTATGATCCTTATGTATATCAGTGCATTTCATCTTTTGGAGCCTTCTCCTAGGAGAAATCAAACTTGAGGCAGCCCTGGCAGGAGTGCTGCCCCTTCTTCAAAAGCAAGAAGAACACAGCCAATCATGCAGCGGTTTCCGGGCCTTACTCACCAAGGCCAGAGGGTCTCTGAGAGCAGAACCCAGGGAGTGTGCTCTCCGTGATAGTCTTGGCATCTAGTGAGGGCTCCCTGCAGGTCATGTGACTGGTACTTAATCTTGGACACAACTCAGAATACACAAATCCTGATTAGGAAGCCCGTAGAAGAGAAGGAAGGAGAGAGAGAAGGACAACAATAAAGGAAAAAAAAAAAACTGGAAACTCCTAGTTTTGTGAACGTGAGAAACTCTTGTTCTTCCAACACACACATGTTTTTAAGTGAAAAATCATTTCTCTGACCTTTCTTGAATAGGCAAATGTGGTCAAGACTGCCATTAACCACTGCTCAACTATTCCTAACCAAGGGTTTCGGTAACCAGGCGCCAAGCTTGGATGTGGTCACGTCCTTCCTGTTTAACCCAAAAATATCCAGAGGCTCCCAGAGAAAGGCCAAGAAGAGGTCTGGAGGCTTCTTAAAACACCTTCCTTCTGTCTGAATGACTCTGCTCTAAATGGTGGGGATTTGTATTTCAGTGCTTTGCTCCAGAGTTGAGTGTGTTTCTCAGTTCTACTCTAGATGCAGTAATGAGAGCATTTTGGATTAAAGTAACTGGATTTGTGTCCTCAGCCTTTGGAATCTAAATCTAGAACAGGCAGTATTTGAGTGTTGGAATTTAGAGCAGGCAGCATTGCCATGTCCTGTTCTAGAATCATGATGCCTTGCCGTTCTGGTCTAGAACTGGTAGTGTCTCAGTGCTCAGCATACTGCTCTTTAACTGGCAATGCCTTTGGACTCTGAAATAAAATTTATAATGTTTCCGAATTCTTATCTGAACCTGGCAATGGCTCTGTATTTTTATCTAATGCTGGAAGTAGCTCTGTCTTCCAGTCTAGAGTTGAGTGAATATCCTGGTTGAAGCTATCAATGCCCTCTTGATGTGATTCAGAGTCTACACAGCTTTTATATCCTGATCTAGAATTCAAGAAATTATATTAGCTTGTTTCAGGGCAAATAATAATGATACAAGAGATTTAGAAACACAGAAAGCTAGTGATATGCTTAAAAAAAAAAGTTAGTGTTCAGAACTGTTTTGAGCAAGCTTTAGCATCCCAAACTCTATCCTTCATGCTTCTGTTATTGACATCATCTGGGAAATGGGGCTTGTTATGACTCAGCTGTGGCCCAGGTTTTCCCCTTCTCTGGCCTTTTTTACTCCAGCCCTTGCTCTCCAGAGCCCACTTGACATGAAGATTTTGCATTTCAGACCTGGCCCTCAGGTGTAGATCGCCTTCATCCCTTCCTTCTCCATGCCCCTCCCTCAGCCTACACATACCTCAACCACAGAACTTACTTTACCAGTTTGTTCTATGAGTCTTTGCTTTCTTCTTTGTTCATCTTCCTGACTCTTGGAACTGGGAGCTGTTTAGGAGAAGGGATTCTATCATTACTATTGTTTTTCTCTGGCATCATTTTCCCTCATGTAGACCACAGAAATAAGGAGCGTACTACATAATAAGTGCTAAGTAAATGTATATTGAATGAATGAATGAAGAGTATATGCATGGGGAGAGATATAAGAGAAAAATAAGAGCTTTGGCTGGAAGAAAAGCTGATTCTTCTAAAAGAAAAGAGATTTCTGGAAGCTCCCAAACCCCTGCCTCTCACCCCTTAAGAATTTCAAGAAGGCCCCGCATCCCACTCGTAACGCGGTCAGCATCTTACTCCTAGAGGAGGCACGTGTGCCGCTAAGTCACCCACGGACCATCTGGCTGGGGATCCCGCACTCCTCCTCCGCTACAGGGGATTACGTAAACTGGACAGCAGCCTCCAGATGTTAGCACTTTCTGCACGTTTTTCTTTCCCTCCCATTTCAACAACAATAATAATAATTAAAACAAACACAGGCCTCGTCCCCCACCCACACCTCTGAAATTACAAACAGGTGGGGCCAGGTGCCCTTCCCATACAAGGGCACCTGGCCCCACTTGTTTGTAATTTCTTGTCATCTCCAAGCCGAGCCAACAACCCTCAGCAAGGCCTGCCCCGTACAGAGCTGGACAGCCATACAGGATGCCCTGGATTTGGGCCACCAGAGCCAGAAGGGGAAATGGCCATGTCATGAGAAGTCCCTATGCTGGAGTTTCCCTCTCCCTGGCCCCCACTTCCAAAGCCTTGGCCTCCAACTTAAATGGATGTCTTTTGGAGGACTAGGTGGCTTAAGAGATTAGTAATGAGATCCCAGGTCTTTCAGTGCTGGGTCAGGAGTTCAGAGGCGGGCCTGGGTGACTAGTGAATGGCATAATTACGGAGACGGGGAGCAGCCCTGCGGAGGGCCTGTGTGAAATAAGCCCCAGCTAGGCTTTTTAGGCCTTTAAAGGGAGCAGTTGTCAACAGCACAAAAGCCGACCGCCACATCCGACACTAATCACTCTCCCTTGTTAGAGGATTTACTAGCTCGAGGAGCCTGGCCACCCCCCGCCCTGCCTCCTCGAAGTGGTTGTCTGGGGTTCAGGGCAGAGGCTCAGCCCGATGCCTGGCTGTCGTCTGTAAAATGGGAAGATAGTTTCTACCCTGTAGAGTGGAGCTGCAAGAACTACCATTCCAAGCAATGTC
This sequence comes from Loxodonta africana, assembly GCF_030014295.1. NCBI lineage: Eukaryota > Metazoa > Chordata > Mammalia > Proboscidea > Elephantidae > Loxodonta > Loxodonta africana. The sequence goes on along the minus strand of NC_087350.1, from coordinate 60,835,222 downwards.
AATTGATGGTCAAATCATTCTTTTAATTATCCCAACCATTGCTATGATGATTATTACTTCCTCTCTTTTCACCTCAGTGTCCACGTTTAAAAATGGGGATACGAGTCTCCCCTTCATAATGACATAAGGATGGAATTAATGGAGGCGAAAGCATCTGGATGTCCATCATCGTCACCATTCTTAGGACCAACCTCAGTGTGATCCTCATTTCCACTGTGCAGGCCTCATTTCCTTCATCTGTAGAATGGATTAGGAATAGAAGATAGGTTCTGGAATGACACAGACCAGAGTTCCAACTTAGACATCACCACTCCTGAGGGGCATGGCCTTGGCAGGCCATTATATCTTGTGAATTGTAGGTTTTTCATCTGTAGAACAAGTGAGGAGGAGAATGGTCATACCTGCCTTACAGGAAGGTAAGGATTCTGTACCTGGGACATAGTAGCTGGTCAGTTACTGATGGCAAGAAAACACTTCAGCTTTACCACTTTTCACTGATGCTTTCTCTGGCTTCTAGCATAAGCCTTCCCCTTAAAAGAATGTTGAGACACTCTATGTATTTACTGCTTTCATCAGTAAAATCAAGCAATTGAATGAGCAGTCTTGAAGATTTTGTCCAGCATGATTCTGAACCATTTCTCCTCTAAGAAAGCTTGTTTCCCCTCATGTAGAAAGGCTAGTGTACTATGGAACAGTGCTATCTTACATGATTTTTATGATCCCTTCCAGTCGAAAGCCCAGGCTTTGGCTCCCTAAACATTTGATCAGGTCAGGGGTTCTGCACTCCGAATCACAGGTTTCAGACCGAAGGATATTAGAGCCTTAAGGACTGTAGAGTGCCTAATGAGTTAGGAACAGACCTCGAGGGCAATCAGGTGCTAATCACCCCAGAGCTGAGCCCCAAGGCTAGAGGACATTCATTTGCCAAGTTCTCTTCTCTGGAAGTGTCTCCTGGGTTGAAGCACTGAGGTCTTCTGCTATTTCTAGAGCTCTGCCAGGTAAGGAGGGGGCATCTTCTGAATGCCTGCCCAGCACAGGAAGTGCTTTTTTGCTTGGTTGTCTGACCATCCAAATAATAAATCCTGAAATTGAAAGAAAGGCAATCTGCCCCTTCCCCTCCCCTCTATCTCTTTAAGGCAAGCATCAAAGGGGAAAGCTGCTCTGGAGGCCTGGGGAAAGTGATAATTGTTTCTAATGGTCAGGAAAAAGAAAGCCTGGCTTTTCCCCCCCTCTCTTCTTCTTCATTCCCCCCAGCCCCATTGCTGTTAAGTGTGTAAAATGGAGGTTGGAGGAGGGGATTGGAGGTTTGTGTGTGTGTGTGTGTGAGTGTTGTGTATCTGTTAACCCTCTGTAGCCCTTAGAGTTCCCTGTTTTTCATGGGCGAGTTTGGAATAAAGGCCATAGGAGGGGGCAGGAATGGGCATCATAGGAGAGGGATGGATAGGGGGTGGGGAGGAAGAATCCAGGTAGGGGAGATCTAGAGTAGTACTCTTGAGTGGTACTCATTGGAGGCAGTGGGAGGAGCCCTGGACTAGGAGTTGGAACATTTGGGTTGCATTTGTTCATTATGTGCACGAATGAGACAATGCATGTAAAACACTTGTTAGAGAGACTGAGGTGCAGTAAGGGATCAATGTTTATTGTAGTTGTTGTTAGCTTATATTTTATTAAGCTAATATTTGCTGAGTGTCTCCTTTGGGCTTTCCTCTGCCCTTGGTACTGGAGATTTAGCAAGCAAGACCCTATCCTTAGTTAATAGCTAAATTCAAGGATTGCAGATAGGGTTCATCTCCTAGGCTAATTCTAACCTACTGTGAGTGGCTTCCTGCTGGGTTTTGTTGAGAAGGATTCAGAGGTCTATGATCAGAGCAAAAGGATGCACCATTTAATTAATGATGTTTGTCCTGGGCAAGGGATGCCAGAATGGTGGCACTGATGCCATGTGTTTGCCCCTACTGGTCCAGTGGCCTCAAGGCTATCGTGCTCCTTGTTAGCCATCAGCGTCAGCTTCTCAGCCGGGAAGTGGGGGTAATTCTAATACATTTCTCACAGAGTGGTTTTAAGGATTAGATGAAATAATGGATTCAAATGTGCTCTGGAGTGTATTATACTAATGAAATAAATAGTTGTAAATGCCAGGTATTTTTACATCAGCACATTTATTGCATACTAACTCATTGTGGGCCTGGGGTGATACAGCACCTTCCAGTGCTTGAGAATCAATCCTTGGCCTCCTGGTGCTTTCCTTGCATCACTCCATTATTATCACCTCTACACAATGATCTCGGCCTGTGGAGGCCTGGGCTTCTAGGCCAAATGCGTCACCATTGAACCGCACATATAGCCTTGGAAAAGCCACTTCAGTTCAACATTGACAACATTCTGTGATCCCCATCAAGTGACCTGCGTTAGACACTAATGAAAAGAAGAGATAAATCAGTTCCAGTCACAGTCCTCAAGGCCCATACAAGAGAGGCAGATGGACAGGCAAGAAACCACAATGTGAATGTGTATTACACAAAGGCTGTGGGCCAAGTGTTATTGGGAGGCTAAGCCCCTGGTTGGGAAGAAAATGGACTTTCAGTCAGACCAGCTTGGATCTGACTCCTCCCTAGCTCTGCCACTCAACAGCAGATACACCTTGGCAGAGTGGCCTGTGCCTTTCCAAACCTCAGATTCCTTATCACAAAGACATTACTTCTTAGGGTTATTGTGAGGCTGAAATAACGTAATATATGGGCAACGCCCTGTGCTGGTAGGCCTTCTGTATGAGTTAGTTTCTGTTCCCTCCCTATGGGAGCATGAAGAGGAGGGCCACCGTTCTGATAATGAACAGCAAAGCAGGTTTTACGGGGGCAGTTTTTATTCCACCTGGGCCACTCACTCCACGTCCCTCATTTCTGGAGGCCTTGTGTAGCCATAACTTGATATGTTGCCTCCTAGCTGACTTTCCTTTTTGCAGCCTTCACAGCCCCAGATCTTAATGGTTCGCGTCAAGGGACCAACTCCTGCCCCACTTGCAGCTTTGCAATTCTTAGGGAAATAACTTGGCATCGGACCTGCAAGCCTGAGGTTAAAATGTGGCTTAAGTAGAAATATTGGGAAACATTGCCTAGGGGGTGTGTGCGTGCATGCATGCACACGTGCCCTTACACATCTGTGGGTGTATACCCCCCCCCACACACATACTGTTCCCTTTGCCCTTTGTCTATGTGGTCTATTCCAAGGTCCCTTTGGGTGAAAGAGGAAATTGGAGAGGGTGGGCTGCAGGTTTGAGGAGCCCTTCCTCCTTCCAGTGATTGACAAAAGGGCATGTAAATCTGTAAAAAGGAAACTCAATAGAAGCCTCGTGGCATCTTCCCTGTGTGGGAAAATACCAGAGCTCCCACTCCCCCTGTTTTCCCTCCTTCTCCCCTCCTTTGTGTGCATCGTGTGTGGGTGGAAGATAAACTGGATTTAAAAAACCCTTTGAAAGCAAGACATCGTTAACTCCTCTAATTGAAAGCAGTCTTCTGCAAAGGATGGGGTTTGGAGGTGGGTGCTGGATATAGTGACTGGCTGTGCATGGAGTGGACAAGAGTCTCCAAATCCTGGAACCACAGAGTCCCTGGATCCTGAAGTCACCCACAGACACCACCAGGCACCCAGCTTATCACAGAGAAGCTCGCTACGTGCTGCCAAGTCAGTTTTTCCCCTCCCTGCTGGGCCTCTGTTTCTCCACCTATAAAGCGTGATGGTTGGAATCATGATCTCTGAGGGCCCTCCCAACTCAGACATCTAACAATCTCAAATCTTTTGGGGAGGAAGTTCCCCAGCACAAAAATAAAAAAAAAAAACAGAAAACATGTTTCTGGAATGACTGCAGTAAACTTTGGTTGTCTTAGACAGAAAGGGTGGCTGTAAAATTAGCCACTGGCCTCAAATTATCAGAGAAATGGGATCCATGCCTCTCAGAGATCAGCAGGACGTGCATCTAGAGCGTGGTATGATTTTGTCTGTTTGTTGCCTTGCTTGTTTTACACTTCATTTCAGGATCAGCACCCTCGTAAGTGGTGTTCATTAGGAAGAGGCTGGCAGAGTGTTAGAGTTGAAAAGCCCTTTGCAGATTAATTCGGCTTACTCTATTCTTTTACAAACAGGAAGGGTGAAGGCAGAGAAAGTGAACAATTGAACCAGTTTTAGGAGGCAGCTCCCTTGTCTCACAATCTAGGACTCTTTCCACCACATCACCCCTTCCCAGAACAGACCTGTAAGGAACTACTTTGGGCTGCTGGAGCAGCTTCTATTTCAGGAGCCCCAGGAGAAGGCAGCAAGGAGATATCCCAAGTCCGTCCTCCATGTGGCTAGGATTTAAGATTCATCTGCCTCAGATAAATCCATTCTTTTGTTAGATTTTTATAACAATGCCAAGAGATATGTAAGCAGGCCTTTTTCAGGTTAGCATCTATGGTTAAAAATGTGGACTGAGTTTGCCGGGGTTTGAATCCTAGTTCAACTACTAACTAGTTATGTGACCTTTGGTAAGTTATGGGCCTCAATCTCCTTATCTGTAAAATGGGGATAATAATAGTACCTACTTCACAGAATTATTGTGAGGATTGCACGATTTAGTACATACAGAGTCCTTAAAACCCTGCAGAGAATGGAAACTTGGTGTATGTTGCTATTGTGATGATAATAATAATATTATTATTCACTGGACACCTACTATGTCTTGTGTGCTGGGCAATCTGCTGGGATTCGCTGGAGGATAAATCCGACATGATTCTTAGCCTGGAAATCTTTAGAGTTTAAAGGGGCAAGACTGGACTCAAAACAACTATAATCCAACTTGACAAGCGCTGTAACCGAGGTATATATAAAGAACTATATGGATGCATAAGAAAGAGCAATTAATTCTGCCTGGGGGGTGACCAAAAGCTTTCAGAGGAGGGGTGATATTTGAGACTTGCTTTGAAGTGTGTGTAGTATTTCACAAAATGGGCAATGGGAAGGTCAGTACAAGGGGGGTGGCAGTCTGGGCATGAGTATTGTTGGGGGTGGGGAGTCTATGGCATGTGAGAAAGCCATCCAGGGAGAAGGGAGCACCACTGTATACACGTGTGGATGCCTGCCTGCTGGGGAGGGTGGGAGGGAGAGTGGCTGGAAATGAAGTTGGAAGAGTGGCTTAAATCAGTACTTCAAGGCCTTTGTAAGTTGTGTCTAAGAAACTTACCATCCTGTGGGTCATGGGGAGTTGTGGAGAGGTTGATAAGTAGCAGGGCGATATGATTAGTTTTCCACTTTGGGAAGCTAATTATAAAGACCGTTTGGAGCAGGGGGTGAGTGTGGAGCAACTAGAAGCAGAGAGCAGTAGCCAGCGCCCCCTTGTTTTTCAGAGGAAGCCGAGGCTTGGGCCAGGCCAGGTTTGCATTAGAATTGAGTACACAAAACATGAAATTAGAAAGAATCCACCTCCTGGCTGTGATATTCAACTGCATATGCGACCTTGAAAAAGTTATTTAAAACCTCCGCACCTTATTATTCTCACCTGGAAAATGAGATAATGACTCCAACCTTGTAGAGTGATTGCGAGGATTAAATGCTATTGTGACTGTGAGATCTTTGGTAGATATTATTATCGTGGGTGTCTTTAAGTTCCTGGGCACTTAAAAGTCAGTCGGCACAACCACTACATCTCACAGATGGGGAAACTGAAGCTCAGACAGATGTCCAAATAATAAGTCACACAGCTAGAGCTAACCCAGGTCTCCTATTTCCAATGGGTAGTACTGGAAAGAAGCATAGACGTCTCTGAAGATGATGGAGACTCTTAAGGGATTGAGATAACCCTGGGAGGCCCTTTGATGGTCACAGAGAAAACTGGTTGCTTGCTCCTTGGTTCCTGTAGGAATTAAGATGAGGGTCTGAGAAGGAACAAGCAGTCTAGTTTCCTTAAAAGATCCAGACCAGGGCTCAGTGGAGAAGAAAGTAGCATGGCACTGGGGTTGCTCTTTGCTCTTTCTGTCACGATTTCTTGAAGGAAAATGGAGAAATCTCTACCATCTCAATCAACAAAAGTAGGATCGAGAGGGTAGAGAACATAGATTAAGAAAATGCACCAGTTCTTCGAGCTGAAAACAATTTTATTTTCACAAGAATTTTTCTACCTGTTTACTCTTGTGACCTCGTACAAGACACCCCTCTCCCTTCCCTGGACCATCGCAAAGGGAGTTATCTTAGTAGATGATCCGTAACTCTGTAGTTCTATAATAAAAAAGCATACAGGCATTGCTTCTAAGAGAAAGGAGTAGAGAGAAAGTACAGCAAGGCGCCTCCCCCTGGTTATTGGAAAGAGCCGTCCAAAGTTCAGTTGAGCTGTCTGTATGGAAGTGAGTTCTCTGACCACGAAGTACTCAAGAAGCTGTTGGGGAATCCCTCCCCTCCTTCACCCCTGGGAAGACCTAAGTGATGGTGCTCACCAACCAGCCCATCTGCTTCTTTGCCTAGCAACGTTATCTGAATTTCTTCTAAAATGTATCCTTTCAGGCAATGTGGAAAAATGGGCTTCAGCTATAGGGGATTCCCTCTTTATCTTCCTCAGAATCCAAAGCCTTAGAGGCTGCCAGTGTTTCTAGAGCTTCCTTGATGTGTTTCACAAGATTGTGAGTGATGTCAAGGGAAGGACCAGGTGTTGTTCATACCAGTGTAACAGTACAATGTACAATCTCCTGACATCTCTGGGGATGGCAGTCTGGGTAGAACCCACGGCATTATCAGAAGAATTTGCGTGTGCAAGGGTGGAAGATGTGAGGGAGAACAGAATGGCTCTGCATGAGACTTTAGATGTAGATTGTGAAGGGGGAGGGGATTGGGCAAGATTAGGAAGGTCAGATGGGCTGGCGCCAGTGATACGGAAGAAAGTGCAGGAAGAGAGATGATTAGTGAAGAGGAACGTGGGGTGCTTTTGGGGAGAGCTCCAGAGTCCTCATGGGATATATGATGTCACTCTCTTGTCTTCCAAAAAAATATTTCATTAAAATCTGTATTGCTCAGTGGAGTTGGATTTTCCTTTTTGGAGGGGCAAAAAAAGAAAAAGAAAAATGAGTGGATGAAAAGAGAGCATCCCCATGAATCAGTCTCCTTGGGGGTCTATCTGTATCCTTCGTGGCCAGCCTAGTGGCCTTTTCTTCTCAGGGCTTCAGAGCCTGGCATGCCATACACCCTCAATAAATGGTGCTGAACGAGCAAGTTCATGCAATGTCTATAAAAACAGGATGCTTGTGAGTGTTTCTCCCCCATTACCCTTCAGCACCCCCCCCCCCCCCCGCCGCCCCCCGCCCAGGAACATAGAAGGTTTTAAGATCAAATGGGGCTTTGGGCAAAGGTTCAGCTGGATTTGTTTGTTCCTCTCTGATCTACTTTGACCATCCCTGGTCAGGATTGCAGCCAGCCTGAAACAAACACAAAACTAAATAGGAAAACAGAATAAAATAACAGCAGTGCGTTCCTCTAAAGCCCTGTCTAGTGCTGATAGAGCTGAAGAGATAAGAGGAAATTGTATTTAAGCAATAAGAGGGCTTTGTTCACATTGGAGACTTCTCTGACCATAAATGCTTTAGATGCAGAGATAAGCCTCCAGGTCCAGAGATGTGCTCTGCCACACTCTGCTGAGGGACAGGCAGCTAAGAACACCAGGGGAAAGAATTCCAAAATGATACATGTCGAATTGCTGGCCTGGATTTCAAATGCCATAGATAGTTTATGCAAAGTCTCGCACTGTTGTAAAATGTAAAACAATCCACTGGCAGGTCTGCCTGAGCTCCTTCCCAGTTGTTTTTGACAAAAATAAATAAACTTGAAAAAGTCTTCCAGCCCATTAAAGTGGGATCCCTGGTGGCACAGTGGTTAAGCACTTAGCTACTAAACGGAAGGTCGGTGGTTCAAACCCACCAGCTGCCCCTATGGAGAAAGATGTGGCGGTCTGCTTCCATAAGCATTTACAGCCTTGGAAACCCCATGGGGCAGGTCTGTTGTGTCCTACAGGGTCACTAGGTGTCGGAATTGACTCGAGGGCAATGGGTTTGGCTTTTTATTTTATTTTATATTTTACCCGTAGCCACCTCTGTATGAGGCTCCTAGAAAGTTGAATAACTGGAACCATTACCTAATTCCTGGCCAGTGGGATAGTTAATTCTTGACACCTTATTCTCCTTAACAAGTTATCTTTGATATTGAAGGAACTAATACTTAATTCCTAGGACCCATCATTTCTTAGGGCTGAAGCGAGGGGAACTTTGGCAATAATCAAGTTTTGATACTTTTCAATGTTTTGAATGCAGTAACCACCAGTTGCCATCGAATCAGTCGCACCTCATGGTGACCCCATGTGTTTAAGAATAGAACTGTGCTCCATGGGATTTTCTTTTGGAAGTAGAACACCAGGCTTCTCTTCCTAGGCACCCCGGGTAGATTCAGACCACCAACTTTTGGTTAGTAGCTGAGCACTTAACCATTTGCACCACCCTTGAAAGCAGTGACTCATAGCGGCCATAGGGTCGCTATGAGTTGGAATCGACTCGACGGCACTGGGTTTGGTTTTTGGTTTAGGTGAGAGCAGTGAAGCTCTTTGTTTACACGAAATATTACAAGGCAGTTCAAAATATAAAACAGATGAGTGAAGATGTTTAGGTCAAAAGAGCAGAGAGGAAACTAAGCAGACCTTTTCTACATCCTGGTGACCAGGCTGACACCCCGGAGAAACCTTAGGAATCCATAGAGGACACCTTGAAAACCCATGATCTCCTCCAACATTCAAATGTTAAAAATAAACTGAGATCCAAAGAGGTGAGCTAACTAGTCCATGATTAACCAAAGCCAAAACCAAAGCCAGTGATGTTGAGTCGATTTCGACTCATAGTGACACTAGAGTACAGAGTAGAGCTGCCCCCATAGTTTCCAAGGACTGCCTGGTGGATTCAAACCGCCGACCCTTTGGTTAGCAGCCGTAGCACTTAACCACTACGCCACCAGGGTTTTAGTCTATGATTACACATCAAATTTTCAGTGACCTTGGCCCAGAACCAAGTCTCCTTAATCCAAAGCCATTCACCATTGCAGAACTTACTGGGTGGCAACTTGTGATTCTCCAAAGTTGGCTAAGCAACTAATGTTTCTCTATTTGAGGCTTCAAAAATGATTTTATGAAGATGTGAACATTAGGGGAAACTGGGTGAAGGGTGCACAGGAACTCTGTATTATCTTTGCAACTGTTCTGTAAATATAAAATTACTCAAAAAAAAAAAAACTACAAGTTTAATTTAAGTAAAGCATTGGTGTTGGAAATTCTAGATCACAATGCAGCTGTGTGTTTTAGTTGAACTTTTGTTAGGGCCTTACTGTTGTTTTGACTGAGACTTTGTGCTTTCCAATAGCTCCGAAAAGCCAGAACCATCCAAGGAAGTGATGGAGAGCGCGGTATTTGAATCACTGTAAATTTATAGATGAGACACTCGGCGTGTTAAAAAGAGCCCTTGGTGATGCCAAGGGCAAGAGGAGTTGGCTGTCACAGAAAGTTCAGGCCTAGATCAGTTCACGGAAGCACACTGTTTAGGAGCACATCTTTAGGAGAATTTATGCTTATGGTTTCAGGTCTATTTTTAATGGCTTTCTAAGCCAATGTTTTGGAGTTTTTTTGCGCCTTTGTTTTTTTATTTCATAAAATTACATGGAATAATGTAAACAAATTGCCATATTTGCCTCGAGTCTGTTTTTGTAAGACAAATAATACACTGCAGATAAGGTTGAAATCCCATCTGCTCCCTATTGCCTACAGTACCATTCCCTTTCTTTCACCCAGAGATGACTACTACCCCTAATTTGATGCTCACTTTTCCACTTCATTTTTAATTATTTTACACTCATCTGTACAAATCTCTATGCAATATATAGTTTTGCTTTGTGTGGTTTTTATAAATTGCATCATACTGAACTTGTCATTTGTAACTTTTGTTTTTTTCCACTCAGTGTTATGTTTTTGAGATTTTTCTATGCTGATCTCTATGAACTCACTAGCAGGGCATCCATTTTGATTGGCCAGGGCCCATACTGGACCAGTTGTTAAATATTTTTAGTATATTCCCTGGATGTGAATCTTGTTCATTCCTCTTAATTTACTGTATAGAATTCTGTCGTTTGAATATTTCGTATTCTATGCTTTTCTCTTCAACAGGTGAACATACAGACAATCCCTGTCTTTTATTACTATAGATAGCGCTGAAATGGGCTCTCTTGATTCTCGTATACTGTGTAATCATTCTATCTTCCTCCCTTCCTCCTTCCCTCCCTCCCTCCCTTCCTTTCTTCCTTTTTTCCTTCCTCTCTCTTTTCCTTTTTTTGTATGGATATATATTTTTTGTTTAGTCTGGTTGGAATTAGATTATCACCCTTTTTTTTTTCTCCATCGTTTGAAAGGTCCTTAGAACTCTCCAGGTCAGTCTTACTTTTCAGATGAGTAGACTGAGATCCAGAGATGTGGCCCAAATTCACAGGGAGGTTTTGAGAGAGGAGCCACATTAGGGATCAGAAGGGAAGCACTAATTTGAGACAAACTTATGGCACAGTTCTGACCAACCTGAAAAACAGCGCAGCTGTTCCTGTTCTTTTCCCTTATAGCTCTTTCCTCAGTTTACAATTTATACGCGTATGGGATTACTTGCTCGGTGGCACTGGGTGTTTGGTTTTGGGTGACTACTTGATTAACATCTGCACACATTGCTGACTCTAAGCTCCTTAACATCTAACTTGTCCACCATATATCCCCAGAGCACTTGGCAAATGTAGATGCTCAATAAATATTTAGATGAATGAACATACCAATGAATGAAATGACATGTGAATATGCAGCCAACTCTGAAATTTGAAGAATTCTGCTTGTGTACACATGCCTACTGTTTCTTTTAACACCTATTGGTATATCTACTGTTGAGAATAAATGTTTATATATATGTATGCATATAAATATGAAGAGACGGAGCTGATTTTCTCTGGTGATGGGGAAACCAATGCTTACATTTTCACAGTCTCTGCTTTATCGAGAATATAGCACTGAGTACAATTTACAGATTTGTCCCAAACTGGTAGGCTTGGCATTCACGACTCTGTGAGAGCCAGCCCTTGAAACCACCTTTTCTGCCACATTTCCTAAGCTCCAATAATCCCAGGCAAGTTACACAACCTATTTTTTTTTTTTTAACCCTCCTAGGTTTCTGCTTTCCTCTGAGCCTTTGGTTCTGTTCCATCTGCCTGCAACTCTCTTCCCCCGTCTCCACCCTTTCCTTCCAGGCCCAACTCAAATGCCAACTTCTCCAGGATTTGTCCCCTCTAGAATTTCTCTCTGTCACTTCTACCGGCAAAATATTGTATTTATTCTTTCCTAACAGTGTTGGGGATTACCAGTTCTACATTACAATGTGTACTTCTGTTTATCCCTGTATCCTCTTGTAGTGTAAAGAACAAAATGATTGGATAGTGAGGGTTTGTCAGAATGAATTTAATTGAACTTCTGAGACCCTCCAAAACCTTATCTTTTGTCTTTATCTGTTTCCAGGTATGTCGAACCAAGGTGATAGATCTCAGCGAAGGCATTTCCCAGCACGCCTGGTACCCTTGCACCATCACCTACCCACAGTCCCAGATGGCTCAGACCACATTCTGGCTCCGGGTAAGCCAATGCTCTGAGAGTTTTGGGATCTCCAGCAGTGGTCCCAGGAAACACTGACTTCCATGATCCTTTCTCAAGATGGTTTGCCTATCTACCTAGGGTGTTAATTGTAAGGATAAAGAGAACAAAAAACTTAGTAGTAGGATGCTTCATGATCTTTGGTATCCACTCACTCACAATTTGGCAAAAAGTTTTGATACCTTTTATTTGCCTGGAGCCTCCTATTCATTGTTCTAGACCTTTTTAAATTGTCTTATCCTCCTGGAAGTTTTCACTGATCTCTATAGAGTCCCTGGGTGGCACAAACAGTTAAATACTCAGCTATGATTTTCGCATATCACCATGCCTATTGGAAACCCTGGTAGCATAGTAGTTAAGAGCTATGGCTGCCAGCCAAAAGGATGATAGTTCAAATCTACCAGGCGCACCTTGGAAACTCTGAGGCAGTTCTGCTCTGTCCTATAGGGTTGCTATGAATTAGAATCAACTCGATGGCAATGGGTATGGGTTAACCAAAAGGTTGGAGGTTTGAATCTACCCAGAGGCACCTCGGAAGAAAGGCCTGGCAGTCTGCTTCTGAAAGATTACAGCTATTGAAAACCCTGCAGAGCACAGTTCTACTCTGACACATATAGGGTTGCTACGAATCAGAAGAGCAACTGGTTTTATAGAAAGAAGTGATTATTTTCTCCCTCCAGTCTTACACATGTTGGATCATCTGCTTTTCATATGGGCCCTGGCCACATGGTATTACATAGATGTCCGTGGATCAATCTTCCTGACTAAAGACTGTGGATTGTTTTGAATTTTGATTTGTGTGTCTCTAACCGACTTTGAACATCACAGTGCCCAGAAATGCAAAGGCCATGACCTATTTTACTTGTGGTCCAATATAGAGACTAGCACGAAGAAGTGACAGATAATAGTAAGTACCATTTATTGTGGTTTTAGTATGTGTCAGGCCTTGTACCAGACACTTTACTCCCATTACCTTACTATACCCTTACAATGGTCCTGTGTTAGAGCGTATTTTTAGAGATGAGGGTATTTAGGCCCAGAGAGGCATCCACTCACTCAGTGTCACACAGTTAGGAAGGGGCAGAGCCAAGATTAGAACAAGATTTCTGATCTCTGAGTCTGTGCTCTTAACCGTTAGGCCTCATTGCCTCCTTCTTCCCATCTGGGTCCCCTGAGGAACCCACCACGTGACTGAGCACACAAGTGAGCCTCCTGTGTCTTCTGCGTTTCAGGCATATTTTTCTCAGCCAATGGTTGCTGCGGCTGTCATTGTCCACCTGGTAACCGATGGGACGTATTATGGGGACCAAAAGCAGGAGACTATCAGTATCCAGCTGCTTGATACCAAAGGTCAAAGCCACGACCTAGGTAGGCGTGTTCTTTTGGGCTTGGCTTTCTTTGGGCACCTGCTTCTATGTCTGTCTCATGGGTGGTTGTGAGGATCAGCTTCGAATGAGTTCATTTCTCCCGTTTTCTCTTTCTTCATCCTCTCTATTTGGCATACTGGTTGTCCTCAAATTGGGGTGTGGTTATGTATCTAGAGAAGCCTGGATCTGGCAGATATGGGGACCAAAGTTCCATGTCAAAGCTTACTTCTGCCAGAGACCTTTAACCTCAGGCATTCCGTATGTCCTCAAAACACCCTGGGAAGGAGACCAGGCAGGGGCAATTTCGCCATCATATGGATCAACACACTGAGATCCAAAGAGAGGAATTGAGAGACCTCAGGGCACATAGCAAGTCAGGAAAGAGTGACCAGGTTTTTGGAATCATAACCCCTTGCTCTTCACCCTATACACAGAGGCACCTGTGAATGCCCCCAAAGCAGCAATCGAGCCTCCAGCACAACCTCCAGAGAAGTTCACAGTGCAAGTAGCAATAAGAGAAGGCCAGTGCCAGGAGTAGGAAGGCAGATAAGAGGTCAGGTCCTGCTTATTGAGAAGCTTCCCTGAGAACAGGCCAAGTGGAAGGACAAGGGCCAGAGTTGGCAGCTGCACCACCCATCTGCATGTCCACATGCACTGTGGTACAGACAAAAGTGTCCAGACTCTGAGGCTGACTGCCAAGATTTGAATCCTGCATCCACCACTCACTCGCCATGAAAACATGAGCACTTTCCTTGACACCGCATATGGAGCCTCACCTTCCTTATATGCACGATGGGGGCAGGTATTCCCATTGCACAGGCAGTGTGAGATTTAAATGAGATATTATTTGATAATGCTGTGACCACAAGACCTGGCACGAAGAAATCCCCATTTCCCCTTCCATTTCCAATATGCCCTGAAATGCTCTGGGCAGCCATTCTGTGTGTTTGGAATTGCAGGCCAACACCGCCCTTGAGGCCCCAGCTCTCTCTGCGTGGTGGCCTGCCCAGGCTTCAAAGCTGTGCCCACACCTTTCCACAGAGAGCTCATTTCAAAGGCCACAGGAAGCAAGCAGGCAAGAGGTCATTTCAGAGTTAGGCAGAAGCCAAGGGAGCAAGTAGGAGTTTTTTTGTTCTGTTTTGTTTTTATGTTTATTTAGTTAGTTAGTTTTAAAGGCAAGGGGGAACGTATTAATAAGGAAGAGAAAGAAAATCCCTCTGGACTTAATCTGGATTCCTGGGAAGTTTCCCTAAGTGAGAAGCAAATGTTTTCATAGTTGTGCTGGCATTGCAAACAGCTCCAAGGAGAGGTTTTGCAGCGGAGTGGGGGAAAGTCTGGTTTCACGGGAGCCCCTGGGATCCTGCCACTTGACATCTGAGGCTTCCATGTTTCTCTGTCATCCCTCCTCACAGTGCCTGTGTCTCCTGTCCTCAGCATCCCAGTCCCCCCCATTGGGAACTTCACAAATCTAAGAAACCAGAGCACAGGAAGGGCCTGCTGGCCTCTGAGCTTCACGCTTTCACAAATGCCAACTTGCCAGAAACTAGTTAGGATGATTCCTTTTTTAGGTGCAAAAACTGAGTTTTTGGGACTTTCTGGGAGTCATATAATTAGTAAGTGACTGAATCAGGTTTCGAACCGAGGTTTGCCTACCAAGAAAGTGGGTGTCCTTTGTGCTAACTCCATCCCACCACTTCCTGTCTTCCCCTCTTCCTCTACTCCATATGCCTTTTTCCCCTGCCTCTCTCCCTTTCTGGACATCTAGGAACCTGTTGCCTGTAGTGGGAAGAATTTGGGGCCTTTGAGCGAGGCCAGCTTGGATTCTGCTTCAACTTTGTACTGTCAGCCTATATCCCCCTGAGAAAGCCGCTTCCTGCCCATGATGCTCAGCCTCTTCTCTGCAGACTGAGCATAGGGTCCCTTACGTCGTAGCTCACAGATGCAAGCAGATTTTCTACCCTGCAAAGGGCTTGTTGCTATGAATTATTTCTGTCTTGTTCATGACTGACCAGGCAGGCAGCCTGGAAACTAGCAACTCAGACCTTCAAGCCCCAGTGCGGGAGGTGAGGGGCAGTGGTGCTTGGCTGAGGGGTGGCCATTTGTGGGAGGGAGAGGGGCTGTGGGCGCTAGGTGAAGGGAAAGCTTAGGGGGCAGGGAGGCAGGGGGATTGGAGAGATTTGGAACCAAGAAAAAAAGCTAGACAAAGAAACTTTCAATCAAACTCAAAATCCCCACTGGCTGCCCCAATGGTGCTTTTGTGCAGTGACATGAAAGGGTCTGGGGGCTTCGGGAAGGGCCTGTTGGGGAGGGCGTGACTGGCCTTGAGTAATGAGCCTGGCCCCTCGGCCCCTCTGTCTCCTCTGACAGGCCTCCATGTCTTGAGCTGCAGGAACAATCCCCTGATTATCCCTGTGGTCCATGACCTCAGCCAGCCCTTCTACCACAGCCAGGCGGTGCGTGTGAGCTTCAGCTCGTCTCTGGTCGCCATCTCTGGGGTGGCCCTCCGCTCCTTCGACAACTTTGACCCTGTCACCCTGAGCAGCTGCCAGAGAGGGGAGACCTACAGCCCTGCTGAGCAGAGGTAAGGCTTCCCCATCTGGGACCCAGGGCCTCCTTGCGCTGGGCCATTTTGTAGCCAAGGGGAGACATACGAATCTGAAGCTGGGTAGCCATTTGTGTCGCTATAGAAAGTCTGTGCATTTCTCCCTTCTCCATCCTCCTGCCTCTGGCCGCTCTGCTTTTGGGCTTGGAAGTCCACAAGCCTCTGGATTTCAGGAGTCAGAGAGGGAAGCAGGGATATGTGGTGGAAAGAGACCCTCTCAGAACCGAAATTGAGTCTCAGAGCTGACAATGGCTTGCATGGTGATCAGGGAACATCAGTTTTCCTCTCTGGGCCTCAATGTCCTCATTTTATCAAAGAAATGATAGGAGGATTTACTCTTTTTAGGGCCTGAAATACTAGAATATTCTGCTTCCTAAGTGGCACAGGCAGAAGGCATAACCTTCATAATTATGGGGGGAAGGAAGGAACACGGCTTCTTCCCAGTTTACCATGTATTTCAGAGATGGGTGAAATCTCTCTGTCTTTTCGAAACCTAGCTCCTGAGATCCCCCCAGTGGTCTAGGAACCTGTCTTTCCAAATTTAACTCCACATCATACTCTACCGATGCTTTTGACCTGACACTGGTTAATTTACCTAGTTTGGAGGTAAAAGGTAATGGTGCTTCCCAGAAAGAATAGGAGCTTTGGCACTGTTCTTCCCTGATTTTGAATCTCCACATTGCCACTATTTGACTACATGTCCTTGGACAAGTTACTTCACTTTTCTCAGTTCCAGTTTTCTATTTTGGAATAAAGGGATAGCATACTGGTTAAGATATCTGCTAAGCCAAAGGCTGGCACTTCAGATCTACCAGCCACTCCTTGCAAACCCTATGGGGCAGTTCTACTTTGTCCTGTAGGGTTGCTATGAGTTATAATCAACTCGATGGTAACAATTTTTTTTTGTGTGTGTTTTAGGTGAAAGTTTACAGCTGAAATTAATTTCTCATACAAAAATTTATACACATATTGTTATGTGTCCCTAGTTGCAATCCCTATAATGTGACAGCACACTCCCCCTTTCTACCCCAGTTTCCCGTGTCCATTTGCCCAGCTCCTGTCCCTTTCTGCCTTCTCATCATGCCTCCAGACAGGAGCTGACACTTTAGTCTCTACTTGAACTAAGCAGCACACTCTTCACCAGTATTATTTTATGTTTTATAGTTCAGTCTAATCCTTGTCTGAAGAGTTGGCTTTGGGAATGGCTTTAGTTCTGTGTTAACAGAGTCCTGGGGCCATGTCTTCTAGAGTTCCTCTAGTCTCAGTCAGACCATTAAGTGTGGTCTTTTTACATGAAATTGAGGTCTGCACCACACTTTTCCCCTGCTCCATCAGGGCAGTCATTAATGGTAGCCAGGCACCATCTAGTTCTTCTGGTCTCAGGCTGATGGAGCCTTTGGTTTACGTGGTCCTTTTGCCTCTAGGATAATATTTCTCTTGTGTCTTTGGTGTTTTTCATTCTCCTTTGCATCAGGTGGGTTGGGACCAATTGATGCATCTTAGATGGCCACTTGCAAGCTTTTAAGACACCAGATGCCACTCATCAAAGTAGGATGCAGAATGTTTTCTTAATAAACTTTGTTATGCCAGTTGACCTAGATGTCCCCCAAAACCATGGTCTCCAGACCCCAGCTTCTGCTGCTCTGTTCCTCAAAGTGTTTGGTTGTGTTCAGGAAACTTCTTAGTTTTTGGTTTAGTCCAGTTCTGCTGACTTCCCTTGTATTGTGTGTTGTGCTTCCCTCCACCTAAGATAATTTTTGTCTACTATCTAGCTAGTGAATTCTCCTCTCCCTCCCTCCCCACCCTTATAACCATCAAAGAATGTTTTCTTCTGTGTTCAAACCTTTTCTTGAGTTCTTATAATGGTGGTTTCAGGCAATGTTTGTCCTTTTGCAACTGACTAATTTCATTCAGCATAATGACTTCCAGATTCATCCATGTCGTGAGATGTTTCAAGGATTCATAATTGTCCTTTATTATTGCATAGTATTCCCTTGTGTGAATGTACCATAATTTGTTTATTCATTCATCTATTGATAGGCACCTAGGTTGTTTCCATCTTTTTGCTATTGTAAACAGTGCTGCAGTAAACATGAGTGTGCGTATGTCTATTCGTATGACGGCTCTTATTTCTCTAAGATATAGACCAAGGAGTGAGATTGCTGGATCTTATGCTTTTTAAGGAAGCACCGAAACGATTTCCAAAGTACTTGTACCCTTTTACATTCCCACCAGCAGTGTTCCAGTCTCTCCACAACCTCTCCAACATTTATTAATTTTTTCTTTATTGCGAACCTTGTTGGGGTGAGATGGTACTTCATTGTAGCTTTGATTTGCATTTTTCTAAGGGCTCATAGGGTCGCTATGAGTCAGAACCGACTCGACAGCACCTAACAACAACAACAAGGGCTCATGATCCTGAGCATTTCCTAATGTACCTGTTAGCCACCTGAATGTCTTCTTTGGTGAAGTGCCTGTTCATATCCTTTGCCGATTTTTTAAATTGGGTTATTTGTCTTCTTGATGCTGAGGTTTTGCAGTTGTCTTGTAGATTTTAGAGATTAGACCCTGATCAGTTATGTCATAGCTAAATTTTTTTCCCCAGTCTGTAGGTTGTCTTTTTACTCTTTGATAGGCATAAGTGTTTGATTTTTAGGAGCTCCCAGTTATCTAGTTTCTCTTCTGGTGTTTGTGCATTGTTAGTAATGTTTTGTATTCTGTTTATGACATGTATTAGGGCTCCTAGCATTGTCCGTAGTTTTTCTTCCATGGTCTTTGTTGTTTTAGATTTTATATTTAGGTCTTTGATCCATTTGGAGTTAGTTTTTGTACATGATGTGAGGTATGGGTCTTGTTTCATTTTTTTGCCAATGGATATCCAGGTATGCCAGCACCATTTGTTAAAGAGACTGTCTTTTCCCCATTTAACAGACTTTGGGCCTTGTCAAGTATCAGCTGCTCATAGGCGGATGAATTTATGTCTGGATTCTCAATTCGGTTCCATGGATCTATGTATCCATTATTGTACCAGTACCAGGCTGTTTTGGCTACTGTGGTGGTATACTAGGTTCTAAAATCAGGTAGTATGAGGCCTTCCACTTTGTTCTTCAGTAATGCTTTACTTATCAAGGGCCCCTTCTCTTTCCGTATGAAGTTGATCATCAGAATTTGGATTGGGATTGCATTGTATCTGTAGATCACTTTAGGTAGAATTGACATTTTCACAATGTTGAGTCTTCCTATCTGTGAGCAAGGTATGTTTTTCCACTTATGTATGTCTCTTTTGGTTTCTTACAGTAGTGTCTTGTAGTTTTCTTTGTATGGGTCTTTTACGTCTCTGGTTAATATATTCCTAAGTGTATTATCTTTTTGGGGGCTACTGTAAATGGTATTGAAATGATGATTGCCTCTTCAAAGTTCTCTTTGTTGGTATAGAGAAATCCAACTAATTTTTTATGTTTATCTTGTATCCTGATGCTCTGTTGAACTCTTCTATTTGTTTCAGTAGTTTTCTTGAGGATTCTTTAGGGTTTTCTGTGTATGAGATCGTATCATCTGCAAATAGGGACATTTTACTTCTGCCTCACCGATTTGGATGTACTCTATTTCTTTTTATTGCCTTATTGCACTGGCTAGGATCTCCAGCACAATGTTGAATAGGAGTGTTGATAAAGGGCATCCTTGTCTTGTTCCCATTCTCAAGGGGAATGCTTTCAGACTCCTTCCATTTGGGGTTATGTTGGCTGTGGTTTTCTATAAATGCCCCTTATTATGCTGCAGAATTTCCCTTCTATTCCTGTTTTGCTGAGAGTTTTTATCATGAATGGGTGTTGGACTTTGTCAAATGCCTTTTCTGGACCAATTGATAAGCTCACGTAGTTCTTATCTTTTGTTTTATTTATGTGTTGGATTACATTGATTGTTTTTCTAATGTTGAACCATTCCTGCCTACCTGGTATGAATCCCACTTGGTCATGGTGAATTATTTTTTTGATATGTTGTTGAATTCTATTGGCTAGAATTTTGTTGAGGATTTTTGCGTCTATGTTCATGAGGAATATTGCTCTGTAGTTTTCTTTTTTGGTGGTGTCTTTACCTGGTTTTGTGTCCATGTTCCCTAGAGCACATATGTAGGTGAGTTTTGCAGCCTGACTTTGGGCATCCAGTGCTGTTGGCTGTAAGGACTGAGAGGCACCACTTATTCTAGAACCCCTCTCATGGGTGGCTAGGTGGAGTGGGTGGAGCCATCCTCAGGCCTCTGATGTGGGTAAGTGAGGACCCTGCTTAATGGGCAGAGCAGTGTCAAATGTCAGGTATCTTCTGCTCCCCCTTAGCTGTTGCAGTTGAAAACAGGCTTCAGGTATAAACCCTATTGTGCTGTGCTAACGAGAGCTTATGCTGTTGAAATGTGCCCACACAGGTCTAGACAAGGGTGAAAGGCTTTCAAATACATGGACCCCTTATGTCTGTGCCTAGGCAAGGGGGTTGGGCCCGCCCTGAGTTCTTGGTTTATGGGAGCTTGCGGATTATTTTTTCCTGTTTATTAGTTTGAGCCCTCTCCAAAGCCAGAGAATGGCTTGGGCACGTGACAGTTCCCACTTCTGGCCCAGGCGGTGCCAATCACTGAAGCTGGCCTGGGACAGGAGGAGAGTGGCGAGGAGGCAGGTAAATGGGAGAGAGGTATTTCCTAGATGGGGGAAGAGTTTTTTTGATCCTGTGCTTGAGCAGACGCTTGGTTTCTCCCAGTGTGGAAAACGTATCCTTATCCCTACTGCTTGCCTCAGCTCATGTGTGCGCAGACCAGTCCAGCCTGTAGGGTGCTGGCCAGGTCAGGTCTGGCAAATCCTTGCTGCCTCTCCCTCCCTCTGCCACTGAGTCCGACTACTCACCTTTGTTTTTGACATTCAGGGCTCCTAGATTATCGTATATAATCAATTCACTTGTTTTTTCCGGTCTTTATTGTAAGAACGACCACAGAAAACATCTGACTACTCTGCCAGCTTGGCCCTACCTCCAGCAAGGGTTTTTTTAATGTCTGTTTCACAGGGTGATTATGAGGGTTGAGTGTCCCACTGGAGAGGAAAGTGCTCTTGCAAACTCTTAGGTACCATGCAAAGATACCTTTTGTATTACTGAAGACTATTTATACCTGCTTTCTGATGGTGATGGTGGTGCTTCTCTGTACAAATCCTGTGCAAAGTTCTTAAAGTTAGAGCTGGAAGAAGCCTAAGACATCATCTAGTACATCCAAAGTGCCTAAACTTCTGTGTTACGTCTAGGATTCCAGGGCCCAAAAAGGGGAAGGACTGGTCCAGGGTTGCACAGTAGCTCTCATTTTTGTTTAATGAGATTCAGAAGGAGAAAGAAAAGGTTGTGACCTCTCCTCAGAGTGAGGCCATTTGAAAGGCAATTCAGCACTGCCCATTGCACTTGGGGGCAAGGAGAGGAAAGAGGCTTTGGGGGATGGGGATGGGCACCAGCCTTTCCCATGCCCATCCTACCACAGAGTACACGAAAAGTGGTTGCAAAATCCACATTGTTTTGTACCCACTGTCTCTGGTCTCTGTTGTGCAAAGTCTGTCGCAATCATTCAGAGGCAAAAAGGGCTCCTTAAATATCACTCACTGTCACATTTCATCCTAAGAGGATTTTTCATCCCTGGCTCTCTGGACTCTATAAAAATAAATTAGTTCTCAGAACCCAGGGAAACAATGTCAATGGCAAATGCAAATCCGTCAGACCTTTTCTGCAGTGCTTTAGGATCCTGCCCCAGCTCTTCCGGCTATCCACAAGTTGACTAAGACCAGCACTGTCTTCTTTGAATTATTAATTAATTTTTAACAGTTCCTGTGCCCTAAGTAAACAGTAAGAAGTGTTTTACTTCTAAATAAGACAATCGATAAAGTATCTATTGAAGTCTTTGACTCTTTGTGGGAGGAACACTGAACTGGGCAAAGCATTGCACTTTCTGTCTCCTTGAGAGACTGGGGGTCAGTCACTCCCCCCCTCTGAGACTCAGTTTCCACGTCTATCAAGGATAATGTTGAATTGAATGTTATCCATGATTCCTTCTAGTTCTAACAGCCTGTGGTTCCCAAGAGCTAGGAAGGGTGGGAGGGAAGGGGGAAAAGGACCAACATTTGTTGAGCCTCTGATAGGAGCATTATCTTATTCATTATCACAGCTGACCTGTGAGGCATGGCTCAGAGAAGCAGAGTGAAGGAGTCAAGGTCACCCAGGTAATGAGAGGCAACACTCTGCTTGGTCTGACCATAAAAGCCATGCTCTTGCCCTCCAGAGCCAGTCATGCCTAGGAAAGAAGAGGAATTTTCATGACTGCTCGTGCACGAGCCTTTAGTCAGTGAAGCTCTTAGCAAAGTGACGTATGCACAGCTTTGGGCTTCAGCTGGCTCGACCCTGAGCTTGGACCAGGCTAGAACAAGCTGCCCTGAATGTCCCTGGGGAAAGGTCAGCAGCTGCTCTTGGGTTGCCGAAGAGGCGTTTACTCAAACAAGCAGGACTCTGCAAACGTGCAAATGTGTTAAAACAAACAAACCAAGAGGAAAGGACAGGAAAATAAGCAACAATAGTTTATTTTTTTCTTCATTTTCAAAACACCAAGGTAAATAGCGTCACGTTTTAGGGCACATTGGAGATGGTTGTAGTAGAAACATTCTGGTTTACCTCTAGCTGTTGGGAAGGTAGTGGAAGGTGCTGTTGCTCTCCTCCCCCTCCTCCCATTCTCACCCACACCCCTTCTTCGGCTCCCTCCAACCCCTCCCTTTCTCCTCCCCCTCCATTCTTTCTTGCTTTCTCCCCTCCCTCCCTCTCCACTCCCTCTCCTCTATCTCCTCCTCCTCCACTCCTCCCTCCCTTCTTCTCCTCCTGATTTCCTTTTTTTTTTTTATTGAGAGCAGTGTGATTCCTAGTGGGATGCCATGGGAGAAGCACCTCTACACCAAAATCAATTCAGGTGCTGTGTTCTGACCTAGATTCAAGGGTCTCTGGTCCCTGTGCAGTACTTGGTAGGAATTCAGAGGCCCAAGAAAACAGGATCAGGTTTCAAATGAGAGGTCCAGTTGTAGAAGTCTAGCCAAATCCCAGCTCAACCTAGAGTTGAGAAGAAGGGCTAAGGTGGGGGGCCATATCACCTCAATCCACCCTTGCTGTTCTAAATAGCAATTGAACAGCTTATTATAAAATTCAGTGAGCCACGTGCTTGGAAAAATTTCCTTCCTTCTTTCTTTTCTCCTTTCCCTCCTACCTCCAACCTTCCCTCCCTCTCTTTATTCCTTTCTTGCATGCTTGTTTCCTTTCTTCCACCTCTTTTATTTTTTTGCACTCTCATTCTTCCTCTATCTTAAACGTTTCTCACTTTCTACATGCTGTCCCATCCAGAGAGAGGCAGTTGTCTGACAGCTAACTTTGAGAAGCCCAGCTTTAGGGGAAAACTAATTCCTCACATGGCTAGATTAATTCCCTCAGCTGGGTGGACTCAGGCTGTGGTTTGGTGGTACCCACAGCCTGGAGCTTAGCACTACTAGAGTCTGTGCACTGATAGGACTTCAGATGTGGAATATTCTATTGCATGAATATGTAGGAATTTATCTTTTTCCTTTTTGAGAGAAATCTAAATGATTTCCATTTTATTGCCAGGATCGTTCTTGTGTGTATTTTGTATGCGTCTGGGTGTTTCTCTAGAGCTACCTCCCAAACTCATTCATGTCATGACACACACGGAAAATGACAGTATGTGTGTGGTACATTGGAGTAAACGGAGGAAATTTAGAGCCCAAAATGAGGTTACTCATGGCCAGAGACCACGGGCTTCAGATTGCTGCCCACGACCTCATCCAACTTCCCCAGACTGCAAAGGGATCAGTGCCTCTCAGCGCGTCATTGGCAACAGTCTCTGATCTGAGGGATATACCTTCAAATGAAACTGCAGTGTCCAAGTATATGTGCATCTTCAATTGTACTGGATACTGCCTGCCTGTTCTACCTGATGCTGTTCAACTCACACCCCAGCAGCAATCTATCCGAGCTCTTGTTGCTCCATGTCCTTGTCAACATGTGGGATTATCATACTCTATTTCTTCCAATCCAAGGGGCTCTGAAGTTGTATACTTCTGTTGTCTTGTCCTTATAAAACTGTGCCACATGAAAGCTGGGAGGGCACTAACAGATCCCCTAGTTTTGCATCCTTGTTTGAGGTCCAGGCAAGAGAAGTGGGTTGTTTAAAGCCATTCAGCAAGCCAGGGGCAAAACAAACATTTGTGTCCCATCCTCAGGACTTTCAGAGCAGCGCTTTCTCCTTTTTGTCTGTGGTTTCAAAACTGGTGTCCGATAGGCCAGATTAGACCACAAACAGTTTTGGTTTGTTTGTCCCTCACTAATGATTTTCTTTGGAGCCCTGGTGGCATAGTGGTTAAGAGCTTGGTGCTAACCAAAAGGTTGGCAGTTCAAATCTACCGGCCGCTCCTTGGAAACTCTATGGGGCAGTTCTACTTTGTCCTATAGGGTCACTATGAGTCAGAGTCAATTCCTTGACAATGGGTTTTTTTTTTAATTAATTTTCTTTAATTAGTTGCCAACATTTAAATATCAACAGAGTTCATATTAAAAAACAGAACTCTCCCTCCTCTTAAAGAAATCAGGAGATCTGAAAACACTAGGCCCCTCAGCGCCACTAGGCCATCTCTGGCTGGAGGGTTTTGCTGCTGCTACGTTGGCTGGACATGTAAGTTCCAACTGGGTGCATCCCACTCAGACCACCTTGCCTTGCAAGTGGTCTGCCTGGTGTCTGCAGGCTGTTGAGCTTGCATCTCTATTCTACAGAATCTTGCCCAACCTGTCCCGTTACACCATTGGCTCCTAAAATTCCGGGGTAGAAGAGCTTTTTCAAATCACTTCCCCAGAAGCCTCCTTTCCAAACAGAAAAATGAGCTTCTACCACAGTAACTTTCAGTCTCACGTTCCAAGTGATCTTTCAGTGTTAATGCCAAAAACATTTTTTCCCTTCATTTTCTAGCCTGGAGCATGCTGTCTTTTTCGTTGTCCCCATCTGAGCAGCCCAAAATGATTTATAAACAACCTACCTGTTATTATCTCCCCTTCTACATGGCATAATTGCAGCTAAGTAGCAGACCACAGGAGTTCAAGCCATGGGTCAAGGGGCAGAACCAGGGAAAGAGCCTTCACCAGCCTTTTTAACTTCTGGCTTTCTCTATCCTGCTTCAAGTACTGCCCCGTTATTCTCCTTTATACATGACTGGAGTCCATTTGAATTGACAGTGCGGGTGGCAGTTAGGGGGTTGGTGGTGCGATCACATAAGGGAACTACCTCCAAATGGAACTTGAGTCTATAAGTAAATATATTTTTTAAAAATAGAAGAGAAGAAAATGCGTAAATATACAACTAGCTCTGCATCCAAGGAGGGGGTCTCTGCCTTTGCCCAGGTGTAAGAATTTGGTAAAATTATTCATGTCCCTTCCCTCATCCCTCCATCAACTACCTTCCTCCCATCACAGAAATGTCTTAATTTATTTCTTCTTTGGTTATTTTTAGTTGTCTATCCATAACTATTTTATGGGTATCCATAAAATAGTATTAAATCCTCTCTCTCTCTGAAGCTAATGGCTTTCATTTTGTTTTGATTTTTTGTTGTGTGTTTCAGAAATGACAGGGCTGTGTCAGAGTGATTTGGGAAGGGCAGATGGGGTAGCGTTTATCATTTTTGGACAGTGCATTCACACAACTCTTTTTGACCAGCAAAGGAAAGAGCAGGGACTTAGAGGACAGACAGACTGATCTGCATTGGTATTCTGTCCAAGGTGAGTGACTTTGGGCAAGCAATTTAAACTCTCTCAGCCCTATTCTCCTTGTCTCAAAAATGGAAATGATAACACCTCCAAGTGTCACTGTGAGGGTGCAGTAAGGTAATGTGAGTAAAACACAGTGGCCAACCCCTGGCATGTATTACTTCTCTTTCCCATTTTCTCCCTGTTTTTGAGCCAGCAAGCCAGGTGCAGGCACAAGTACTGAAAACACAGGGATGCCTCCCTCCCCAAAGTGTATTTTGCAAGACATTACTCCTAAGAAATGCTTCTTGAAAAAAAGTTTGGAAAATGATGTACACCTTAGTCCCTTCTAGAAATTCACATGTGCATTGGAATATTCATGGTTCTGAGAAGTCCTGCAATAAAGAAAACTGATTGATCTCATTAACCCAATGCCACCCATACTCATTTGATCATGACACCTTTTTTCAGGTAACTCGCATGAACATTCTATGGGAAACTATGGGGAACACTGGTCTAATTAATTGCCTAATCATGACCAGGGAATATCCTCCTTTCATAGCACAAAGAGCCAGAGTAGAGAGACCACATTCTCATAGAGCTTCGCAGTTTCCAGTACATTTTCTCATATGCTGGCCATTCTGTTCTACAATCACACCAAGCTACAGTCCTGCCCCAGGGCCTTTGCACCTGCCCTTCACTCTACCTGGGGACTTCCTCTGTGCCAAAGCTTTATGTGGCTGATATCTTCATTTTATCCAGGTCTTACTTCAGGTGCTCCTTCTTTATAGAGCCTTCCCCGGATCCCTCTATATAAAATATTCTGTCCCCACAACAGTCACCTCTATGATTTTGCCTTGTTTTGGTACCTTTACTGAATGTATCTCTACATGAAATGGTTTTATTTATTGCTTTTATGTGACGCATGTCCTCAACCCTCAAATACACAGGATGACAGGAACCTTATATGTCTTCTCCATTGCTGTATCCTCAGTGTTTACAGCAGTGTCTGGTACACAATAAGGTACTCGATCGAGGTCTGTTGAATGGATAAATGAGTGACTTCTCATTTCGTTTTGTTGAT
Organism: Loxodonta africana; assembly: GCF_030014295.1. NCBI lineage: Eukaryota > Metazoa > Chordata > Mammalia > Proboscidea > Elephantidae > Loxodonta > Loxodonta africana. The sequence continues at coordinate 60,808,649 of NC_087350.1, read as the reverse complement.
GATCCTGAGAGATAGACCATATTATTGCTTCCACTTTACAGATGAGAAAACTGAGCTGCAAGTTGTTCTATAACTTTCCAAGGTCAAACAACTGATAAATAGCAGAGCTGAGGCAGGAACCTGAATCTGATGGACTGCTAAGCCCCGTGATCTTCCCATTCTGAGAAATACAGTTTTTCAGTTTATCCTTTTCCTATTAAGGAAAACATTCATGTGCACAGAACAACGGGAGAGGGCCCACTTTGACCTTAAAAGTCATTTTTCCCAAGGGCTTCCAGAGCCACCTGGGTCGTCCTAAGATGGGAGCTCATGTGCCTTCTGGGAGTGCAGAGTGAGAATGACCAAACTGTAAGGCATAGGTTAGAAGACCAGCTTGGAAGCTGGTAGCTTACAGAGTAAATCTGTTTAAATTGGAACCATGTGGCTCTTTCCCCCAGTGCTTACACAGCGTGAACAGATGCATTGTTTGGTGTCAAAGCCCTTGCATTGACTCCAGAGTTACAGCCTCTTCGAGGTCTCCACATGGCCCAATCCTGAGGTTGTCAGGTGCAGGAAGGGAAGGAAGAGTCTGAACATCTCAAGAAGTGTTACTTAACCGTTGTTGTCTGGCATTTCAGAAGGGGCAAAGTAGGGGGTGCAAAGCCCACCTCAGTGCTGGCCTGATACCTAAATTAAAGGCTTGTCTTTTGGGGGATATTTTAAAATGTGAATTTGTGTGTGATACATTGGGGAGGCTTTTAGCTCTCCAGCCCTACCCCCTTATGCCTCACCATACTTTTAGCAGATGACAGAGCATGGAGACAAGTGACCAGGTTTCCTGGGGAATCCTGAAACTGGTACCAAGAAAAAACTGAGAATTTCTTCTTAAGCTTATTGTTGTTATTGTTAGGTGCCATCGAGTTGGTTCGGACTCATAGCGACCCTATGCACAACAGAATGAAACACTGCCCGGTCCTGAGCCATCCTTACAATCGTTGCTATGCTTGAGCCCATTGTTGCAGCCTCTGTGTCAGTCCACCTCGTTGAAGGTCTTCCTCTTTTCTGCTGACCCTGTACTCTGCCAAGCATAGTATCCTTCTCCAGGGACTGATCCCTCCTGACAACATGTCCAAAGTATGTAAGATGCAGTCTTGCCATCCTTGCTTCTAAGGAGCATTCTGGTTGCACTTCTTCTAAGACAGATTTGTTTGTTCTTTTGGCAGGCCATGGTATATTCAATATTCTTCACCAACACCACAATTCAAAGGCGTCAATTCTTTGGTCTTCTTTATTCATTGTCCAGCTTTCACATGCATATGATGTCATTGAAAATACCATGGCTTGGGTGAGGCACACCGTAGTCTTCAAGGTGACATCTTTGCTTTTCAAAACTTTGAAGAGGTCTTTGCAGCAGATTTACCCAATGCAATGTGTCTTTTGATTTCTTAACTGTTGCTTCCGTGGCTGCTGATTGTGGATCCAAGTAAAATGAAATCCTTGACAACTTCAATCTTTTCTCTGTTTATCATGATGTTGCTCATCGGTCCAGTTGTGAGGATTTTTGTTTCCTTTTTTTATGTTGAGGTGCAATCCATACTGAAGGCTGTGGTCTTTGATCTTCATTAGTAAGTGCTTCAAATCCTCTTCACTTTCAGCAAGCAAGGTTGTGTCGTCTGCATAGTGCAGGTTGTTAATGAATCTTTCTCCAATTCTGATGCCCCGTTCTTCATATAGTCCAGCTTCTCGGGTTATTTGCTCAGCATACAGATTAAATAGGTATGGTGAAATAATACAACCCGGACGCACACCTTCCTGACTTTAAACCAATCAGTATCCCCTTGTTCTGTACGAACAACCTCCTCTTGATCTATGTAAAGGTTCCTCATGAGCACAATTAAGTGTTCTGGAATTCCCATTCTTCGCAAAGTTATCCATAGTTTGTTATGATCCACACCGTCGAATGCTTTGCATAGTCAATAAAACACAGGTAAACATCCTTCTGGTATTCTCTGCTTTCAGCCAGGATCCATCTGACATCAGCAATGATATCCCTGGTTCCACGTTCTCTTCTAAAACCAGCATTAATTTCTGGCAGTTCCCTGTCGATATACTGCTGCAGCCGTGTTTGAATGATCTTCAGCAGAATTTTGCTTGTGTGTGATATTAATGATATTGTTCTATAATTTCCATATTCAGTTGGATCACTTTTCTTGGGAATAGGGATAAATACGGATCTCTTCCAGTCAGTTGGCCAGGTAGCTGTCTTCCATATTTCTTGGCACAGACAAGTGAGCACCTCCAGCGCTACATCTGTTTGTTGAAACATCTCAATTGATATTCCATCAATTCCTGGAGCCTTGTTTTTCGCCAATGCCTTCAGAGCAGCTTGGACTTCTTTCTTCGGTACCATTGGTTCCTGATCATATGCCACCTCTTGAAATGGTTGAACATCGGCTAATTCTTTTTGGTATAATGATTCTGTGTATTCCTTCCATCTTCTTTTGTTGCTTCCTGCGTCATTTAATATTCTCCCCATGGAATCCTTCACTATTGCAACTTGGGGCTTGAATTTTTTCTTCAATTCTTTCAGCTTGAGAAATGCCGAGCGTGTTCTTCCCTTTTGGTTTTCCATCTCCAGCTCTTTGCACATGTCATTATAATACTTTACTTTGTCTTCTCGAGAGACCCTTTGAAATCTTCTGTTCAGTTCTTTTATTTCATCAATTCTTCCTTTTGCTTTAGCTGCTCGACGTTCGAGAGCAAGTTTCAGAGTCTCTTCTGACATCTGTCTTGGTCTTTTCCTTCTTTTCAATGACCTCTTGCTTTTTTCATGTATGATGTTCTTGATGTCATTCCACAACTTGTCTGGTCTTCGGTCACTGGTGTTCAATGCGTCAAATCTGTTCTTCAGATGGTCTCTAAATTAAACTTATTAGGCCACCAATTATTGCCTGCTTCCTAGAAAGAAACAGAAAAATAAGATCTTTGAGGCTCTGGATGCAAATATAGCTATCTCCATCATGTATGTACTATCTCCCAGGTGTTGGGTTAGACACAGTCAGAGAGGCAGAAGTTACAGAACGGTCACCTAGAAGCTTTCAGTGTTAGGAAACAGCACCTCAACCCGTAGCAAAAATTAAGAGCTATTGCAAGACATTGCCATCGTGTATTTATTGCTATTTAGGAAACGTCTGCTATGCAAGGTATTTTTATTGGCAATGTGAAATAAGCAAAAATGAAACAGGCATTATCTCTACCCTCAAGGAAGTTGTAGTCCAGGAGTTTGAGGTGGGGTTAACAACGAGGATTTTGGAGTCTCACATCTGGGTGGGAATTACAGCTCTGCCACCAACTAGCTATGCACACTTAAATAGGTAACCTGATCTTGCTTAGCTCCAGTTTTTCCAACTGTAAAATAAGTAACACTTAGCTCATAGGGTTGTTGTGAGATGGAGTGAGCTCATGTATATGAGCAAGCAGAGAACAGTAACTAATAGTACCGAGTATCTGCATAACTATAATATAAGGGGAAAGAGCATCCAAGCACAGGGAACATGTTTCTATTTGCATCTGTAAGGATTCACACACATTCCAGCACATGGTAGGTACGCTGGACCTATGTTTTCCATACCTGAAGCATGAAGCAACATTGTTAGAGAAAGGGGAATAGGTCACCTGGAGGGGAGCTCACCTGGGGCAATGAGGGCATGCTTCCTGTAGAAATTTACATGTAACTTGGGCTGAAGAATAGAAAGAATTCAGAGAAGGGAATGGGAGCTGCAGCAAGAAGCAATGCATGTTCCCCATGCCACTTTTCCAACAATTTATGAATCACTTCACTGTGTTTAAAGACCTTCCACATCTCTCACTTCAGTTGAGTTTCATGGCTCTATGATATTGGCAGAACTTGAGAGTACACTGATGCTCACAGAGCAACCTTGCCCAAGGTCACACAGCTTACAGGTAACAGAGCTGAGATTTATTGATAACATTTGTTGTTGTCCTTAGTTGTCACCAAGTTGGCTCTGATTCATGGTGACAACATGTGTAACAGAATGAAGCATTGCCTAGTCCTGTGCCATCATCACATTTACTGGTATGCTCCAGTCCATTGTTGCAGCCACTGTGTGTTTTGAGTGCCTTCCAATGAAGGGGGCTCATCATCTATATAGGACAACATTCTGTTGTGATCCCTAGGGTTTTTATTGACTAATTTTCAGGAGTAGATCTCCAGACCTTTCTTTCTAGTCTGCCTTAGTCTGGAATTTCCACTGAAACCTGTCCATTATGAGTGACCCTACTGGTATTTGAATTAAATTACTGGGGCATAGCTTCCAGCATCATAGCAACAAACATAGAACAACATGCTACATGCTCAAGCAACACACAGCTACCATAGTATACAACAGTCAGATGGATGGTGGTTTCATAACATTAGCTACTATGTACTGAGTGCTTAATATGTGCCAGAGATTCTGTTGTGTGCTTTTCCTGAACTAGCTAATTTAATTTTTACAATATCCCTTGAGAGTGGGCTCTGTTATAAAATATGGAGAGGCTTTCATTCAACTTAGTGACTGGCAGAGAAGAAGTACAATAAATACTTGATATTATCATCATGACCCCATTTTCACATATGGAAAAACTGAGGCTCTGAAAGGATTGAAGCTTGATAACATGCTAAGTTGTCAACTGGCAGGATTTGAACCTTGGTTTGTGCTCTTGATGGTAAACTTTAACTACCACCTCCAGAGTCTTCTTTGCCCAAGCCAGCTCTCCTTCTACTTTTCATTCTGAGCCCCCTAAGGTTTTGGAGAGTGAGACCCTTATCATTCATTGTTCAGTTGGAGTGTAGTTGCCCTGCTGAGAAAACGCCCTCTTACCCTCTTGTTTCTTCCCTCCCCAGCTGTGTGCACTTCGCCTGTGAGGCCACTGACTGCCCAGAGCTGGCTGTGGAGAATGCTTCTCTCAACTGCTCCAGCAGTGACCGCTACCATGGTGCCCAGTGTACCGTGAGATGTCGGACAGGCTACGTGCTCCAGATACAGCGGGATGACGAGCTGATCAAGAGCCAGGTGTGTGCAGGTGCTGGGATCAGAGCCCCTTTCTCAGCCAAAGGAAGGCTGGCTAGATGTCGATGCTGTTCTCTACCAAATTTCCAGCAGTTAGAATAGTGCTGCCACATAGTGGATGCTGAATAAATATTTTAGAATGAATGAGAAGATGGATGGATGGATGATGGAAGGATGGATGGATAAGTGGGTGGATGGGTGGTTAGATGGTTGGTGGTTGAGGGGATGGGTAGATGGGTGGATGGGTGGGTAGGTGGATGAGTGGATAGATGAAAGGATAGATAGATACTTTGTGTAGGGTGCAAATCTGGAATACCGTGGGCCCAAGCATTTTGGAGTAAAACCCTGACAATCAGAACCATGTCACAATTGAATGGATGGCTTTAGGAAGAGGCAAGCCTCTGTAAGTGAAGTGTTCATTCACTGCAAAGCATCTGTTCACTGTGAACCAGACATCATACTATGTGCTAGAGAAAAGAATGTCATTAAGACGTTAGGAGGAGGGAAGAGGCTATTAATGAGTAATAACCTCACAGTATGTTAAACACTGTAAAGGGAAGTGCAGGGTGCTGTCTAAGTACAGGGGAACTCCAGGAAAGCTGCCTGAAAGAAGCAGCAAGAAAACTGAGAACTAGATAGGTAGGCAAACTAGATAGAGTGTGTGTTGGGAAGGATAGGGAGGGGAGAGGGAAGGAATACGTGCTCTGGAAACAGGCAGGAATTGTACGTGGAAACCTATTGGTGAGAAAGAGCTGCCGCAGCCAGAGAATTCTCTTTCCCTGACATCACCCAAGAGGTGAGGCTGAAGAGGTAAGCAGGGGCCACCCATGAAGAGCCCATCAACCTGGTCAGGATGTTTGAAGTTTATTTTAAGGACAACAGGATGCTGTCGAAGGAAGTGACATGGTCAGATCATGGTAGACAAAGGATCTTCTGGCTGTACATTTGGGGGTGGATTACAGTCTAGCAGTAAAACAGGCAGTAGGGAGACCCCTTGGGAGGTTATCAAAGGCATTCATGGAAGAGGGAATATGTCCTGAGCAAGGGTGATGTCAGTGAGTGGATTTGAGAGATGCGGCTGAATGTTGCTTCAGCCGGATGTTGTTGTGAGGTCTCAGATGGGACATGGAGCACTGGGACAAGAAAGCAGTTTAATGGCCCATCCAGCCCTGAGGTTTTAGGATTCCAGCACTGTGTCATTAGATGTAGCCTTCTGTGGGGCCTAGCCAGAAGACTTCTCCTCCATGCTACCAAGCATACAAGGCACATTCCTTATTGCTGGAAATGCCTACTTGTACACAGCTTCTGCACTTGAATAGCTTCCCATTTGGGAGCTCTGGGGACCTTGACTGCTTATCTTAGACACCTACTGCCGTGCATCAGACATGGCAGGTCTGAACTCCTGTGGAAACAATTAGGCTGCTTTGGCAGTGAGGGACCTCTACTCCCTTTGATGTGTGCTTGAGAAGGGAAAATGTCTTCTGGTTTTAAAATCCCACATCAACATTTGGCATCCCCTGTCCCTTGGGATTTGGTGGTCTCCGTGAATGGCAGTATCTAGGCTGCTGATGACTGTCCCTCCCTTGGCTCCATAGTGTGGCCTCACCCTCCCACCTACACAGTGCTATCATCTTCTAGTTTGGTACACATCCTTATCTCTCCTTTCACTTTTTCCAGCCTTGTTCCTTCTTCATGTCTGCCTCTCTTGACTACTGAACCATCAAATCTCAAAGCAGGGAGAAGCTCTTTGAGCAATCTTTGGGTTTAATCTACCCATTTAACAATGGGAGAAATAACACAATGAGAGGAACTTACCTGTGGTCTCATAGCAGAGAGGACAAGCATCCAGGTCTCCTGTATCCCAGAGTGTTGCCCACTCTGTGCCAAACGCTACAACTGGCTCCTTTAAGCTCCTCTAGAGCCAAGAAAAAATGCAAAGATACAAAGTGCCTACAGCTGCACCATGTTTCAGAGTCGAAACCATCACGCCCTGTGAGGTCTCCGGGTGTCAAGATTGTCATCAATAAAATTGAAGTAATAATCTGGAAAACTCTATAGGTAGCAATTGAGAGCATAGACTATGGGTTCAGTTTCCCTTTAGTCTCTTTTCAGCTGTGTAACTTGGGGCTAATTATGCAATGTCTCTGAGGCTCAGTTTCCACAACTGTAAAATGGGAACCAAAATACCTAATGCATACAGTTGTTGGGATCATTAGAAATAAACTAAAGTTAAGTACTAAGTATTGGTCTACTAGGGCCTGGACAAGACTCTGAGCCGTAGCCTAGGGGACAAGGACATTTCCTCACATCTGGGGCTCAGCCTGACACCCCTCACTGTGCCCATATCTGTCTTTCAGACAGGACCCAGAGTCACAGTGACCTGCACTGAAGGCAAGTGGAACAAGCAGGTGGTGTGCGAGCCAGTGGACTGTGGCATACCAGACCAGCACCACGTGTATGCCGCCACCTTCTCTTGCCTTGAGGGTACCACATTTGGCAGCAAGTGCTCCTTCCAGTGCCGTCACCCCGCGCAGTTGAAAGGTATTGGGGCCCTTTGACTTGGCCAAGCTTGTTTCTTTGTGGGAAGCCAACAGATGGCTTCCAGGCCTTCCTTCTGGGCCCCAAACACTAAGTTTGAATGGGGTTTTTTATGTGCTCCTGATTTGTTTCCACAAAATGTATGTATGGAAACTGCCTTGCTGTGCAACTAGGGAAAAAATAGAGTGTAGGTAGAGAACACAGTGAAATCTCCCTCCAGGATCTTTTCTAACTTTGCAAGGAAGAAAAAAGAAAGAAATTGGGAGACAAAGAAAATGAAAAGAGAGTGACATTTGGAACTGAGTTGACTAGTTCTCCATATGATTAGATCCCATTAAGCCGAAGAGGTAAGTGTTAATATCATTCCCGTTTTCACAGAGGACGAAACTGAACCTCACAGGGTTTAAAGAACTTACCCAAGGCTGCACTATTAGTCAGTGGTAGAGTCCACATTGGAAGCCAAGTCTGCCTTTCTCCAAAGCCAACTGCTAGCCCTTAAGAAGGGCTAGCTGGGGTGAGAGGAACGGATGTGGACTGGAAGCATTTAATGGTATCCATCTGGGATAGACACTAGAAATATGGAACTGAATAAAACAGAGTCTGGCATGTTGGAGAAGAGGCCAGATTTTGGAAATGAGTAAGAGGCTGGCCTGGGAATCTTAGAATGTCTGGACTGGCAGTGTCCTTAGAGCTTATCAACACTAACTGGATCATTGGAAAGGTGGGAAAACTGAGGGCCAGTGAGAGGAAGAAACTTGTACAAAATCACACAGCAAGTTGGTGGCATTATTGGGATGAATGCTCCTGATTTCTAGTTGAACATTAGATTCCCACATTCCACACAATTCTCAGAAGTGCCCGAACCCTCTCCTTAGCTTGGTTTATCAGGAGCAACATTGCCCCTCTATCAAAGACCAAAAATACTATCTCACTTGAGCATAAGGTCTCACCTTGGGGTCTATCATTCTATAGGGTGTGCATGAGTGGGCTTCTGAAGGGTAGGAAGGGACTTGCTGAATTTCCCTAGATGTGATATTATGTATGATGACTTTTGAGCATTTTGGGGATTGGCGATACCAATAATTTTGTCAAATTTTCAAATGGACCTCAAGACTACAAAAGGTTAGGAAAACCTACTTGACTAACTGTGAGTCCCTTCAGTGCATGGTTGTGTCTAGTCCTTTTATATTTTCTATCAGCAAGCACAGGACCTGGAACATAGTAAGAGTCAGTAAAATGTATTGACTGGCTGGTTGGATGCATTGGTGAAGGAAAGAAACACTCAGTAAATGTTTAGTTTAAATAATGAACAAAAGACCTATTAACGCCATTAAACTGCCCCAAAAGAAAGGAAGGAAACACTTCTAATACACTGTATTTTTACACAAATAACATGTGCCTTCTACGTTAGTTTGCCTATCGTGCTTCCTTGCATGAGGTATTTTCATAAGAGTGCTATGCTTTTTTTTTTTTTTACAGAAGCATGTAAAAAAAATTGGCATTGTGGTGCTTATGAAAATACCTGGGGTGGGGGGGGCGATGGGAAGGGCATGGTGGGCAAAGAAACATAGAAGGTTCACGTTGTTTGCTTAAAAATATGGTACATCCCGTGGGTCCCCTCATTTTTAACCCACAAAAATTTGAATAAAAAGCTTTAAGCATTTCATTTGAGTGCTCTAAGAATTTAGATCGGAGGGAGATGATGTGACCAGTGGAAATTGTAAACTCTCCAACTTCTAGGCCATCTGAGTCCTTCTCTCAGCCCTACTTGCCCAGATGTGGGGTGTATTAATAACTCCAGACTAGGAAATCATGCTTCTCTCAATCAAAGGCCCTTGGGAAAGAGAGGTGTATAAATTAGCATTGATTATTACAGCCCTCATTGTGGCTAATAATAATTCTTAATCAAAGTGATTCAGACCCTTCTGCCATTGCTTCTCTGCTGACTATGGGGGTTGGGGGGTGACCCCTGCTGTGTAGATGAAGCCCTAGGAGGACCATCATTTTGTTAGTTGTTGATCCCAACTTTGCTCTTCTTTTAAAAATACAAGTTGCCACATTCACCCTCTAGAACCAATTGACATTTCATGCAGCTGAGTCCTGAGCTCCATCTGGTGCACAAATTTCAGGTCTAAGGCTTTTGCCTGGATATGCTGGAGCAAGAACTGGGAAAAAGTCTTGCTAACTCTCTCGAGGTTGTTAATGCTACCTCCTTTGCCTGTCTTTTCAAACCAGGAGTTAAAGAGGTGACTGTCTTAGTCGTCTAGTGCTGCTGTAACAGAAATACCACATGTGGATGGTTTCAACAAACAGAAGTTTATTCTCTCACAGTCTAGTAGGCTAGAAGTCCAAATTCATGGTGCCAGCTTCAGGGGAAGGCTCTCTCTCTCTCTGTTGGCTCTGGAGGAAGGTCCTTGTCGTCAGTCTTCCTCTGGCCTAGATGCTTCTCAACACAGGAACCTCAGGCTCAAAGAACATGCTCTGCTCCCAGCGCTGCTGTCTTGGTGGTGTGAGGTCCACATGTCCCTCTACTTATTTCTCTCTTTTATATCTCCAAAGAGATTGGCTTAAGACACAATCTAATCTTGTGGATCTCATCAATGTGACTGCCACTAATCCATCTCATTAACATCATAGGGATAGGATTTACAACTCACAGGAAATCACACCAGATGACAAAATGGTGGACAATCACACAATACTGGGAATCGTGGCCCAGGCAAATTGATACACGTATTTTGAGGAAACACAATTCAATCCATGACAGTGATCAAAACAACTTTTTTTTTCTTAATTATTTTGTTTGTTCCCCTTTCTTCCCTTCCAGTCTTAAATTTCCCTTTCCCTGCAGCATGGTTTAAGGAAAAATAGCACCAGCTATGGAATCGGAGAGACTGGTGCCCCATTCCTGGCTTTGCCCCTTACCCACTGTTTGGTATTAGGTGAGAGAATTCACATCTGTGAGCCTCAATATCCTCATTTATAAAGTAAGCTTACTAGTGCACACTGGTCAGTTGAGAATTTTTAAAAAATGACCAGTGTAAACCCAAAGCCAGAGTAAGCACAGAGTAAATACTTATTTTCTCCAAGGGGAACCCTGTGAGGACCTGTGTGATGGCTGATCATCCAATGTTATGGATTGAATTGCGTCCCCCAAAAATGTGGGCCAACTTGGCTAGGCCATGATTCCCAGTATTGTGTGATTGTCCACCATTTTGTCACCTGACATGATTTTCTTGTGTGTTGCAAATCCTACCTCTATGGTGTTAATGAGGTGGGATTAGCAGCAGTTATGTTAGTGAAGCAGGACTCAATCTACAAGATCACATTGTATCTTGAGTCAATCTCTTTTGAGATATACAAGAAAGAAGCAACCAGAGAGACATGGAGACTTCATACGACCAAGAAAGTCGGGCCAGGAGCAGAGTGTGTCCTTTGGACCTGGGGTCCCTGTACTCGGTTATTTTGGAACCTAATCTCTAACATCAGCACTCTTACCTCTACGGAGAACCCCAGGCTCAGAAATGCTTTCACCTATGTCCTGAGTCAAGTTCCCCAGGAGATACCGGCAGGTAGTGGGGACGGGAGACGCGGAGTTGATGAAAGCCAATAAAACCACTTGCCACTGGGGCCAACTAGAGCTCAATCCCTCTGGGGAAACTCTGGGAGACGGTATAGTATAGTGTAGTGGCTACAGCTGGAGCATGGAAATACTGATTCTGCACAGTTTAATGTCTGCACCTCCTGGATTTTCTTTGTTGTGGGGGTGGGGGTGGAGAGGGCATGTCCATGGTCCTGAGTCACCAGTTCCTGCTGGTTCTTCTCTTGACAGTGGCATGCTGCTAACTCCTACTCACCTTCTCCCAGAATTTCCATTCCTGGTTTGCATTTTCTCTCTTGATTAACATTTTGCAATTTTTTACATTATTCTGCCACAAAACAAAACATGGCTTTCATTTCACAATTTACAACTTGCATAGCTGATGTGGAATTTTTTTTTTAGGAGTCCCAACACTTTTTCTACAGATATTTTATCTCTCTTGGAGGATTTGTTGAGGGTGTGCTTCCCATGTCTTTTACAGCTTCTTTTCCCACTAAGCTTGTGCTATGGTTGAGTACCCCCAAAGCACTGCCCAGATGGCAAGGGCAGTATGAAAAGAAGCTGGTAGTCTCTGGTGTTCTGGAAGCCTCTCTGCTTCGCTGGAAGCCAAATGAATCACCCTTCTGTACCCTTTACTCCTTGACTAGCTGTAGAAACAGCTGTAGTTTGCAGTATCACAGTGCATCCACATAGAAGCCTCTTCAGGGTGTACAAACTGGTTTTTCCGCATCATATGAATCGCACTCAAAAAGGTGGAGAAAGAAGAAAATATAGGGGGATAAGAGAAGAAGAGGAGCCAGCATAAGATTGTAAACTATTCTCTCTCCTTTCTTATCCTGCTTTATTTTTCCCCATAGCACTTACCACCTTTGAACACACCAAATAATCTGCTTTCTCAGTACAATTTGTGTGTCTTTCTATCTCACTAAAATATAAGCTTCAAGAGGGCAGAGGTTTTGTTGGTTTTGTCCACTTCCTTGACCCCAACATACAAAACAGTACCAGGCATATTATAAGCACTGAATAAATGCTTGTTGGATGACTGAAGGCTTCAGCTCCCATGGTCCTTACTGATCTGCTGGTGAAGGTAAAAGCTTAGGAGAAAGAGGAAGGAAGGAAGAAAGAAGAAAGGAAGTGAAGAAGCAAAAAAGGAAATACACAGTACTTTTCTGGACACTTCATGAACTGTTTTTTCATTTAACCTTCTCATTGCAATTGTTTTCTTTCTTCAGATAGGAGAGTTGAGGTGTGACTCTCTCTGGATAACAGTGGATAACACAGCCCTGCTGAATAGATAGAGCCAACTTCCCAATAAAAACAACTGCCTTGGTAGTGATACAAAACTAGTTTTGAATCCCAGTTTTGTCTTTTACTAACTATGAGAACCTGGGCAAGTCACTTTATTTCTGTGATCCTCCGTTTCCAAGTGGAAATTGTCACATTTATCTCATTGTCAGTTGTCAGAAGAAATGAGATGACATATCAGAAGCACTCAGTACCTAGTAAATGCTCAATAAATGTCAGCTTTCTCCCTATAACTCTACCCCTCACCATCAGACCTTCTAACCTTCAAATCCTGGAACCTCCAACATGCTTCCAGCCTTAGTTGTCAACACCATTCAGTGATAAGTGGGAAGAGGAGAATTTCGTTGGGAAATGCAAGTTTCAGTTCCTCCTCTAATTGTCTTAGGAGAGTTTTGGGCAGTTTGTACCTCGGTAATATACGATCTGGCAGTGAAAAGCCTAACTCCCCATGTTTTACTTTTAGTCTCAATGTTCCCCATCAGGCCAGTTTCCCAATGGTAATCAGCACGTCTGTCAGAGCTGGCACGGGCTGCAGGGGAAGTGCTGCTCGTTCAGCTGCTTTGGCAAAGCATCACTGAACACTGGGGCCTGCAAAGAAAATCAAACCTCCAGACAACACAATGCTGTCACTTACAGGCATGGAGGAGGTGGGCTGGGGCAGTTATGGGGCACAGAAGCCAAGGGAGAGTGGTGCCTTGAGGTCACATGGCACACTGATACGGAAGCCCTGAGTAGATTCTGATAGAAGCTTGCAATGCCAGTTATTAGAAGGCAAGTACCTTCATCACTGGGCTTGTGTGCCCAACCTGAAAAACATGAAAGATGGATTAAAGGATTGTGGAGGACGGTTTTTATTGCTGCACAAGACGTTCGGGATCAGGAGTCAGGAGGCTTGAATTTGAATTCAGTGTAGATACGGAGCAAGCCACTCCCCCAGTGTAGGCCACTCTTCTTTGTGGCAGCTCTCTTGATCTCCCCAGGCTCCTCAATTGTCAGCAGTTCGAATCCACCTGGTGCTCCTTGGAAACCCTATGGGGCAGTTCTCCTTTGTCCTATAGGGTCGCTATGAGTCAGAATCGACTCGATGACAACGGGTATGGTTTTTTTGGTCTTCAGTTGTAAGTGGAAATGTTTGGCATTTCACCGGGAGGATCTTTGGGTCTCCTTAAGCCCAGGCAACTCATGAGTTATCCTGGCTATCAGAGACCCCTCCCTCTGCTAACCCTGCCTGACTGTGTCCTCCAGGCAACAGCAGCCTCTTGACCTGCATGGAGGATGGGCTGTGGTCCTTTCCGGAAGCCGTGTGTGAGCTCATGTGCCTGGCTCCACCCCCAGTACCCAATGCAGACCTACAGACCGCCCGGTGCCGGGAGAACAAGCACAAAGTGGGCGCTTTCTGCAAGTACAAGTGCAAACCCGGATACCACGTGCCTGGCTCCTCTCGGAAGTCGAAAAAGTAAGTGGGGCTGGAAACACAAACTCCTAAATTCTGGAGAGGAGGAGAGCCAGGTTTGGCTCTCTGATTTGAAGGAAGTGTTCATTTCTTTACTGGAGGCAGTACCCATCCTTCATCCTTTTCTGTCCTGTGGGAAGTTGGAAGTACATTATTGATACTATTAGATCTGGGTCAAACAGAACTAACTTTAAGTTCCAGTTTGGCTGCCTACTGCCTGTGTGACCTCAGGCAAATGACTTCACTTCTCTGGACCTTTCAGTTCTACCCTGTCTTATAGGGTCGCTGTGAGTCAGCAGACTTGACGGCAACAGGTTTGATTTGGTTTGGTTTTAAGATGGGAACGATAATAACAGTTGCCAGATAGGTCTCTTGTGGATACTAAATGAGGATATGTATGTAAAATGCTTACGAAGTGCCCGGCAAGCTGTAGTTGTTCATTGAATGGTGGATATTAATATCATCATTGTACCAACACCCCTCAGAACCTGTGGAAGAAAATGAGAGGACAAGGGGCTGGCAAGGCGTGAATTGTATCTCAACCCACATGTCTGACATTGCTCCCTGCCCTTGCTGAAAAAATTCTGTGAATGAATTTTCCTTAATCCTTACACATGTCCTTCATCACCCAAAAGAACAGGTAGGGAATCATGGATGGGAAAAGGAAATGAGAGGGCAGCTGGCTCCAGAGAAACTTGAGTGTTTCAGTGGGGTAGGGGTCAGTCCATTTAGTCACCGAGATGTCTCTTCTTTCATCATTTCTTGAAGACGGGCCTTCAAGACACAGTGTACCCAGGATGGCAGCTGGCAGGAGGGAGCGTGTGTTCCTGTGACTTGTGACCCACCTCCACCCAAATTCCATGGGCTCTACCAGTGCACTAACGGCTTCCAGTTCAACAGCGAGTGTAGGATCAAGTGTGAAGACAGTGATGCCTCCCAGGTAAGCCTCCTTGAAGTTGAGATCAATACTCTGGTTCCTCTCTATGGTCAAAGACCAGACTATACTATACCCCTCTCTTGAGACATCAGTTGGCTCCTCAAGCATAAAGTGAAAAAGAACCATATTTAGCAGTTTTGAGAAAGCTGTGGAAGAAAGAGTGAGGAGAAGGGTATGGCAAGGCTTGAAATTTATCTTAATCTGTGTGTGACTGAAAGTCTGACACTCTTGTCTGTTGAAGGAGTTCTATGAATGAATTTCCTTTAATTTCTAAACATACCCCTCACCACCAAATGGGCTAGGTAGGGAGTCATGAGTGAGAAAGGGAAATGAGAAGCCAATTGGCTTCAAAGAAAACTTAAGTTTACAAGGAGCTCTACCTTCATAGCACTAACCAATTAGGGTTGATATCCCAAGCCCTATGTTTCACAGGTGTTCAAGGATCATCAGCCAGATGAGATCAGAGTTCAGTCAACTGGGCCTCAGTGCAGGTGGTACTATCTTCACTCATTCTTTATTACCTGTTGCCGTGGAATTGATTCCAACTCATAGCGACCCTAAAGGACAGAGTAGAACTGTGTCATAGGGTTTCCAAGGCTGTAACCTTTACAGAAGCAGACTGCTGTATCTTTCTCCTGTAGAGTGGCTGGCGGGCTCGAACTGTCGACCTTTTCGTTAGCAACCAAGCGCTTAACCACCGCACCACCAGGGCTCCAAATTAGAGCCTATGAAATACCAGGCACTGCCCTGGGGACCATGATCAAAATGGTCAAAAGTGAATTAAATATACATCCTTTTCTCAGTTTCCCAAACTACCATCCTCAACTGTATTCCCTCCTTCTACATCCAAAGATTACCAAGTCTTGTCCATTCTCCATCCAAAACATCTCCTGAAGTCATTCTCTTCTCTCTGTCCCCAGTGCTACCGCCCTAACTCAGGATGCCATCATCTCTTTCCCAGGTCACTGCTCAGCTTCTTGCTCAGCTCCCTGCTTTTGCTCCCTTACTTCTCTCCAGTTTGGTCTCTACATTTCAGCTACAGTGACTGGTTTGAAGCATAAATCGGATCATGACAACTCACCTACATAAAGCCCTTTTAGAACCAGTGACTCCCATTTCCCTAAGGACAAAATTCCAACTCCTTAGGGTGGCATTCAAGACTCCTACCTCTTGACCAATAGACTGACCTCCCATCTCATCTCTGCATTCTCTACCTTAAAGAGTTCTCTTACCTCTCTACCTGCCTGGCTGCTCGTCATCCTTTAAGATTCAGTTTGGGCACCCTTCCCCCCAGGAACCCTTTCTGATACCCCTCCCTTCTGATGAGTTGAGTGCCTCTCCCATGTGTTTCCACTTCAAAGCATTGACCACACTGCGCTGTAATTGTCCACTTTCATTTCACTTTTCCCGACTAGGCTGTGAAGTCCTTGACCTTATCTTTAATCTTCCCAGTGTCTTCAGCACTTAGGACAGTGTGAGGTGCCTAGTAGGTGCTCAGGAAATGACGTTGAACTAAGGGCATTAAAGACCCACAATGAACATCTAGACCAATTACTCATTTTCCAGATGAAAAAACTGAAACTCAGAGAAGTTACTTAACCACCCAAAGTGACACTGCCGGTGCTGGCTATGTCACAGTGAAAATCCAGGTCTCCCCAGCTGTGGGTAAAAAAAGAATGGGTAAAAAAAGAATGGGTAGACTGACTTAAATAGACACTCCCTGAAAATCCTTGCTTTCAAACTCACGGGCATCTGTACCCCGAGTCATTCTCATCCTTGACTGTCGTGGAAGCAGAAGCCAGTGCCAGAACAAGCAAAGGCCAGAGATTACCATGGGCTCACGCAGGCTGATCAACTTCCTTCTCACTCCCTTACATAAAGCTGTTGCTAACAGTTACCCAGACTGCTGAGCCAAATAGTATTCTGGCTGTGGTCCTGTTATCAAACTGAAACCCAGTCTGCCTGGGGCCTGCCAAGTAACTTTCATGGCCAGTTTGTATTTAAAGGAGAGGAAAATGTAAATTTATCAGACGACTCAAGCAGCTCTGTTTGGCAACTGGCGGAGAGGCTATACTCAAAGGAGCAGGGTATTGCTTGTCAGCTCAAAGAATGAGGGAGTGTGTGCCAAATGGGCTCCTAATACAATTGACGTTTCTAGTTTGTACTGAAAGTGAATTTCCTCTACCCTTAGACCAGGGGCCTGAGAGCCAAATCTAGTATTCACCTCAGATCCCCTCTCACTGCCTGTAAACACAGCAGAAACCTACGGCACAGAGCATCTTGAATCTAGCAGCTTTGTATGGAAGAGTTTTTTGTCTCAAACAAGTTTCAGATTCTAATAGGGGAGGAAGTAGGAGGGGGAGGGGGGACATTGTAGGGAGAGTCACACACTCCCTCCCCCTGCCACTAAAAGCAAATTAAAAAATAACCCCTCTCCCTACTTCATTCATTCCTTGGGAGCCAGCATGATGTGGGACCTGAACTCTGAATTTGAATCCCAGCTCCACCACTTACAAGCTGGAGGACCTTGGGAAAGCTACTTAACTCTCTAAAACTCAGTTCCTCATTATAAAATGGAAGGAGATTATACTACCTACCTCATAGCTTATATGTGAGGATTAAATGAAGTAATGAAAGTAGGGAGTGAAATTGTACAATGTACAACCTATGCACACAAAAGTGACTGCTCTGGGAAAGACACAAATGAACTAGTTTAATGTTAAGGTCACTTCTAGTGGTGAGAATCCCTGATGCTCCATCTGGGCTCCTAGAGGTTATAGAACCAAAGGCAATGTCTTGAAACCTAGTCCTCTAGCTGACAGCCCTGTGCCAGCTCTAGAAAGTCAGAGAAGGAAGCATCCATCCTTCATAACAGCTCTAATTTTTTTAACGTTTGCTGGGTGCCAAGCTGGTGGTGCAGGCTTTCTCTTGTTTTGACAACTTCCAACAAACACTTGAAAAAAAAAAAAAAACATATCCCCATTTTACAGATGAGGAAAAAAGGCCCTGGGATGGTAAGCTCTTACCCATAGTTACGGTTATAAGTTACAAGTGTCATTCTGACTCCCCAACAGAGAGAGCAAGGATTTCCTGAACAGGCTAGGGATCCAAGCCCCAGGCAACCAGAGGGAAGTGTTAATTGTCTCAGGACTTAATTCAGCTCAGATGCTCCCGGGGCTGTCCGAGGTGATAACTCAAACCCAGTTCCATGTGAAAAGCACTGTGGGGGCTTCGTAGGTGATTAGGGGAGCAGGGGCATGGGATGGGGACAGGGTCTATAGGAGGTGCCTGCACAGGGTCTGCTGTGGGAAAGGACGAAGGCTAAAGGACAAAGTAAGTAATGCACTTAATGGCGGATTTCAGCAACTGAGCAGGAGCAAGAGAGGAAGGGTGGAAGTGGAGTCAATAACACATCCGGGTCATTGCATGAATCACAGAAGTTGGCCGTAAGAGCCTTTCTGCCACAAGTGGTGTGGATTGGCCCCTGCCTTTATGAGTTCTGCTGTGGACACTATACAACTCTTATGCGGACATGTCTCGGCAGGCAGGAGCAACATCTTGTTATAGGGTTGCCAAAATGCTTGCCCAAACATCGCAGGACCTCCTAGAAGAACCACTGGAAGAAATGTTACAGACCTATGTGACCTTAGAGCTGGGCAGGGACCCCCACTGCAACCCACTTATATTGCAGATGAAGCCATTGAAGCCCAGGCAGAGGAAGAGGCTTACCCCAAAACACACAGCAAGTTACTGGCAGAGCTAGGTCTTAAATCAAGTCTTACGTTCTCTAACCACATCACTGCACAAGCCTCACTTTCTGTCCATCCTCACCTCTGGGGCTACACAGCACCACTGTAATTTACTCGGAGGAAGCAAAGTGAGTGTAAAAGCACTGACTGGGAAAAAAGGTAAATAATTAACAGCAGCTTTAACTTACTGAGCACTTACTATGTGCCAGTCGCTGCACTCAGTGTTTTCCACTGATCTCTTCATTTAAGCCCCACAGCTCCGAGCACACTGTTCCTATCGTAAGATGATCAAACTGAGATTCAGGAGGTAGAGTGGCTTGCTCCATGCTTTACAACTAGAAGAGGTGGAACTGAGATCTTTGCACAGGTCAGGCTTCCTCCAAAGCGTAATTCTTTCCTGCACCACACTGCCTGCTTCTGTCTTGCCCTGATGCTGCCATCGTTTCTCCCCATCATTATTTTATTTATTTTAATTTCTACTAAAGAGAATAAGTCTAATTCATTCTCTCTCCATCTATTCCGTTGTGGTAAAAATACATAGGCTTTTACTAGTCGTGTGATCTGGCTGTGGCACAGGACACCTCGATGACTTGGCCACAATGCCTCCCTTTTCTGGTTGGATTGATTTCTGAAGTTCCCTTAGAGACATTGCAGTAGATGGGTAAGAGCCTTAGAGAGTCCTGTATGCCAGCCTCAAAATGCTTCACATAAACTAGCTCACTGGACTCTCATGAGGACTCTACCAGGCTGTGGACACCTGTGCCCATTTAACAGTTGAGAAAATTGAGGCCCTAGAGATGTTAAGTAATTTCCCCAAGTCCAGACAGCTAGGAAGTTGCAGAGCTGGGATTTGAACCAAGACAATTTGTCTCAAGTCCATGCTCTTGGCCATTACACTAGCATCATTTAAAAACTCACTTTTTCAATTCTTGACTGAGCCTCGATTTCCAAATTTATAAAAGGAACGTGATTTCTACTCTGTTGTTAAAGGGTGTTTTAAATGTATGTTAAACACATGACACACAATAGGTGTTCAATAATATAATTATATGCCTTCCAGCTCTTTGTGGCTCTGTGTAGCTACAGAGGTGAGAAAGGTAGAGAGAGTACAACATGCTCAGTTTTTACAGACGGATGCCTGGGCACAAAGATTCAGCATGTTGTCCCCGAGGGTTGTTCGGTCCTCTTGTGAGAGATTTCGCCTTCACTTGCAGAATTGTGCATCCAGAGCCAAATACACCTAGTAGGTGTCCTGCCAGTGCCTAGAAAAAGTGTTCTCTGGCCTTCACAGATTGGAGGCTCAACAAAAACCAGGCCTGTGGTCAACCTAGACTCAATCAGCGAGGATGCACGCAGAGCATTTGCACCAGGTGATGCACACGTGCCTAGTGCACTGGGATCCAATCCTAAAAGAGGATTTGAAAATACAGAGCGGCTCCAGAAGGTCTGCCTGTTCAGAGGGCACAGAAGGGCAGAGGTGTGGAGGTGGGCAAGCAAGAGAAGAGGAGGGGGAGGGGACAAGGCGATTGATTTGCTAGAATAAAGGATATGTGCGTAGTAATAGACCAGTTGCCCTGGAGTCTGTTTGACTCGTAGAGATCCCATATGTGTCAGAGTAGAGCTGTGCTCCATGAAGTTTTCGATGGCTGCTTTTTTTAAGAAATAGATTGCCAAGGCCTTTCTTTTGAGGTGCCTCTGGATGGACTGGAACCTCCAACCTTTCAGTTAGTCAGTGCACAACTGAGGGACTCCACACAATAGAAGGAGCTAGAAATGTAGTCTGGTTGAGACGGTAGAAACCCAGGAGTGCCAGTCCCTGAGTTTGCCTTGCTCTGAAGGCTAAGGTGCCATATTTTTAAGGCACATTTAGTCAGCAGCAGAAATTGCCACATGAACTGGGCAATAGGGAGAGTGACTAGAGATAGCGAGACTAGTCCTTTATGCATTTACCTTCTGTGGTGGGACCTTCCCAGTTTGAAATTCCCCATGCAGATTCCAGCTAGTTCTAATACATTCTCTGCTACAAACGGAGCTTCCAGCCAGCCCTGGCCTTACATAGTGCTGAGGTCTGCAACCCTTCAGGGGCTGGGGGCCAAATTCATCATAAACCCAGGCCAAGGCTCCAGGAAATTGGGGTCAATTTCCTAATCCCCTGAGGGCCCAACAGAATCCTGGGGCCTAAAGCCGGGGACTCAGGGGAGGGAGAGACTGGGTTCTCTGAAGCCACTTGAAGCTGCATAAACTTGCCCTGAGCTCACACAGAGCCTCAGGGAATGGACTCTGCAAGTCCCTCCACAGCTGCATGCTCAGGATGGGCCACTCTTCTCCCATAGCCAGGGACATTTCCACTGCGATGAGGCCCTCCTCCTGCTGGTCCGGGAGAGGCCCAGAGAGGGGCCCCCTTTCTCTTTTGAATCCTGTTTACTTGCAGCTGTTTTCTCAGATGGGGGAGCCTCAGCCTATATCAGCCCTTTGAATAAGTATACTCATTCCCTCAGGCGTGTATTCATTTATTCCCTCACTCATTCATTTCTTCACTGACTCATTTATTCCTGACCCATGCATTCATTTGTTTTCTTGTTTTTTTAAAAAAATAATTCAACCACTCTATTTATTCACACCATCTATCCTTGAACAAGCAGTTCTTGAATGAGCAAAAATATCTATGAGTGAGTGAATGAGTGTGAGTAGCCGGGACCTGTTAGGTGCTGTGGAAGGCTCTGAGGACACAGGGATGACTGGAGCACCATCCCAGGCCTTGGGGAGCTCATCATATAGTTGGTGAACAGATGGTAAATAAAGAGGCAATGACCTGTGTACCAGAGGGTAGCAGGCTGTTGGAATTGGAGTGGCATTAGGACAGGATGGTTTCTGCCCAATAAAAAGATGTTTGCCAGGTGGACCAGTGGGGGAGGGGATCTTAGCAGACAGAAGGAGCAGCAAGTGCAAAAGCATGGCAGTGTAAACAGCATATGGTGCATTTGCGAGTGCAGGTAATGCAAACCTAAGTTCAAGGTTGGTGGTGGTGCTGTAGGGAGCAATGAACTGGAGAATTAAGCAGAGTTAAGGCTGTGAGGGCTCTGGAGGCAGTCACCACAGTTTGGAAGGGAAGCTGAAGGTCATGGGGAGCTGTTGAACAGATTTTCACACTGGTGGAGCAAGGCCAACTTCTTTGGCTTCACTTAGAGTTTCTCTTCTTACTATAAGCCTACAAGGGAGAGAATATACAGTTGTTCTCAGGTAGATCTTTCCAAAGATGGGCCCCCTACTTAGAACTGTCTCCCAAACTCCTTAAACTGGCAGTACCAGCTAATCTCCTTCCACCCCCTCCCTTGAGGCACAGAATCAGAACCACACCAGGCTCTCCGATGCTCACTGAGCTTGCTTGCGTTTGCATATGCCATTCCTTCTTCCAGGAATGCCTTTCCACACTTTTGCTACGTGTTATTCTGCCCGTCCTTGAAAACTCTTTTCCACATACTGCCTACTCTGATAGCAATGTTTTTTTTTTTTTTTTGCAAGAGATTGAGAAGCTGTATATTATTGCTTATTTTAAAGAAATGGGGAGCAGAGGTAGACGTAGCCCCAGACCACCCTCTCAGTGCCGTTATTGCTTGAATGGAATAGAACGAAAGGGAAGAGGAGGGCAAGAAAGTGGAGGGGAGGAAAGGTTCTTAACTGGGCCAAGTTTACTTAGTTGCAACATGGTAGATCCCTGAGACAGGATTCTCTCACTGATTGAGCAGAAAACAGACTTTGGTTACACCTACCTCCTCATGAATAGCTCCGGGACTAGTGCTCTTACCTGCAGTAGAGTCGGGAAGCAAATGGGCACCTACCTTCCAGTGAAAACAAACAACACAAACCAAAATTTTTATGTTGAATGCTCTGATCAAAATCTCTGAAAAACCACTAAGCTAGGAGTAAGCAAACCCGGGTCCACGTCCCACTGGCTCTTTGGGAAGCCTTGAACCCTGTACTGAGCCCTCGGGTTCCCCATCTGCAAAATGGCAATGCTAACAATACCTCTCTCTTCCAGATTGATTGGGATTTTACCATCTTTAAGAAATTGTTTTGGAAGACTTCTCAGATCTCTAGGGAGATGAGAAATCGTTTCCTCTTTTATTCTGAGAGGCTTATCATGTTGGGGAAGAGAAGCCTCCCTTGGTCCTGACAATGTTTCCGTGTTCAGGGACGGGGAAGCAACATCATCCACTGCCGGAAAGATGGCACCTGGAGCGGCTCCTTCCACCTCTGCAAGGAGATGCAAGGCCAGTGCTCTCCCCCGAACCAGCTCAACAGCAACCTCAAACTGCAGTGCCCCGATGGCTATGCCATAGGTATGATGGGTGTGGGTGAGTGGTGGGACGGGGCTGGTCCTTCCAGGAGCTCAAGGCTAGGACCTGGGTCGTCACTGGACACCTCTGCTCTTTGAGACCGTGTGCCGATATTAGGGGAACAAAGATGAGGGAGCCCAGACCCTGTCCTCCTGCAGCTCCCAGTCCCCTGGTAAAGAGAGGCAGCAACACAGGTATGGGCAGGTAGGGGCAGAGCAGTTGTTGGTGAGTATACAGTCACGGAGGAGCACGGGAGAGATGACTGCTGCCTCTGGAGACACAGAAGGCTCCCGGAGCGGGGATACTTACACAGAGAGTTGAAAGAGCTTGCTGGGCAAGAATTGGCATCCTAGGCAGATGGAACCATGTGTCCAAAAGGAAGGAGACTTGAAAGACCACATCATATTTAGGAAAGCAATCGTGGTCCAGTGTGGCTGCTTTTATTATTAATTTTAAAATTTTCATAACACTAGACATTCATGAGTACCTACTGTCCATGAGGTCCTGCATCAGGCACTTTAAAGGCATATCTCTTACCCTCTCAGTAACTTTTAACGGGTGAGAAAATTGAGAAAAGAAGAGGTAACATGACCTGCCCCAAATCCGGACGTCTGTCCTACTCCAGAGCCCGAGTTCTTTCCATGGCATCTCAGCTGCATCCAAAATGAGGATAAAGAGCATTTTCAAAATAGTACTATTTGTGTGGTGCTAGGCCAGCTCGCAAAATGCTCACAATGAGGGCTGACAGTCTGCGGTTTGATGCCAGGGACTTGCCTGGTTGCAACCAGGTGTCTGGACAGATGTATTAATCCTAGGCTCCAGAGCTTCCTGAGAAACTGAGAGTGCATTAAGTGTGACCTCATTTAAGGGCAGTGATACTGACCTCTTGGGCTGATTCCCTAATTGACCATGATGAAGAGCCCAGGGAATTGAATGTCGTTTCTCATGGCCAATGTGATTTATGAAACTATTGCCAGGGATGTCTGGAGCAAAAGGTTATCTGTGCACACATTCACTCCCAGCCCCACAGAGCCCCAACATGTTCTTCACCCAGTAAACCTTCTGGGAGTTATCACTGCATGTCCAGAAGTGAGGCTGTGGTTGGAGGGCGGAGGGGTATGGGGTCTCTCACCATCAGGGCTGTCTACCTCCTTTTGAAGGTAGAAACACATAGCCTCAAGAGCAGATTGTTCACCTAAACTTCAAGTAGGAATCAGCACTCCTACACTTAGACCAGGGCACTTACTCCTGCATGGATTAGAAAACAGAAAAGCACGTGGTTGTTCTCTGTGATGATTCAGAAGGTACAGGAAGACCTTACAGAGCTACCAGTCTGAAGGACCCTGACCATGAGAGTTGAGAGAAGTGGGATCTTGTAGGGCCTGCTGACCTAGGAATTCTAGAAGGTCAGGTGTAGCAGTGGTGAGCCATATTGGCTGCTCTGTCCCAAGGCCTTCTCTTCTCACCATCATTCCTGATGGGTGTGAGTGGACGTAGACACTCGTGTCTGTGATGAGGTCCCTATACCCTTAACTCCATCAGGATATAAAAGTAAATAATCAGAATACTTAGGACTGGCATTGAGCAGTCCTGGGAAAAAATTTCTGATTAAGTGACCTTTATGAAAGCCTACAGAAACAGGTTTCTTGCAAATTTACATCCAGTGAAACATGCAAATATATTCTCATATGCATAAATAAACACATATCACAAACACAAGATTTTATAACCAAATACATACATCCTGCAGTAAGCTGATGCCTAGAGTGTGCACATCAGCCAAACACCACACAAACACATCACCCACACAAACACAGCCACGGTCAGATAACATAGAAACCCCCACAGAGCACACGCGCATCCACGCCTCACACCAGTGCACGTATACGTCATGGGCACAGACACATCTTATGCCCCGAAACATATCAAACACATAGAAGGATCCACAGGAGATAAACATAGCTCCCACACATACACAAATACACCTCGGGGCCACACTGTTCACGCATTGTGTTCGTTCACAGACCACAGCCACGCACAGATGAGCTGTAATGCCTGCCTCTCCACTCCCCCTCAGGACTGTCTAGAGATAGGGGATGGGGTGTGATGGTGGCATTCCTCTGTCTACTGAGCTTTTTCAAGGCCAAAGCAGACAGGGACTCTAAATCTCTGTCCCCTCCCCTGCACATCATGTCCCCATTGCAGCATGGATGCCCATTTTATGACTACAGTAATTCAGGATGGGTGGGTGAGTGAGGGCACGTTGGAGGAGAACAGGGAGAGAAAAGGCTATGAGAAAAAGAGACACCAAGGGAGGCAGGGAGAAGGAAGTAGAGACACAGCAGGCTCCCCTCCTCCACTCCCCAGCTCCTTCTCCCTCCTCCCCTCTATCAACCTCCAGGCCGAGCCCCTCCCTGAGCAGAGCCCACAACATGGGGAGGGATTTTTTTCTGAAGACCCTTTATCAAGGTGAGGTGTGTGTTGGGCTTGGGGGCTGGAGGGCACATTCTTGGATCACCCAGAGTAGCTCTTTCTGCCCCCGCCCCCGCAGCAGCCTGGGGGGTGGCTTTGGTGGCAATGATGAGCCCTCAGAAAGTTGCTTCTGCTGCTCCCGCTGCCACCACCGCTGCCACCATCCCTGCTTCTCTTGGGAAGGAGAGGTGGGGGGTGGAGCGGTGAGATCACTGCTCTGTAATGATGCCAATTACAGCTCATATATCACAACACAGTGGCCTGGTCCTGAAGGCGAAGAGCTAGCCTGGGGGAGGGGAGAGGAGACTCAGAGAAAGAGAAATGAAGACAGGACTGCAGTTGCCTCCTGTTTGGCCATATTTCTTCCTTTTTCTCTCCTCTTGAGATAAGACAGCCTTTGTCTATTTCTCAGAGGCTGCGTTTTTTTTTTTTTTTTTTCCAAAAGAATTTTATCATCACAGCCCCGGCTCATTTCCTGAGTTCCCTTTGCTCTCTAAAAACTACTTTAGAACCAATCTCAAGACAAAACATGCACCTCTAAGTTTCTCTGATGACTGTTTGGGGATTTTTTTTCCCCCTTATTTTCATCACTCCCTTATTTTTGTCTTTTTGCTTTTCTCTAATTTTTTTTCCCTCACCTCCGTCCTTTCACCCTCTGTCTCCCCTTCCATTGCTACCTTCCTTTCTCTTCTCTCTGAATGGCTACACCATGAGGATAGCTAGGCTTGGAATTCAGAGAGACATGGGTTTTGAACCATGCCCACCAGCTCTGCTACCTGAGCTCTGTGCATTTTGTCCTTCATCTGTGAACTGGATATGATGATACCATCTTGCATGGCTGAACTTGCAGTGAAATGAGGTGGCGTATGAAAACCACCTAGCAAGGCCAAGAATCTTCCCCCTTCCAGGAACAGTATCCCAGGATCAGAGAAAGTGAAGAGGTTCTAAACATTATCTCTGAACCTGTCACCACACCCTCTTCAGACCCATCAGTCTCTTAGAAGAGAATGACAAGATGGCAATAGGAACACCACTGGTTAGATTAAAATATATATACATACATACATACTCATTGCTATTGAGTCGATTTCTACTCATAGCAACCCTGCAGGACAGAGTAGAACTGCCCCATAGGGTTTCCAAGGCTGTTATCTTTATGGAAGTAGATGCCACATTTTTCTCCCATGAAGTGGCTGGTGGGTTCAAACCACTGACCTTTCAGTTAGCAGTCAAACCCCTAACCACTGTGCCATCAGAGCTCCATATTTGTTGTATGTATATATATATATATGTATATATACATATATATATGCATATGTTGTTATTAGGTGCCATCAAGTCAGCTCTGACTCATAGCAACCCTGTGTACAACAGAATGAAACACTTCCTGGTCCTATACCATCCTCACAGTTGTTGTTATGCTTGATGCAGCTACTGTGTCAAGCCATCGCATTGAAGCACTTCTTTTTTTTTTTTGCTGACCCTCTACTTTATCAGGCATGATGTACTTATCCAGGGACTGATCCCTCCTAATAACATGTCCAAAGTATGTAAGACGAAATCTTACCATCCTCGCTTCTATTGAGCATTCTGGCTGTACTTCTTCCAAGACAGATTTGTTCATTCTTCTGGCAGTCCATGGTATATTCGATATTCTTCCCTAGCACTATAATTCAAAAGCATCATTTTTTCTTCTGTCTTCCTTATTCATTGTCCAGCTCTCATATGCATATGAGGCAATTGAAAACACCATGGCTTGAGTCAGGAGAACCTTAGTCCTTAAAGTGACATCTTTACTTTTTAACACTTTGAGGAGGTCTTTTGCAGCAGATTTGCCCGGTGCAATACAGCATTTGATTTCTTGACTGCTGCTTCCATGAGTGTTGATAGTGGATCCAAGTAAAGTGAAATCCTTGACAACATCAGCATTTTCTTCGTTTATCATGATGTCGTTTATTGGTCCAGTCATACATTCCATGTTCCATTTTTAATGGATGTTTGCAGCTGTTTTTTCTCATTTTAAGTCATGCCACATCAGCAAATTAAGGCCCCAAAAGCTTGAATCCATCTGCATCATTAAGGTCAACTCTACTTTGAGGAGGCAGCTCTTCCCCAGTCATATTTTGAGTGCCTTCCAACCTGAGGGGCCCATCTTCCGGCACTATATCAGACAGTTTTCTGCTGCATTTCATAAGGTTTTCGTTGGCTAATTTTTTTAAGAGGTAGACAACCAAGTCCTTCTTCCTAGTCTGTCTTAGTCGGGAAGCTCCGCTGAAACCTGTCCGCCAAGGGTGTCCCTCCTGGTATTTGAAAGACCAGTGGGAAAGCTTCCAGTATCACAGCAACATGCCACCAGCATAGTACAACAAACTGACAGACACATGGGTTTTATATATATACATATATACACATACATTATATATTAATAAAACTATAGTTGGAAGGGAACATTTAGAAAGGCTCATAGAATACGGTATTCAAAGAAAAGGCCTGATTCTCACCTAGTGAGCCATTTAATGTTTGAGGGTGGTCTTGGTGCCAAAGCAGGGAGATGACTACATGACTCTACAGGGCCCTGGTCAAATTCTGACAGGTCAGTTCCCTGCCTCCATGAATGAGCCCCTCTCTGGAGTTCTGGAGACCTCCATGGAATAGGCTTAGATTTTTGAAGACTTCGTAATGTGTTAGGTCAGGCTAGAGAATGAACGAGCCAAATTATCATCTACTTGCCAACTCACAGCCTGAAAGTCAACTGTCTTCACCCAGAAGTCCCTTGACTGATGGCTTCTGTGTACTAACCCTGGCCCTGTTAGTCATCCATCCCTTCACTGACTCATTACCTGATTCATTTTTCATTTATTTATCCATTTATTCAATCATTTACTTTTTCACTCATCCATTTATACACTCCCTTCGTCATTCATAAGATTCCTAAATGCCTATTTATCATTCACTCATTGCTTCATTCATTCATTTGTTCATTCATTCAAGTATTCATTTACTCACTTGCTATTACTTTCAATCATTTCACAGATATTTATTGAGTGACCACCATCTGACAAGCACAGTGCTAGGCTCTGGGCATAGAATAGAGAGTACAGAGAGTGCTGTCCTCATGGAGTTTATAATCCAGCAGGGAGGAGAGCTATTAATATAGCAGTCACCAAGCAAATGGGAAATGGTAATGTGGTAAATGCTATGGCTGATGCCTGTGAGGGGATTTGGCCTGTCAGGAAGCCATTGAGGTCTTCTCTGAGGAAGTGACACTTGGATTGAAGTGCAAAGGATTGTTAGTAATGTACTAGTTGAAGAAGAGTGGGAAGGGTCTTCAAGGTCCAAGGGAGGGCAAGAATGAGGAGCGGGGACAAGCTAGTGTTGCATTCATAGGCTTATCTTTTACTTACTAAGCTCTCCCTAGGTGTCAGGCAGTGGGTTAGACTCAGACATGCCCGGGAGAATCAATCACCATCCCTGCCCTCCCAGAAGCAACACTTTAACTGTGGAGAGGAGGCTCAGGGAGGGTGATGCCAATATTGGTACAAACTTCATCAGTGCCCCAAAGAGACAGATCCAGTGTAGTGGGCATTCAGAAGATATAGTGATCAGCTGTAGAAATCAGGGAGGCTTCTTCGAAGATTTCAACTGGGGCTTGAAGAACTGATAGGATTTTCCCATTCGAAGTCAGATCAGGAGGATGTTTCAGGAGAAAGGCTGAATAGAAGTAGGAGTTTAGAGGTGGGGAAGTGCAGGGAATGGATGGAAAACCAGGTGTAGTTCAGTTTGGCTGGATCAACCAAAGGGCGAAGGTGGTTACTGGGATATGGGATTGGGCTAGACTCTGGAAGGCCTTGAATGCCCAACAAAGAGGGCTGGACTTAGTCCTGGATGTGGAG
The DNA here is from genome assembly GCF_030014295.1 of Loxodonta africana. Taxonomy (NCBI): domain Eukaryota; kingdom Metazoa; phylum Chordata; class Mammalia; order Proboscidea; family Elephantidae; genus Loxodonta; species Loxodonta africana. Next base: position 60,779,313 of record NC_087350.1, on the reverse strand, counting down.
AGCCTTAGACAGGTTTTTGAGCAGAGGAGGAGCATGACCAAACTGGGCTTAGGGCCAGCAAGCATGGTCGTGGGTTCCAGCTGGATTGGAGACAAATGAACAGAGGCAGCCCTCTCAGGGGAGCTGACGCCTTCCTACTTGAGGGTAGGATGTCCGAGTACATTGGACTAGGGGTGGCAGGGTCCACTCTGAGAAGGGCAGCAGGTGGGCATCAGAAGATGGGTGGGCTGAGCCGCCGCCTTGTGCTGTGCTTGCTCTCAGGGTCAGAGTGTGCCACCTCGTGCCTGGACCACAACAGTGAGTCCATCATCCTGCCAATGAACGTGACCGTGCGTGACATCCCCCACTGGCTGAATCCTACACGTGTGGAGGTGAGTGATGGGGCCACCTTGGCCCACCTGCCAGCTAACAGGGAGGTAAATGACATTGTTGAGAATTTCTTATATCCTAGTCCCATGTTGGTCTCTTTATATATATTATTTAATCATCACACCTGTCCTGAGGAATAGGGACTTTACAATCATTTTTCCAGTCCTGAAGTAATACTTTGTGTTAGGCCATTATTTTCTCACTGAATCCTGAGAACAGCCTCAGAATAAGAGGTTCTACTGTCCCCTGGAGTCCCTGAGTGGTGCATACGATTAGTACACTTGGGTGCTGACTGAAGGTTGGAGATTCAAGTTTACCCAGAGGCACCTCAGGAGAAAGGCCCAGCAATCTGCTTCCAAAAAATCAGCCACTGAAAACGCTATGCATTACAGTTCTACTCTGAGACACATTCAGGTCACTATGAGTCTGAATCGACTTGATGGTAACTGGTTACTGGTTTTAGTGCCCCCTATTTTTTTTACTTTACAGATGGAAACCCTGGTGGCATAGTGGTTAAGTGCTACAGCTGCTAACCAAAAGGTTGGCAGTTCAAATCTGCCAGGTGCTCCTTGGAAACTCTATGGGGCAGTTCTACTCTGTCCTACAGGGTCGCTATGAGTCGGAATCGACTCGACGGCACTGGCTTTCTGGGTACTTTACAGATAAAGGAGCACTGATACCACAGTGGTGAAACACTAGGTTGTTAACTGAAAGGTCAGTGGTTCGATACCACTACCTGCTCCATGGGAGAAAAATGTGGCAGTCTGCTTCGGTAAAGATTACAGCCTTGAAAACTCTATGGGGCGGTTCTATTCTGTCCTACAGGGGTGCTATGAGTCAGAATCTACTCGACAGCAATGAGACTTTACAGATGAGGACACTGAAGCACCAGGGCCACAGGCAGGGAGTGGCAGAACCAGGTCACAAACCTGTGTCTACCTGACTATAAGAGCCATCCTCCTAAGGACAGGGCTATCTTCTTTCTCTAGTATAAGCTCTTGAAAGGCAGGGGCTATATGCCCAGGTTGCTTCTCTCTTCCCCCGTGCTTTGTTTGTTTTGTGGAGAGTAATTGCTGTGTGATTTAGGGGGCTATTAATACCTGTTATTTATGGAACATCTACTGTGTGGCGGTTCACATGCCCATTCCTTGGCACAGGACTACAGTTTAACCTTAGCACAGTTGTATGAGGCAGGGGTCATTGTCTGCGTTTTCTAGATGTGGACACTGAGCTCTCAGAAGGGAATTGATGGGCCCAGAGTGAGGGCTCGAACCGCCACCTGAGTCCAAGTGCTGCGTTCTTCCTTCTGTGCCAGGCTGGCATACCCTGGGCCAGATGACCATGTAGGGCCTCTCTGGGTGGCAGCCAGTGCCATTGCCCATTTGACTTTTGGGCTTGGCGACCCCACTTTCCCTTGTGCCACCCCATTGATAGGGGCCCCCAGAGCTGATGTGGGACTCCATCTGTGTCCTCCAGGGCAGCATGGATCTCGAGCCTCATGTACCAGATCTGAGCACTGGCTCTTCACCCAGGAGAAGGGGAGAGGAGCTGGGGTCACGCAAGGCTCAGCTATATCTCTGTCCACCAGCCCCTCTGCCTGGGGTGCTAGGAGGCCTCGCAGACCCAGGGAGCTGCTGTCTGCCTGTCTGCTGCAGATTGTGCTCTGGATAGCCAGAGCAGAACCCGATCCTGGGTGTTCTGTTTCTCAAATGAGCTGAGGGCATGGATTGCGAGGCCTTACTCAGCATTCAGGGCACAGGGGCCTGGTGCTGGACCTGGCAGATTCCCGCCCCTCTGCACACCAGCATTCTTCTCCCCTCTATCTCTGTCCTCTTTCTTCTATTGTTGCCTCTTTTCCTGTATCCATCTTTGTCTCTCCAGCTTCAGTTCTTTTCTGCCTCTATTTTCTCACTCAGTTTCTCTGTCCTCCCTCTTCTGATAGCTCTTTCACTTTGTTCTTCCTCCTCCCTTCCCACGCTTTTCCCCTCCATCTCCATCCTCTCTGTCTCTCTGTCTGCCTCTGACTCTCTCCTACATCCACAAGACACCCCCATTCCCTGTCCTCATCTTCCTTTGTTTTCTCTATCTCAAACTGCCTTTCCCCATTCCTAATGCCAAATCCCCACACATAGTCCCACCGGGGCTCATGTCCTCTACACACCCAGCAGCACACAGAGCCTAGATGTCAGAATCACAAGGACGTTGAAGGCCATCAAGCACAAGCCCCTGATTGTACAGCTAGAGAAACTGAAGATCAGGGAGGAGGATGGCCAGCCCAGGGTCACACAGTAGGTAGAGCTAGAACTAGTAGCCAGGACTCAGGATTGGCCCGTTCTTTCCACACCACTGCCTCCCCTCCCTTCACCCCACCTGACTCCCACCTACCCCAAAGAAGATGAGTACATTCGTGCACAGGATAGACACAGGAGACCTCCCTCAAATGCCAGTACCAGAGGTCATCTTAGCTTGGGATGGAGGCGAAATTCCTAAAGCCTAGGTCCTGCTCAAGGCCTTCTCTGTGCCCCAGGTGAATTCCCACCCTTCCCTCTGTGAGCCTTAGGCACTAAAGAGTTCAGTTATAATTCACTGTGAAATAAATCTAGGGATCTAAAAGCCTGCAAGCCCCCCCTCCCGCCCCTTTCTCCCCCCACCGCCCACCCTCTGCCTGCCCACCCCAGCCCCCACCCAGCTCCCTGGTCTGCCCGCCTTTATTGATGCCGGTCTACCCAGAGAGCCATAACGAGGTTCAGACCTCCACCGGTCTCCGGAGGCCTCATTATCCAGGAGGAAAAAAAATGTGGTAGAAAAAAGGAGGAGTGCGAAGGGCAGAGATTGATGATTTCCAGGAATAAGGCAGAAAAGCTGGCCTCTGCTGCACCCTTGCCCCTGGTGCAGTGAGAGCTACAGAAATAGAGCTGCTGTGTAGGCGTTTCCAGGCCAAAGCAAACCCTGGGTGGCTCCTCTCTTTCCAAGGGGTGCCTCTGAGCACCAGCGCAAGGTAAAGGGTCGAGGTGAGGCTCTGCTCCAACCCCTGCCATGTTTCTCCCAAATAGTAAGGTGAGGTGAGAACTGAAATTTAATGGATGCTTACTGCAGATCATGCCTGGGGTCAAGCAGTTTCCTGGGAGGGAGGGAAGAAGGAAGAAGAAAAGGGAATTACCACTCATTGAAAATCTATGATATATCATTGGTTAGGCAATTTCATATATCCACCTCACTGTGACTCCACCACACCCTAATTAGGTAAATGTTATCACCGTTTATACACATAGAAGCTGAGGCTCAGGGAGGTTGTCTTATGCCCAGTTCACTTAACTACTGTGTTTCAATCAGCTTTTGAACCCGGTGCTAATTATGCTGCATTCCATCCTGCAAGGCATCTACCCGCACATTTTAAATAATGGATACATGCAACGCCTGCATTCAAAGGAAACAGCGTTCATCCCTTGAAAAGGGAGCAGTGCTGGGGCAAACCCTGAAAAGGGATGGGCTGCATCTGCGTGAATGTTCAGTCTAGTCTATGGATGGATGGATGGAGACACGCTTTGTACTCTGGGGGGAAATGAAGCCATAGAAGTAGAGATGAGGCCCCATTCCAGTGACTCGTCAGCCACTCTTGGACACACTCATACATCCACTCATTTGATCATCTGTTCATTCACTCATTTACAGAACATCTGTTATGTACTTTTAAAGGGCAGGTATTTTCTTCAGACTCTAAGGCTACAGTAAAAAGTCTCCAGGCTTTTAAAGAGCTAACCTGGAAGGAAGAAAGCCAGGAGCTCAGAGACTGATAAGAAAATGCAAAAATAAATTGAATGATATGATTCACTATCAGCAGGTCCTATAAATCAAGGGAGAAAGTCAAGAAGTAAAGAGGGCTCATCACAGAAGACATTCAGGCGGGAGGTCAGATCTGGGCCTGAGGATGAGGGAGCCCTCCTTTTCACATGTCCTGGGCTCCACCTGGGGCTCGTCCTCTCTGGGCTTTGGCTTCTGGACACTAAGGTTTAGAAATAAGTCCCTTACCTGCCACTTCCTACATTTGTCTCAAAGCCTGTCTGAACTTTGGTCTTCCCTTCAGGCAAACAAGTAAGCTATTTTATACTTACAGCTTCATGGCCTGGGGGAATTTGAGGGAGTGTGTAGTGATTTAGAACATAGACCCTGCAATCAGACAGATGTGGGTTTAATTCCTGATTCTGTCGTCACCTATGTGTGTGATTTGGGGCAAGCTTCTTAACTTCTCTGTGCCTCAGTTTCCTTTTGTGTAAATGAGAGTCAAAAATAGTACTTATTTTTATTGTATAGTTATTATAAGAATTAGATGAGATGAAAACTCAGGGCTTAGGAATTGGAGCATAATGTTTGCTCAATAAAGGGTTTTGTGTCAATGGGAAAGATGATGATGATGGTGTTGATCACATGATAGTGGAGATGATGGGGGTGGTTATGCTGTTGATGGTGCTGATGATGGTGGTCGCAGCCACGAAGAAAAAAGTCTATTCCTCTTATCCGCCAAGGCAGGAAGTGAAAGCCCTCTTAAAATACATGGTCTGAAAGGACTCTGACTGGGCTAGATGTCTCACCGGCATGAAGAGGAATAAAGCTGACATTTGAGGGGCCCCATCTGGGATTTCCCAACTTGTGGTGTAAACAACCTGGTCTTTCCTTCAGCTCCCACTGCCTGCTCCCTCTCTCAGGTCTCCTTGCACACAGAGAGGCCCTGTAGTAAGACAGGTGGGGCGTGCAGTCCTGAGTAATAGTGGAAAATCCGAAAGCCTCGGAAAGATAAATAGGCTTATGCAGATAGCATAAAAGTCCTTTTTCTGAACTCACGTCAGGTAAACCTCAACTGACAGAAACTAGTACAACCACACCAAGACACTCCTACAGATGGATTAAATCAGCTCTCAAATAAACGGAGAGGGACTGGAGTCAAATCCCTGGTGGATCCTAACTCTGGTGTTTCCTACTTCTTGAACCATTACCAAATGCCCCTCCAACATCCCTGCACTGGCCTGAAACTCACTCACAAACCCAAAGATTCAAGTCTGGGTTAAGGTTTTCGGAGGATGAAAGCAGGTAATTCCCCCCATTTCTGGCCCCCAGGCTAGGAAGCAGAAGGGAAGAAAGGAGCTTGAGCTGGAAGGAAGAGAGACCAGAACCACTGATATCCCTTCAGTTGGTCAACATACATTTGTTGACTGTGATCTCTGTGACCCTGGAAAAGACAGAGGTGTCTAAAACCCAGGCTCTGCCCTCAAGAAACTTAAAGAACTGGTCCTAGGTTAACCATTTCCACATTATTTATCTCATTGCATCATCACCACAAGCCTAGGAAATAGATTTTTGGTACCCATCTCACAGACAGCTGAACCAAGCCTCAGAGTGGAAATTTATAAAGCAATTTCAAGTCAGAATTGCAACCACATCTGTCCTACCTCAAAGCCCATGTTCTTTCTCAATACATCTTTTGTGTGTTTTGGGAGAGGGTAGAGAATGTCAACAGAGACAGTAAGGGCAGCTAGATAGATTTCATATTGAGAGACTGGTAGATCTTCAAGTTATGTGAACTATTCTAAGATCTTTGATTTAATTCAGTCTGTACTAAGCTGTCTTCTAAACTAGGTGCTGTAGATGCAGATATGGAACAAAAATTAGTAATCCAGTAATCTGGAAATTATTATGTATTGGTACAGTTGTTTCTATCTGGATCCACTCATTCATGAAATAAGTATTCATTGAGCATCCTCTGTGTGCCAGGCACTGTTTTATGTATGGGAGAGCCACAAGCGAACCAGAGATGCGGTGAGCCAGAGAAGAAAGGTACCCAACCCAGTCTCAGCCAGATCCCTAGAGTTATGTGATTCCCTTTGTTCCAAGCCTACCAAGAAACCTAGTAATTATACTTTGGCTCCCATATAGGTTTGCTCTCAGGAGAGAATGGGCTGGTCACTTATTCTGGCCCATGTGAATGTTCATTTCTTAATTAAAATCTATTAACTGGCACTCAGCCAGGAGAGCAAGCCCTGATCATATAGACTTCCACAGCTGGTCCTCAACACAGTTATCTCTCACTGCAAGTCAAGACATTGACATCCAGGTTATTTTATTTTTTAAAGAAATAACTGTAATTTGACATAAAAAGTGAGGCATCTATGACAGAATAGAAAAGGGAACTTCTAGAATTTTTGTTACCCTCATTCCTGGGACTATTTTATCTTCCTACTTTCATTGCTTTCTTCAGTCACCTACTTTTAAAAATACCATCCCGTTGGATTTTATCTCACGACCAGCCTTAAATCACTTATGGGTTTCAAGTCCTGGTTTCTTCACGTAACATCTACGGAGCTTAGAGAATGTATTCTCCTTACAACAAGAGACTAGTGCCCACCACACAGCACAGCAGTGAGAAATGGATGATGAGATAACGCATAAAGTGATTAGCACCATGAATGCACTCAATACATCTGAGTTGCCATTATCATTATAATGACAATTGTTACTAAAGGAGGTTATAAATAAATACATAGATACATAACCGTAGCTCTGCTTGAGGAGGATGGGGAAAATGCCACATGGAAATGTGTCTAAAGCAGAAATTTTTAAGAGATGACCAAGGTTTCTCCAGGTGGCAAGGTGAGGAGGGACATTTCAGTTTAGGCGAACAGCAGGAACAAAGACACTGGGATATAAAAGCATGAGGCAACTTTGGGTAGTTGTGAGTGGGCCGTAGGGCCAGGCAGCAGGTGACGACACAAAGGGTTCTCTGTCTCCTCGGGCTGTGAACCAGCAGTTAGAACATTCATCCTCAGCCCATTTGCTCTCAAACGTTAATGTGCATCAAATCATCTGGAAATCAGTGTTTAAAAGGCAGATCCCAGGCACTGGTCTCAAAGATTTGGATTCATTAGGTCCGAAACAAGGCCAAGGAATCTGCCTTGTTAATGCCCTCCTGCAGTGATTCTGATAAAAGTGGTCCTTAGTGCACACTGAGAAACTCTGCACCACACCTTTCTTCCCTCCTCCGGCTGCAGCCACACACATGCGCACACACACCCTACCCTCTACCTTATTCCCAACTCCACCAACTAGTCAAACATCAACCAGGATTTTTCTGAAGAGTCTTCCTGATCATGTCTCCAACCCCCAATCCTGCTTCTCAGCCCTGGTTCCTGCCAGGGAAACAGAATCATGACACAGGCAATGAATGCAAATATTATTTTAATCTTATGGCTCCTGTTATCCCAAGTACCTGGACAAATGCTCCATGTAAATGCCCGGGTGAGGTCAGGACTTGGAAGCTTCAAGAAGAGGTGGGGTGGTTGAATGTGGTGCAAGCAGTGGGGATGGTTCCCTCGCAACCCCAGACCTATCTGACCTCTCTCTCTCTCTCCTTCTCTCTGCAGAGAGTTGTCTGCACTGCTGGTCTCAAGTGGTATCCTCACCCTGCTCTGATTCACTGTGTCAAAGGCTGTGAGGTGAGTCTCCGGGAAAGACAGCCATCACCTCCCTAGAAATGATTCTACTGTTATTATTGATATATTAATGATGGCTACCATGAACTGTATCTATTAATTTTTGTTAATATCCACTTAAAAGACATCTCAGATAGGAATCGGCAATCCCATTTTACAGATGATGGAATTGAGGCACAGAGATGATAGGAAACATATACCCAAAAATACAGTTACTGGGTAACTGAGTAGGGATTCCCGACCAGGCTTTTCTAGCCCCAAAGCTTGTGTCTACATAATAATGGATCTATAAAGGAGGAGAGGAGGAAAGACGTGTTGATATAGCAGCTCTAATATACCAGGCATCTTACCAGCAGTATCACAATCTTTACAGAGCCACGTGAGGCAGGTTTTTTAAGTGCCCATTTTACCACTTATGATTACTTGGCAATCACCGGCTTCTGCCCCACATCTTTGCCCTTCACTCTCTTCAGCTCCGGGAGTAGTATGGATACCTTAAGCCCAAACACTGAGCTACAAACAGAAGAGCCTTTCTACTCTCAAGTCTCCTGACTTCACATTTGAGCCATTGCTCGGAGTTTGTAGTTTCAGAGCTCTGGCACTCTGTATCATTGACAAGCAGGGGTGCCCAAAGTTTTTGGGATGTCAGCTTGCACCTCTATTTCCCTCTCAGTTCTTCTCAACTGGCAGTGAAGAGGAGGCCCCAACAGGTGTCCAAATCTCTGTAATCTCCCCGGAGCCCCCTCAGGGAAATACAGGTAGAAAGGACCCGATTGGGCCCCAGGAAACTTTGTATTCGATGAAACTTTTAAAATGTCAAAACCAGAAGGGTTTTTCTGGATGATTTGGACCTGCTCTTTTATTTTAAAGATGGGTAAACTGAGGCCCAGAAAGTGTCCAGGTCTAAAATTTGATGTAATACCAAGACTGGAAGGACTCTTAGAGTAATGTGGTTCTACCTGTTTGTTGTGTATACTGGAAAATGAGAGTCAGAGAGGAGAGGATTGGCCCAAAGTTGCACAGAGTTAAAGCATGAACCCAAGTCTCCTGACTTCAAGCCACTGCTTTTTCTCCTCCACTAGGCACTAGGCCACCTCCTGTTCATGAGTCATTCTCTGACCTGTATCACAGGATATCTCTAGGTCACACATTCCTTCCTGTGTGTTGGTTAGTGACTCCCTGTGGCATATTCTCAGGGCACTAAACACTGCAGTCTTTGAGAACACTCATTCTCCCAAACTTCAGCTAGGAACAGAAAAACCAAGGCAACATGCTGTAGCTATTGCTTTCTTCCATTTCATTGGATCAGTTCAGCATTTCGGGTAAAGGAGATTTGGGTTACCTGGGAACCCATTCTGCTGAGTAGCAGTCTAGGCAGCCAGTGTGACAGCGGAATTTGATCCTTCCCTTGACTCAGCACTGAGGCCTAAGAGACCCTCACCTGTCAGGCTCTGAGCCCTGCCAATGATGATTATCGCCTTTGCCCTTGCAGGTGCCCCTCATGTCTTTCTTTTCTCCTTACCTTAGAACTAATAGTTTGTCTCTTATCTGGGGCTGAAAAGTATGCTTAGAAGAGATACAAATGCTGGGACCAGAGAGAAGCTATCAACATGGAGTGTCGAGAGATAGCCAGGATAGAGAATAGATTTTGTGGTCCCTAAGCCCTCTGCCCTCTGCCCCAAGTTGTGTGCCCAAAGTGGTCATTGTTATCAAAGCTTCGCTGAGTGCATAGTCCTGGCCCTATTCTAGGTTCCAGGGATACAATAATTTTGGTTCAGGTGAAAATAGTAACTAAGTCTTCCCTGCGTCATCTTGTTCCTCATTCATCCCATCCAGCTATCCGTACAACATTTTACTAAACAAACATTTACTAGATAAGATTTACTAGATAAATGTTTGTTGAATCAAATTACCTGCATTTTGCTAGGAAATGTAGGATACAGAAATGAATGACACACACTCCCTGTCAATGAAGAACTCATGGTAAAGGAGGTAGACAATTAAAGAGAGAGTTCTAAAATGATGTACCAAGAACTATAATCAAAAGCAAGTACAAGAGGCTGTAGAAACACAAAGCAGCCTAGGTTACAAGTAAAGAAATTAAGAAGAAGTCTTTTTGGAAGGGTTGGTTTTTGAGCTAAATCTTGAAGGATGAGCTGTTTATCTTGATACATTACTGGCAGAAGGAGCAGCATGAAAAATACCAGAGCTGGGAGAAATCTCTAAGTAGCAAAGCTTTTCACATGCTGCTTCCTCTGCCTAGAAAGTCTCCCACCTCCATCCCCATCTAATTAACTCATCTTTATGATTTCAGCTCAAATGTCATTTCCTTAGGGGCACCTTCACTGAGCTCCCGGACTAAATCAAATCCTCCTACTCTATATTCTAATAGCATCATGTACTTCTCCTTCATAACTCTTATCAGATTTGAAATTGGCCAATTGCGTATATGATTATTTAATTAAACCCCGTAAGGCCTAGGAGAGTAATGGCTATATATTAACTTACTATTGTACCATTTTGCTTAAAACAATGTCTAACACATAGTAGGCATTCAATAACTAGGGTTGAGTGGAGGATGGATGGATGGATGGACGGACGAATGGATGGATGGGCATGGCTACCTATGGATGAAAAGGGTATTTATGGAAGAGTAGCCAAAGATAAGAGAAGATTTTTTTCAGAGGCCAAACCTTAGCTGAGATTTGGAAGACCAGAACCCATGTTTTCTAAAACCCTGCCAACTTCCTTTTTCACTATGCCTATACAATCATATTCCATTTCAAAAACATCACTGCAGGCCAAAATTGGTGCTGGGGAGACAAAGATGAACCAGACATTGCCCATGTCATTGAACTAGCTGCAGATACACAAGCAGATCATAGAATACAGTGTGCTAAGTGCTAGAATGGGGAAATACAAGTACCAAGGGAGTCACAGAGAATCCCGGACTTTCCCTCAAGATATCTCTGGGTTTAGATCAGTAATGGCTTGACTTCATCATCTTTTCCTCACCTTTTGAGCATCTTTGGAAAGGACCATGGGGAAGAAAAATAAATCAGCCTGGAGTAGTGAAGAAAACAAGATGGAGTCAATGTAGATTTTAATCACTACACTGACTCTGCCAGTGTGATCTTGGCTAAGCCCCTTTCTTTCTCTGAGCCTCAAGGTCTTCATCTGTGAAGTGGAAATAGCAATGTTTGCCTCACATGTTGTTTGCAGAATTAAAAAAGCAAGCAAACAAACAAAAAGGTAAAGCATGTGACACTGACTTCATCTGTATTCCTCTCCCAGAGGAAAAGGGGCCTACACAGACCATGGTGCCAAATTCCTGGGACTTGTTATGTTTTGTCTATATCATTCTTGGGAAGTTTACATCCAGCTTCCTAATATATTTGCATATAGTTTATTATAAATTATGTTTTTTAATTACGTACCAGGTAAAATAAGGAAAGGGGAGCTTGAGAAGTTTCTTATTATTTCTTCAAGTAAAATGAACACTACTTCAGGAAGGTGTAACTGGTCTCTCTGTGGCTTTGCATACCCCAGTATCTCCTAGAGCAATCACGCTCTGGTTGGGAATAATTTGGCTAGTTAAGATCTTTATAACTATCAGAAGTTAAGTGATAACTTTTCCAAGAGGGTGTTGATATTTGAAGCCAGGTGGTCTGACTGTTGAAGTTTGTGAGAAGAAGAGAGACATTTGAAAGCCTATGGAGGCCTAGATGAAGTGCTGGGGCCAGCTCCCCTCATTCTAGAATGCTAATAAGACCTCACTTCCTTCCTGCCTTGCCCCTCCTTTATAGCCCTTCATGGGAGACAATTACTGTGATGCCATCAACAACCGGGCCTTCTGCAACTATGATGGTGGGGACTGCTGTGCCACCACAGTGAAGACCAAAAAGGTAGGCCAGTGTCCCCCTTGCCCACTGCGTCCTCCATGCTTCCCCAGTTCACTGGGGCCAGGGTAACCCCTATATGTTGGAAGAGTCCTTGTTGTTCAGGTTGTGTTGGTACTCTACCTTCAAGCTTTATTTTATTCTTTATTCTTTTAGACAGTAGTTGAGTTAATATTATGTGCTAGGCTCTAAATGAGGTGTGAGAGACTTATGGGTGATATATGTTGATGTGGCCCCTTGCCTGCAAAGCTTAGAGTCAGCTATAAAAGCAGACAATTAGAAGAGTAATGAGTACTTTGAGAAGCAAAGGACTCAGTGCTGTGGAGTCCTTGGGGAGGGGCTGTGTTATATCTGAGGGGTTGGAGAAGACTCTTCAGAGGGAGTGACATCAACACTGAAATTTGAAGAAGGAGGTGAAGGGGCAGGAAGGTGGCCAGGCAAAGAGTGTTTGGGGCAGGAGAATGGCATGTAAAATCCTAGAGAGAACACAAATTTTTAGAGTAGGACTTAAGTCTAGGGGAAGAGAGAAGAGAGGGCATTCCCAACAAGGTCAGTCATGACCTTAAAGCTTTTTACAGTATCGTTTCTTTACACCTGTAGAATTGGGGGAGGGGGTCTTGGTTGTGAACAAAGTCACTCACGACCTTCAAACTTTTTCTAATGTTCTTTTTTTTCACAGCTGTAAAATTAGTGGGAGGCGTCTTGGTTGTGATTTTCATCCTTCATGTACTGGGGTACACATAGAAGTGATTTACGTGTTTATAGTAAAAATGGATGATACCATTGAGATGAACATCAACCACTCAGAGAAGAGTGGCCACTTTCACTTCCCTGACAGGAGCTGGGACCTGAGTTTGAGGTTCTTGCTGAGAGATGGAAAAGAGGTGGTAGACCTGGGCAATCCAAGTGAAGAATGGTTCTTGTGATCAGTGGGTTGACAGGAAACTATGTCTGTATTTTTATAGTCATCAACAGTCTAAGTGAAAAGATCATTTGATTTCAAAGATCATTTGATCAAATCTCTCATTTTAAAGAAGAGGGAACTAAGTTCCAGAGACAGGAATGGACAAAGAATCATAGTCAGTCATAGCAGAAGAGTGCTCTGTGATGATGTGGTCTCAACTTTTAGTTTTATTAATGGGGGAACTGACCAAGACCTAGAAAGGAGGAACAATGTGTCCAAGGTGGCACAGTGAGTGATGGAGAGAAGCAGAGCAAGATTCCTGGCTTCCAATCCAAGTACCTTTATACTACAGCATCCTAGAGAGAGCTGGTTCCTTAAAAAAAGATACTCTGATCTCACTTATATGAAATACCTAGAGTAGGCAATGTATAGAGATTAAAGTTTAATAGTGGTTACCAGAGGCAGGAGTGCAGAGAGGCCAAGTCATTGTTTAGGAAGTATTGAGTTTCTGTTTATGGCTATGGAAAATTTGGCAACAAATATTGGTGATAGCTGGACAACATGATTGATGTAATTGGTGTCACTGATTGCATGCATGAAAAATGTTGAATTGGCAAATATAATGAGGTATATATATATATATTTACACCTAAACTGTTCTTACTGTTGTAAAATATAGATACATTTTTGCAACAATAAAAAAAAGAAATAAATAACATTAAAAAAAATACTCTGTAATACAGAATGAATAGGGTATGACCCAAGGAACACACTCAAAGAAGAGGACGGTTGCTGCATCTTTTGATTGTATAATGATACTATTGTTCTCTGAGGTTGGTCAGTCTTGTATGGGCAACATTTTCAGTATGCCTACCTTTTCTGTTTTTTTAATAGGTCACTAAAGGCATAAAGAAAAAAAAAATTTTTTTTTAAAGGCATACCCTTTCTGCTCAAGAAAAAGAGAATGAAATTTATTTTCTGCTAATGGATTTTATTATTTTTCCCAATTACGAAACAACACACATTTTTGAAAAATCCAAAGTAGAAGAAAACAAAAGAATTCACTGATTGACTTATCACCCCAAGATAACCACTGTTTTCCTTTTGGTGTCTTATTCTGTGTATAAGTGTGTGGGTAGCCGTGTCTTTGTATATATCATTTCATTTTTATTTACTGCACATCCAGTTTTAGATATTGTGTTTTGTTTAGTTTTTTTCACTTTGTTTTGTGTTGTTAAGGTGCTGTTGAGTTGGTTCTGACTCACAGCGACCCTAGGTACAACAGAACAAAACACTGCCCAGTCTTGCGCCATCCTCACAATCATTGCTGCGTTTGAGCCCATTGTCGCAGCCACTATGTCGATCCATCGCATTGAGGGTCTTCCCCTTTTTTTCTGACCCTTACTTTACCAAGCACGATGTCCTTCTCCAGGACTGGTCTCTCCTAGTAACACGTCCAAAATACAAAATACGTGAGATAAAGTCTCACCATCCTTGCTTCTAAGGAGCATTCTGTCTGTACTTCTTCCAAGATTTGTTCTTTCTTCTGGTGCTTCACGATATAGTCAATATTCTTTGCCAACACCGTAATTCAAGTGTGTCAATTCTTCTTCAGTCTTTGTTTTTCATTGTCCAGCTTTTGCATACATATGAGCTAATTGAAAACATGGCTTGGGTCAGGCACACCTTACTCCTCAAAGTGACATTTTTGCTTTTCGATACTTTAAAAAGGTCTTTTGCAGCACATTTGCCCAGTGCAATATGGCATTTGATTTCTTGACTGCTGCTTCCATGGGCGATGATTGTGGATCCAAGTAAAATGAAATCCTTCACAACTTCAATCTTTTCTCCATTTATCGTGATGTTGCTTATTGGTCCAGTTGTGAGTATTTTTGTTTTCTTTATGCTCAGGTGTAATCTATACTGACGACTTTAGTCTTTGATCATCATCAGTGAGTACTTCAAGTCCTCTTCACTTTCAGCAAGCAAAGTTGTGTCCTCTGCATATGGCAGATTGTTAATGAGTCTTCTTCTAATCCTGATGCTGTGTTCTTCATATAGTCCAGTTTTTGGATTATTTGCTCAGCATATAGATTGAATAAGTATGGTGAAAGGATACAACCCTGACACACACCTTTCTTGACTTTAAACCACACAGCATCCCCTTGTTGTGTTTGGATGACTGCCTCTTGGTCTATATACAGGTTCCTCATGAGCACAATTATATGTTCTGGAATTCCCATTCTTTGCAATGTTATCCATAATCTGTTATGACCCACACAGTTGGATGCCTTTGCATAGTCAGTAAAACACAGGTAAACATCTTTATTCTGTGCTTTCAACCAGAATCCATCTGACATCAGCAATGACATCCCTAGTTCCATGTCCTCTTCTGAATCTGGCTTGAATTTTCTGGCAGTTCCTTGTTGGTGTACTGCTGCAACTGCTTTTGAATGATCTTCAGCAAAATTTTACTTTCAGGTGATATTAATGATATTGTTTGATAATTTCCACATTCTGTTGGAACACCTTTCTTTGGAATGGGCACAAATATGGATCTCTTCCATTTGGTAGGCCAGGTAGCTGTCTTCCAAATTTCTTGGCATAGATGAGTAAGTGCTTCCAGTGTTCCATCTGTTTGTTGAAACATCTCAGTTGGTATTCTGTCATTTCCTGGAGCCTTGTTTTTCACCAATGCCTTCAGTATAGCTTGGACTTCTTCCTTCAATACCATTGGTATTGATCATATGCTACCTCCTGAAATGGTTGAATGTCAACCAATTCTTTTTGACTCTGTGTGTTCCTTTCATCTTCTTTTGATGCTCCCCGTGTCACTCAATATTTTGCCCATGTGCTGTTGTTGTTACGTGCTGCTGAGTTGATTCTGACTCCTAGCGACTTTATAGAAAAGAGTAGAACTGCCCCACAGGGTTTCCAAACAGTGGCTGGTGGATTTGAACTGCCGACCTTTTGGTTAACAGCCGAACTCTTAACCACTGCACCACCAAGGCTCCACTTTAGATCTTGAAATGCTCTTTTTGACAATGACTGTGACGCTGTTCCCCTTAAATTTGTCACTCCCAGCATAGTATGCCGTATGATTTTCTAATTCAAAATGGCCAATGCCAGTACATTTCAGCTCACTAATGCCTAGGATATTGATCTTCAAGCATTTCATTTCATTTTTGACAACCTCCAATTTTCCTAGATTCATACTTCTCACATTCCAATTATTAATGGATGTTTACAGCTGTTTCTTCTCATTTTGAGTCATGCAAACGAATGTCCTAAAAGCTTTACTCCATCTGTATCATTGAGGTTGACTCTACTTTGAGGAGGCAGCTCTTCCCCAGTTGTCTTTTGCGTGCCTTTCAACCAGAGGGGCTCATCTTCTGGCACCATATCAGACAATGTTCTGCTGCTATTCATGAGGTTTTCATGGGCCAATTTTTTTAGTAGTAGCTCGCCAGGTCTTTCTTCCAAGTTCGTCTTAGTTTGGAAGCTCCACTGAAACCTGCCCACCATGGGTGACCTTGCTAGCATTTGAAATACTGGTGGCATAGCTCCCAGCATCACAGCCGTATATATGCAAGCCACCACAGTATGACAAACTGATGTGAGTGGTAGTTTGGTCACTTAGCACAGGAAATTGTATGCATAAGAATTATCTGATATTAGCATAAACTTCTCAGTTGTGTTTCTTGCTGTGTTATTGTTTATTATATGGTTATGATGTGTGATAACTTATGTAACTACCCACCCCTTCCTTTTATTTTTTAACTTTTGGGTTATTTCAGTTTCTCACAATTATAAATAATGATGCTCATGAGCATCTTTGCACATAAATACTTTTATAGTTCTACTTATTCCTTCACAATTGATTCTTAAAATTGAAATGACTACGATAAAATGTTTTTAAGGCCTTTGATACCTATTGCCAAATTAATAGAGTTTACACTAGTATCAATTTCACTACATTTGATTCAGCCATTTTCAAAAGTGAATGGACAATGAAGTTTGTGTTTTAAATAGAAGTTTGTGTAGCATTACGACACTTCCTTTATTCATCTGACACCATTGGCTGGAGAAAGTGCAGCTTTGATTAAAAGAATTTTCCTACTTACTACAAGTTGTGTAGTAAAATATAACAAATAAAGCTGATTTATTGGGAAACATTTTTAAATGGATCCTTATTTCCTCAGAGTATATGGTAGGATATGAAGTCATGAGACTGAGTTTCAGGTGCAGACTCCAAATTATTATACAGCCACATGAGTGTGTGTGTATATATACGAATACATTATTTATTATTTTTTTAAGAATACCCAGTCATCATTTTGATTCCCTGTTCCTGTACTGGTCTCATTTGCAGCAATTTCAGACTCCAGAGCCTTGAAGTGAATGCTGACTCTTCACTAGGGGACCCAGAGTTAGTTCTTCTCTAGTTCTGAATATGCTTTCAAGTTATTGTTTTTTTAATTTTATTTTTCACCCATATTGTAAATGCAGTATTGGCTTTGAGTATTAAGGGATTCCCTTCTCCCGCTTTCTATTACTGTTCTTCCTTCTGGCTGAGCCTGTAGAATGTAGGTGACCAAGTTTCCATCATCCAGTGAGAGGCATATTCATTGAGCATCTCTGCATGCCCAGCATTAGGTCAGGCTGTGCGCACAACGCTATGTCCAGACAGACACGGTGCCCCCCTTGTGGAACTTGTAGTCTATGAGGGAGCCTGATATGCAGCAATGAGGCTAAAATCATACATTTAATTACCTTTGAGGAAAGGCAATGAAGGAGGCATGCAGGATCTTATGGAGAATGGTGTACGGAGCAGCGAAGGCTTCCCTGAGGAACTTGAGGACTAAAGAATGTGTAGGAGTTTTCCTTGTGAAGGTGAACAGTGGCTGGGGCAGAGTGGAGCGAGGCTGTTACAACTACCTGTGAAGTACAAATTAAAGACCCTAAAGGCCTCTCGAAGGAGCCCTGCTAGCACAGTGATTAAAGTGCATGGCTGCTAACTGAAAGCTTGGTGGTTCAAACCCACCAACCACCCCACAGGAGAAAGATGTGGCAGTCTGCTTTTGTAAAGATTACAGCCTTAGAAATCCTATGGGGCAGTTCTAGTCTGTTCTATAGGGTCACTATGAGTCAGAATTGATTCGATGACAATGGGCTTTAAAGGCCTCTCATGGGGCAGGTATGGGTTTGGCATAGTTCTTTCAGTTGTCCAAAAGTGTTTGGGAATTTCCTCAGATTGGAGATTGTTGGAAGTCTGACTTTTGGATAAAAGTGTCTCAGGTAATTTTTTTGAATAAGAAAAATGTCTCAAAATAAAGTCACATTTCCTACAATTTAAATTTCCCAGTTTAACTTCTAAATAAACTCCAACTTCTTGAAACTTTTCTACTCTCTCTTGTACACATTCAACTATTCCATGTAGTAGACTGGTTTATAGGAGGTGCTAGATGGAGAAGACAGACAATAACACAAGATACCAGTAAATGAACTGCTGCATATGTCAGACACTGTACCAGACACATGGACTCCATTTTCTTATTTAATCCTCATGTCAACCTTGACAAGCCCCTAGTATTATCCCTCTTGGACAGGTGAACAAATTAGCGCTCAGAGGACTCATCTGAGTTTACTTAGCTAATGCGCAAAACCCGCATTTGAACCCAGTTCTGTCTGGCTGGAGAGCCCAGCTCTTTCTCCTACATGGGGCTGAGTCTCAGAAGAGGAAAACATTTGGGAGATAGGACCTTGTCCTCAGCACACCTGAGCATGACCCTCCCAGTTCTGGTTGGAAACATTTCACTGTGAACCCAGACTGCCAGGGAACCGTGGGTGTGGAACCCCTCTCCTTGACAAAGGTGAAAGCAGCTTTTTAATGCAGCAAAGACAGCTGATGAAGTTCCTAGCCTTGCGAGTCATCCCTGACATCCCAGTTGGCCCAGACAGCAGATTCCCCTGGGCATACACAGGGCAGAAGAAAGGCTTGGTTTCTGTCTAGAGTTTCAGTAGTAGGAAGCCTCTAGGGGTAGAAAGGGGGCTGGAGGCTTCCTTCCTCTCATGCTCCTGCCCTTATCTGATGGACCTGTTTAGCTCCCACTAGTAGCCTTGGCCTCACTCCCATATCATGGAAAATTCTCTGCCCCTAAGCAGTGGATCCCAGGCTGGCACTCAGAAACTCACCCATACTGCATATTTGCTTAAAACATCTTCCTAAACTCCATTATTTAAGTACTTTCTATGTGCTGGGCTGTGGGCTGGGATCTCTGGGCATATTATCAATATCATTTAGACCCCAGAACCACACAACAGAGTAAAAAATTGAGGCTAGGAGAGGTGGAATCGTTTGTGCAAGATGAGCCAGCTGTGTGGGATTTAGGAGTTCCTGACTCCAAACAATAATAGTAGCTAATATTTATTGAGAGTTTACTCTTTGCCAAGCATCGTGTTAACTGCTTTTGCATGTGTCATTTCATTTGCTCCGTCATAGCTGTTTTCTTTTATCTTCATTTTATAGGTGATGAAATTGAGGCTCAAAAGGGTAAAGTCACACAGCCAATAAGTGATAGAGCTGAGATGCAAACGTAGTGAGTCTAAACCACAGAGCACCTGGCTCTAACCACTGCTCTGAACACCTTGTTCCAGTGGGCTTCTCTCTTGGCCAAGTATCTTGCCCTTCCCTTGGTAGATGGGCTGCTTGCTTTGTAGACCTCCTGGAATGGGGTCCTGGGTATGAACTTCAGGCCCAGGGCAAGCTCACAGCACCTTCTCCCAGACTTCCTTCTTGCCAACTCTCCACCTAAATCCCTTTCCAGTCCCCAGGGCTGGGGCCTCTGAATCCCTTGGCCCAAAGTAAGATCTGTCTGCTCCTTCCATTCTCCCTCTCCTTGTTTGTCTGTACAGACATCAGCTGTTCCGCACATCTGCCTCATGAGGTGACCTGTGCCCAGCTGGCAGACAAGAGCAAGACAGTGCAGGAAACTCTGTCTGACAGGGGTGTCCAGTTTCCCACCAGACACCTGTCTGCAGGGTGAGGCAGACAGGAAGGGGCAGGACTCAGCTTCTCAGGATGTCAGTTTATTATTTTCCTGTTGGATCCTTGAGGAGCCTCGAATACAGAGCAGATTTACAGAACAGTTCCTCTAAGAGTTTCTCTTCATAACCAAAAAAAAAAAACACTTTATAATTGGAATCATTCTAAGCAAGCATGTGTTAAGGATGTGAGGGAGGAAGGGGTAACAACTTTAACATATTCAACATACCAAGGCTTTCTAAGGTGTGGTGGCCTGGAACGCTAGTTATAGCTGTATTTTAGGCAGCTGCCAAGAGACTGATTCTGGAAGATGTCTGGGTTGTTGGGGTGAGACCCAGCTCTGCGACTTATTAGCTCTGTGACCTTAGGCAGGCCAGACTCACCTTGGGTTTTATCTCTCGGTATTTGTATTAGCTCATGTCTAAGGACTCTCCACATGGTTTTCTGAGTGAGGTGGTTATTGAGCAGGAATTTGAAGGCTAGCTAGAGCTAAGACTAGTAGAGAATGAGAAGAGGTTAATCCCAGTAACATGCAACAAAGGATGACACACCCAATTGCTGACCCTAAGCGTAGGGTTGCCATATTTATTTGCTAAATCTGGCAACCCTACCTAAGTGAGAACATGTTTTCTTAGGAATGGACTTTCAATATGACATGTAGCCCATTGATCTGAGGAGGCTAGTGTTTATATAAGATACGTGAAGACAATCAAAGTCATTGAAAGGAGAGCAACCTTCTTAATGGAGTGGACCGTGGCCTACATTGACAAAGAGTTGGTTGGTGGCTTATAGAGCTGGGGATGTGCACCAATGTCTTTTCTAAACCCAGCAGCCAGAATGGTCTTCTTAAAACAAGTCAGATCATATCAGACCTCTATGCACAGTCCTGTAGTGCCCCCCCACTTTACTCAGAGTAAAAACCAAAGTCATTCCAATGGCCCAGAAGTCCCTACATGCTCTTCTGGCCCCCATTACCTCCCTGACTTCATCCACCACTATTCAGTCTCTCGCTTACTCAGCTCTGGCCACTCTGAACTCCCTGCTGTTCGTTGAACAGGCCAAGCATCCTTTTATTTTACAGCCGTTGTCAATGGCTGTTCCCTTAGCCTGGAGCACTCATCTCCATTTATCCAATGGTTCCTTGACTTACCTCCTCCAAGTCTGCTCAATTGTCATGCTTCTGATGAGCCCCACACTGACCAACCACGCTACATGACCTCCAGTACTGCCACATCCATTTGTCTTGTTTTCCACTTTTTTCTTCCTTCCATAGCGCTTATGACCTTGACATATGCTATAAGATGTATTTATTATTTATTACCACCACTTTCACTTTGCTAGAATACAGATTTCATGAGGGCAAGAACATGTGTCTGTTTTGGTCACTGATGTATCCCAAGTTCCAAATTACCTCACTGTTGCCAGTCCCATAGTAAGTGCTCAGTTAATATTTGTTGAATGAGTATGTGTAGGGTACCACCTGCTGTGTGAAGATACCGTGCCAGGTCATGAGCAAGGTGCATTTGGTCCCAGCCACACTGAGTTCTTGTCATGTAGACTAGTGGCTGGACATTTAGAGTATAGTAACTGCTGATGGGGACACAGCAAGTGAGGAGGGACAAGGAGGCTGCCCAGAGAAGGCAGCTTCAAAGGTGAGATCTGAAAAGTACAGTAGGTCTTATCCAGGTTAAAGGAATAGAGGGAAGACCTAGGTGAGGATGTGAAGGAGAAGAGTGTTTCTGGCAGAGGGCACAGTCTTTGCAAAGGCCCAGACATAAGGGAGAATATTAGAGAAACTGTAATTCCCTGAGTATAGCTGGGACACAGTGCAAGGGGAGAAGGGCCAGAGATGAACCTGGAGGGATGAGCAGGACCCGGGACTTGAAGGCTTTTATAAGCCCAGCCAGAGGACAATGGGAGCACTAAAGAGTTCTAAATACTTCTAAAGGAGTAGAAGGCTTTGTGGAAGAGATAATGAATGCAGTGAACATGAAGGATGAGTAAGACATCACAAGCAGGTGGTTAAGCAGACTAGACTAACTCCTCCTTGTCCAGAAATCACTGACTTCTGGAATGTTATAATTCCTCCCATTTGGGGTACAGCCCTGACTTTTTCTTGGGAATGAAATAGACCCTTATTTTAATTTAGTCCTATCGAGGTTGCTATGAGTTGGAATCGATCCTTTGGCAACGGGTTTGGGTTTCGGTTTTATGAGGCGTCAGACCCTTCTAGCCAAAAAAGTTATCATCACCATCACCTTTGCCAGCATCATCACCACCAACATTATCACCACTTCATCAACACCAGCATTGTTATCGCTAATACCGTCATCATCGTCACCACTTATTGAGCACATACAGATGCCACGTGCTGTGCTAAGTTGCTTTGCCTGAATTTTATATTTTACCTAAAATATTTCTATGTGGTAGGACTGTTATTAGCCCCTTTTTAGAGATAGAGAAACTAATGCTGAAAAAGAGACATTGCCTGATATCATACACAATCAATAACAGAACAAGGATTCAAACCCAAGTCTCCTCATCTAGTCCAGTGATTTTCTCTACATAACCACTTCATCTACATTTAAACAAGCCTCTGTATTCATTGATTTACTCCATGCCCTGTACCAGGCACTGTATCTGGCTCTGCCCCCAAAGAGCTTGTCATACTTGACATTACACTTTTATCTACTTCATCTCATTAAATCTTTCTATCAACACTGACAAGACCCTGAGACTCCATTCATTTACATACTGTACATGGTAATTGTGACAGAGACCTTATGGCCTGTAGAGCCTTAAATATGTACTATCTGACCCTGGTGGCGTAGTGGTTAAGAGCTATAGCTGCTAACCAAAAGGTCAGCAGCTTGAATCCACCAGGTGCTCCTTGGAAACCCTATGGGGCAGTCCTATTCTGTCCTATAGGGTTGCTATAAGTCAGAATCAATTCCATGGCAACGGGTTTGACTTTTGGTTGGAGCTTTTCAGGAAAAGATTGCTGACCCCTGCTTTATTATCTTGCTACTCAAGATGTGGTCCAGTGGCCGTCCATACCACTCCTGAGCTGTTTAATGATGGAGAATCTCAGATTCTGCCTGATTATTGTCATTTAGAAAATGCACGCTCTCCATCCTTTCCCTCTTGAGTATATTTCCTAAGACATAGTATTTTGGTTTGTGTATGTGTACAATTGAGTGCATGAGCCTTATCAATCACAACTTTGAGTAATCATTATCTAAATATCCACAGTTGATTAAAAAATATTATGAGGTAGAAATGCAGTATTAAATGTGCAATTTAGAGATTCTTGAAATGTTATCTTAATAAGGTTTCAAAATAATTTTATAAGGAAAAATTATAAAAGACTTTACAATTTTGTGGGTGTCCTGGCTAATGCATCCACTCAGGTTATCTTGGCTTTTATTTGTGTTTAATTAGGTTATTTTATGACTCTGTAGAGCTAGAATACGGAGTACTGGTAGTGCACTGGTTAAATGCTGGGCTGCTAACTGAAAGGTTGGCCATTCAAACCTACCCAGCAACTTCACGGAAGACAGGCCTGATAATCTGTTTCCATAAAGATTATAACCAAGAAAACCCTATGGGGAAGTTCTACTGTCACACAGGGTCTCTATAAGTTGGAATCAGCCTGATGGCACGGAACAGCAACAACAGCAATACAGAGCTAGAAGGAGTCCCTGGGTGGTGCAAATGGCTAACACTCTTAGGTGCTACCCATGGGGTTGGCAGTTCAAGTCTGCCCAGCTGTGCCTGGAGGGAGAGGCATGGCCATCTACTTCCAAAGGATCAGTCAACGAAGACCCAGTGGGACACAGTACTGCCCTGGCATGCATGAGGTCACCATGAGTTGAGGTAGACTCAGTGGAAACTAGAAATAGAGCTAGAAGTTCACTTGTAGAATACTGATAGTAATGCAAATAATTCCTGTCCATAGAAATAGAAATTGTGTCCAGTAGAGTGCAATTTATTATCAACCTGGGCCTACTGACCAGCTTTGCATTCATTTATAAGTTCGTTATTAGACTATAAAGCCTAATATTTTGAGATCTTTTTTGAACTGGCTGTGATATCTTACTTCATGGATTCTCTCATTATTAAGTAAAATCTTTGACATATTAAAAAAGAAAAAAGACCCTGAGACTCAGAGGGTGAAATGACTTGCCCAAAGTCCCACACCACAGCCGGAAAGGAGCAAAGCCTTTCTGACCATCGGCATATGATGCCTCTTGTTTCTCCCTCTACATGCTTTCTGCTTGTTACCTCCCTGTAGTGTCTGAGTCAGAATCCAGCCCTGTCTGTCTCCCAGTCCCAGACAAGACCTGCAGCCAAGGCCTTGTGGTGCATTTGCCTGGGCTGCATTCCTGAGCTTCTCACACATGTGGATGGAGGTGTTAGCCTGGACAGCTTACCCAGAGGGAGAAACCTCCATGCCGGAGCACTGTTTCCAGCCCAGAAAGAAAGGGGAGAGAGTCCTGGCCTTTAGTCATTGGCCAGGGTTTGTTGACAGAACACCAGAGTGGGTGGCCAAGCCATTTATGGGGCATCCTAGCCACATGGTGCTAGGAATCCCCAAATGTAAACTGGCCACCACAACGTTCATGCTGTGGGTGGTAGGTTTTCTTGGGAGGCCGTCTGGGACAGAAGGTGGGAAGCAGCATGGGGAATCAGGGAGGCTGCACAGTGAATCAGGGAATCTGATAATCAAGCTCAGAACACTCACGATATTGGGGTGTGACTCCTCTCTTCATGCCTCAGTTTCTTCCTCTCTGAATAGGGGACCCTGACTCTTGCTCTGCCTGCCTCCTGGGGGATGGTAGCTATGAGTGGTTGCAAACATGTATGCAGATCCCAGGCCACTTGCCAGCCCTATGACTCACCTCCTTGCATCTTAGTTTCCTCTAAGATATAGTATTGGGTTGCTGGTAGGCATGAGTGAGAAAATGTACATTGAGTTTATCTCAGTGCCAGACACATAATAAGGTAATAAAGGATAAAAAAGACCAGTACTGGCTATTAAAAAGACAAAGCAGTCAGACTCACCAAGTTGGGAAGAAAGTGTCTTTTTCTTACTCTTACTTGCTGAAGGGCTCTCAGTCTTTGGAGATGGATCTGAAATCCTTTATTCTCTACTTATCTACTAGTAGTGAGGTCTGAGACAAGTTTATTTTGTTTTAAACATTAAGAGGCCTCTATTTTCTTATCTGCAAAATAGGTGAGTAATAACGATAGCCTCACAAGGTTGTGTGGTGTCAATGAGCTGTTATATGGAAATCATCTGGCTCAGGTAAGGCCATCATGAAGTGTTAGCATTTATGGAAAAGTGGTGTTTACTACTGTGAATTTGTATGAAAAGGCTTCATAGAGGTCTATTCCAGGTCAGTCCAAGGAACACCTGGGAAAGTGGATGGAGCTGGTGATCTCCACCCATCTCTTCCTAGCTTTAGGCCCTTGATCAGCAGAAAAACTTGTGACTAGAGGAGACCTCAATATAGTCTCAGCATGGGCAGTTTTCAAGGAGGTGAGACAGAGGGTGGAAGGAGGGAACAAGACATTGTGCATCTCTTCTGTGCCAGGCGCTGTGTGAGCTGGTTTATAGATGACATTATGTTATTGATTCCTCTCTAGAATCCTGAGAGGTCTTTAGGAAGACCACGTATTACAGAAGGGAGGCTAAGGTTCACAGGGCTCTAGGGACTTGCCCAAAGTCATGTAGTTCCTTTGTGAAGCCCACAAGTGATCCCGGGCATGCCTGCTTCCCAAATTCCTAGTGAGAGCTCAGTCAATGCAGCTGCTATTACAGACATGCTGACACTGCCTGGGCCAACCTGGGAAGAGAAGAGTGGTCACACCAAGCCAGCATAGCCAGAGTAACCAGATTGGTCTGAGGAGCTAACTGGTGGCAGAGTTCTGACAGCTGATGGTTTCAAAGAAGCTGATGGAACTAGGGAAGACAGAAAGGGAAACAAGCAAGACAGAGTTTATAGGGGGAAATCTTCATTTGTAATTTCTTCCTAGACAAGGCATTGCCTTCTGCCTCTCAGACTGAGAGGAATGTTCAGCCAAATGAGAACTTAGAGACTGTTAAGATCAGCTCTAAAGGCACAGATGGGAAAACCGAAGCCCAGAGAAGGGAAGTACCTTGCGCAAAATCAGGTAGCAAGTCCAAGAACTCAGCGCTAGGATGCTGTGTTCAACAACAGACATGGTCACGGCCCAGCCTGAGCTGACAATGAACTGAAGAAGACATCAAGCAATTCAGGACAAGAAGAGGGTAAAGATAGGATGCTGTGATGTGGAGCAAAGGTGATGATGCCATCTTTGGATGGATCAGTGAGGGAGGAGGTGATGCTTGAGGTGAGACCTGAGGAGGAAAGGGAGCGCCAGTGGAAGGGCACTTCAGGCAGAGGAACAATAACGGCCAAAGATGTAAAAGCAGGAAAACACTTGGAGCATTTGAAGAACAAAATTTTGTTGTTGTTGTTAAAAAGCCACAGAGAGTGAGGGGGAAAGGAGAACTAGGTGAGCTCTAAAACGTATGTGGAGGTCAGATCTCGCAAGGTCTTGAGCTTGTGGTAAGGCTTTGGATTTTATTCCAAGGGGTAAAATGTGCTAAATTGCTATCTGTGCAAGGTGTAGCAGGAAATATAGAGACACATCAGATGTAAGACGGTCCCTAATGGGTCTCAGAGCCCAATGGGAAAGTGTTACAGAGAGAATGGTAGAGCAGACATTAGAGGTAACTGGATCACTTTAATTCTAATTAGAATGTGGGCAAGGGCAGGAGAAGGGGAGAGATAAAGTGATGGGTGAGTTGGGGACAGGGGGACAGAAAGGTTGCCCAAGCCTGGGAAGGTGGGAGAGAAGGGACAGTAGGCAGGAGAGGTGTCCCAGTTGGTGAAATGTGAGTCAGTGAAAAATTGAGATTCAGCACACAAGCATTCAGCATTGAGTATGTCCTAGATGTTAGCCCATGTGTTAGGGGCTTTTGTGTGTTTCTTCTTGTTTGGTTTTCACATCATATGAAATACAATATATATATATATATTTTAATCTCCATTTCGTAGATGTAGAAACTGAGGGTCATGGCGGTGAAGGCATTTTCCCAAAGTAACTCAGCAAGTATGAGGCAAGTGAGAATCTCAACCCAGGCCCTTAGACTCTTGAGACACTACTCTTCCCAGTCTTCCTCAGTTGCTTGGATTTGGACTTGGCACTGCCTTCAGTTTCACCCTTAAACTGGAAGGTTTTCTCTCTATGTCTCTTCCAATTCTAACATTTTGTGCTTCTCTTGTAGGCAAAGAGGTTGTGGGAGAATATTGTCAATGGAGGCCGCAGAAAGTAAATGTCTGACCAGGGAACAGCACGTAGTTGTAGACAGAGAAGCACTGCATGGCAGAAGAAAATGCTTACTCCAGCCTCCCACCCCAAAAAACTCCAGCCTCAAGCACCTATTAATATAATTTGATAGAGTAACAAAGGTGTGCTAACCATGAGTACGAAGGAAGAGACCCTCAGAGAGAGATGGAAAAAAGAATAGAAATGTATTTATTCTATGGCTGAGGCCCTGGGGAAATGACAATGAACAAGACCAATATGGTCCCTGCCTCATTAGCTATAGAATTGGTGGGAAGATTGACAAACAAAAAAAAAAGTGGAGGTTAGGTAGATAGACAGACAGACAGATACAGGCATGCAAACATGCATAGATATAATTTAGCACTTAGCATATCTCAAGCACTGTATAATAAAATGAATTATCCCACTTATCCCTTATCACAACCTCAGAAAATTGGGCACTATCATCATTCCCATTTAATGGATGAGTCAACTGAGGCTCAAACAAATTGTCACATGCCCAGCGTCACAGCTCAAGCAGGTGAGAGAGCTGGGACTTAAATCTTCCTGATGTTCAATCCCACATTTTAAATTATTGCGAAATTACTGCAAAGAGGGAGGGAGGGAGGAACGGAAGGAGGAAAGACAAAGAGGCAGAGAGAAACAAGAGTTAGATAACAGAGAATGAGGCCATAAGTGCCTGAGAGTGAACGAGGGAGACAAAGATGCTCTCTGAGACTGTGAGCACTTGGAGACCCTGCCTGCCCAGGCAGGAGGTGAATGAGGTCATTAAATCCATCTGCGCAGATGGGGACCCTCTGGGGAAAGTTGTATGCAAATGTCATGATGCAATGAGGTGAAATTGACTTGCTTTAGTGCAGGCTGGGGCTCAAGCAGGGACTGCACTCTGCTCTTTGGAAGGAGAGATCATCTGGTGCATGGGGAAGACACTTGC
Source organism: Loxodonta africana (assembly GCF_030014295.1). NCBI lineage: Eukaryota > Metazoa > Chordata > Mammalia > Proboscidea > Elephantidae > Loxodonta > Loxodonta africana. The sequence continues at coordinate 60,751,301 of NC_087350.1, read as the reverse complement.
TCTGCTGAACTCTTCCTATCAGCTTCTAGAAAGGAAAACTGGCCCAAGGTCACAGAGCATGTAAAGGGATGGACTGGGAACTGGAACTCCGATCTCTCACTTTTTCTTAATGTTAAAATCTGCTTCTGAGGGCTTTCAGCCACATTTTGTGCAAAGCCTGTATGTGAAATATTCCCTGCTCAAAATTTCAGGCCCCTAGATTTTTTTTTTTTTTTTTTATAAGGTAATCCCAGTTTACCAGAGACATGCTTTTGCTGCTTTCATCATTGCCTACCAAAGTCAAATTGCCAATATACAATTAAGGAGGGCTGGTGGTACAACGGAAACCCTGGGGGCATAGTGGTTAAGTGCTACGGCTGCTAACCAGAAGGTCAGCAGTTCGAATCTACCAGGTGCTCCTTGGAAACTCTATGGGGCAGTTGTACTCTGTCCTACAGGGTCGCTATGACTCAGAATCGACTCGATGGCCCTGGTTTTTTTTTTACTGTGGTACAACAGCTAAGCGCCCGGCTGCTAATCAAAAGGTTGGTAGTTTGAACCAGAGCTTTGCATTTCTAACAAGTTCCCAGGAAGTTATGCCTAAGAATCACCTATAACTTCCTGGGAACTTGTTAGAAATGCAAATCTCAGCAGGGGTTGGAACCGAAGGAATGAATGTGTTCTAAGCCCTGGTTTGAACCCACCCAGCAGCTCCACAGGAGAAAGACCTGATAATTTGCTCCTGTAAAGGTTACAGCCTAGAAAACCCTGTGGGGCAGTCCTACTCTGTCATATGGGGTCACTATGAGTCAAAAATTAACTCCATGGCACCTAACAACAAGAACGACATGTAAAGAGTTAGGGTTTTTTTTTTTTTTCCCCAGATACTTTTATACTCTTTGTGGCACTTGATTATCACGGTAGTCTTATAAGTTGTATTTTCCACTGTACAATTATATTAACCAGCTTTGGTTTAGTACATTCCAATTTTTTGTTCATGATTTTATCCAACCCTTATATTTGTTTCACAGTGCAGGCTGGGCTTTATCATACCATTTAACAGATAGGAACCTGAGGCTCAAAGAAAAGTAGCTTGTCCTACTTTAAATACCAGAATTTTCACTTACTACTTTGGGTTTTTTACTTTGGGCAAATGATTGCCCCTTTCTGAGCCTCGGAAACCCTGGTGGCGTAGTGGTTAAGTGCTACGGCTGCTAACCAAGAGGTTGGCAGTTTGAGTCTGCCAGGCGCTCCTTGGAAACTCTATGGGGCAGTTCTACTCTGTCCTATGGGGTCGCTATGAGTCGGAATCGACTCGACAGCAGTAGGTTTGGTGGGTTGGTTTTTTCTGAGCCTCAGTTTCCCCATCTGTAAAAGGGCACCTATCTTACAGAGTTCTCAAAAGGATTCAGTGTTTTCCTGTTTGGAAAATACTTAGAACATTGCCTGGTCCAAGTACCCTCACCCTCCTAGCCTCAAAGGAACTGCTATGATGACAACCATGATGGTTTTGATATAAGTTATCACAAAGCTAGCAAGAAGCAGAACTACAACTTGAACTTGAATCTTCTGCTTCTCAAATCCAGTGATTTTCCCCTGCACTGGACTACCTCTCTGAAAATTATTGCCTCAGACTCAAACCACCTGTGCTCACAGCTTCTCTTTTTCTCTCTCAGGTCACCCCCTTCCCTATGTCCTGTGACCTACAAGGTGACTGTGCTTGTCGGGACCCCCAGGCCCAAGAACACAGCCGGAAAGACCTCCGGGGATACAGCCATGGCTAAGGAAGGACAAGGAGTTGTCCAAGCATTCCCAACGCCAGGACCTGCATCCCTTTGGTATTGATTTCACAGTCAGCTGCTCAATGGAATGGCCTCTCCACACCAGGGATCCTTAGCACCCAACCGGTCTGCCTTTAATTTCACCCAGGAAGGACTCACAGTGAGGCAGATGAACCAAGTCTTGCCATGTTCAATGATGGAATGGAATCCCATCCCAAAGTCTTAGAGGGACTGCAAATACAACATGCAGTCACAGAGCCTCCTAAAATTCTAAGCATTTGTCACACGACCACAGCAAGGAACCTGTTCTGTAGCTAGGAGTGTGCACATCTGTGGTTAGAACACATGCATGCATACACACCCATACAAACATTTGTATAAGGGCAGTTTTGGAGACTGAGCAGAGAGGGACTGGAACAAAAACCAGTCTTTCCTTTCCCAAGCTCTTACCCAATACTGTCCTTGGGGGAAAGAGGTTGCAGAAACTGCAAGCGTTAAGATGCCAAGATAGCTCGCACCCTGAGGCTTGGAATATGTAGGGCATGCACACTTGTGCAGTCTTTTGGGATTGGAAACTAAATGGTCTCTGGCCACCTACTTTCTAGGAAACTAGGATCCAGGAAGAGGTAAAGAATCCAAGGTATGCAAAGTCCCCCAATTCTTCCTCTGCCATAGGGATTTTACCCCAACTCCCAGGTTCGAGGCCAAGCTGGAAAAGGCTTAGGATTGGAATGTCAAGGTGTTATACCAGCCCCCTGCTTGAGGCTTGAGGTCATATTATCCCTCCAGAACCCGTCTGTTCTCTGAATCTTGCCCTGGGACCACATTTGCTGCTACTTTTCCTGCTGCTCTATCCTATACATTGAGTATCCCAAGATGGTAGGACTAGGTTAGGAAAAACCCCACACAACCAAAAAGTCTGCCTTAAAAGTGACCCACATTCTTCCACAGCTCCTCACCTCTTAGTCTTTCTGTAAAAGAAAAACCCTCATTGGCCCATGTGGTGAGAACTTAAGTCCCCTATGGGTGGCTTCTTATCCTGGAAGGGAGTTGAGGGACTTAAGATGCTGGAACCCTCACTGAGAACCCAGAATGTCTAAGCCAGTGTTCAATTTTGTAATCAAGAAGAACAGTGTTAAATTCCTACAATGTTGGAGCCATCTAGAGACTGTTGGAATTGTAGGGATTCTTAGGTTATTATTCTTATCCCAGCTTTCCTAGCCCACCAGGCTAGAGTAGGCTTCAGTCCTGAGGACCTCACTGTTGCCCTGAGTAAGTCAAATTCAGTCAAATTCTGGAGATAGAGGATTGTCTTGGATACAATCAGTCTAGATTGTGGCCTAGAGGGCCATCAGAGGGAAGTCAAAGACTTCACAGCCTCAGTCTCCAACAACCCATCATGGTCATTGTGTTTTTCATACAGTCTTTCTGCTATCACTATTCCCGTCCACACCTGTGACTGGGTGACCCTTCCTTCTCTCCCATGTTTAGCCTCCAGAAGTTAAGAGGAAATTAGTCAAATGTACATGGAAGCCCCCAGTTCTTTTGGAACCCCTTTGCCTTGGTGGCATACTGGTTAAGAGCTAAAGCATGCTACAGCTGCTAACCAAAAGGTCAGCAATTCAAATCCACGAGGCACTCCTTGGAAACCCTATGGGGCAGTTCTACTCTGTCCTATAGAGTCGCTATGAGTAGGAATCAACTCAATGGCACTGGGTTTTTGGGTTGCCTCTTTTCAGTAGCCCTGTGGCATAGAGGTTAAGAACTCGGCTGCTAACCAAAAGGTTGGCAGTTCAAATCCACTGTTCGATCCTTGGAAACCCTATGAGGCAGTTCTACTTTGTTCTTTGGGGTTGCTATGAGTCAGAACTGGCTCAACAGCAATGGGTTTTTTGTCTCTTTCTAGCCAGTTTCCTGTCTACTCCCTTTGAGTTAATATTGGAAGAGATTAATACAGAATGAGTTGGAGAGAATGGTTAAATCTGCCATACTTTCTGAAACCTAGAGCTGGGAAAGTGAAGAGATGAGATGGTCTAAACTAGATGTATCACGTAAGGATTGCTGTAAATCAAATCATTTCAAGTCTGAATGAAGACAAACAACAAAAAAAAACGCAATCTAGCATAGGAATGAGAATGATCAGGCACGTATGTTGCTCCTCCTTATTCCTGCATCCAAAGCAGACATTGTTCATCAGTCATGGCCCTTTATACTGTGGGGTCCAAAAATAACTTAAGAAACCTTCTTCTTATATCACACTCAATAGCAATTACATGTTTATCAACAACACTTGAAAAGACATCTATTGGCCATATCAGGGTGTTTTTCACACAGATGCCCACAGACAAGGAAGCAGTGTTTAGGTAGTGGACATGGCTTGTACCTTATTACAAAGTCTGAGACTGGGTTCCAGAATGGAGAGGCTGCCACCACTGTTAAGGCCAGGATCAAATCCTTTATGTTTCCTCCTTACAAATCTATATCTCATTTATTTTCAAGATTTCTTTTCTGTGATTACCAGGACCAATTCCTAGCAAAAATAAATAATAATAATATTTGAATCATGACCCCATGTTGGCACCTCTCTCCAGTGTCTTAGAACTCTTGCCAACTCTCAAAGCCCCTCTCTTGTCCTAGTCAGATTATCAACGTGTCTCCTCTGTAGTGTTAGCTGAGAAAGTTTGAGCTAAAAAAAGATGGCAGTGTCAGCCCTCTGAGTGGTTTAATTACACCAATAAGTAATGCAAAAAGCTTTGAAGACCCAAAGATTACATCACAAAAGGTGGGGTTGCAGGAACCACAGAAGAACCTCACAGCCTTCCCTGAAATCAGTCCTCATCCTCTTTCTTCATTCACTCTCACCCTGGTCCATCCCCACACTCCCCCAGCTCAGTGATCTTTCCTGGAGTCTGACTTCTATCTTCAGACTCACAGATTGAGTTAAGTACTTCTAAGTAAAGACCCACCCAGTCTCCTGACCATCATTCAAACCTATTAACCACAAATTGATGTTTGCCAAGGATATTAGGCAAGAGGGACTACTTGATTCATGGCTAGCCCCATGCCGACATGGAAGATGTAATTAATAGGTCCGTATCAAACTTCAGTGGAGGAAAGTCAGCTCTATTCGTGCAATGCACTGATTCCCAGTTTTGGTTTCTTTTCTGGGAATAAACTTATTGTCGCATCCCTTCAATCACCTTCAGTTTAGGACATTAGAGTACTCACAAGGAGGCAGCACTGAAGTTCAGGGGCCCTAAACACTTGGGATTCTGGGTCTGAAGAAGTATTAGCCCACTAGCAGCAAGAAAGAAAACATAAGATGGACAGTCCTCTAAACTCCGTCTTGGGAAGCATTTCCAAGCCAAACCCTAACTGCCTGCCCAGAGGACTTGTATTATCCCCAGTTCTGTGCCAACAACCTTTTAAGGGAAAACAGTCCTTGGGAAGTTAATTTTAGTGGATAAATTGGGGTGTTAAGGGGGGAGAGATCACCCATCATAAATAATAGGACTTTGAAGATGGAAGGTACCAGCTGCTACTCCTGGCTTCAGCATATTAAGTCGCTGCCTAGACAGTTCTCTTGGTCTTATTCCCACCTTGGCCAATGCTTAAATGCTGTTTGTTGAAAATAATCCTAAGAGACAGACTTTAGCTACCTCCCTTCCATGTTCGATTTAACTTGGTTTTAACTGTCAATTTGTTATAGGTCTTACCTGTGTTTTAAAAAAGGAAAAGAAAGGAAGGAAATGGAAAGGTGAGGAAAGAAAAGAAAGGAAGGAAACCATAAAGTCAAGTTATAAGTTTTGAGAGTTGTTTTTTTTTTTTTCTGGAACTACTTCAAGTGGGAAAATAAAATGAATAAATTGATAGTGACAAAGCTGTACAGATAGAGATCAATAGAAGACAAGGAGATAAAATGGAAATAAAAATGCATGATTAAAAACTAAGAGAAAAAGAAAACTATTTTTGTGTTTCCTAAAGGAACTTGTTCATCCTACGGACTGAGTAGGTAGATGGAATCATAAAGATTTCCCTAGGAGACATAGAGTGGGATTTTATAATGCTGCCATTTTCTGTACATCGTAGTAGGTCCAGGAAATAAGTCATTTTCTCCCTTGATATGTTGTGGTTGGGGGAGTGTTTTTGTTGATTTGTTTGTTGGCAATCAGTGGTAGTAGGGATTGGGAGGGCTTGATGTTGGTTTTACCAAATATTAAGGGGACATAGCATATCGTCGTGCTTTTCACATTATAAAATGTTTGTATTTACCAGTATAACACTGGGCTTTATAAAGACTGCACTCAGAATCACACTGCACAGTCCAGTTGCCTAAAAAGCTGCTACATGACCAGACAGGTAATTCCAGTGGGTTTTGAGAAAATAAAATAGACCATACCAAACCAAATAACAAACAAAAACATGAAAACTAAATAGTAAACAAATCAAAGACTGTACTTTTAACTTATTAAAATGTTGCCAAATTGTTACCAACAGTTTGATTTTTTAAAGAAATAAATAATAGCCAAGAGAGGAATGATGTCCCTCGATTAACAGAACCTAGAATTCTTGATTCCAAGCAGCAATTTATTTGCTCAGTGATCTTGAACAAGTCATCACATTGCCTCTCCATTTGCCCCCGTTTCTCTAGCTACAAAATGGGGATAATAATACTTACCTACCTCACAGTGGGAGGGCAAGGGATTGTGAGGTCCTGAGGTTTTAAATGGGCTATGGCAATCTGCAAGAGCCAAGGCTTGACACAAAGTCCATGGATTATTTTTCAAGAACACACAGGCCCATTGACCATTTAAGAAAGAGAGGGAGTGCTTGTTTGCTATCTGAAGTAATAAAGCTGGAGCTCCTGGGTTATCCTCCACCTTAAGAGAGAGGCCTGTGTTTGGGAATATTTCATGTTTTTGGTAAATTGGAATTTGTTCTTTCCCTTGTTTTGGCCTTGACCAGTTCTATAATTTCATTAAAGGACAATTACTCCCCACAGTGTAAAAGTCAGCTTACTGTTGTCTACTGGAGACTTCAGATCATTTCTACCTGTACAAAGGAAGGGAGTCCCTAAAATCCCTACTTCAGCAAACACTTCACTTCTCAGACTTAAAATGCCACATTGAGTGTTCCATTCAAAGAATAGGTACCCATCCAGATGGGAAATTCTGAGTGCAGACAACTCGGGGCTTCTTAAACTACACACCAGCAGTCAGTGAGGAGAATTCTGAACAATTATTGAGTTGCTTTCTTGGGTCTCTATAATCAATAACCTGTCTGCAGATACCTATCTATATAAAGATATTATATATATAAATATAAATTTACATATATATGCACATGTATATATTGTTGTACATATATGTGTGTATATATATACTTAAATGTAATATTTACAAAATAAAACTGTGATCTCGTCTAGAGAAAATGTATTCATATTACAAACTGCTCTTCCATATTTATGTATCATATTATACCTTTTTATTATTGTTATAATTATTATGGGTATTTCTAATTATTATGTTGTAGAAACCTGTTTGGCACCTTTTGGAAACTACCAAAAAAATGACTCTCCATTGAAGTGCTTAAAATCTGTTCTCATGAGAATTCTAGTGGCCTACTGTAAAAAAGAAAAAAAAATTAAAAAAAAGGAAGAACACAATCTAAACACCAAAAATAAAACATGATTCCAATCTTTTTTCTGTACCTCACGTGCATAAATTTGCTGCTCCTATTTTGGGTTTTTATTTTTTCCTGTTTATGTATTTTTATGGATCTAAGTTAAGTCTTTCAGCAATATATAAAAAATGTAAATAGTAAACTTTATTTATTAAGAATGTCATCTTTTTTAATTTATATTTACACAATTGTTCATCTAATTTATTTTTTCTATACGGTTTTAAATACTCAGACATATTTTGCTGTTCATGATATTTTTATCCTGTTCTTGTGGATTTGTTTTTCCATACTGTTTTCTCTGGTCTCAATTACAGGTTGGATCTCACAAAAAAAATAATGTCAAAGACAGAAATATTTTGCCACTGTTGATTACTATACCTTAAAGTTCTATATTATGAAAATATATAATAGCTTGTATGCTTCAATGTGTAGTGGTCTGGTTTTTGTCTGTTACGGAACTCTAAGGGACTCTGGTATATACACACCGAAGTGGAAGAGAACCTCAGGGCCTAGGTAACACAGAAGTGAACCCAATATATGGTCAGTCCTCTACATAATTAAGTCCTGAAAAACATCTCTATTTTGCATAAGTAAAAATTGAAAAATATTTTTAAATTCTCTAAGAGAGTTCAGTTTTCAGGGGACTAAGACATACATCATTTCCAATTATACATTCCCTTTTGAACAAAATCTTCAACAACGTACTTTCACAGTATTTATTTTTTTCTTCATAGTTGAATACTCAGCCAGCCAGCTCATCAACTGAACATAAAAAAAAAAAACTGATAATTAAGATGTTGCTGCTTTTTTTCAATCTAACATATCTCATCTTTCATGATGTAGCAGCTGCATGATCCTTGGCAAGTTATTTAATTGTTTTAGGCTTCAGTTTTCCTGTCTATAAAATGGCAATAATAAAAGTACCCACCCCCTCAGGTTGCTGCTAAGATTACATGAGATAAATATGTAAAGTGTTTAGAATATATTAGCTCTTATTGTGTTTATCATGACAAGCATTAACATACTTTTTTTTCTGATTTCTACCCATTTTTATAAAAGCGTAAAAACAAGATGCACAAAAGTATCCAGGTGTTTGCACAAGCATTGCCATGGAGTTGTTAGTTCATGCACGCTGAGCTGGTGGCTGACAATCCCACAGTAAGGCAACTCAAAATGTGTGTTTGCTGATACTTGACAATTTGAAGTCTGCACAAAAAGGCAGTTTGGGGACATGGAGGTGAATCATATATAGCGGAAGTCAAACTATCCACAGCAAATTTTTAGACTTTTTACAAATATAACCCACTGGTAGACATAAGAGAGGTCACCAAAAAGAAAAAAATCATTGTTAAATTCTGCCAGACAACTATTTCTTTCAAAAGTAACATAAATGATTGAAGGGAATATTTTTGTTTTCCTCACATCTAATCAAGTCACTGTGAAGACTGAGATAAGATTTAGAGAACGGGTTCATGAAAAAAGCCCAGTATTTTTTAACTAGATTAAGAGAGAGAGTCTTAATATGGCTTTTTTTTTTTTTTCCCTGCTTCGTTTTATCTGCAGAAACAATGTCATGGGACAGAGCATTGTCTCTCTCAGAACACAGACTCCCTCAGTTCTCATGTCCTTCCTTCTCCAACTCTAATACATACACCTGCATGCATGCACACACACACACACATGCACACACAATGCACACACGCACACACACAGAGTAGTTGGAAAGGTCACTGGACTTTAGTTGCCTAGTCTGTCAAATGGAAAAACTCCTTACACTTCAAAGTGGCAGAAATGTTCAGCATTCGGATCTATTTGTATATGTCATCCAAGTTTGTCTAATTAAGGAAAATACTATCAAAGTTTAAAGGGGGGGCAGGCATTATATCATGCTATGGTGGCTTTGGTAAACCTATCCAGTTCTTAACTTTCAATACCAAAAATAAGAAACTAGGGAAAAAAACATAGCCTCTCTGGCCCCCAACTCAGAAGAAAGCAAAGTTTCTTTGTGTGATTGTTTTAAACTCTCTGAAGGAATGAGGTTTGGGGTAAAAAAGAGCAGTGATTGTACAGAGGCATGAGCTAGGGATCCAGGGAAGCAGGTCCAAGTACTGTCTGCCACCGTGACCTTGGGCAAGTCACTTACCTTTGCTAAGAGGAGCAGTTGGCAATGAGAAAAAGGCAGGAGAGTTTGTTTAAGGAAGGTGGATCAGCACCTAAGTTAAAAAAAAAAAAAAGCATGGCACTTCTAAGGAACTGAAAGAAAGACCTGTGCACTTAGAAAGTAAAGATAGAGCAATGATGTTCCAATAAAAGGATGGAAAAGTTATTAGGGGATGGAGCCTTCCATGGCCTCATAGGCCATAATAAAGAGGTTTTACCTCCTCAGCAATGTGGAGCTGTTGAAAGGTTTTAATGGAGATTAACATGGGCAGAGGTGGGATTGAGAAAGATCCCTCACTGGCAGCGTGAAGGAGAGCGGAAGGAGGTGAGAATAGATGTAGGAAGTTAAGAGGATATTGTGTAGTCCTGGAAAGCAATGATGGCGGACAGAGACGTTTTCCGTTCTGTTAAACGATGAGATTGAATGAAATGGTCTTTAGGGTCCCTAATGCTCTGTGATTCTAGAAACGCATTGCGTATCTCTGCTATTTACTTCCTGCGGATTTTTTTTTTTTTTAAATAATGAACTACCAGGGCAGGGAAATCTAGCTATTTTCTAAGACTTAAGCACCAGCTAGGCATCCCTGGGTGACGCGAATGGTTAAACACTCACTATAAACAGAAAAAAAGTGGAAGACCCTCAACGAGATGGACTGACACACTGGCTGCAACAATGGGCTCAAGCATAACAACGATTGTCAGCATGACAGGACCAGGCAGCGTACCGTTCCGTTCTGTGGTACATAGGGTCGTTATGGGTCGGAACCGACTCGAAGGCACTTAACAACAACAACACTAACAGAAAGGTTGGTGTCAAACCCACCCAGAGACACCTTGAAAGTAAGGCCTGGTGTTCTGCTTCCAAAAAGTCACAGCCTTGAAAACCCTCTGGAGCAGTTCTACTCTGCACACACAAGGTCGCTATGAATTGGATCGACGGCAACTGACAACCACAACAACAAGCACCAGCTGTCAGAAAATATAGAAACCTAAGACCACGTGGTCAGGTTGTACGATTGGAAGTTCAAGTAATATTCCTGATAGCTCCTTAGTAGTTTCATCATGATAAGGTCTCAAGTGAAAGGAAGGCTTTTGGAGAAGGGGCCAAAATGGAGTCAGATGGGATATGATATCATAGCCATTTACATGTTGTGTTTTCCTGGGCAGTTCTTTACTTCTTTGAGTTTCAGTAGCTTTATCTGTAAAATGTAGCTACTAAGGAAAATGTGCCTTAATTTAAGCAAAATACCTAGGAAGGTGCTGTCATACCATCATATAGTATGTGCTTAGAAGATGTTGATTGTTACTCCTTTGCCCTCCACTTCTCCACTCCACCTCTCCACCCCATCCCTGAGTAAATACGAGTCCACAGCCGCTGCACTCTGCAGACCTAGGTAAGAGGTGAGGGCACACAGTACACCCAGCCCCAGCTCCCCAGAGTTTACATGAAGGAAATGTACGTGCATCTCTTTTCCATCACCAAGACTAGGGCTCTACAATCCATTACATTTGATTCCATCTCTATGAAACTTGACAAATGTTAGTTACATGCCCCAGAGATTGAACAGGTCCAGACTGAAGACAAATACAAAATTAAAATCAGCATTATACTTCTTTCTGGCTTAGGCTATGAAAGGGTAACAATGACAGCAGTGGGTGAGAGGTCCATTAAGACATGGAAGTGGATCAGGTTCTCTTCTAATTCTTGCAAAAATACTGTGACACAGAAATCATTAGTCCCATTTTTAAGGAGCCGTGATAACGCAGTGGTTATTACTCAGCTGCTAACCAAAAGTTCAGCAATTGATACCCAGGAGCTGCTCCACGGGAGAAAAGACTTGGTGATCTGCTCGCATAAAAGTTTCAGCCTAGGAAGCTCTACAGGGCAGTTCTACTGTATCCTATAGGGTCCCTGCGAGTCAGAATCAACTTGAGGGCACACGAAAACAACAAAAGTCACATTTTTACAGAACTGAGGCTCAGAGTTGAAGTGGTTTTTTAATAGTGAGCATCCCCAAAAGCAAACCCCAGTCTCTTGCAGATTTAAACATTGTATTAACACTGGCTCTTCTTCTCATGATTATCTTGAGTCTGTCTGAGCCCAAAGAACCATTATTTAAATACTCCAAGGGGTGGAGTGACTGGTAGTGGTTGCCATGCTGGGTTGAGAAGGATTCTTAAGATGCACCCAGGCTCCAGGGGATAGGGTGATACAGCCTTGTGGAAGTCATCTCATTTCTCTGAACTTCAGTTTCCTCATCCTTAGCTGCCTAATATCGGAAGGGAAAGGACAGGGGCAATATGAATGATATATTTGCTTTTCTGTGTTTAGTACTATTTCTTCATTTGTAATGTGAGAAAATTGAAGGTTAGATTGGGGAGGAGATTCCCCAAGGTTACATATCATGGCAGCCACAAGCCCCACTTTGACCTTACTGTGGGAAAGATAACCCTTATAATAATCCTAAAAAAAAGCTACATTTACTGAGCAGTCATCTTATATCCTTTCTTTTTATTTAATTCCAGAAATAATGCTACAAGGAAAGCATCTTTAAGTCCACATTGGATGAGAATATTGAGGTCCACAGGTATGAGATACCTTGTCCTAGAGTGTATAGCTAATAAGTAGCAGAGTCAGGATTTCAACCCAGGCCTGTCTAATTTCCAAACCTCTGCTCTCTCGCTCTGTCTCTTTTCCTGTGCTATCTCTCTCCTTACCATAATATAAATGCTCAAAGGGTTTTGTTCCAGTATTCCCACTATTTAAAGGAAATCTTTTCTTCCTGGGTCTTGGTCTTCCCATTTTCAAAATGACTGTGTAAGATTTCTGATTTTTAAGGACCTCCCCAGCTCTTATTATTGGTGATTTTGTGAAGGGTAGTTTGGAAATTCTGGATATTAAGGGAGAGTTAACCTGAGGTGAAGTACAGTGGGGAGGGGGTTAAACCATTCTAGTTCACTTGGAGAGATACTGGCTTTGTGAGCATCATTTATGCTCTGTTTGGAAAGGAGTGTTGGTTTGTAGAATGAAGAAGCACACTCCACAGTGAGGGGAGCATGTGGGCCAGCATTTGAAGCACCTAGAAATGTTAAGTTTACTTACAGCTCACCTAGGTTCTACATGTCTTCTTTCTCATTGTTTAATTCCCATGTTCAATGCATATGGGCACTCAGCAAGAGAGGAGCGTGGAGAAGATATGAGAGGCTTCTTAGAGGGAGGAGCACTTGAGCTGAACCTTGAAGAATAAGGAGGATTTTAGAAAAGGGAAAGGAGGGTAGTATACCTAAGGAAATGACTGGTCCATTTGACGTTAGCACTCTATTATCTCCCTCATTTCATCTTCCTCCAAATGTATGAGGGACACAGAGGTGGTGATCTTGACAGGAGTTTGTCCATCAGGTAGGGTGCTCCCCTGTGTCTCTTTATATAAGCCTGTTTGGGCTTTCTCAGAAAAGGAGCAGCTCATTCTCCTCAATGTCATTGCAAGGAACACATTCTTTTCCAGGATTAAAAAAAAAAATATATATATATATATATATATATATATATATATAAAAGAAAAAATGTCAAGGTAACACAGACTACATGTAGAAAGGGAACTGACTAGGTGTCCCTTTTTCTCCAATTCCTGAAACATAATGGGTCTATCTATACACACTGTACACACACACACACACACACACACACACACACACACAAAATCTATCAGTACAGATCAAGGAAGGCACAATTCCCAAGGACCAATTTCAAACCCTCTTTCCAAGGGGCCAGACATAGATCTTAGTTTCTAGACTTAGAGCACCATCTAAGACTTAAGCTCAAACCTTGATTATTTCTCTTTCGCCAGCAGAATGGCTTTCCCTCCAGTTGTTACAATTTCTTCTCTGTGTTGATATTTTTAAAACATTTTCCAGGAAGCTCCCTGCCAAATACTTTCCTCTCAAACATCTGCAGTTCTCCTGTAAATCGTTTTAACACATACAAAGCATCAGTTGTTGGGACTCCACTCACCTGTAAATTTAGGTTGTCTTCCGAGCAGAGCCGGAGATTTGTAAACAGGCTTTCTTCTCGAAGGGTAGAGCAGACCAAATTTTAGCTTGCCTAAGCCCTTCATTATGGACTCTGCCTATCTTGCTGGGCTTGTCTCTTGCTTCTACTCCATCCACCACCTACCCACTCCTCACTTTACGCCCCTGCCAAATTGAACTTTTTTCAGTTGCCATTCCATGTCATGTCCTCTTAGTTTTGTGCTTTGGACTCAAGCTTTTCTCTCTACTTGGAACACTTTCCTTTATCTACACACAGCTCACTCCTATTCATTCTCTGAGTCTCAACTAAGATGCCATATTCATAATTATTATATATTACATTGACTGTAGCCTTGCTAAATTAAGTACTTTATACATATTCACTTATTTAATATATACACCAACATGCTGAGATAGATATAATTATCAGTATTCTCCTTTTACGAATGAAAAAATTGAGGCAATGAATTTTTAAGTAACTTTCCCAAAGTCATATGACTGCTAAAGGGTTCAAATCTAAATTTGAACTCAGGCCATCTGATTCTGAGCCCCTAAACATCATAATGCCTAATGACATCTCCTTGAAGCCTTCTTTGACCCCCACCAAGCCTCAGCAAGGTACCCTGTGAATTCCTACTAGTACCAGTACCTAATTCTTTCATAATTACCTTAACCATACTACACTGATTATCATTTGCTTCAGAAACACACAGAAGCTGCCTCTCATTCTACCTGTATCCCCTGGCTCACAGTAGGTCTTCCATGATTGTTTGAGGAACAAATGAATAAACTTGGATGAGGGCTGAGTTAAGTACCATTCATGAAGAAAACACATGCTAATCCAATTAGTGATATAAACTCCAGGCTGAGACTAAACTAATTATGAGAAAAAAGTTTTTCAGCACTTGAGAAATGTTTGCTAACACAAAAATCATGTGTCAACTAATCAGTTTTCCTCATTTGTTTATTAAAGCAGGTGCCCAAAGGATAATGAAGAACACCAAAGACATAAGATAATTATAAGCCCAAGAGACAGAAAGGGCCACATAAACCAAAGACTCCATCAGCCTGGGACTGGAAGAACTAGATGGTGCTAGCTACCACCACTGACTGCCCTGACAGGGAAGACAACAGAGAATCCCTGATGGAGCAGGAGAAAAGTGGGCTGTAGACCTCAAATTCTAGTAAAAGGCGAGACTTGATGGTCTGACTGAGACAGGAGGGACCCCAGAGAACACGGCCCCAGGATTCTTTGTTAGCCCCAAACTAAAACCATTCCTGAAGCTAATTCATCAGACAAAGATTAGACTGGACTGTAAGACATAAAATGATACTGGTGAGGAATGTGCTTCTTAGCTCAAGCAGACACATGAGACTATGTGGGCAGCTCCTGTCCCGAGAAGAGATGAGAAGGCAGAGGGGGACAGGAGCTGGTTGAAAGGACACGGGAAATACAGGGTGGAGAGGAGGAGTGTGCTGTTACATTACAGGGAGAGCAACTAGGGTCATATAACAATGTGTGCGTAAGTTTTTGTATGAGAAACTGACTTGAATTGTAAACTTTCACTTAAAGCACAATAAAAAGAAAAAGAAAACAACAACAACAAAAAAGCAGGTGCCCAAAGTATGCAAGAATATATATATTCCAACACTCACCATATTACAATTCCAACACTTACCACATTGCAATTGTCTATACTTTGGATAATGGGATCAAATATGGAGGAGTTTGTTTAATTGAAAGGCTAAATATTTTGAATTTTGATGCTGAATGGAGAACTGGGTAACCCAGAAGGCCATCCGAGCACAGGAGAAGGGGTAAGAATAAAGAAGACCACCCACCCACCCTGGAGGTCTAGTGGTTTTCAATTAGATGGTAAATCTCAGCCTCCACAGACTCAGTAACAAGAGATTACTAAACTAGGCTTGCCTCAGGCTAGGATGGGTGCTACAACCTGAACCTGAACCTGGGGCCAAAAGGTCCCAGTGCTGAGGCAAATGACTTCCTGGATTTACATGCCCTTCCTCTTCTTTTTAATTTTATTTTATTGTGCTTTATGTGAAAGTTTACAGCTCAAGTTAATTTCTCATGCAAAAATTTATACACATATTGTTTTTGATATTGGTTGCAATCCCCAAAATGTGACAGCATGCTTCTGCTTTTCACTTCGTGTTCCCTGTGTTCATTCATCCAGTTGCTGTCTTTTCCTGCCTTCTCATGTTGCCTTTGGACAGGAGTTGCCCATTTGGTGTCGTATATTCAATTGAACTAAGAAGCATGTTCCTCATGTATGTTACTGTTTGTTTTGTAGTTGTGTCTAATCTCTGTCTGAAAAGTGGTCTTTGGGAGTGGTTTCAGTTCTGTGTTGGCAGGGTATTTGAGGGCCACAGTCTCAGGGGCTCCTCCAATCTCTCTGGCAGATCTGTAAGTCTGATCTTTTATTGTGAATTTGAATTCTGTTCTACATTTTTTCTCCTATTCTGTCCAGGATTTTTCTCTTGTGGTCCCTGTCAGAGCAGTCGGTGGTGGTAGCCAAGCACAATCTAGTTCTTCTGGGCTCAGGCTGGTGGAGGCTATGGTTCATGTGGCCGTTAGTCCTTCAGGCTAATATTTTCCTTGTATCTTTGGTTTTCTTCATTTTCTTTTGCTCCGGACAGGATGGGACGAATAGATGCATCCTAGATGGCTGCTTGCAAGCTTTTAAGACCCCAGACGCTACTCATCAAATTGGGGTGTAGAACATTTTATGAACTATGTTATGCCAATTGACCTAGATGTCCCCCAAGACTATGGTCCCCAGCCCCCAGCCCCAGCAACTCGGTCCCTCAAGGTGTTTGGATGTGTCTAGGAAATGTCTATATGTTTGCTTTGGTCAGGTTTTGCTGACTTCCCCTGTATTGTATGCTGTCTTTCCCTTCACCAAATTGACACCTGTCTACTATCTAGTTAGTGATTCTGCCTCCCCCTTCCTCCCTCACCCCCAAAACCATCAAAGAATGCTTCTATGTACAAACCTTGTCTTGAGTTCTTCCAATAGTGGTCTCATACAGTATTTGTTCTTTTGTGACTGACTTATTTCACTCAGCATAATGCCCTCCAGATTCATCCATGTTGTGAGATATTTCATGGATTCATCATTGTTCCTTCTTGTTGTATAGTATTTCATTGTGTACATGCACCATAATTTGTTTATCCATTCATCTGTTGATGGGCATTTACGTTGTTTCCATCTTTTTGTTATTATGAAAAGTGCTGCAATGAACATGGGTGTGAATATGTTCATTCGTGTGACAGCTTTTATTTATCTAGGGTATATTCCTAGGAGTGAGATTGCTGAATCATAAGGTATTTCTATTTCTAGCTTTTAAAGAAGCGCCAAATCATTTTCCAAAGTGGTTGTACCATTTTACATTCTCACCAGCAGTGCATAAGAGTTCCAAACCCCCTGCAACCTCTCCAACGTTTGTTATATTGTGTTTTTTGGATTAGCATGCTCTTCCTCTTTTGACACTCTCAGGTTTTGAATGAAAAGGTCACTGGTTACCAATTTGCAGAGCTGGTGGTTAGCCAGACCCCTAGGCTTAGACTGGATCGCCCAGTGATGTCTGGATCTGGACCACCCAGACTTCTGATCTCTTGACTCACTTTTCCCAATCAGTTAGAAATTTGACTCCATTATTTTCAATTTTCACAGGTTTTCTGGTAAATCCACCCACTTTCCATTTCTTTCCCATACAAAGTTGGCCATTTTCCCTTTCTTCTTTCTTCTGCTTTTTTGCTTTCCTTCTTTGAGTTTTTGATTCCAGTTCAATTGGCCAGAAGGAAACCACAAAGTGAAAAGTGATAGTTTTTTCTGCTACCAGAATGGTACCTGACTGTACTTATGCTAAAGCCCAGTTTCCAGAAGGTAGCCTATATAGTTCTGAATGATCTAGCCTTGCATTGTCTAAAGCAGTAGCCACATATGGCTATTGATACCTGAAACATAATTGAGATGTGCTGTAAGTGGAAAATACACACAGCATTTCAAAGCCTTTATACCAAAAAAGAATCTAAAATACATCTGTGATGGTTAAGATTGTGTGTCAGCTTGGCTGGGCCATGATTCTCAGTGTTTATATGTGATCACCCCCATGATGGGATCAGCCACGAGTAGCCAAGTTTCCTTGAGCGTGTAGCCTGCATCCAAATATAAGTGCACGTTCTGGCTTTTGCTCTCTCTGGATTCTGCAGCCACCTTCTGTTCATCTGACCTGCAGTCCTTGGGAATTGAGCTAGCAGCTAACCTGCCGATCTTGGGATTCATCTATCTTCACAGCCTGTGAGCAAGAGTCCTGCTCTCCAACCTGCCAATCTTGGGTTCACCAGCCCCTGCAGCTACACGAATCAGAAGACACCTTGTGGTCTTGCCTGCTGGTCTTGGGATTCGTTGATATTCACAGCTTGTGAGCAAGAGCCCTGCTCTCCAACCTGCTGATCCTGAGTTGGCCAGGCCCGGCAGCTATGTGAATCAGGAAAAGCCTCTATCCTGATCTACAGACTTGGGATGTTCCAGCCTCTACAATCGTGTGAGCTGTTCCCTTGAGATAAATCTCTCCCTCTCTCTCTCTCTCTCTCTATATATATGCTTTACTGGTTTTGCTTCTCTAGAGAATCCAACCTAAGACAACATCATTAACAATTTTTTATATTGATCTCATGCCAAAATGATAACATGCTGGATATTTTGGGTTAATAAAATATATTATTAAATTAAATTTTATTTATTTTTTTTTATATTCCAAAATGTGGTACTAGAAAATTAAAATTTACATATGTGGCTTGCACTATATTTCTATTGGGCAGCACTCATTAAAAAAAAAAAAAATTAAAGCCACTATTTAATATCCAGCTACTCCTCCTCTCACAATCTATGATCCAGTCACACTGAATTCTTTTTAGGTTTTCTACCCTTCAAGCTTTCTCTCACTACCTAGCCTTTATATATCTGGGATATTCTTTCTTCCCCTCATCCCTCTTTACCTGCTTACTTTTAATTTATCATTTAGTCCAGAGTTTAGATATTACTTCCTTAGAGTAGTGTGGTATGTGTTCAGCCTCCCAAATTTGAGTTAGTGGCCCCTCCTCTAAGGCTTCATTATCCTCTCTGTTTCTATCCTTCACAGCATTGGTTAAGCTGTTGTAATTTATTATTTCTCCCCCTATGGACTGTAAACACCAAGAGAGAAGGAACTGTTACTATAAACGGTACAAAATAGGTGCTCAGTAAATACTTAAGGAAAGAATAAAGGAAACCAGAAAAACAAACCAAACCCATTGCTGTCAAGTTGACTCTGACTCATGGCAGCCCTATAGGACAGAGTAGGACTTCCCCATAGGGTTTCCAAGGCTGTAATCTTTACAGAAGCAGACTGTCACATCTTTCTGCCACAGGGAGGCTAATGGGTTTGAACCACCAACCTTTCAGTTAGCAGCTGAGTACTTAACCACTGTGTCACCGGGGCTCCTTAATAAAGGAAGGGAACTAATTTGTTCACACTGCATCAATCGCACATAGCCTTCTGGAACAGATATCCACAATCTATGGTCTTCTTTTTGTAAATAAAGTTTTATTGGAACACAATCGTGCTCATTCATTTACATAACATCTATGGCTACTCTTGTGCTACAGCAGCAAAAGTGAGTAGTTGCACAAAGGCTGTATAGCCCACAAAGCCTGAAATACTATATGTCCTTTTAAAGAAAAAGTTTGCTGATCCTTGCCCTATAAGATGGTACCCAAATCCTTCATGACATGTCCCTGCTTACCTGCCCAGCCTTATCCTACGGTTCTCCATCTGCAATATCTCTCCATTTTAGGTATGCTGAAACCTCCCATATTCTTTTGTTGCTATATTCCATCATCAGACCACACAGTAATTCTCATCACTCTCTATTATGTAGGTTTACATACAAACCTTTTTCCTCTAGACTGTGAACTGCTTAAGAGCAGGAGCAACTCATTTGTCTTAGTTGTCTATTGCCTCTATAACAGAAATACCAAAAATGAATGGCTTTAACAAACAGAAACTTATTCTCTCACAGTTTAGGAGGCTATAAATCCAAATTCAGGGCACTAGCTCCAGGGGAAGCCTTTCTGTCTCTGTTGGGTCTGGGGGAAGGTCGTTTTCATCAATATTCCACTGGTCTAGGAGCTTCTCAGCATAGGTACCCAGGTCTAAAGGAAACACTCCTCTCCCGGCTCTTCTATGTTGGTGGTATGAGATCCCTCTCCTCTCTGTTCAATTCACTCTCTTATATCTCAGAAGAGAATGACTGAAGATACAACCTAATCCTGTAGACTGAGCTCTGCCTTGTTAATACAGCTGCCTCTAATCCTGCCTGGTTAACATCATAGAGATTAGGATTTACAACACATAGGATAATCACATCAGATCACAAAATGGTGAACATCCACACAATACTGGGAATCACTGCCTAGCCAAGTTGACATACATTTTGGGGGAACACAATTCAATTCATAACACTATTCATTT
Organism: Loxodonta africana; assembly: GCF_030014295.1. Lineage (NCBI taxonomy): Eukaryota > Metazoa > Chordata > Mammalia > Proboscidea > Elephantidae > Loxodonta > Loxodonta africana. The sequence goes on along the minus strand of NC_087350.1, from coordinate 60,731,133 downwards.
AACAAATATTCATTGAGTACCTAAAATCAGGAAAGATGTACATCAGGGTTGTATCCTTTCACCATACTTATTCAATCTGTATGCTGAGCAAATAATCCAAGATGCTGGGCTATGTGAAGAAGAATGCAGCATCAGGACTGGAGAAAGTCTCATTTACACCCTGCATTATACAGATGACACAATCTTTCTTGCTGAAAGTGAAGAGGACTTGAAGCACTTACTGATGAAGATCAAAGACTACAGCCTTCAGTATGGATTACACCTCGACATAAAGAAAACAAAAATCCTCACAACTGGACCAATAAGCAACATCATGATAAATGAAGAAAAGATAGAAGTTGTCAAAGATTTAATTTTACTTGGATCCAGAATCAAAGCCCATGAAAGCAGGAGTCAACAAATGAAATGACATATTGCATTGAGCAAATTTGCTGAAAAGACCTCCTTAAAGTGTTAAAAAAGCAAAGAAGCCATTTTAAGGACTAAGGTGCTCCTGACCCAAGCCATGGTGTTTTCAATTGCCTCATATACATGTGCAAGCTGGACAGTGAATAAAGAAGACTGAAGAAGAATTGATGCCTTTGAATTGTGGTGTTGGCAAAGGATGTTGGATATATGAACTGCCAGAAGAACAAACAAATCTGTCTTGGAAGAAGTACAGCCAGAGTGCTCATTAGAAGCAAAGATGCTGAGACTTTGTCTCACACATTTGGACATGTGATCAGGAGAGACCAGTCCCTGGAGAAGGACATCATGCTTGGTAAAACAGAGGTCAGTAGAAAAGAGGAAGACTTTCAATGAGATGAATTGACACAGTGGATGTAACAATAGGCTCAAGCATAACAATGTTTGTGAGGATGGTGCAGGACCAGGCAGTGTTTCATTCTGTTGTACATAGCGTTGCTATACGTCAGAAGCGACTGGACAGCACCTAACAACAACAATACTATATTTGTAAAGTGCTTAGAACTGTGCCTGGCCCACAGTGAGTGCTCTTTAAGTGTTGCCTACCATTGTTATTAATGTCACTCTTACTATTATCACCACCTAAGCAAGGCATGTGACAATGCTAGCGGCCTCTTTGACAAAGTGGGGAAAATAATATCTATTTTGCCCACTTTGCTGTGGGAATCCGATTACAGACATCAGTGAGAGGACTTTTGTAACCTGTAAAGTGCTCTCCAGATGTGAGCCACGCTGATTATTATCACCCAGATGTTTGGGCCAAACCGCTGCAGACACATCTGTGAGGAGCAAACATCTGGAGGCCTGGCATTCCATCATCTCAGCCTCTGCCGCCCTTTCCCCTCCCTGCTCCAGTTCCTTTCCCCACGTAGCCCCTGCTCCCACTCGGGGGGCAGCCTGCCAGTTCCTGGGTTGCAGCAAGAAGAATAACATTCTTCCGTACTCTATCCAGTGTGGAAATTCCACTTCTTAGCAGTTTCCATCATGTCAGAGTTGCACTGAAGGTCCATTAAGGCTTCTTATGGGAAGGGAGGAGGGTATGGGGAGGGAGAAGGAACGGGAATCCCTTTTACTAGGATTTTTACTAGCACCCCTAGGAATTTTTCCATCCAGTCACCAATGCTCTAAGTGGGTCATGGCTACTGCTGGAATGTGATTTTTTTTTTAAAAATAGGCCAATAGCAAAAGAATGATCCATTGAATCAAAGCACACATCCATTGTATTTTTCCCCCCCAACCATTTTTCTTCTTTACTTTCCCAAACACAAAAGTGTCTGGGATAATTCTCAAAGGAGTTTTGGACTTGAAGCTGAGATCAACTTGTAGGGAGTCCCCAAAAGTAAGTCAGTTCAGTTCAATACATATTTATTTAGCCTTAACCTTGTGCCAGGCACGGTGATCAGCACTAGAGGGCCAGAAGAGAATGGAGCACTGTGCTGTCCTCAGAGATTGTATGGCCTTTGGAGCAAACAGTCAAAACCCAGAGTTTTCCATCACATGGTAGGCCTGGAGTCCCTGGATGATACAAACAGTTCAATACTCTACTGCTAACCAAAAAGTTGGTGATCCAGTCCACCCAAAGGCTCCTTAGGAAAAAGGCCGGTAATCTACTTCCGGAATATCAACCACTGAAAACCCTATAGAGTACAAGTCTACTCTGACACACAGGGGATTGTCATGAGTCAGAATTGACTAGACGGCAACTGGTTTTTGTTTTTTTACAGCAGGGCTAATATAGAAGTGATCCTTGGTACTTGGAAAGCTCAGAAGAGGTAGCAGATAGCCCACCTGTGTGCTGCCTAAGCCCAGCACATAATCAACTACAGGGTAGACTTTCGATAGGAATGTCATGAATGAGCAGATCAACCCTCTATCTGAGGGGTCAAGGAAAGCTTCCCAAAGAGTCTTCAATCGTTCTTAAATATACATGTCAGGGTTCACAGGTTCCAAGCGGCAGCAATGCAGTTGGCATAAAGGGACCTTATTGCAAGTGTTTGGGGCACTTGGCTCACAGCTTGAAAGGAAAGGCTGTTAAACAAGACTTGAAGCAGTTAGAAAGCCAGGCAGTTCAGAGGCTCAGTGGCAAGAAGATCTCAAAAATCATATCCAAGCTCTACAGCTAAAACTCCAACTATTTCTCTGTTCAAGATTCAGAGTCTTGGGAGTGAAACTCCAGCTGGCCACACTCATGCTATATACCTGGGTGATGAGAGGAATCATCTGGAGTGGGCAAATTTGACACTTTGAGTTCTACCAGGAATCCCTGTCTGGCACAAATAGTTAAGCAGTTGACTACTAACCAAAAGTTTGGAGGCTCAAACCCAGCCAGAGGTGCTTCAGAAGAAAGGCCTGGAGATCTGTTTCCAAAAGGCCACAGCCTTGAAAACCCTACAGAGTACAGTCTTACTCTACACACCTAGGGTCTCCAGGAGTCTGAATCAACTTGACCGCAACTGGTGGTTTTTTTCAAGGCCATACCCAACAGGGCAGAGGTGGTTCTCTATCCCCTCCCCTCAAAAAAATTCAGGATAGAGTTGGGAAGGAGTAGCTGTTGTTGAACTACGAAAAAAATTGCAACGGCCTGCTACAGCAAGAATTAAGTAGAAAAAATAACATGGCAAGAATACCCCGGCATATAGAAACATTATGAGCAAAGGTACAGAGGTCTGAAAAAAAATGAGGGATGGGCCAAGAATTTCAAGCAGGTTTGCATTACTTGGGTGTAAGGCATCAGACAAACAGTGGCCAGTTATAAACGGGAACAGAACATGGAGATGCCTAAACTTAATTCTGTACCATGGAATGGTTGGGATAATGAAGCTACAGAATGCAGTACCACCTCGGCCTCTGTCATTGCTGTTTGGAAATACTGGGTTGTTTATGCCCAGTGTAGAGGGCTGCAGTGTGTCCTGTGATGGTTACATCCCACTGACACTGGGATAAATAGATTAAACAAAGCCAAATACCATTAACCCAATTATAGATGTAATTGGGCCCTGAGCTTGGCCCATCCCCAACTTGAAGATTCACTTGGAGACTTAAAAGGAACAAGGGCAGAAAATGTCTGTGGCCCATGCCCTACGCCCACAGCCACCCATGGAAACCCTACTGCCCAATAATCACTCTTTGTTCTGTTTTTGTTTGTTAATTTTTGTTTTTAGTGCAAGCCCCAGTGTCTTATGTAACAGAACATGTGGCTGGGTGAGAAGATCTTTCTCCCCGAGGTTAAGTTTTGTTTTCTGGCACTAGTAGTGGTACCAAGGGAATAGACTAGAGAAAACTAAAGAAAAAGAAAACCACAAGCTCCCTTTATTGAGCACCTACTGTGTTCCAGGCTGTATGCCAGGCCCTTTCATATCCATAATCATATTTATAATGTCTTTCCCACAACATCCCAGCAAGTTAGGTTAATCTGGTGATTCCTGTTTTTCTGAGGAAAAAAATGACTTCCAGGTCTGTGAAATTTCCACGTTTGGACAAGCTGGGATTCGAATACAAGTTTGCCTGACTTCAGAGACTTATATTCCTTCCTTAGGATTACTCTATCTCTTAATAGCTCCTTCTGTGGGTGTTTTGTTCATTGTCACAGAGATCTGTGTCTCATTTTGGTTGTTTCTCAATTTTTATCTCTCTAGAGTCCTTGGAAGGAGCCCTGGTGGTACGGTGGTTAAGCACTCAACTGCTAACCTAAAGGTTGATGACTCAAACCAACCAGCTGCTCTGAGGAATAAAGATTTGGTCGTCTTCTGCTTCTGTTAAGATTATAGCCTTGGAAAACCTATGGGTCAGTTCTATCTTGTTCTATACGGTTGCTATGAGCCAGAATCGACTTCACAACAGTGGGTTTGTTTGTCTGCTTGTTTTTGGAAAGTCTCTGGGTGGCACAGTTAAGTGCTCAGAATCAAGCCATTCACTGAAATGCTGGCAGTTTGAACCTACCTAGGGGCACCTAGGAAGAAAGGCCTGGCAATCTCCTTACAAAAAGTTCACAACCATGAAAATCCCATGGAGCACAGTTCTACTTTGTAACACATGGAGTCGTCATGAGTCAGAATCAAATCAACAGCAACTGGTTAGTCATAGAAAGTTTAACACCCCCCCCAAAAAGCAGCCCTTCATAGGAGACAAAACAGCCTTCCCAGGCAATACTTCCCTTGTCTCTATTTTCTTGAACCCCAGTGAAGGAGTTTACTTCTTTAGCTGCATGCCTATCATTCCAATATCTGAAGATGGGATTTGGCCTCAGTGTAATTCCCACACAAACTCACAGACTCTTCATGCTTAGGCTGGAAGGGTCCTTAGAAATCACCCAGACTTTGCTTCTTCAACATAACATTCATCAAAGCCACCCTGGAAAACCTGTGAAAATGCAGATTCCTAGACCTCTGTCAATATCCACTCAATCTGAACCTCAAGGCATGGGACCTGGGAATCTGTAATTTTCTCGTTTCCAGGTCATTGGGATGGTCAGTCAACTCTAGAAAATACCTTTTCAGTTCAAATTAGATTGCATAAGAGATCAAGATCCAGAGAGGGGAATAAAGTTTCACAGCCAACCCATCATGGTTTTATTTTCCAGTCCCCGCATATACAGCCCCTCTAAGCATATGCTTCTTGCTTTGCCCCAGGAAGGCTGCTTGTTGACTGTGCAGTTGAATAGCTTGCAAGTGAGTGAAGAAACTACGTCACCCCTGATCATAAAACCTACTGAACCACAACCAGACTGGTATTTGTGCTGCAAAAGTGCCTGGGGAGGCTGGGCCTACTTGGCACTGGCCTTGCTTCCTGAGCTGAGGTAAGGCTTTCTTCCCTGCCTTTCCCTACCTGTCCCGGACATCAGGAAAGGGGATGGGCCCGGGGTTATTTCAGGGTCAGGAAAGCATCAGAGATAAAATTAGGGAATATTCCACTCTTGGTTCTGCCAGCTCCATGGCCTTGGGCAGGTACTTCCTCCTTTCTGGACCTCAGTCTCCCCATTTCTAAAATGGGAAATCGGCTTCTGGAGTGGTTATGAGAAATGACCTGTTTTGCAAAATGGGAGTGTGGGCAGCTATGTAACGTGTTGTGGGTGAATTGGGCCTGTGTCTTCTGAGGCACCTCTGGGTGGGTTTGAACCACCAACCTTTCTGGTAGTAGCCAAGCACTTAACCATTTGTGTCACCCAAGGAATCAGAAAATATGTGCTGATGTGGTACCTCATAGTTTCAAAACATTTTTATCTGAGTCTTCTAGAATGGGAATCATTATCTATACTTTATGGGTGAGGAAATTGAGACTGAGACTCGGATTTGGTTCTCCAGGCCAGAGAAGGCCTTTGGGCTTCTTTCCTTTGATCTCTAGACCCTTTTGAGTATGCCAATCCGCCTATTCACAGGACCGCTGGTAGCAACAGGTTTGGTTTGGTTTGGGTGATAACTAGATGAGATACTGCAATACTGCAATGAAAGTGCGTGACACAGCCTCTGGCCATGGATAGTGCTCAACAAATGGTCATTATTGCTCTTGTGGTGATCGAAGTGTGTCATTCTAATCTGAACTCCCAAGAGACATACCTCTGTGACCAAGAGGGAGAGTGCTGAGGACTTATATTTGAACAGACTTTTCTGGTTCCTGTGTAGACTGGCTCTTTCATTCCCTAGAAGATCCTCAGTGATCCTGTATTCACAGGCTGATTGGCATACTCAAAAGGGTCTAGAGGTCAAAGGAAAGACGCCCAAAGGCCTGCTCTGGCTTAGAGAACCAAATCCATGTCTCTGTCCCAGTTTCCTCATCCATAAAGTATAGATAATGATTCCATTCTAGAAGACTCAGATAAAAATGTTTCGAAACTATGTGGTACCGCATCAGCACACATTTTCTGAGTCCTTGGGTGACACAAATGGTTAAGTGCTTGGCTACTAGCAGAAAAGTTGATGGTTCAAACCCACCCAGAGGTGCCTCAGAAGACACGTGGCAATCTGCTCCCTCCAAAAGGTCACAGCCTTCAAAACCCTACGGATCGGTTCTACTCCGCACATTTGGGGTCACCATGAGTAAGAATTAACTCACCCAGCAAGTAACAACAACAACAATAACAACAGCCAGGTGGTTCAACCTGTCCTGAGCTCTGGAGACATAGAACATGACTCTGCCCAGGAGCTTACATCTTAGGGGAAGATAGACACCCTAAAGGAGCAATTAGAACTCAATGCTCAGTGGGCTACTTCTTCTCAGGAGTATGGGAACTGTGAGAGGTGAGAGGAGTCCCTAACCTGAATTTGAGGGGTTATGGACAGAACAGCTTTCCTGGAATAAGTAAAATGTCTCCTCCAGGAGTTTACTTTGTAAAAGTCAACATACTCTATAAATATATAGGATATGTAGGACATGCAGGATATATAAACCAAACGACAGAAACCCACTGCCCTAGAGTCGATTTTGACTCATAGCGACTCTACAGGACGGAGTAGAACTGCCGCATAGGTTTCCAGGCAGTGGCTGGTGGATTCGAACTGCGAACATTTTGGTTAGCATTCTGGGCTCTTAAGCACTATGCCATCTGGGCTCCCCAGGGTATATAGGAGATATATATATAGAGGGGCCCTGAGGACTTGAGAATCCTAGAATATTAGAGCTGAAGGTTCCTCAGTAAAGTCCTGGTCCAGCCAACCTGTTTATGAAGGGACCTTGAGGGCAAGACTGGGGAGAGACTGCCTCAGGATCCCACAGGTGTAAATGTCAGAGCCAGGCCCAGAATCTGAATTCATAACTTCCCATTTGGGGCACTCTTGCTATCTGAACTGACAACCTCCCCAGCTCCTCTCTCTCCTTTCTCTCTCTTTGTCACACATGCCCGCTTGTCCAGCAGAGCACACCTGTGGCCCTGCACCCTCCCCTATTGCCAACTCTTGTAAAACAGGAAAACAGAGCAGCTTGGCTTCGGTTATAACATGTACGAACACATGGAGCAAAGTTTCCAAAGGGAGACAGACAGTGAGTGCCTTTCAGGGTCTGGCAGTTTTATGGGTAGAGGCCAATTAAAAAACACACCCCCACACAAAGCCCGTGGGTTTTGTTTGGCTGCGGCCGTGTCTCCAGGCTCCATGCACCCTGCATTGATTGCACAAATTGGAAGGCCCACTGTTTTCAAGGGATCCTGGGCATTCATGGTGCTGCCTGGGGGTCTTCCCTCAGGGTCCCCTTATTTTAGGCATCAAGCTCAATTTTCCTGAGCGTTGGCTATGAGTTAGCTCCAGTGCAAGCTCCAGGGTACAGAGAGAGTCTTAACCATACTATGCCCTTGCGCTGCTCACAGTCCTGTGAGAGAGGATGACTTTGAGGAAAGTGCTAGAATGGAGGCAGGGAGTCCCCACTGTGAGATCCTTAAGGAAAGAATTACCAGCTCCCTCTGATAAAAGACAAAAAGCCTCAGGGAGCCAGTGAGTGGCATTTGAGCTGGATCTGCCCAAGTGGATTGGGCAATCCTGGCAGAGGGACCAGCACATGCAAAGGCTGAGAGTGGAGGAGTGAAAGGCGATTGATGAGATTTTTCAGTGTGGCTGCAAAGTAGAGTGTTCAGTGCAAGAGTGACAACAACTAACATGTATGTAGTAGTTGTTATGTAACAAATGCTCTTCTAAGGATCTAACATATATTGACCCATTTGATAGATGCTTCTTAGAAGAAATACAACCAGAAATGTTCTTTAGAAATAAGGATAGCAAGACTTACTTTATACACATCATCAGGAAAGACCAATTGGTAGAAAAGGATATAATGTTTGGTAGAGGGTCAGCGAAAACAAGAAAAACCTTCAATGAGATTGATAGAAACAATAGCCACAACAATGGACTCAAACATACCGATGATCATGAAGATGGTACAGGACTGGGTAAGGTTTTGTTCTGTTATACATGAGGTCACCATAAGTTGGGGCTGAATTGATGGAAACTAAAAACTATCTCTCCTCCCCTCCATGCCCCCGCCACCATACACAGTTGGAAGAGGAGAAATGGAGAGGTTAAGTCACTTGCCCAGGGTGGTTGGACCCTTAGCAACCAGTGGCTTTTGTGGCCATGGCGAGGACCAGGGTTTTCTCTAGGGCTGTAGAGTTTGTTATGGATGTAGTGTTACTGAAATAGCTGGGAGTCAAGGATCCCCAGTTCTTTGTCATCTCTGCACCAACCTGGTTGAGACCCTGATCTTTTCTAGGCATAAGTGTGCCAAATGGAGTCAATCATCCTGTCCTTGTCAACCTCAAGTAGAGGTTGTACAGATAAAAGGAGAGAGAAGTGAAAAGCGTTCTTTGTACATGAGACATCATCTGATATGATGATGTCCTTGACACCTACATCTCCCCCAGAGTGGTGAGGGCACATAGAGTGTGAATGGCTTACTCAAAGTCACACAGCCAATTTACTATTAGTGGCAAGGCTAGAAGCCAGGGCTCCCAGCCCCTGGAGGCAACAGAGTATAGTAGCTAAAACCACTGACTCTGGAGTCAGACTACATATGGATTAAAATTTTGGTTTTGCCACTTACTAGTTGTCTGAGAGGAGCCCTGGTAGCGCAGTGGTTAAGTGCTCAGCTGCTAACTGAAAGGCTGGTAGTTCGAACCCACCCAGCAGCTCTGAGGGAGAAAGACCCGGAGATCTGCTCCTATAAAGATTTTAGCCTAGAAAACCCTATGGGGCAGTTCTACTCTGTCACTTGGAGTCACCATGACTCAACCACACCTAACAAAAACACAAGAGCTGTCTGAGACCAGGAAGTTGCTAAGTTCTCTGAGGCTCAATTACCACACCTCTAAAATGTGGACAATGATGCATACCTCGCAGAGTTGGGAGGAATGTAGGAAAAGATATATGTAAAGAATCTGGCACGTGGTAAGCAATCAATCAATTAAATGATAACAGTGATGAAAAAGAAGAATATGAATCCAGCACTCTTTCCAAAAGTCCAGTGCTTTACTCTTCCATAAGGTTCTACACTGGCTTTACACAAGCCCTTCACTGCGGATCATATACCTACATTTGGAAGTCATTGCACAATTCTGCATATTCACACACTGGTCTGTACGTGGTTTCCACATATAGCCAAATGATTTTCTTGGGTCTCTTATGTTCTGATTACTGTATCTGCATAATGGAAATCATGCCTCATCCTTGAACTGTCCATTGAGCCCATGTGATAAATCATCCTCATCATACCCCAGCTAGTTCTATTCATCTGACACTCAGACATCAGAGGGAAAAGAAGATCCAAGCCACAAGGCCTCTTAGTTCACAAGTCCTGTTGAGTGTGTCTCCTTAACATCTCTCAGATCCAGACTCAACACTGCATTGGACTTAGCTCAAACTTCCTCATCTCCCTCCTCTTAAGAACACGTGTAATCTCCTACTTAGTCTCCATCCCACCACCTCTCTCCCTTCTCCCAGCCTCCTACTTTGCAGCCAGAGGTCTCTTTTTAAAATGCACATATGCCCATGCCAATCCTATGCTTTCCATCCAGTGGCTCCCAATGGTTAATATAGTTTCACTCTGCCAAACTCTCCAGACACACCTCCATCTCCCCTCCTACACCAGTTGCTCACCATTCCTCAAACATGTTATACTCTTTCAGGTTCATATAGGCTGGTCTCTGCCTATAAGCCTCTTTCTCTACATCCTTCTACTATAAAAGCTTTCCTAATGACTCATCTCCCAATGGCAGAGTTCCCTACATCCATCCTGTCTTATGCAAATAAAAGTGATTAGAAAAGATATTTATTGAGAGCTTTTGTCTTCCAAGCACTCAATAACTTTACATATATTGTCTAATTTAATCTCCCCTACAGCTCTTTGGGAAACCCTGGTGGTGTTGTGTTTAAGGGTTCAGTTCCACTGCTAACCAAAAGTTGGCAGTTCAAATCTATCAGGCACTCCTTGGAAACCCTATGGGGCAATTCTACTCTATCCTATAGGGCTGCTATGAGTTGGAATCGACTCCAGAGCAATAGGTTTGCTTTGTTTTGTTTTTTAACAGCTCTTTGAGGTGGTATATTTATCTCCTATTATAGAAGAGGAGCAGGTGCCCTGGTGGCACAGTGGTTAAAGCACCTGGCTGCTAGCCTAAAGGTTGACCAATTATGAGTCAAAATCCACTCGATAACAAGTTTTTTTTTTTTTCTTTTGGACAGATGAGGAAAATGAGCCTTAGGGAGATTAAGCTAATCTGGCCAGGCAACCTGAGCTTCTTCATTGGCAAAACCTGTTGAGTTTGCCTTCTAAATTTCTCTCAGGGTCCAGCCCCTCCTCACTGTAAATGGCACAGCCAATATTTAAACCCAGATTGGCTTGATTCCAAAGTGTCTGATTTTATCACACAGTAGTATTTAGTTAGCTCAGTTCTAGAAGTTCCTTAAGGGCAGGAGCTGAGTCCTGTTCATCCCAGCACCTCAACCTGGAAATCAATACTCAAGCATTGATTGGCAGTTAGAGAGACTTAGCTTTTGACTTAACACAGGTGGGTGGATTGCACCCATTTCCCTGGGAGGTAAAAAGCACGGTGCTCACCAGTTTGGATTACTTAGTCTGGTTTAGATTTCAGTATCTCAGTATTATTATTTACTAGCTACAGAATTTGGGTAGGTTATTCAACCTGTCCAAATCTCAGTTCCTTTAGTTCTAAAATGGTAATCACAGTAGTTCTCAGCTGCTTTGAGGGTACAATGAGATAAGCAGGGAGAGTCACTGATACACTGATATGGAAGGATTTCCTAAATGATAATTATTAACATTTATCTACATTCCACTCTTTAGCATGAAGCCTGCCTAGAGAGGAAAGGTTTTGACCATACAGAAGGAGAAGGTCAGCTAGGGGTGGCTTCCTGTGCACTCTTAACAGACACCTCTGTTGTTCACAACTTTTTTATCCTGTGGTGAAGACCACATCAACAATTGTGTCCTTGCCAGCATAGTGGGGTGTGAGCCCCCGTGGAACTTTCTGTGGCAGCACATGAAGCAATCCAGCATGCAGAGCCCAGGGCGCTGGACCCAGCAGCCTTATTTGCACTTCAAGAATTTTTCTTTTTCTTTTTCCAATGAAACATCTTAACAAATATTGGTCTAACCTCCTTTCCTGCCATGGCAGAGCACACACACACACACCTGTCTCACCAAGCTTCTGGCTTCTAACTCTTGCGAGCCTTAGGATGGCTAGGAAGGGCTACAAGCTCCACAGTGTCAGGAAAGGGAGGTCAAAACCAGAGGGGTATGCACAGGAGACAAGTGTGGGGACAGCTATCCAGAGGCCACGACTGTTTCTAAGAGCCACAGGGAAGACCACACACTTCTCCTTTGGGCTCTTGCTATCACTTTAAGTTCCACCACCATGGCTACTTCTCTCTGAGTCAATTTTTTATACCATTTTATAGTTCGTATATTTCACAGGGTTAGTGATTAATTTCTTCTTTAAATCAGGATTCCCTAGGCCTGTCCTAGCCAAGTTTTCCAGCCATCACCCCAAGACTCATAGCGTTATACATACTGTCTCTATTAGGAGAAAAACAATAACAACAACAACTATATATCACACTGGGTAAATATAGCCACTATGTCACTTAAGCTGCACAACAACCCCACAAGGTGGAACTACCATTGACTCCATTTTGTTGATGAGGAGACCGAGGTTGAAAGATCAAGTTACTTATTCAAGACTAATAACCACTAGTAAGTGGTGGAAGAGCCAGGATTCAAACTTAATCATGCTCAGATCACATCTCCAGCACATTGGGGAGTTTAATTTCTACAACTGTTGAGCTAATCTTTTTTTCTCAGTTTGGGGCAAGACAATTAACAGCTATAGCAATGGGATGACTCTGTAAAGACCCAGGACCCAGGGTTCAGGAAGGGGTATACAATGACAAGCACTTCAAACAGGGCTTGCCATATGATAAGAACTCAATGAATGGTAACTCTGTTTTATTTGCTTATTTATTTTTTGTAAAAATGTTGTTCCTGCTCTGAAAGTATTCTACCTGGGAGAAGAAGACTCGTTAATGTCACCACAGTAGGATGAATGTATTCATCTAAAATTTACCTACATATTTTCAGAAACAATTTCAATAATAATAAAACTTCTTGAAAGATCACTTTTGGCTTAGATTGTTGGAAGCTGAGTAGATCTCCAGGCACCTGAGTCTTTTGGAAGAATCTCCTGCTTATGCTTTGTTTTACTTCGCCCATGTGGATCAGAATCCTGGGGGAAAAAAACCTTAATATGTAGGCTTTCAGGAAGGGGATAGTTGATCTCACCAACACTCATCAAAATTGAGAAGCAGGCATACTTTTAACCGTTTATAATTTACTGATATATATTCAATATGTTGTCCTCTTCTGAATTCCCACAGTGCCCTACTCTCATCTCTTAAGCAAGTATCATCCTTGCATTATAGTATACCTGACCTACATCCCATTTTTTAAGCTAGCTCACTTATCTGAGCTGGTACCGGGACATTAAGAATCTACAATGCCTCATTGTTCTCAGTACCTTCCCAGGTAACACATTTGAGTACATTTTCTATTTAAAAGGAGATTCTAAGGGTGGAATGCCATCCCTGTGACCACAGGGTGCATACTGCTATCACCTCCTGCCTGGAAGATGACAATGGCCACCCTCTCTTTCGGGTTTTGTGCAACCAATCCTCTTCCCTGCAGCTGGAATAATTTTTCGTAAATAGCAAATTAACTATTTTACTCTTTTGTTAAATTTCCACAATGGTTCCCATTGCTTCAAGGTAATATTAAACTCCTTCGACTGTCCTGCCTAGCTAGCAGCCTCATCTCTTGCCACTTCCTACTTTGATCTCTACTCACAGTGAAAGTGTTTTCAGCCCTTGGATAAGTTATATTTTCTTTTATCCCTGGGTTTTTGCTCAGGGTGTCTCCTCTGCCTGGAGCAAATCTCATACCTCTCCCTTCACTGTTTGGTTTATTCCTCCTCCTCCTCTGGTATTATGTATCATTTTTTTCAAGAAGCCTTCAGGACATTCCAGTTTGTCTTGCCCAACAGTAAGTCCGAAGAACCTCTGTCCCCCTGAAGAACCAAATTATTCCTCTCTAATAATACTAACTGCACTGTAAGTTCCCAGAGGACAAAAAAACTTCTCTGCCTTTAGTTGCAAGCTTAGAGCTTGGCACATAGTAGACACTCAGTAAATATTCCCCAGTAAACAAAGAAGTCCCCCAAACACATCCATCAGTAAGAAATACCACCCAAGCAGAAAGAGAGACAATAGGAATTTTTAATGCATGGAAAGTCCTGCAGGGACTATGGGCAGACCCACAGGTAGCAGGAAGAGGCAGGGGTCCTGCAAACTCAATAACGTCCAAAGGAAAAAAAAAAAAAAGTCCTAAAGACCCAAGCTTCCTCACTGCAACAATCCTCGGGGCTTCCTTCCTGATGCTGAAGAGGTCAAACTGTCTCTTCATATCTCCTCGAGGGGTCTATGGCTGGAAGGAGGCTGACTTAGGCAGGAGGGAGAAAGAAGAGGAAGGGCTGTTTGGTCTCAACCTGAAAGCTCCTGCCCCCGGATTGACCACCATCCATGAGAAAAGGTTAAAAAGGAGAGACTTTGATAGAGCCAAATAATATCTTAGAAAAAAAAAAATAAAAGAGAAATATGAATAATTTCAGTAGTTACAAAGTTCTCTGTCCACTATCCACAGGAGAAAAAGTTTGCTTTGGCCTTGCTGGCGAGCATCATCTGCCAGGCCCCTCCTCAGCTGTCCCCCAGCCCACCCAGGATCCACATGTGTTCTGCTCCCCTTCCTGTGGAGAGTCTCTGTGCTCATGGAGGGCAGCACCCTCCCTCACCGGCCCTTGGACTCCCCGTACATGTTTCGGGCCATGGACACCATCTTCTCCTCACACGTGATTTTGGTGTCCTTGAGGATGCTGTACCAGACCATGCCTGCAGGCCGGACCTCCTCACTGCGGCAGAAAAGGTAGGGCACAGTGTCCACACGGCTCTGGATGTAGGCGCTTCGCAGGAGGCTGGAGCAGTGGCTGCTCACCCTCTCCAGTCGCCGCAGGATCAGGTGGGCCTTCCTGGAAGGCAGGAGAAGAAAATGATTAAGGAAGCCAAGAATCAGGAGTTAGGTCTTTGAAGTGGTGAGTAAAGATAAACAGATAAATGAGGACTTCTTGTCCCCAACACTTCTTTACCCATTCCTGACCTAAGTGTGTCACTTCAACTACCTACTCAAAAATTACCATATAAATTGTTCTCTTCAATCATTCAGTGTGTAAAAAGTGTAAGAGAGGTATAACCTTAGATCTAGGATTTCACTTCTAAGATGTGGGAGCCCTAAAGTTAGAAGACACTAGGCTTGGGACCCTAACCAAATAGAAATTGTAATAATAATGATGAAAACAAAAGCAATCTAATAGTTAAAATTTATTGACACTTACAATGTGCTAAACATTGGGCGAAAATTTAAATATATTTTTAAATTTTATTTAATTCTCATAACACTTCTAAAGTTATTGTTTTTTTCACCTCTATTTTATAGGTGAGGAACCCAGGCCTCAGAGAAATGACATTATTTGACCAAGTTCAAACCTCAAATAAATACTGGAGTAGGACATTTGAATCTAGGCCTGGACACCCACAAAGTTCACTCCTAATTATTCTGCTTCTGTATTTCTCTGAGACTCTCATGCTTTTCTCTCCGAGTCAGGAAATTAGGAAACCTTGCCCTTCATGCTTCTCTTTAGTCAAAGCCCAAATACACCAGTCCCTAAATCATAACTTCTCTGTGTCTTATTTTTTTTATCTTATAAATGGTGTTAATGGTCTTTCCCTTACAAGGTGATGGTGAGATTAAAGACAAGAAATGTCCAAAGCCTAGTACAGGCTCAATAAATGATAGTTATTGTTTTGGATTGAATTGTGTCCTCCCAAAATATGTGTTGGAATCCTAACCCCTGCACTTGTGGATATAATCTCATTTGAGAATGAAGTTTTCTTTGTTATGTTAATGAGGTCATATTAGTGTAGGGTGTGTCTTAAACCTAATCACTTTTGAGATATGAAAAGAGCAAACTGGGCACAGACACAAGCAAGCACAAATGGAGGAAAGTAGATGCCACATGGAGATTGCCAAGGAACCGAGGAAGGCTGTGCTGTGGCTGAAGAAGCTGAGACAAGTTGTTTTTCCCAGAGCAGACAGAGAGGGAGAGAGAGATAGAAGCAGGAACTGTGAAGGAGTGGACTAAGGGGGAGGCACTGCTGGACTGGAGTACAGTGGCCGAACCTAAAGTCCTTTAAAGGTTTTGCTATGCTGATACCTTGTGAGGCTCAAAGTAAGAGAATTATCTTCTCTCAATTAAATTTCATCAGACACCAGAAAGGGTGAAGCCAAGATGACTTTAGGAGAGCCTGACCAGGTCAGACAGATACCTGTAGAAGACCTGAATGGCTGATACCTGAGTAACCTCACCCTGAGGGCTCTTATGCCCTAATGAAGGACTAATTTTTTTTCACGTGTTATCTCATTTATTTTTATTGTTGTACTTTAGATGAAGGCTTACAGAACAAACTAGCTTCTCATTAAATAATTAGTACACATATTGTTTTGTGACATTGGTTACCAAACCCATGACATGTCAACGCTCTCCCTTTTCAACCTTGGGTTCCCTATTACTAGCTTTCCTGTCCCCTCCTGCCTTCTCTTCCTTGCCCCTGGGCTGTTGTGCCCCTTAGGTCTTTTTTCGTTTTGTGGGCCTGTCTAATCTTTGGCTGAATTGAACGGCAAACCTTAGGAGTGACTTCATTACTGAGCTAAATGGGTGTCTGAGGGCCATACTCTCAGGGTTTCTCCAGTCTCTGTCAGGCCAGTAAGTCTAGTCTTTTTTTGTGAGTTAGAATTTTGTTCTATATTTTTCTCCAGCTCTGTCTGGAATCCTCTATTATGATCCCTCTCAGAGCAGTCAGTGGGGGTAGCTGGGCACCATCTAGTTGTGCTGGACTCAGTCTGCTGGAGGCCATGGTACTTGTGGTCCATTAGCCCTTTGGACTAATCGTTCCCTTGTGTCTTTGGTTTTCTTCATTCTCCTGAAGAACTAATTATTAATGACTATTTTTGACTGGTGAAATGATTGGGAGTGGGAAGTTAATCCTTCAAGTACAAAAGGGCCAATGGCTAGAAGATTCAGGGGGTGGCCTGCAGTGCAATGAGTTACTTAATATGGCCTTAGTTATCTAGTGCTGCTATAATAGAAATAACACAAGTGAATGGCTTCAACATATAGAAGTTTATTCTCTCACAGTCTAGTAGGCTAGAAATCCAAATTCAGAGCACCAGCTCCAGGGGAAGACTTTCTCTCTCTGTCGGCTCTGAGGGAAGATCCTTGTAATCAACCTTTCCCAGTCCAGGAGCTTCTCAGTGCAGGGACCCTGAGTTCAGAGGATGGGCTCTTCTCCTGGCTCTTGTTTCTTGGTGGTATGAGGTCCCCGTGTCTCTCTGCTTGCTTCTCTCTTGTATCTCAAAAGACATTGACTTAAAATACAACCTAATCTTGTAGATTGAGTCCTACCTCATTAACATAATTGCCACTAATCTTACCTCATTAACATCATACAGGTAGGATGTACAACACATAGGATAATCACTTCAGATTTCAAAATGATGGATAATCACACAATACTGGGGATCATGGCCTAGCCACGTTGACACACATTTTGGGGGGACACAATTCAATCTATAACATTCCACCCCTTGGCCCCCCAAATTCATGTCCTTGCCACATGTAAAACACATTCACCCCATCTTATCAAAGCAAAAGCCTTAATTCAGCTTCAAGTCCAAAATCCAAAAAATTCCTCTTCATTTGTGAAATCTAGAATATAAGTTATCTGCTTCCAAATTACAATGGTGGAACAGGCACAAGCTAGACATTTCCATTACAAACAGGCACCAAGCAAATCAGCAGAACACATTACATCAACTCTCAAGGCTTGAAAATAATCTTCTGTTCTCTGAGACATTTAGGAAATGGCTCTGTCCTCCAGACTTTGGGTGTTGGCCAAACTCTCCAGATTCTGTGTGAATCCCTGGGCTTTAGCTCTGCCTTCCAGGCCCACTGGAATGGCAACTCTGCTCCTTCGAATTTGGGTGGCCCCATTCTCCTAGTTAATCTGAGTGGTTACTCCACCCTTTGAGATCCCAGAGGTCATGGCCCTACCCGTTATGACTGAGACAGTTCTGCTTCCTGTGTTCCTTGTCTCATCAGCTTCTGTTTCCTGGTTCCTCGGCCTCTCAGCCCCGTGGGCCTCATCACCTGTGTCTGCCTGGCTGGGGCAAGTGTTCCAAAGCTCTTTAGTGCCACTGATAAGTGTCTGAAGGCACCCCACTCCGCTGGTAAACTTTAGCCAGAAGGCACTCAGCTTTCTTGCTCAGTGCGTCAGCAAGCCTAGCTTCACTTGAGACAGCCGACTCTGCCAGGAACCCTCCTGCACAAAGGCACTCAGCTCTCTTGCTCCATGGATGGGCTCCAGCACTATCTCCTGGTTCTTCTGCTGCTGCTTCTCTGCTGCTGCTTCTGGTCGTCTGTGCTGTCTCTAGTGTAACAGCACTCCTCACTTCCTTCTGAGTCCTCACCAGAATTGTCTTTGATGTCCATAATCCCACCAACAGTCTCTTCAAGGCAAGCTAAACTTTTACTGTTAAAAAAAAAAAAAAAAACCAAACCCATTGCTGTTGAATCGATTCCAACTCATAGTGACTCTATAGGACAGAGTAGAACTTGCCCTACAGGGTTTCCAAGGAGTGCCTGGTGGTTTCGAACTGCCGACCTTTTGGTTAGCAGCTGTAGCTCTTAACCACTATGCCAATTCTTCCAGGCTCTATTCATTCAGAGTTTCAAAACCGCCTCCACATTTTAGGTATCTGTTAGAGCAGCACCCCACTAGGTACCAAGTTCTTTCTTAGCTATCTAGTGCTGCTATAACAGAAATACCACAAATGAGTGGCTTCAACAAACAGAAGTTTATTCTCTCACAGTCTAGTAGACTAGAAGTCCAAATTCAGGGCTCTAGCTCCAGGGGGAGGCTTTTTCCCTGTCACCTCTTTGGGAAGGTCCTGTCATCAATCTTCCCCTGGTCTAGGAGCTTCACTGGGCAGGAACCCCAGGTTCAAAGACATGCTCTGCTCCCAGCGCTGCTTTCTTGGAGGTGGTATGAGGTCCCCATGTCTCTCTGCTCACTTCTCTCTTTTATGTCTTAAAAAAGATTGACTTAAGACACAACCTAATCTTGTAGATTGAGTCCTGCATCATTAATATAACTGCCGGTAATTCCACCTCATTAACAGCATTAACAGATAGGATTGGCAACACACAGGAAAATCACATCAGATGACAAGATGGTGGGCAATCACACAATACTGGGAATCATGGCCTAGCCAAGTTGACACATATTTTGGGGGGACACGATTCAATCCATGGCCCTTCTAGCCATGGTCTTTGTGACTCTCACACAAGGATTGGGTGGGACTATGCAAATATGGTATACGAAACATGTGATGGTTAAGGTTATGTGTCACTTTGGCTGGGCCATGATTTTCAGTGGTTTGGCAGTTATGTAATGATGTAATTTGGCAGTTATGTAATGATGTAGTCATCTTCCATCTTGTAACCTGGTGTAATTATCCTCCATTTTGTGACATGCCTTTCTCTAGAGCTGGTGCCTTAAATTCAGACTTCTAGTCTTCTAAAATGTAAATATATAAATTCCTGTTTATTAAAGCCACTAACTTGTGCTACATTCCACATTCTGATTAATGGATGTTTACAGCTGTTTCTTCTCATTTTGAGTCATGCCACATCAGCAGATGAAGGTCTCGAAAGCTTGACTGTATCCACGTCATTAAAGTTGACTCTACTTTAAGGAGGCAGCTCTTCCTCAGTCGTCTTTTGAGTGCCTTCCAACCTGAGGGGCTCATCTTCCAGGACTTTATTAGACAATGTTCTGCTGCTGTTCGTAAGGTTTTCACTGGCTAATTCTTTTCAGCAGTAGGCTGCCGGGTCCTTCTTCCTAGTCTGTCTTAGTCTGGAAGTTCAGCTGAAACCTTTCTGCCATGGGTGACCCTGATGGTATCTGAATATCGATGGCATAGCTTCCAGCATCACAGCAACACACAAGCCCCCACAGTATGACAAACTGACAGATGTGTGAGGATTGACACAGTGGCTGCAACAATGGGCTCAAGCATAAGGACTGTGAGGATGGCTTAGCACCGGGCAGTGTTTCATTCTGTTGTACATGGGGTCAATAGAAGTCAGAACTGACTTGACAGCACCTAACAACAATGACAACTTGTGCTATTTCTATTACAGCAGCACTAGCTAACTAAGAAAGCTAATAGTCTAAAGAATTATCATGATGATATTTCAGGGTTAAGGTCATACTGAATACTAATGTTAGCAAGAATCACTCTGGACTATGGTGGTCACCATTAGAAATTTATCTAGAGCCCTTTATCCAGTACCAGGGAGAGGATCAGTGAGAGAACCCATGGTTCCCTAGAAAGTTAAAGATCTTTGAGATTCTCTAGTCTAGCGTTTCTCAACAGCAGCATTATTGACATTTTGACCTGAAAAATTCTTTACTGTAGGGCTGTCTTGCAGGATGTTCAGGAGCATCCTCAACCTCTACTTACTAGATGCCAATAGAATCCCCTCACACATTATGACAATAAAAATGTCTCAAGACATTCCAAATGTCCTCCTTGGGAGAAAAATCACCCCCGGTTGAAAACCTCTGACCTAGTCTGCCCTACTCTCTTTAAAGATGTGGAAACTGAGGCTTAGAGAGGGAAAGGAATGTCCTTTTCGTTGGTCACACCGCAAGTCAGCTTTAGTGTCAAGGGGGTCTGTCTCCATGTGGAACCAACTCTTCTGTACATCCTAGTGCCTTCAAGATGCCAAGGAATCCCAAAAGGCCAAACAAGAAGTTCTCTCCTTCTGCCCTGTCCATGCCCCTCTGAGACCCTGGGAGGGAAGGTTGTTTTATGACAACAGACCCCACAAATGGGAGACTGTGTTAGGCACTTGTGTGGCAGCTGGTAAAGGAACGGGCTTATGTGTGTATGTTTTGTGGGAACGATTTATGAGGTGTCTTTCAAAAAGTCCTCTTTGTATAGTTCACCACTTGGGTGGAATATTTCCTGAAGTGCCAAGAATTCATAGCTTCATAATCACACTCAAGTTGCTGCTCTACTCACACTCTCTCCTCTCTGGCAAATGCTACCCCAAGAGGAACTGAAGATGTTTATTTCTCACCCCTCCTTGTTTGAGTTCTTTCTCTATTCCTTAATAGAGCTACGTCCTTGGGAAATTTACTCATCATCTCTAAACCAGTTCCCTCATTTGAAAAAATGGGACTGGTGTGGGGTTAAGGGAGATAAAGTCTCCCATTGCTCATTTATTGAGCATTTATTATATGAAGAGCTCCTAGTTTGGTGGAATGATAGACAAATGGAAAATTACATCACCGGTAGCAAAAGCAATGAGAAAAAGAGGCACATAAGCTGTGGGTAAAGAGGAAGGTGTACAGCAGAGTCTTCAAAACAAACAGGAGTTAGGTAAATAAGGGAGAAAAATCGTAATAGGCAGGATAGATAAAGAATTAAAGATAATAGAATGCATAGAAATTTGGGGATTTACGGCTGGAATACAGCCTGCAAGTGGGGATTCAGTGTGATGAGACTGGAGAAATGTGCAAAAGCCAGGCCATTGGAGCATTAAAATCCAAGGACTGTTGGTATACAGTAATGTTGCAGGTTACAGACTCTAGAGTGTGACTGACGGGTTAAAATACCAGCTTAATTACTTACTAGCAGTGTGATCTTGAACAAATTGCTTTGTCAGGTGTGCCTTACTTTCCTAACCCATGAAACGGGAATAATAACTGTACCTACCATGAAGGGCTGTTTTAACATTTAAATAAGCAACAATGGATCTATCAACTTACATAACTCCTCTGATTCTCTGTTGCTAAATCTTCAGAATCAATTGTTCATATGATGAAATGAGATGTAAATGACTGGACCCTTAATGGAGCCCTGGTGGCACAGTGGCTTAGAGCTTGGCTGATAACCAAAAGGTCAGCAGTTTGAATCTACCAGCCGCTCCTTGGAAACCCTATAGGGCAGTTCTACTCTGTCCTATAGGGTCGCTAGTAGTTGAAATAGACTCAGTGGCAACGGGTTTGGTTTGTTTTGGTTAATCTATTATAAGCCCTCAGCAAATGTTATCTGTTTATTGTCTTGAGGGAAAATGGGGGTGTCATTGAAAGATTTCATGCAGGAAACTGACACTGGAGTGGATTGTTAAGAGCTATTTCTGGTTGCCTTGAGAAGAATTGAGAGAGAATAGGGAGGTGGGACTGGAAGGAAGAAACCAGGTAGAGAGCTAATGGTGTTAACCATTTCCCATCAATGTCTTTAGGAGTTTTGATTTTATTTTGTCACTGTACTTGACATAATCTTTCTGAACAAGTTTCCTCATCTATAAAAAGGTCATAATATGTTGGCCACTTCATATACTATACTCATAACTATAGGGTTATCATGGGAATTAAATAGGTTAATACATACAAAACTCTGAGAAAAGTGGCACTGCATAAGCACTTGGCATGCTAGAAAATATAATTATCGCCACCACTATCATCATCATCATTGTTATTAGGTATCCTTTGTTTCCCAGGCTCTGGGGATTGATATGAACCAGTGTAAGCCTTACATGCCTTTATATGTCAACAGCGGGAGATAGACAAAAATATTAATAGCCTATAATTTGGGGGTTGAGTGCTACACTGGAGAACATGCAGTGTACTATAGGAATATATAAAGTTGGCACCTAATCAATTTATGGGCAGACAGTCTTCCCACAGGATGCAAGAGCTAAGCTAGATCTTCAAGATGAAACAAGTGTTTCGTGTGTATGAGAAGGCAGAGGAAAAAGCCCATCCATAATTAGAATGGAGAAAGCATAAGTCACCAGTTGTTTGAAATGGCTAGTGCAGAACATGGGTGGGAGACTGGCGAGCTTGGCAGACATCAGACCATCCAGACTCTTCTAAGCAATGCTGTAGTATTTAGATATTATTCTTTGGGAAGTGAAGAGCATTATCTGGTCTAGACAGTCACAAAAATAGACCACAAACGCAAAATGAGTTTGGAAAGGGCAGTTCCTCTGTCTCCTGCCCAAATGCTTTGTGTCCAAAGACTCAAGCATTTCCTCAGAAAAACTCCTGGAACTCAACTGAACCGAGCCTCCCTTTGTATGGATGAGACAACTGAGCTGTAGGATGAGAAAATCATTTGCCTAAGGGAACACTTAAGTTAGGAATAAAGGCAAAAGTAGAACAAGGGCTCCAGGTGGTTTAGAGCTGAGATGAGGAAGTACTTAGCTCTGGAGTCCCAGATTCAAATCCTAGGTCTGTTACTTAACATTTCTGTGGATTTTGAGCAAGTTCTTCAATACCACTAACTCTTGGTTTCCACATTGGTAAACTGAGAATAACAGCAGAGTTATGGGGAGCATGAAAAAACGTGGGTAATTTATGTAGCTCTCAGGAAATGTTAGCCATGATTCAGAATAGCATATTGTAGTGAAAAGGACAGGCTTTAGAGCCCATTAAGGCGAGTCACTCCACCCCTCTGAGCCACAATTTCCTCATTAGTAAAATGGGAATGTTGCTGTTAGCTGCCATCAAGTAAGCCCCTATGTCAGCCCCCTACCCATGCACAACAGAATGAAATACTACCCAGTCCTGTGCCATAGCCACGATCAGTGTGGACTGCATAGTTGTGAATCGTAAGGTATTTATTGGTTGATTTTCAGAAGTAGATCTCCAGGCTTTTCTTTCTTCCTAGTCCATCTTAGTCTGGAAGCTCTGCTGAAAGCTATTCAGCATCAAAGCAACACAAAAGTCTCCACTGATAGATGGGTGGTGGCTGCGCACGAAGTGCATTGGCCAGGAATCGAACCCGGGTCTCCCACATGGATGGCAAGAATTCTACTAAATCACCAATGCCCCATAAAATGGGTAGGGGTTTTAATACCTATTTAGTAGGGTTGCTGTTAGGCTGAAATGACATGACTGCCATAGACATCCAATGCAGGACCTTGTACATAATAGGCACTAAATCAACGTCAGTTTGTGTGTCTCTTGCTTCTTCTCTGCCACAGAGGATGCCTCAGCATCTTGGGTTACATTTACACAACAAAGAAAGGCAGAGTCAGAAGGTGGAGTCATGGAGAGAGGGTTGGAGGCACTCAGAGGCTAGTGAGGAGGAGGGGGAATAAGGGACACCAATGGCAAGACTGCTGGGTAATAAACTGTAGGCAATGGAGACCTATAAATCAAAGGCCAGGCTTGCCCAAGCTTTCCCTCGAGAAGGAAATCATAGGTCAGGGTGACCACTTTTCTCAAATACCAGAAATAAAATCTTCCTCATGAGAGACAGGATCCAAGCCCACAGGGTAGGAAGCAAGGGGTGAAGGAGGGACACTTCACACTAATTTATCATTGTATTAGCTGGTGAGATTGGGATAGGGATGACTTGTGAAGGAGACTCTTTCCAACATTAGGGACTCCATCTGGATGTCACTTTTCCAGGAATTGTGGAACCTTTGACCAACACGCTTCCCAGCACCATTATCCAATCAGCTGTTGACACAGTGAGCAAACACTAATTCCTAAGTGGGCTAAGGGATGGAGAAAAAAGAGGAAAGGCAGTAAGGAAACATTCTCATTGGCCTCTCTCTCCCTCCTCCCTGCCTCCTTGAATTGAGCTTAAATGTCTCTGTGTTAGCTGACCCAAAGTTTAATGCGAGCGGAGGGCATGACGTTGTTGCAAAAAAATGGAACACAACCTCCAGAAGTGAACAGGGCAGATTAAGGGAAGTAATGACTTCATTGATGCTGCCCTGGACAGGCCACATCTGGAGAATCCTGGTCACTTCTGGTAAGAGGGACATATGCAAACCCTAGCCAGACCATGATATTGAAGGGTGTCTCAAAAGGAAGCTTTCTGAGGAAGTGCTGAAAGCAGGAATGGAGTGTGTCCACTAAACAGGGGAAATGGTTATGTTGTTCTAGTAACTGAAGATAAGCAGAGGAAAAACTGAGAGTCGGGGCCAACAGTGACTACGATAGATTGAGTACCGGCTATATCCCAGAAACGGTATATGTACAACATCATCTCGAATATGATCCTCATCACAATTCTACAGCCTGTACTTTATTCCCAGTCTACAAGTGGTAAAAGTGAATCTCAGGCTATCACTGTGATTGGACAAGGTGAGAGAATAAGAATATGGGGTCCCAGATCTCTATCCACAAAGGCACTCAAGCGTTATTGACAAAGCTACTCCAAAATTAACAGAAGGCAGATTTTGACTCAAATTAATAAAATATTTAAAAGTAGAATTCTGTGGGCTCCCCACCACTAGAGGTGGTAAAATTAAGTGTGTTTTAGAAAGATGTCAAATGATGGTGAAATTGGAATTGGACCTTCAGTTCACCACTGAAACTGGTGTTACACAATTGCCAAAGCACTGATTTCCTGAGATGAGAGGACCATATTTGTTGAAGTTCCATTCATGCTTCAAAGGCCTGCTGAAATATCTTCAGAAAGTCTTCCAGATCTTCCCAGCTATCATATGCCATGTTTTCCCCTTTATTCCTGAAGTGTTTTGTTTATTCCTCTGTTGAAACTCATATTAGCTTCTATCTTGTCTTAGCTGTGTACTATCTTGGGACTCATACTGGACAGGGCACTAGTTTGACATCAGAAGACATAATTTTGAATTTGGGTTCTGACAGTTATGAGCAGTGTGACCTTGAACAATTTACCTAACTCCTCTGATTCTCTGTTGCTAAAACATTAGAATCCATTGTTCACATGATGAAACGAGATATAAATAACCGGGCCCTTAACGGAGCCCTGGCGGCACAGTGGTAAAGAGCTCAGCTACTAACCAAAACGTCACCAGCTGCTCCTTCGAAATTCTATGGGGCAGTTCTACTCTGTCCTATAGAGCTGCTCTGAGAGTCAGAATCGACTGGATGGCAATGGGTTTGGTTTGGTTTGGTTTGGTGGCCCTTAATAGATATCCAACTGATGTTTCCTACCTGCTACTTAGATTTTTTACTTAGATTGTCCATGGTTCCTCTGGTGCCAGCCTCTGACTATTTAAGAAAGGATTAATAAATGTGAATGAACTTGAACTGAGGAAATTCTCAGTCCTTAGCTGTCAGAATACAGCAGTTCTCTAGCAGGGTTCAAACAGGGAATGAAAACACACAAGAACATCATGTGACCCTTAGGACATAATCAGACCAGTGGGCAACAGGTTTATGCAGATTTACTTATAATAGCAAAAATGTTCGAAATCTAGTTCATTTTTAATAGAAGACTAAATTAATGTTTGATGCATTCAGATAATTTACATGAAAAGTAGTCTACAAAAAGATAAAATACATTTACATATGCAGCATGGGAAAAAACTTGTACGATGTATAAATACTGAAAAAAGACAGATAACATAAAGCATATAGACAATGAGGATGTGGTTGTGGAAGTAAACACATACTTAAGCCTGTGTCTGTGTTCCTGCCCATATGCATATCCCCATCCATTCCATTTCTATATCTGGAAAGATATGTGCACACTATTAACAATTTTATCTTAGGGTTGGGAATATGAAGTCAGAGATGGAAAATTTTTACTGTTTTATACATTTCTGTATCAGCTGGATGTTATAGAATGAGCAAGAATTACTTCTATAAGAAAATACAATAAAGGCATTTCCACCATTTTGGAAGCATGTATATATATATATAAATATATATTATATGCATAGTACAAAGCTGGTGTGATGAATTTGTGCAATGAAGTCATGGTTTTATGACTTCTCAGCAGTTCACCAGGGTTACTTTCAGAATACACCCACATCAAATTTAGCCTCAGACCATCACTACCAAACAGAAAGCCAGAATTCCAAGAACTAATACCTGGACATATACCTGCACTACTAGGTTTTATATGTGATTTGTAAGACATCCAGAGAAGATATTTACATTGGTTTCCTTTCCTTCTCCTTTCCTCACAAGAGACCATAAGACCTTCCCAAGAATTCTTCTTCTTCTGATGGTGAGAACAATTGAGACTCACCTGACCTAAAACTATTTCAGTTTGGAGCTGGTAGGGACTTGAAGACAATAACCAACCTTGCTATACCATCAATGGAGAAATTGATCCATGGGGACTATTATTATTTTACCTTTTTTCACAGGTTTATAGAATAGAAATAAGGATAGGTAGTCAGGCTAAGTACAATATTTTTCCTTTATCTTCAATTATAAGAGGTGTCATTGATTTAATAACTGCCTTTCAAGAAAAGAAATAATACAACACTTAATGTGCACATCCATTGTTAGATACATCCTGATTTCAGAAATGTTAAAATGTGTAGAAAATAAATAAATAAAAGTATATCTTAGATTCTAGGAATATGGCCTAAGAAGCTCTTGTTCCCCATGTCCTAGAAATTTCAAAAGAGTTAACCCAAGATACCTAAGGGAAATAACTAATATAATTTTGGACTGAAAGAATATACAGTGACATCCCAGACTTGCTTGTTTTCAATAGGGATACCACAACTACATTTCATAGTATGTGCCAACTCATTTCAGATGGGAAAGGCTGCTTATAGTGCTATGTTGAGACCATCCCAGGTTAAAGCAAGGGCAATGATTTCTGTGATCTATTAGCCACGTCTGTCATGGAAGCAAGAAGGGTGACACCATAAATATACCATTCCTATCTTTGATAGATCAATTTCACCAAAACCAAATCTCTTTACTTCTCTTCCTCTTTTCTCCCTAATTTTATCATTTTGATCAAATATGACAGAGGATTGAGAAGCTCAAGAGTGATCAAGGATATTCTGACCAGAGCAAATTCTGGGCCCTGGCCACCAATGAGCTAAATTTTTCAAAGTCTCCTAATAGAAACCTTATGGCTCAGACAGCTGGGTGTCAGCAGGTCTTCTCTGAGCAGCTGTTTGTGGTAACCTGTGGTTGTCATGGGAACCAGGCTCTGGGAGACACTGGCCTGGTAGATGTATTACACAGAGGTAAGAAACACCCTTTTATCACTAAATTTTACGGGGTATGGGACCACAGAATCAGGGAGGAGTTGAGAACATTTGGGGGTTTGGTGGTGATAGGCCCAGAGAATCCACATAACATTCACTCCATATTAACCCTTGGGGAACTCCTGGAAGAAGCTCTTACCACCCTAGTCACCCTGGATCCCTGAGAAACAGGATACATTAGGCAGGAGGTGAAATGATGTTCTCTGGTCTTTAGGACTTTCATGGCTTGCTGGTTCCTTGACTTCTCAGCTGGAAGGGACTTTGGAGTGCAGACTTTTTATGTTACAAATGAGGCCCAGAATGGAGATGGAATTTGTCCAAGGTCACACAACAAGTGGGTGGCAAAGCTAGGACATGAACCCAGGGCTCCTGGATCCGGGGCAGTGCACTTTTCCTCTCTCTTTCATAATTTAATATTCTGCCTACTTGCTAACCCTTAAAAGGCATGGCAAATATACCCAAATTGTTCCCCCTATTTAAAATCTTTACAGGCCTTCTGGGAGAATGAACGCAGTCCTGAACAGGGCTCACAAAAGCCATCTAGATCTGACCCCTGCCAAACATTCCAGTCTTGTTTTTTTTTTTTTTCTTTCCTCTCGCACCTTGATCTCTCTGCTGCAACAAGATTTGTGCTTCCTGAGCGAAGCATATTCCTCACCACACCCTCACTCCTCTATGTACATGATTTTCCTTCTGATGAGAACACTCTCCCACATCTACCTGGAGAATCCTGTTCATTCTTTGATTCTAAGCATGTACTTCACTATCTCGCCTTGAGCCCCAGGTTGAGATTAGTTGCTCCACCTACCGTATCTTCGTCTAGAACCTTGTCACTCAAAGTGAGCTTTTTAGATGAGCAACCCTGGCATACCTGAGAGCTGGTTAGAAGTGCAGCATCGCAGGCCCATCCCAGACTACTGAGTGAGTAAACTTAGAGTTTAACAAGGTCCCCAGGTGAGTCACATACAGATTAATGTTTGAGAGGGACTGCTCCAAATCACTCTTCCTGCTCTCACCTTTATAGCAAGCTTCATGTCACATGGTCTACTTCAATTGCCTACTGACCAGTCTTTCCCCCACTAGATACTGAGCACTGTCAGGGCAGGATCTGTCTTGTTCATTCCTGTATTTCCAGCCCCAGCGCAGGGCCTGGCACATAGGAAGTACCTTAAATGAAGTAACAAATCAGTCAATCAAGTGAGGTCTCATTAAGTCTCTCAATATTTGCAAGGGACTTACATTTTTTAGAATGCTACTTGTGAGCTAGGTAGGGCTTGGAGTTCATTGAATTCAGCTGTTTCAAACTGTGATCTATAGATCCCTGGGAACCAAGGGAGACTTAAAGGACCTTTAGAGTTGGGGGGAGTTGAGGCGAAGGCCCAGCAGGTGGGCTCCTGGCCATCCACTCTAGCTTTTGCCAAATCAACTCTGCACTCACCTGGTCCACATATTTGCTTATCCAATTACCAAATTATTCAACAAGTAATTACTTAGCATCTATTTAGAAGAGTGAATAGGACATAACCAATCACTAACTCTACATCATACACATTGTAGTGGGGAAGCGAGACAATACTAAAACACAGAAGCAATATAAGATACTAAAACTAGCAAATCCGATGCAGAGGATTAAAATAAGAGTGAATGGATGGACACTCTTTAGAATATATCCTAGAGAAATAAGAGCCTTTACACGAACAGATATATGCACACCCATGTTTACTGCAGCACTGTTTACAATAGCAAAAAGGTAGAAGCAACCAAGGTGCCCATCAACAGATGAATGGGTAAATAAATTGTGATATATTCACACAATGGAATACTATGCATCGATAAAGAGCAATGATGAATCCGTAAAACATTTCATAACATGGAGGAATCTGGAAGGCATTATGCTGAGTGAAATTAGTCAGTTGCAAAAGGACAAATATTGTATGAGACCACTATTATGAGAACTCAAGAAATAATGTAAACATAAAACAAAATATTCTTTGATGGTTATGAGAGGAGGGGGAAGGAGAGGGGTATTCACTAATTAATAGAAATTAAATTTTTTTTTTTTTAAATTAGTAGTAGACAAGAACTATTTTAAGTGAAGGGAAAGACAACACACAATACAGGGGAGGTCAGCACAACTGAACTAAACCAAAAGCAAAGAAGATTCCTAAGTAAACCAAATGCTTCAAAGGCCAGCATAGCAAGGGCAGGGGTTTGGGGACCATGGTTTCAGGGACATGTAGATAAATTGGCATAATAAAATCTATTAAGAAAACATTCTGCATCCCATTTTGGAAAGTGGCATCTGGGGTCTTAAATGCTAGCAAGTGGCCATCTAAGATGTGTCAATTGGTCTCAACCCACCTGGAGCAAAGGAGAATGAAGAACGCCAAAGACACAGGTAATTATGAGCCTAAGAGACAGAAAGGGCCACATAAATCAGAGACTACATCAGCCTGAGACCAGAAGAACTAGATGGTCCCTGGCTACAACTGATGACTGCCCTGACAGGGAACACAACAGAGAACCCCTGAGGGAGCAGGAGAGCAGTGGGATGCAGACCTCAAATTCTCTTAAAAAGACCAGACTTAATGGTCTGACTGAGGCTAGAAGGACCCCAGGGGTCATGGTCCTCAGACCTTCTGTTAGCTCAAGACAGGAACCATTCCCAAAGCCAACTCTTCAGACAGGGATTGGACTGGACTATAGGATAGAAAATGATACTGGTGAGGAGTGAGCTTCTTGGATCAAGCAGACACATGAGACGAGGTGGGCAGCTCCTGTCTGAAGGGGAGATGAGAAGGCAGAGGGGACAGAAGCTGGCTGAATGGACACGGAAATACAGGGTGTAGAGAAGGAGTGTGCTGTTTCATTAGGGGGAGAGCAACTAGGAGTATATGCCAAGGTATATATAAATTTTTGTATGAGAGACTGACTTGATTTGTAAATTTTCACTTAAAGCACAATGAAAATTGAAAAAAAAAAAAAAAAGAGTGAATGCGTGGAAACGTTAGAGGATTCTCTGAGGAGGTGGGATTCCAGCTAAGACCTGGGGTTCTGTGTAAGATTTATTTACCAAAAAAAAAAAAAAAAAAGTGTTCAACTGCTAAAATTAAAAAAAAAAAAAAAAGGAGTACCACTACACTAGCCCACCCAGATCATTTTATAGATGAGGAGACCGAGGGCCAAGGAGGGGATGAGTCCAAGGTCAAACAGTGAGCTTATAAACACTGACGGGATGGATGAAGGGAAGTGCTGGTTCAGTGGTAGAATTCTTACCTTCCATGGGGGAGACCTGGGTTCAATTCCTGGCCAAGGTACATCATGCAGAGCCACCACCATCTGTCAGTGGAAGCTTGAGTGTTGCTATGATGCCAAACAGGTTTCAGCAAAGCTTCCAGACTAAAACAGACTAGGAAAAAACACCTGGCAATCTACTTTCAAAAATCAGTCAGTGAAAACCCTATGGATCACAACAGTCCAATCTGCAACTGATCATGGGGATGGCACAGGACAGGGTAGTGTTTAATTCCATTGTGCATGGGGTGGTCACAAGTCAGTCAGGGTCAGCTTAACCAGCTGACAACAGTGAGGATGGATTAGCATGCAGCTCCCTTGGTTCCTGCCAACATCCCAGCATGGGGTGTTGGAGGAACTTCAGATCTCCTTCAGGAGGCTAGAAACACCAGAGAAGGAAAGAGCCAGGTGGCACGGTTGTGGGGGGAGATGGGAGCTGGTGGACAGTGGCTAGTGACCGGTTGACTAGAGGTTAGTGGGTTATCACAGTTTATTATGAGTGGGTTTCCCTGTCTCTGTGTGTGGCCACGTGGCTGTTGAGGGAGATTTATGTCCTGGAGTGTCATAAATGGTCCCAACAGATTGTAAAGGCAAAGTCAGGAGTGAAACTCTGGCTTAGCTTCCACCCTAACTCCCTGAGCCCTGTGGGAAAGCCCAATAAAGTGGAATGCCTCTCCCAGTCCACAGGCAAGATAGCCGCTGAGATTACTTGAGCAGCAGCTTTCATCTGGGGCTCTGTCCTTCTGCCTGCCTGCCTCTTCTTTCAGCCTTTATCTAAAAAACCTTCCTTTCATGTGAGAGGGAGAAAGTTATAGTCTAAGACCTAACAGAACTGATAAGGCCCACCTCAGGGAAAGCTCCCTTTTATTCCTTGACCAAGGTCTCATCTGCTCCCTCCAGGGCCTCAAATACTTAGAGGGCTCTAGCAGAGTGTTGTAAAGGCTCAGAGCGAGAGTGCAAAGAGAATCAGCCTCCGTATCAAACTCAGTGCAACTCCAAACACGAACCTTTAAGTTGACTCCGATGCATGGTGACCCCATCTGTTACAGAACAGAACTGCACTCCGTAGGGCTTTCTTGGCTGTAATCTTTATAGAAGCAGATCACCAGGCCTTTTCTTCCAGGTCACTGCTGAGTGATTTTGAACCACCAACCTTTAAGGTTTCCCCCAAAAAAACCCATGGCCGTTGAGTCAATTCTGACTCATAGCAACCCCATTGGGTTTCCAAGGTTGTAAATCTTTTTTTTATATATATATATATAATTTTTATTGTGCTTTAAGTGAAAGTTTACAAATCGAGTCAGTCTCTCACATAAAAACTTATATACGCCTTGCTACACACTCCCAATTACTCTCCCCTCAGTGAGACAGCCCACTCTCTCCCTCCACTCTCTCTTTTCGTGTCCATTTTGCCAGCTTCTAACCCCCTCTACCCTCTCAACTCCCCTCTAGGCAGGAGATGCCAACATAGTCTCAAGTGTCCACCTGATCCAAGAAGTTCACTCCTCACCAGCATCCCTCTTCAACACATTGTGCAGTCCAATCTATGTCTGAAGAGTTGGCTTTGGGAATGGTTCCTGTCCTGGGCCAGCAGAAGGTCAGGGGGCCATGACCACCGGGGTCCTTCTAGTCTCAGTCAGACCATTAAGTCTAGAATTTTATGAGAATTTGGGCTGTGCATCCTACTGCTCTCCTGCTCCCTCAGGGGTTCTCTGTCGTGTTCCTGTCAGGGCAGTCATTGGTTGTAGTCGGGCACCATCTAGTTCTTCTGGTCTCAGGATGATGTAGTCTCTGGTTCATGTGGCCCTTTCTGTCTCTTGGGCTCATAATTGCCTTGTGTCCTTGGTGTTCTTCATTCTCCTTTGATTCATGTGGGTTGAGACCAACTGATGCATCTCAGATGGCTGCTTGCTATCGTTTAAGACCCCAGGCGCCACCTTTCAAAGTAGGATGCAGAATATTTTCTTAATAGATTTTATTGTGCCAATTGACTTAGATGTTGCCAGAAATCATGGTCCCCAAACTCCTGCCCCTGCTACACTGGCCTTCGAAGCATTCAGTTTATTCAGGAAACTACTTTGCTTTTGGTTTAGTCCGGTTGTGCTGACCTCCTATTGTGTGTTGTCTTTCCCTTCACCTAAAGTAGTTCTTATCTACCAACTAATTAGTAAATACCCCTCTCCTACCCTCCCTCCTCTCGTAACCACAAAAGAATGTTTTCTTCTCAGTTTAAACTATTTCTCAAGTTCTTATAATAGTGGTCTTATACAATATTTGTCCTTTTGCAACTGACTAATTTCACACAGCATAATGCCTTCCACGTTCCTTCATCTTATGAAATAATTCACAGGTTCCTCACTGTTCTTTATCGATGCCTAGTATTCCATTGTGTGAATATATCGTAATTTATTTATCCATTCATCCGTTGATGGGCACCTTGGTTGCTTCCATGTTTTTACTATTGTAAACAAAGTGCTGCAATAAACATGGGTGTGCATGTATCTGTTTGTGTAAAGGCTCTTATTTCTCTAGGATATATTCTGAGGAGTGGGATTGCTGGATAGTATGGTAGTTCTATTTCCAGCTTTTTAAGGAAGCGCCAAATCGATTTCCAAAGTGGTTGTACAATTTGACATGCCCACCAGCAGTGTAGAAGTGTTCCAATCTCTCCACAGCCTCTTCAACATTTATTATTTTGTGTTTTTTGGGTTAAAGCCAGCCTTGTTGGAGTAAGATGAAATCTCATTATAGTTTTGATCTGCATTTCTCTAATGGCTAATGATCATGAACATTTCCTCATGTATCTGTTAGCTTCCTGAATGTCTTCTTTAGTGAAGTGTCTATTCATATCTTTTGCCCATTTTTTAATCAGGTTATTTGTCTTTTTGTAGTTGAGTTTTTGCAGTATCATCAGACGCTGATCAGAAGTGTCAGAGTTAAAAACTTTTTCCCAATCTGTGGTAGTCTTTTTAATCTTTTGGTGAAGCCTTTGGATGCACATAGGTGTTTGATTTTTAGGAGCTCTCAGTTATCTAGGTTTTCTTCTGCTTCTTAATAATGTTTTGTATACTGTTTATACCATGTATAAGGGTTCCTAACGTTGTCCCTATTTTTTCTTCCGTGATCTTTATTGTTTCAGATTTTGTATTTAGCTCTTTGATCCATTTTGAGTTAGTTTTTGTGCATGGAATGAGGTATGGGACTTGTTTCATTTTTTTGCAGATGGATATCCAGTTATGCCAGCACCATTTGTTAAAAAGACTCTTTTCCCCTATTTAACTGTTTTGGGGCCTTTGTCAAATATCAGCTGCTCATATGTGGATGGATTTATGTCTGGATTCTTAATTCTGTTCCACTGGTCTACATATCTGTTGTTGTACCAGTATCAGGCTGTTTTGACTACTGCGGCGGCATTATAATAGGTTCTAAAATCAGGTAAGGTAAGGCCTGCCACTTTGTTCTTCTTTTTCAGTAATGCCTTATTTATCCGGGGCCTCTTTCACTTCCATATGAAGTTGGTGATTTGTTTCTCCATTTCATTAAATAATGTTATTGGGATTTGGATCGGAATTGCATTAAATGTATAGATTGCTTTTGGTAGAATAGACATTTTTATAATGTTAAGTCTTCCTATCCATGAGCAAGGTATGTTTTTCCACTTATGTAAGTCTCTTTTGGTTTCTTGCAGAAGTGTACTGTAGTTTTCTTTGTATAAGTCTTTTACATCCCTGGTAAGATTTATTCTTAAGTATTTTATCTTCTTGAGGGCTACTGTAAATGGCATTGATTTGGTGATTTCCTCTTCGATGTTCTTTTTGTTGGTGTAGAGGAATCCAACTGATTTTTGTATGTTTATCTTGTAATCCGATACTCTGCTGAACTCTTCTATTAGTTTCAGTAGTTTTCTGGAGGATTACTTAGCGTTTTCTGTGTATAAGATCATGTCACCTGCAAATAGAGATACTTTGACTTCTTCCTTGCCAATCTAGATGCCCTTTATTTCTTTATCTAGCCGAATTGCTCTGGCTAGAATTTCCAGCACAATGTTGAATAAGAGTGATGATAAACCATCCTTGTCTGGTTCCCGATCTCAAGGGGAATGTTTTCAGGCTCTCTCATTTAAGGTGATGTTGGCTGTTGGATTTGTATAAATGCCCTTTATTATGCTGAGGAAATTTCCTTCTATTCCTATTTTGCTGAGAGTTTTTATCAGGAATGGATGTTGAGCTTTGTCACATGCCTTTTCTGCATCAATTGATAAAATCATGTGATTCTTGTCTTTTGTTTTATTTATGTGTGCATTACATTAATTGTTTTTCTAATGTTGAACCATCCCTGCACACCTGGTATGAATCCCACTTGGTCATGGGGAATTATTTTTTTGATATGTTGTTGAATTCTATTGGCTAGAATTTTGTTGAAGATTTTCACATCTACATTCATGAGGGATATAGGTCTATAATTTTCTTTTCTTGTGGTGTCTTTACCTGGTTTTGGTATCAGGGATATGGTGGCTTCATAGAATGAGTTTGGGAGTATTCCGTCTTTTTCTATGCTCTGAAATACCTTTAGTAGTAGTGGTATTAACTCTTCTCTGAAAGTTTTGTAGAGCTCTGCAGTGAAGCCATCCGAACCAGGGCTTTTTTTTTTGTTGGGAGTTTTTTTATTACCTTTTCAATCTCTTCTTTTGTTATGGGTCTATTTAGTTGTTCTACCTCTGTTTGTGTTAGTTTAGGTAGGTAGTGTGTTTCTAGGAATTCATCCATTTCTTCTAGGTTTTCAAATTTGTTAAAGTACAATTTTTCATAGTAATCTGATATGATCCTTTTAATTTCAGTTGGGTCTGTTGTAATATTGCCCCTCTCATTTCTTACTCAGGTTATTTGCTTCCTCTCCTGTTTTTCTTTTGTCAGTTTGGACAGTGGTTTATCAATTTTGTTGTTTTTTTTTTTTTTTTCCAAAAAACCAGCTTTTGGTCTTGTTAATTCTTTCAATTGCTTTTCTGTTTTCTATTTCATTTAGTTCAGCTCCAATTTTTATTATTTCTTTTCTTCTGGTGCCTGTGGGTTTCTTTTGTTGCTCTCTATTTGTTCAAGTTGTGGGGATAATTCTTTGATTTTGGCCCTTTCTTCTTTTTGGATATGTGCATTTATTGGTACAAATTGGCCTCTGAGCACCGCTTTTGCTGTGTCCCAAAGATTCCGATAGGAAGTGTTTTCATTCTCATTGGATTCTATGAATTTCTTTATTCCATCCTTAATGTCTTCTATAATCCAGTCTTTTTTGAGCAGGGTATTATTCAGTTTCCAAGTGCTTGATTTCTTTTCCCTGCCTTTCCTGTTATTGATTTCCACTTTTATGGCCTTATGATCAAAGAAGATGCTTTGTAATATTTCAATGTTTTGGATTCTGCTAAGGCTTGCTTTATGACCTAGTATGTGTTCTATTCTAGAGAATGTTCCAAGCGCACTAGAAAAGAAAGTATACCTGGTTGCTGTTGGGTGGAGTGTTCTGTATATGTCTACGAGGTCAAGTTGGTTGATTGTGGCATTTAGATCTTCTGTGTCTTTATTGAGCTTCTTTCTGGATGTCCTGTCCTTCATCGAAAGTGGTGTGTTGAAGTCTTCTACTATTATTGTGGAGCTGTCTGTCTCACTTTTCAATGCTGATAGAGTTTGTTTTATGTATCTTGCAGCCCTATGATTGGGTGTATAGATATTTAATATGGTTATATCTTCTTGGTGTATTGTCCCTTTAATCATTATATAATGTCCTTCCTTATCCTTTATGATGGATTTATCTTTAAAGTCTATTTTGTCAGAAATTAATATTGCCAATCCTGCTCTTTTTTCATTGTTGTTCACTTATTTTTTTCCATCCTTTGAGTTTTAGTTTGTTTGTGTCTCTAAGTCTAAGGTGTGTCTCCTGTAGGCAGCATATACATGGATCTTGTTTTTTAATCCATTCTGCCACTTTCTGTCTCTTTATTGGTGCATTGAGTCCATTTACATTCAGGGTAATTATGGATGGCTGTGAACTTAGTGCTATCATTTTGATGTCTTTTTGTGTGTGTTGACAGTTTCTTTTTCCCATTTGATTTTATGTGCTGAGTAGATTTTCTTTATATATTGTCCTTTCCTCATATTTGTTATCGTTGATTTTGTTTCTGCTGAGTCTCTATTTTTTTCTTGTATTTTATTTTGATGAGTAGGATAGTTTGTCTCCTTTGTGGTTACCTTCTTATTTACCCCTATTTTTCTAAATTTAAATCTGACTTTTATTTCTTTGTATTGCCGTATCTTCCTCTCGATATGGAAGGTGTTTGATTGCATTTCTTAGTCCCTCTTTATTATTCTAATGTTGTCTTCTTTTATATAATAGCATCGCTGTTACCCTGCTTTGAGCTTTTTTTTAATATATAATCTTACTTTGTTTTTTTTGATTTCCCTGTCTGGGTTGACTTCTGGTTGCTCTGCCCACTGTTCTAGTCTTGGGTTGATACCTGATATTTTTGATTTTCTAACCAAAGAACTCCCTTTAGTATTTCTTGTAGTTTTGGTTTGGTTTTTACAAATTCCCTCAAGCTGTGTTTATCTGGAAATGCCTTAATTTTATCTTCATATTTAAGAGACAGTTTTGATGGATATGTGATTCTTGGCAGGCAATTTTTTTCCTTCAATTTTTTAAGTTTGTCATCCCATTGCCTTCTTGCCTGCATGGTTTCTGCCGATTAGTCCAAGTTCATTCTTATTGGCTCTCCTTTGTAGGTGACTTTTTGTTTATCCCTCACTGCTCTTATAATTCTTTGTCTTTGGTTTTGGCAAGTTTGATTATAATATGTCTTGGTGTCTTTCTTTTAACATCTACCCTATGTGGAGTTCAATGTGCACCTTGGATAGATATCTTCTCATCTTTCACAATATCAGCAAAGTTTTCTGCCAAGAAATCTTCAACAATTCTCGCTGTATTTTTTGTTATCTCTCCTTGTTCTGGTACTCCAGTCACTCATAGGTTATTTCTCTTGATACAGTCCCACATGATTTTTAAGATTTCTTCATTTTTTAAAATTCTTTTATCTGATTTTTCTTCAAATATATTAGTGCCAAGTGATTTACCTTCGAGTTCTGAAATTCTAGCTCCTACTTGCTCAACTCTGCTCTTCTGACTTTCTATTGAGGTGTCTACTTCTGTAATTTTATTGTTAATCTTCTGAATTTCTG
This sequence comes from Loxodonta africana, assembly GCF_030014295.1. Lineage (NCBI taxonomy): Eukaryota > Metazoa > Chordata > Mammalia > Proboscidea > Elephantidae > Loxodonta > Loxodonta africana. The sequence goes on along the minus strand of NC_087350.1, from coordinate 60,692,964 downwards.
ATTGCTGCCTGTCTATGGATTTTTCCAGCTTATTAAACTTTTTATTATGTTCCTGAATAATCTTTCTAATTTCTTCAGTTGCTTTATCTGTGTGTTCCTTGGCTTGTTCTGCATATTGTCTCATTTCCTTCCTGATGTCTTGAAGGGCTCTGTATATTAAACTTTTGTATTCTGTATCTGGTAATTCCAGGAATGCACTTTCAATGAGAAGATTCGTAGCTTTGAAAGCCTATTGAGGTGATCATAGTCTCTTTCTTTATGTGACTTGATATTGACTGTTGTCTCTGAGCCATCTATAAGTTATTGTATTAGTTTATGATTGCTTACTGTGTCGTAGCTTCTTGCTTTGTTTTGTTTTGTTCTGATATACCCCTATGCATTGCTTGAGGGAGCTAGCTTGATTATTTTCACCTTTGGAGCTCTGATGTCCTCTTCCCAGATGGCTAGAGCTGTTATCAGGTATATCTGTCTAGGTGTCCATCAGTTTTCGTGCATGAATTCAGCTCAGGTTTCCAGGTAGCTGTCATCAAGTGTGTGGTACAGGCTCTGTCCTACAGTCTTAGAGGGGCAGGGGTGGCTGGCATATATACTGGTATCTGATTGCAGCAGGGGGTTATGCTCTGAACAAGGCAGGGGGCTGAGAACCGACCCCTGAGTGTCTCTGAGGAAAGTGCGTCCCTTTTTCCTACAGCGTGCAGGTTGGTGTGGGTTCTGCAGAGGGACCACGGGCACCCAAAGTTTTTGGTTGTGGGGCTGGGAGGTACCAGTTATCTTTGGACCCCTGTCGCGGGTGGCTGGGTGGCCTGAGTGGCTACCAGTCCTTAGGTCCCTGAAGTGGGTAGGTAGGGACCTTGTTTAATAGGCAAAGCAATGTCAAACATCAAACATCCATCTCTCCACTGCACAGCTGAAATGGTTGGAGTCTGCCAACAAGGGCCTATTCTCCCGAAATAGACCCACACAGGTCCATGCAGAAGGGAAAGGTGCTCAAAGTCCACGGATGGTTTATGCCTGGAGAGGAGCTGCTTCTGTCCTGAGCTCCCTGGTTAGTGGAGCTAGCAAATTATCTTTCCCCCCAAATGCAATTTTTTTTTCCTTCCCCAAGGCCTGGAAGACGGCTCTAGGTGCTCAACAGTGCCTATCTCAGGCTCAGGGAATTCAGCCGATGAAGCGGGTTTGCTGGTAGGGGGGCACGTTAAAATATATGCAAGTACTTAGCTTTTGCCCAGAGCGCTGTTCTCCTCAGGTTCCAGAGGTGTGAGTAGGCTGTGTGTCTGGCTACTTCTCCCTGAGGAAGCTGCGGCCGAATGCTAGTACCAGCCCACTGCCACCGCCGCTCCGGGAATGGTGCCTGAGGGCTCCCCGTGATTCAGGTCCAGTAACTCCTCTCCGCTTCTGAATGGCCTCTTCCTCTTCCTGCCCCTCAGTTCATTTTCTAAGCTTGCCTTTGAAGCTCAGGGCTTCCAGCTTGTCACAAATATACTCATTTCACTTGTTTTTTTGGGTCTTTGTTGTAAAGAGGGCTAGCTGGATACATCTGTCTATTCTACCATCTTGGCTCCCCCTCCCCAAAACTGTAAATCTTTACAAAGCAGACTGCCACATCTTTTTCCTGTAGAGCCGCTGGTTAGCATTTGAGCGCTTTGACCACTAGGCCACCAGGGTGCTTGTAAACCATAAAAAATCCACTCCTGTTAAGTCGATTCCAACTCAAAGAGACCTTATAGGACAGAGTAGAACTGTCTCATAATCTTTACAGAAGCAGACTGCCACATCTTTCTCCCCTGGAGCTGCTGGTGGGTTCGAGACACTGACCTTTCAGTTAGCAGCCTAGCACAAACCATTTGCTCCACCCAGGGACCACTATTTCCTTATCATCTATGCAATGAGGAGGATACCCTATTTTGCCGAGCTCACAGGGTCATTTCGAAAGTTTTTAAAGCATAAGGGGCTTGCTGCTCAGTAAATATTTCAGGAAGCCATGCAATTTTCTACAATGCCATCCATGGGTGTTGCCCTGGCTCAGGCTACCACGCTGTTTCCCTGATCATTACCACAACAGCCACTAGGGCCTCACTGTCTCCTCTTGCCCTGACCCCACTAGTCCATTCTCAGAACTTCAGTCAGAGTGGTCTTTCTTGCAGGAAGATCAGATGATACCATCCCCCTGTGAAAAACACTTGAAAAGCTTCTCGTTACCCTTGGGAGATAATCCAAACTCCTTAACCCTACTTAAAGGGCATTCAGGATCTGGCCCCTGCTGACCTCTCTCTTCTTATCTCTTATCACTCCTGCTGTCAGGCACTTTGCTCCAACTACATGGAAATTCTTCAGTTCCTCCAAACACAGTATTTGCCAGAGTGTAGGAGTTACCCTGGTGTTTTGGAAAGGATTTTAGGTGGTACTTAAGACAATCACAGATCTAGGATTCAACAATGAACCACATAAAGAGAAGCCTTTGGTTCACTTTGCATTTTTCCCCCTCCTTCAGATTAATTTAAAGAAGAAAGTCTTGTTTTGGTTCTGTGTCTTTAACACTTCTCTAACACTTGTTAATCTTCCTTGAACAACATTGCTTTCTGGTTTTCCCCAGTTGTATTGCATGTTTAGGTTTCATTTTCAATTAAAGACAGATGGTAATGGTTTTTCTTTATAAGATGTGCTTTCTTTTCAAGTATATTTTGAATAAGTAATGATTCTATTTAAGAAAGAAATATATAAGTAAAGCATATAGGTATGCTGATATGGTGAGAATCATTAACATAAGAGACAAATGATCAAAATTTGAACAAAAACAAACTCTAATGTGACAGTCTCTCCTCTGAGCACTTACCAGGCTAGTCCTTCCCCCCAGCATACCTTCACTCTCCTTGCCCTCCACATGCCTAACTCTTACTCATCCTTTAGGTCTCAGAGTCTCAACTAGTCCAGGTAGGTGCCTATGCCTCATGTTCCCAAAGGGTCCTGTTTTTCTGCTTTCATGACACTTATTATTCCTATTCATTGCAATTGTGTGTTTAATTACTGGCATTATCCAGTCAACAGTAATCCATGTGTAGGTAGAGAACTTTTCTGTCTTTTTATCACTGCATCGTCACAACCACCATGTAAACAGTGCTACAAGGTAAGTGTGTGCCAAATGAAAGAATGAATGCTGCTGTTAAATGCAAGACATGAAATGCAACCACCACTTCATATACTACTTTATGAAATTTCAGAGGATAGCAACTGTGATTTTGTTAAGTTTGAAGTCACCATGTTGCCTAGCACAGGTGGTGGTACAGTCACTCCTAAGGACAAAAATCATGCCTTAATAATATTGAATTCACAAATATATTTAGCCATGGTCACTAATGGATTTTAGTCAAGATCATAGGTATTTACTTCAGAAAAAACTCAGATTTTAATGCAGGAGTAGAAACGGCCTTAGATTATGAGTCATAGCCCTGCCACTGTGCCACTCTGAAATCTTGGTTAGGATACATCATCCCCTTGAGGAGTCTAAGTTTTCCTATCTGTAAAACTGGGGGTGGGAGATGGAGAAAAGACTGATTGAGCCAAAAAGCACTGGTCTCTCTCCTCTATTTGACATTTGAGGAGTCCAAGAAGCTAAAATTCCAAGATTCTTTCATTCTCCCTGCCCATTTTCCATCTTAAGCCCTGACATGACTAATGCGACCACCATTCTTATTTATTTGATAAAGTCCATTCTCAGTCTATGGAAAACAAGAGTCCATTAAAGTTGAGTGTAAGTAAGATGAATTGACCCCTCCACCCACACTCATAACTCCATACCTGGGCCCCAGCTCATCCTCACTCCTCCAGACAAAGTCTCCGAACTTTTCATAGTGAGAGTTGTAGTGGTGCTGGACTCGAAATAGCATAGAAGCTGAGACCTCCATCAGCGTGTTATAGGCAGTCTGCTGTTCCTTCCCACTTGTGTACCCATTGTACAAATTGTAGATCTTGTCAGCTATCTCTGAGAGGGAAGAAATGGACGCACAGATTACTGGGCAGTAGAAAAAGTGAAGATGGAAACATGGCTTACAACAAGAAAGACGTTGATACACGGTACTTCATTTGCATTGTCTTTGGAAGCAGACAAACCTTATTTCCATCCTGAATATGTTATTGATTGGTGGTGTTCTTTTTTTTAATCTATCTACTGGAGATAAATGATACCTGCTCTGGAAGTACATTGAGAAAATTAAGTTTAAAAATGGTTGTAAAGCACTTAACACAGGGCCTAGAATAAAGTTAAAAACCAGGTGCCATCAAGTTGGTTCTGACTCAATGGTGACTCCATGTGTGTCAGAGTAGAACTGTGCCTCATAGGGTTTTAAATGGCTGATTTTTCAGAAGGAGATTACCAGGGCTTTCTTCCAAGGAGCCTCTGGGTGGATTCAAAAAGCCAACCTTTCAGTTAGCAGCTGAGTGCATTAATTGTTTGCACCACCCAGGGACTCCAGCATAGCTAGTGTTCATATTTGCTAGCTTGATCATTACTATAATTACTGTGCCCATGGTTTAAGAGAAAACTCCAAACAAGTGCAGAGGCTTAAATAAACTGTGTTGAGCTCATCTCAACAGCCTCCTTCTAGGTCTCCCTGCTTGCCCTATCTCCTCTCTGTAATATTTTTAACACACTTCTGTGATCAGGTCTGACCAGAACCCCACAAAAAAACCTTCCAGAGAAAATTTTGACTCTTCACCATTCCAAGTCATTCCTAGTCCTTCAGCCATTCCTACTAATGATGTTCCTTAAATTCATCATAGGCTGATCCTCTGAATAGAAGGCACATTCTTTCAATTTTGAAGACTGTAATCAGAATCTATGGACTTCTGGGAGGATAGTGGTATGAGCAGGTCTAGGATCCCAACCCTCTCACATGAGCTTCATCAGAGCAACTAGAAATCTGCAGTCTCAACTCTGCAAGAACTATGAAAAGTAAGCAAAAAAAAAAAAGGATTACAATAATTAACCACACACTGAAACAAGCAAAGGGCAGCTTTTAAATGGTAGAAATACTTCTTTTTCTACTGTCTTTATCCCTTCCCCTCCTGGTGCAGTAGCCAGGTGGCTGAAGCAGAGGTGGATCATGACTCATATTCTTAATGAGGGACTCCTGATCCCTGGCTTTGGAGTGAGGAGGACAAACTTACATGGCAGACTATTCAATGTGTCTCCTCTGATCTGTGTAGTAACTGCCTGAAGGACAGAAACCTAAGTCTGGGCTGAATTGGAGCTCACACAAGGCAGGGGAGGAAATGGTGAGCCAAAAAATAAAGGCTGACAATTTCTTGCAGAAATTAATGCTTTTATAAAAGCACTGTCTTTACAGAGGAATTAAAAGCCACATGCTCATTCAGTGCTACACACTGTAATAGTTTAATGTCCCAGCTTCAATAAAAGATCACAGGCATAAAAAGAAACTGGAAATGATGGCCCATTCAAAAGAACAAGACAAAGGAAAAGAAATCGTCTCTATGGAATCCTAGACAATGGACAGACTAGAAGACTTCAAAACAACAGTACTAAACACACACAAGGAACTAAAGAAAACCAGGGACAAAGAACTAAAAGAAATCAGAAAAACAATTCATGAACAAAATGAAAATATCAATAAAGAGATAGGCATTATAAAAAGGAATGAAACAGAAATATTTGAGCTTAAAAATACAATAATTAAAATAACAAACACAATGGAAGGGTTCAACAGCAGACTTGAAGCAAACATGGACCGAATTAAAGGGAGAAATAGATGGTTCTACAATAATAGTTGGAGACTTTAACATACCACTTTCAATAATGGACAGGATTTCTAGAATGAAAATCAATAAGGAAATAAAGAAATTTGAGCAACTTGATAAACAAACTAGACTTATTAGACATATATAGAATATGCCAACCAAAAACAGAACAATACATATTCTTCTCTAGTGCACAGGGATCATTTTCCAAGTAGACCATTTGTTAGGTCACAAAAGAAGTCTCAATAAATTTAAAAAAGATTCAAATACACAAAGTATCTTTTTCAATCACAATGGAAGGAATCTAGAAACTACTAACAGAAGAATATACAAATAGGTGGAAATTAAGCAACACACTATTAAACAACCAATTGTTTAAGGCAGAAATCAAGAGAGAAATCAGAAAATATTTAGAGTCAAATGAACCCAAAACCACAACATACCAAAACTTATGGGACGCAGCAAAGGCAGTGCTCAGATTAAAATTTGTAGTGGGAAAGAACTATATTAAAAAAGAAGAAAGATCTCAAATCAATAACCTAAATTTACAACTTGAGGAAATAGAAAAAGAAGAGCAAACAAATCCCACAACTACCAGAAGGAAGAAAACAACAAATAATAGAGCAGAAATAAAAGAAATAGAGAACAGGAAAAGAATAAATGAACCAGAAGTTGTTTTTTTTGAACTGACAAAACTTTAGCTAGACTAATGAAGAAAAAAAGAGAGAAGACGCAACTAACTAAAATCAGAAATGAAAGTGGGGACATTACAACTGACTAAAAAGATCATGAGAATATTATGAACGAATGTGCACCAACAAATTAGGTAACGTAGGTGAAATGGACAAATTCCTATTGTTGTAGCTGTTATGTACCATGGAGTTTGTTCTGGTTCATAGTTACCCTATGTACAACAGAACGAAACACTGCCCAGTCCTCAAATTATTGTTATGCTTGAGCCCATTGTTGCAGCTACCATATCAATTCATCTCATTAAGGATCTTCCTCTTTCTCGCTGACCCTCTAGCTTGCCAAGCATGATGTCCTTCTCCAGGTATTGATCCCTCCTGATAACATGTCCAAAGTATGTGAGATGAAGCCTCACTATCCTTGCTTCTAATGAGCATTCTGGCTGTACTTCTTCCAAGACAGACTTTTTTCATTCTTCTGGCACTCCACGGTATAGTCAATATTCTTCGCCAGCACCATAATTCAGGCATAAAGTTCTTATTCAGTCTTCTTTATTCATTGCCCAGCTTTCTCACTGAAAACACCATGGCTTGGGTCAGGGGCCCCTTAGTACTTAAAGTGACATCTTTGCTTTTTTACACTTTAAAGAGGTCTTTTGCAGCAGATTTACCCTTCAAATTTACAACTTCAACATTTTTTCCATTTATCATGAAGTTGCTTAGTGGTCCAGTTGTGAGGATTTTTATTCTACATTAAGGTGTAATCCACACTGAAGGCTGTAGTCTTTGATCTTTGTCAATAAGTGCTTCAAGTCTTCTTCGTTTTCAGCAAGCAAGGTTGTGTCATCCGTATAACAAAGGTTGTTAATGAGTCTTCTTCCAATCTTGAGGCCACGTTCTTCTTCATATAGTCCAGCTTCTCAGATTATTTACTGAACATATAGATTGAATAACTATGGTGAAAGAATACAGCCTTGACGCACACCTTTCTTGATTTGAAACCATGCAGTATCCCCTTGCTCTGTTTGAACGACTGTCTCTTGGTCTATGTACAAGTTCCTCATGAACACAATTAAGTGTTCTGGAATTCCCATTCTTCGCAATGTTATCCATCATTTGTTATGATCCACACAGTTGAATGTCTTTGCATAGTCAATAAAACACAGGTAAACATCCTTCTGGTGTTCTCTGCTTTCAGCCAGGATCCATCTGACATCAACAATGATATCCCTTGCTCCTCATCCTCTTTTGAATCAGGCTTGAATTTCTGGCAGTTCCCTGTCGATGTACTGCTGCAACTGCTTTTCAATGATCTCCTGCAATATTTTACTTGTGTGTGATATTAATGATATTGTTTGAGAATTTCTGCATTCTGTTGGATCACCTTTCTTTGGAATGGATACAAATATGGAGCAGTTGTACAAATATGGCCAGTCAGTTGGCCAGGTAGCTGTCTTCCAAATTTCTTCATATAAATGAGTGAGCACTTCTAGCATTGCATCCATTTGTTGCAACATCTCTATTGCTATTCTGTCAATTCCTGAAGCCTTGTTTTTCACCAATGATTTCAGTGCAGCTTGGACCTCTTCCTTCAGTACCATCAGTTCTTGATCATATGCTACCTCCTGAAATGGTTCAATGTCAACCAATTCTTTTTGGTACAATGACTCTGTGTATTCGTTTCATCTTCTTTTGATGCTTCCTGTGTCATTTAGTATTTTCCCCATAGAATTCTTCAATATTGCAACCTGAGGCGTGAATTTTCTGTTCAGTTCTTTTAGCTTGAGAAATGCTGAGTGTGTTCTTCTCTTTTGGTTTTGTAACTCTAGGTCTTTGCACATTTCATTATAATACTTTACTTTGTCTCCTCGAGTTGCCCTTTGAAATCTTCCTTTCAACTCTTTTATTTCATCATTTCTTCTTTTCACTTTAGGTACTCTATGTTCAAAAGCAACTTTCAGAGTCTCTTGTAACATCTGTTTCAGTCTTTTCTTTCTTTCCTGTCTTTTTAATGACCTCTTGCTTTCTTCATGTACGATGTCCTTGATGTCATGGTCTTCGGTCATTAGTATTCAATGCATCAAATCTATCCTTGAGATGGTCTCTAAATTCAGGTCTCTAAATTGAGGTCTCTAAATTCAAGGTTGTACTATGGCTCTCGTGCACTTGTTCTAATTTTCTTCAGCTTCTTCTTGAACTTGCATATGAGCAACTGATGGTCTGATTCATAGTCGTCCCCTAGCCTTGTTCTAACTGATGATATTGAGCTTTTCCATCCTTTCCTTCCACAGAAGTAGTAGATTTGATTCCTGTGTATTCCATCTGGTGAGATCCAAGCATATGCTCGCTGTTTATGTTGTTGAAAAAAGGTATTAGCAATGAAGAAGTCGTTGGTCTTGCTAAATTGTATCATGTGATCTCCAGTGTTGTTTCTATCGCCAAAGCCATATTTTCCAACTACCAATCCTTCTTGTTTGTTTCCAACTTTCTCATTCCAATTGCCACTGATTATTAATGCATCTTGATTGCATGTCTGAACAATTTCAGACCACAGAAGCTGATAAAAATCTGCAATTTCTTCATCTTTGGCCTTAGTGGTTGGTGTGTAAAATTGAATAATAGACATATTAACTGGCCTTCCTTGTAGGTGTATGGATATCATCCCATCACTGACAGTGTTGTTCTTCAGGATAGATCTTGAAATGTTCTTTTTGATGATCAAAGTGAGATGCCATTTCTTTTCAATTTGTCATTCCCTGGATAGTAGACTACATGATTGTCTGATTCAAAATCACCAATACCAGTCCATTTCAACTCACTAATGCCTAGAATATCAATGTTTATGCATTCTATTTCATTTCTGATGATTTCCAATTTTCCTAAATACATACTTTGTGCATTCCATGTTCTTATTAGTAATGGATGTTTGCAGCTGTTTCTTCTCATTTTGAGCTGTGCCACATCAGCAAACGAAAGCTTGACTCCATTAATATCATTAAGGTCGACTCTCCTTTGAGGAGGCAGCTTTTCCCCAGCTGTCTTTTGAGTACTTTCCAACCTGAGGGACTCATCTTCCAGCACTGTATTACACGATGTTTCACTGCTATTCATAAGGTTTTCACTGCCTAATTTTTTTTTTTTTTTTTTTGGAAGTAGACTGCCAGGTCCTTCTTCCTAGTCTGTCTTAGTCTGGAAGCTCAGCTGAAACCTGTCCACCATGGATGACCCTGCTGGTATTTGAAAAAATGGTGGCATAGCTTCCAGTATCACAGCAACATGCAAGCCCCCACAGTATGACAAACTGAAAGACTCACGGGATATAAAATATCTAGAATAGGCAAATACATAGAGACAAAAGTTTATTAGTGCTTACAAAGTGTGGGTGGGAGGGGGAAGGGTGAATTGTTGTTTAAGGGGTACTAAGTGTCTGTTAGGAGCTCTGATGGCACAACTGTTAAGAGTTAGGCTGCTCGCCAAAAGGTTAGGAGTTTGAATCCACTAGCCGCTCCTTGGAAACCCTATGGGTCTGCTCTACTCTGTCCTATAGGTTTGCTATGAGTCAGAATAGACTCAGTGGCAATGGGTTTGGTTTTTTTGCTTCAGAGTGTCTGCTAAGACTTATGAAAAAAAATTGGAAACAGTGGTGATGCCTGTAAAACATGGGGAACATAATTAATGTCACTAAACTGTACATGTAAAAATGGTTGAAATGGCAAATGTTTTATTATATATATTTTACCACACACACACACACAACAAAAACAGTGACAATACCAAATGCTGGTAAGGATGTGGAAAAACTGGTTTGCTCATATGTTCCTGGTGGGAATATAAAATGGTACAGCTACTCTGGAAAACAGAGAAGCGGTCCTTAAAAAATCAAATATGCAACTACTATATGACCCAGAAATTGTACTCTTGGGTGTTTGTCCTAAGGACATTAAAACTCATGCTCACACAAAAACCTTTACACAAATGTTTGTTGAAGCCTTATTTGTAATAGCTAAAGACTGGAAACAACCCAGGTGTCTTTCAATGGATGACCAGTTAAACAAACAGAGGTACATCTATACAATGGGACTATATTCAACAATAAAAATGAATGAAATACTGATACATGCAGTAACCTGAATAAATTCCCAGAGAATTATGCTGAGTGAAAAAAGCCAATCCTAAAAGATCATACATTGTATGATTTCATTTATATAACATCTTGAAATGACAAAAGTATAGAAATGGTAACAGATTAGTGGTTGCCAGAGACTAAGAATTAGGTGGTGATGGGAGGGAAGTGGATATGACTAAAAAGGGCAACATGAGGGATCTTTGTGGTGATGGAAATATTCTGTATCTTGGCTGTATTAATATCATTATCCTGGTTGTGCTATTGTTCTATAGCTTTGCAAGATGTTGCCATTGGGGAAACTGAGTAAAAAGTACATGGGATGTCTGTTTCATTTCTTACAACTGCATGTGAATCTACAATTATTTAAAAGCAAAATAAAATTATATATATATAAATAAAAATAACCCATTGCTGTCAAGTTGATTCTGACCCATAGCAACCCTATATATATATCTCCCCAAATCATTGCTAACAATGGCTGCCTCTGGGAGAATCTGGGGGACTGGGGATCAGGATCAGAGGAACATTTACTTTGCACTATTTTCTACTCTGATTTTTTTTTTTAATTTTCTTATTTTTTTTAACCATGTGTTGTCTAAAAATTTATTTAGAGAAAACAACAACCAGCAGGAAATCATCTCAAATCCTCTCATCTTGGAGACCAATAGCTCAACATCCCCTCTGTCTCGTATCGCACAAAACATTTATTATTGAGCTGATCAGGGCCATTTAAAAAAATGTCAGTCTCTTCCCCTAGAACACAGACTCCTAAAAGGCAGAGACCATGTCTCCACTGTGTTGCTTATTCCCAGACACTTAGGAAATATTTGCTCAGCACCAGGATGCCTGAGTTACCATCACATTTTTGCTAATCCTGATGTAAAAATGCCCAAGAACTAAGTATGTAATGGGTCTGATGTATTGTTGCATTTTTCAGGTGTCTTTGCCTGATATGTACAAGTTCATGCACCAGGGGCAGCAAAAAGTTTAATCTTGCATGCTAACTCTGACTGAGAGTCACTGACTGCAGCTCTGTGCTGAGAATTCTGAGCCACCACTGGGCTAGAGGAGAAAGCGCCCTGACCAGTTGTAATGTCTGCCATGGGCACAGCAAGGTGAAATGGTCTTCTGCGTGCCACTTGTTTGCCATTTCTAGCATAGAATCAAGGCAAAGAAAATGACTGGTCCTTAACAAGTATAATCCAAGGGACAGGACACAGGCTTGAGCCTCTGACCCTTCGCCATTCCTTGCCTCTAAGTCAGAACGTGGAAAACCTCTCAAAAGAGAAGCAAGCTTGACCACTGGCAAAAATATTGTTAACCAAGTCCAATTTCCTTCTTGGTTTTGATTATTTTTGCCCCCTTTTCCTCCTGTTTTTTCCATTTCTTTATTTTCTTCCCCCTATTCCAACATGGGAGCCCTGGTGGTTCAATGGTTAAGAGGTTGGCTGCTAGCCAAAAGGTCAGCCATTTGAATCCGCCAGCTGCTCTTTGGAAACCGTATGGCGCAGTTCTACCCTGTCCTACAAGGTTGCAATGAGTTGGAATCAACTCCATGGCAATTTTTTTTTTTTTTCAAATGGGTATGCCAATATGTGTTTATGCGTGTGGAAGGTAGTGGTTAGGGACTTTGGGGTGCAGAACTCAGCGAGGGGAAATTTGGAATTTACCTGGGAAGTGAAGAAATGGGTTACCTACCTTCTGCCTTGTTGTCATCCACTAGTGGACAGGCTGTCCTCAGAGTCACCGTGCTGAGCTCTGAGTGCCGCCCTCGTGTATCCACAGCATACAGAGTAAACCTGTAGCACAAGAAGAAAACACAGTGCCAAGCTGTAACTTCAAAAAAGGCACTGGAAGCTGAGGGAGGAACATAAAAATCAAGGCACAGGAGTAGTGGTTGAATGAACCCAGGGATGCTTAGGTTGAAGGAGAAATTATTTGAGGAAAAAAATAATGATAATTACAAAACATTTATTGAGCACTGATTGCCTGCTAGGTACTTACACTTAACCTCTTAATTTACAATTAAATAAGCTTAGAAGACAGGCATTATTATAACCCCTAATTCACCAATGAAGAAATTGAGACTTCGATTATGTATATTTCCATGATCTCACAGATAATTAGGGATAGAGCAGCGGTTTAAAACTAGGGATTCTGGCTCCAGGGCCTGAAAAGGGAACCCCAGTACTATCTTGTATGGCTGAATATAGTTATATATATCCCTTCTTTGACTGATTTAAAACAAATACTTATTGAACATCAACTATGTGCCAGGAACTATTTTAGGTGCTAAGGTTATAAAGATGAACAAGAAAGTTAAGAACCCTGCCTGCATGAAGCCAATCAAAAAGTAAACAAACAAAAATAGAAATAATAAGTATAATGGCAGAATATAACAGGCTAATGTGAAAAAGAGTAATGTGTGAGTGTAGGGGTGTACTTCAGATAAGGTGGTCCACAAAGGCCTCAATGAGAGGGAAGGTTTGATCTGAGATCTGAATAATGAGAAAGAACAGGCTTTATGGCAGGAAGATCAGAGGGGTCGGGGCAGGGGCATTTTAGGCAGGGAGATCAGCAAGTGCAAAGTCCCTGGAGAGAGAGGAACCAGGTTTTTGGAGGAATAGACAGCAAGTAGAGCTGAAGCAAAGTGTGATGAGATAGAAGGTTGGTAGGGACTTGTGCATCATGATGGGGCATCTTGGTATTATTCTACGTACAAGGCATATTCTCATCTTTCTGTGATATCATTTGAAGTTCAATTCTGTATAGACAGGAGCAGATGTAGTCTGCATGGCCCTAGAAGGGGAGCACTGGTAAAGCAAGACCTGGTGGACTCAGTTCACTCCAAGATACAGCCATTTTTTTAGAGCAGCCTCTGCCTTATAGCCTACCTCAGGGGATGCTGACCCTTCATCTCTCCAGACCTTCAGGTTCTGTGGCTTTAAACAATGTCTAAGGAGTAGACAGAGAAAAATTTCCAGACGAGGTAAGTCTTAGAGGCCAGGAATAGTCTGCATAGAAGAGCTGAAGATCTGAGTGTTTTTACCATGACATTCTCTTTCACCAGCCTTCAAGTGTAGAGGCAATGATGTGAGGTCGGTAGAGGGGTCCCTATGCCGAGGAGATGATACTGGAGTCCCAGTGGCCCTATTTCCTTTCAAAACGTCTTCCCGTATGTTAAAAATGGAGATAACTTGCTTCATATTATAAAACGGGCATAATACTATGATTGCCAAGTTGTAGAAAGCTGAATTCTTAACTTACTAGTGACTTAATAAATATGAGTTGAGTGTGCAACTTAGTATATGCTAAGATATTAGTATGGGTCAAGCACTGAGCAAAATAATTTTACAGCAAAATCACAATTAATCCCCTAAATTATCCCAAAAAGATAGGTAATATTACTCTAATTTATACATGAGGCTCAGAGGGGAAGAAACTTGCCCAGACTCACATAGTACTTACTGGGACTGGAACTTGAAACCTAGGTTTGTCAGACTCTAAAACCCATACATTTAACCAGTCAGCTACTGACTTTGGTTAAAAGGTCTGTGGATATTAACTCTGTATAAATATAATTCTGCTAGCTACATTTGTTGAGCCCAAGCTATACTGAGACAGTGCTATCCTATATGTTTTTCTAATTTTATGGAAACCTCTAAAATAGTCACCCTCATTATCCCCATTGTTCAAAACGGGAAACTGAAGATCAAAAATTTAAGCACTTTGTCCAAACTCACAGAGTTAGAAAATGAAGATCCAAGATTTGAGCCTTGGTTTGTCTTACTCTAAAACCGATACTCTTTGTTCTCAGCTGCCATTTTGCTGCTCCAGTTCTACCACTAACTGACTTAGAGAGTCTTTGCTTGGTAATTTCCAAGGGTGGGAGTCCTGTTGGTGTAGTGATTAAGATCTTGGCTGCTAACCTAAAGGTTGGCAGTTCGAATCCACCAGCTGCTCCTTGGAAACCCTATGGGGCAGTTCTACTCTGTCCTATAGGGTCACTATGAGTCGGAGCCGACTTGATGGCACCTAACAACAGTCTGAGCTGTGGTACCCCATGATCTGATGACTTAAAGATTTATTTATTTATTTGTGTTTGTTTTTGCTTTTTGTGTTTTTTTATTATTTTTGTTTTTGATTATTTATTTAAAGCTAAAGATGCCATGTATGAGAGCTTCTTGGATCTTTCTGGAAAAAAGACCTTTATGCCCCTCCCACCCAGTGCCATCGAGTCCATTCTGACTCATAGCAACCCTAGAGGACAGAGTAGAACTGCCCCATAGAGTTTCCAAGGAGTGCCTGGACGATTCGAACTGCCGACATTTTGGTTAGCAGCCGTAGCACTTAACCACTACACCCTATATATGTGAAAATTCCCTTCTTAAAAAAACTCAGTTTCTTTTTCAAAAAACTAGGGAGGGAACTCATACCGTTCACAGAAGCCTAAAAATGTGTTTCTAGTTTATTTCGTGATATTGATTTTTAGTTTCAGTGCAATTAAGATGGTACATTAGAACCATCCTTCCTCTTCTTCCCCAACTGAAATAACAAACAATAGGAAGTATGTATTCTTGGTGCATAGAGAAATTCAGGGCTGCCTTCATCGATTGGTCATAGAAGGCCTGTGTTTAAGATGCCACAAGCCAACCTGGCTGCAAGCCGCATAACCAAAGATACTCCAGATTCTTTGTGGCTATGGAACACTGCTACCAGGCCCAGGACAGACCCCTGGGGATGCCTCCTGCTGACCAGGTACCATGAGTTAGCACCCTAAGAATGTCAGCACCAAGCTGTTCTGCCAGCCTGTCCAAAAGGGGGCTGGGATGAGGGGTAAAACAATTATCAGGTCACGCAGAGTCCTGATAGTAAAGATGTAGAGAAGCGGGAGGAGCCTTGTAGTTCAAGGAACATGCACTGAAAACTTGGCTCTGGCACTCACTAGCTATGTGACCTTGGGCTAGTTGATAATCCTCTATAAGCCTCAGTCTGTGGTAATGTGGGAGAAACAATCTCCTTGCAGAATTGTCAGTTCAAGTGCAAGGAACCCAGCACACCACTTGGTTATAATGATGGTAAGGGCGACCATCTAATGACTGTCAACTAGCTGTTGAGTACTTTGCATTGTATAATTCCGGTTAATCCTCACACATGCTAAAGAAGTTGGGTACAATTATTGTTCCAATTTCACAGATAAGAACATGAGTTCCAAAGAGATCAAACGTATTATATAAGTAGCAACAGAGACTAGAATCTAGGTCTACCTATATTCAAAGACTATATTCTAAGCCAGTGCATTTTATTGTCTTGTCAAATCCAATTCTACCTTTTTTCTTTTGTCAGCGGATGATGGTAAGGGTAAGGATGTGTGGGCCTGTATCCAATATCCATGTCTTAAGAGGCCTGCACGTGGGGTATTTTAGGCCTATTCTCAAAAGGAAGCTAATCTATTCTCTGCTTTCTGGAGCTTTTAGCTTCTGCCTATGATGTGAGAACAGCAGCACTTGGCATGGGTATCATCTCTCTCCTCTGTTGATATCATAGCATTGTGAGTGGAGCTCAGATCTAGAGCTTACTATGTTCAGTACTATCTCGGTCAAGGGAAGCAGTGGGCAATTGAGGTCAGAGCCTGGTCTTAGAGATGGTCAGACTTGGGTTCATATTCCAACTCTACTTCCTTGCTGTGACCTTGGGCAAGTCACTTCACCTGTCTGCACTATGCACCTGTGATAGGAAGACTGTTGGTCCATGTCACAGGTTTCATTGTGACTGGATATGAAATGTAAGTGCTGTACAAAGTGAGTTATCACTGGAAAGCAGTGTGGGAAGGTTAGGAATGATAAACTCTCAGATGTGAGAGTAAGGAAGTAGCAAGGTGGGGGAGCAATAACACTATTGGGTAAAAAAAAAAATAAAAAATTTTAGCACTGTGTAAAATACTTACCATCCACACAACAACCCATCTGAAAGTGGCAGAGCCAGGGTTCAAAGCTTAGCCTTCAGATCACAGAGGGTATGCTCTTTGGCTTGGGTACAGCTATATCTCTGGCATTTCACAGAGTACTTGGTGCATGGTACCCAAAACCAAACCAAATCTGTTGCCACCGAGTTGATTCCAACTCATAGCAACCCTTTAGGGTTTCCAAGGCTGTAAATCTTTAAGGAAGCAGAATGCCACATCTTTCTCACTCAGAAGGGCTGGTGGGTTCGAATCACTAAGGATGCATTGTAGGCACTCAAACATTGGAGCAAGGCAATGAACCTGAGCATATTACATCTCATTTCTCAATTTCAATTTCGCCATTAATAAAACAGAGACATTGTATGGCTATTTAAAGTATTACATGGGGCAGTGCATAGGGAAGTGGTAGGTTATAGGCTACTATAAAGAGCATATAAAGGCCATTAATGCAAGAGTACACGTTTAAAAAATAGAACCTCAAAGCATGAGAAGTTGGAATATTTTTCTAACAGTTGTTTTCTCGTTGGCCATTTATGCTTCTATCATGCTCCTGCTATACATTTCCTCCACCGAGGGGGCCTGGGATCACCTCTCTGCTTAGCCAAGCAGCATGAAAAACAACATGCTGGGGATGAAGTAGTCTTAGATTTTCAAGTAATAAACTTGGGTAGAATTCTTTCTCACCCCAATCGCTGGCTGAGCATTCTTTTAGAAGTCACTTTACTTCCCTAAACTTCAGTTTCCTCACCTGTAAAATACAGTGAAATTATCCATATTCCACAAGTTGGGAATCAAGATTCAATGATATAATGATCATATAGGCCTGGATCAATCTTTGCTTCCTAAAAGGTAGCTTCTATTTTTGTATTAGAGTAACTGAACATATCAGTGGAGGCCTCAGAATGGAGGAGGCCTCAGGCCACCCTGCCACAGTGTGGAGAAAAGGAAGGATGTCAACTTCACAGGACTAGGTCAAAAGTCACAAGGCCATGCATTTTCTGCCTGTTTCGGCTGTAATTGTAGAACTGTTCCAGAGACACATCTGAAAGCTGTTAGGGGACGAGGCTGGGCCTAGAGGGGCTCTTTGTGAGGAGGAGAAATTGGCTGCCCCTGATCTGGAGGTGGGGGAGGGGGACTGCAGAAAGGCAGAGAAGAGATGGCACAGTCAGACCTCTGTGTTTCTCAGGGGTCAAGAAGGGTGTCAGCTACCCTCTGCTCAGTTCTGCAATCTCTCTCCCCTCTGAGGCCAACCACAGCTCACTATAATTTGAACTGGAACTCCTGAGATGTCACCTAACTCCTCATCTTTATTTTACAGATGGGGAAACTGAGACCCAAGGGGTGAAGAGACTTGGACCCACTGCCTTTTAGATCAGGCCTTACCCACTGCCCCTTGCACAACCAGCTGACTTACCTCCACTTCCACGAAAGGGGTATTTTTTACTATGAAAGATGAGCAATTTAGGAACCTGGAGCCCCAGGTTTAAAGCCTTGCTATTTTCCCCCATCCTCTGCCTTGACCTTGTTTCAGAGGAAAGAGCACTGGCCAAAGTGGCTGAAACCTGAGTTCGAGCCCCAGCTTTCCCATAGACTGGCTGTGAGATCTTGGGTACCTAAAGCTTGGTGTTCTTAGTGTATTGGGAGGTTGAAATGAAAGTAATGTGGGGAATTGTCTTGCAACTGGCTACTCAAATGCAAAGAAAGAATTTTTTCAGTGTGTCTTCATCCTCCTCAGGACAAGGTTAAAACTCCTTCCCATGGAGCCCCCAATCCAGCTCCTCTGTATCCATTTGTTCAACAGCACTCTATCATTTAGCCCTGGGTAAGTTCCCACCTGTTGTCTAGCAGCTGCTAACCAAAAGGTCGGCGGTTGGAATCCACCAGCTGCTCCCTGGAAACCCTGTGGGGCAGTTCCACTCTGTCTTACGGGGTTGCTATGAGTTGGATTTGACTCCACAGCACACAACAACAAGTTCCTACCACAGATCCAGGCTTGTTCGTCAGTCTTTGCTTCCTATTCTGTTTCACAGTAGAGCCATCTGATGATGGTTCTGGAATACATACCCCACCTCTTTGCCTTTGCAGATGCTGTGCTCTCTCTCTCTGGGATGCCCTTCCCCTTCTTCGCTTCACCCTCTCCACCTTGTCCTAGAAACATCAACTTAAATCCCATCTCCTCTGGGGAGCCTGTTTTGAGTCCTCTGAAGAATTGCCTAAACCTGCTTTCTCCCTGCATGATGTCCCATGGCTAAGTCAGTGCCTGTTCCCTTTTATCTTGCATCCATGAGTATGTGAGCATCCTCACAGCGGGAATATTGCTCTGCCCATCACTATATCCCAAGCACATACATACACCTGGTACACAGACATTCAGCAAATATTTGCCAGAATGACTGAACAAATGAATGACTCAATCAATTATGAAGTAGCATTCCCCTTTTCTGGAATTCAGTTTCCTCATCTGTAAAACGAACAAAAGGTCACTAGCCTGAACGGCCATTACAAGTGATGGCTAAGGCTTTGGAATCAGACAATTTGGTTTTAAATTATGGCTCTTCATTTATTGGCTATGTGAGGTCTTACCTCATTTTACTCACCTGTAAAATGGGAATCATAGTATTAAAACCTATCATACAGGATTAGTTGTTAGAACCAAGTGAGATGCTGTATGGAAAGTGCTTAGTATGATGCCTGGCATGTGCTAAACACTCAATAAGTTACGGCTGCTCTTATTATTTTCACTATGTCACTGCCCACGGCTCTGCCTTTACCCCCACCTGGAGAAGCTGTCCTCCTGGAGATCAGAGGAGGGTGGTGGAAAGGAAGCTGTTGTTGGTCCCATTCAAGACCCCCAGACCTCCTAGCAGCAGGGGTGAGAGAATGAAACCGAAAAGTTAATTGGCGGTGAGAGCTTCTCAAGGATCTGACAGGGGGTAAGAGCAGGGACAGAGCCCCAGAGGCCCATGTCAGGCCCAGGTCCCTGAGAGTACGGTAGAATGCGTTTGAAGTCTCCAGGCCAACGCCTGCTCTTCCCCAGCCGCCATATGATTTAGGCATTTTGGGGAGGCAAAAGTCTCCTCGCTGATTTGAAGGGAAACAGATGTTTCCAGGCCAGAGGCCCTGGTCTTATAAATGGCTCCTTCCCCCCACACAGCTTTGGCAAACAACTTCCCGTTAGTTCACACCCTCCCTCCCACCCCCCCCCCCCCCGCCACCACCACACTCCACCATCACTCCTCTCCCTGCCATTTCCAGCACAAAGCGACAGTGAGGGGTGGTGGGAAAAATGCTGAGTCCCAGCTCCAGCTCTGGGACTGGGTGGCTAGATGCATAACACAGCAAATTGCCCTTTTCTGGGTTTCAGCCTCCCTGTTCCTGTAGTGAGGGAATTGAATCAACATCACCTCTGAGACATAGGCTTGATGTGATATTCTAGGGACTGAGCTTTTTTTTTCCCCGCTTAAAAAGATTTTTGGTGTTACCCATTCACAATCTTTCTCCATTGGAGTCTAGGGCAAAAAAGCATGGGTTTGCAGATCAGGCTGCTCGGGGCTTAAATGTAGACTCCACCAGCTACTAGGTAAATGGTGACTTTGAGCTTCAGTTTGTCTGTAAAATGGGGACAATCTTCCACCTCGTGGGGCTAAGAGAATTAAATCAGAATTAAATTTCTCTATTGGAGTCCTGAAAACGCTGGTTGTGTAGTGGTTAAGAGCTAAGGCTGCTAATCAAAAGGCTGGCAGTTCGAATCCATCTGGCGCTGCCTGGAAACTCTATGGGGGCAGTTCTACTCTGTCCTATAGGGCCACTGTGAGTCAGAATCAACTAGATGGCAATGGGTTTGGTTTTTGTTTTTTTTCACTGGAATCCCTAGGTGGTACAAACAGTTAAGCACCAGACTGAAAACCCTATGGAGTGCATTTCTGCTGCACACTTGGGATCAACATGAGTTGGAATCAACTCAATGGCAACTAACAATACCCATATATTAGGTTCGGGTTTTCAATGCAGCTTTGCTTGAGGCTTCATGTGGGACAGTAGCCACAGCAGTAGAAAGAACATTCTCGTTTTCATAATCACAATGAAGCAGGGTATGTAGTGGCTAGAACTGATCCTGGAGTCCTGCTGCCTGAGTTCCAATGCTGGTCCTACAACTTGCTTTCTTTATGTCCTTTGGCAAGTTAATTAACCTCTCTGTTCAGTGTCTTGCCTTTAAGATGTGGATGATAATCTTACATACCTCAAAAAAAACTTTATTTTGAGAAAAATAAAGCACTTGAAACAGTGGCTGGCACATGGTAAGCGCTAAGTAAGTGTTAGCCACTATTCAATGTGTGTGTGTGTATGTTTTAATCATTAATCTCTTCTACAGCAGGCTTTTAAGGATCCCTGGTGGTACAATGGTTAAGCGCTCTGCTGCTAACCAAAATGTCAGTAGTTCAAACCCACCAGCAGCTCCACAGGAGAAAAAAACCTGGCAATCTATCCCCGTAAAGATCACAGCCTAGGAAACCCTATGAGGCAGTTCTGCTCTGTCCTATAGGGTTGCTATGACAGAATCGACTTGATGGTACACAACAACAACAACATGGTGGCTTTAAGACATAGCCCCAATTCTTTGACATTCTTCTCATTGAGAGGTGGGGTCTATGTCCCTTCATCTTGAATCACAGTGGAAGGGTTGTTGTGTGACTTCCAAAGTGGGGTCATAAGAGACAAAGCAACTTCCGCCTTGTTGACTGAAACATTCTTGCTTGGAGCCCTGAGCCACCACGCAAGAAATCTCACTACCCTAAGGACATTCCAAGGAGCCCTGGTAGCATGGTGGTTAAGTACTCAGCTGCTGAGAGGCTGGCAGTTTGAACCCACCAGCCGTTTTGAGGGAGAAGGATGTGGCAGTTTACTTCTGTAAAGATCACGGCCTGGGAAACCCTATGGAGCAGTTCTACTTTGTCCTATATGGTCATTATGAGTTGGAATTGACTCTATGGCAACGGAATTGTAAGAACATTCTGGTGTGAGGAAGCCAAGCCACATGGAGAGGCCACATGTAGGCACCTCGGATGTCCTAGTCTTCAAGTCATCGAATCTCAAGCTCCAGATCTATGAATGAAGGAGCCTTCAGATAATCTCAGCCCAAGCAATTGAGTCACCTACAGCTTTGAGTTCTTCCAGCCGAGGACTCACACTTCATAAGGCAGAGACAAGCCAAACCTGCTGTGCCCTATCTGAATTCCTGCCCTCAGAGTCCATGAGCATAATCAAATGGTTGCATTAAGCCACTAAGTTCTGGGGCAATTTGTTAGGACAGCAAGAGAAATGTAACAACTTCTAAGCGTCTAGGTCAGGGGCCAGCAAACTATTGCCTTGGGCCAAATCTGTTCTGCAGTCTATATTTGTAAATAAAGTTTTAATGGAAAACAGCCATGCTCTTTTTTTTTTTTAACACATTTTATATAGCTGGTTTTGTACAATGGCACAGCTGAATAGTTGTAACAGAGACCTTACGGCCTGTGAAGGCTAAAATATTTACCATCTGGACCTCTGGAGAAAAAGTTTGCTGACTCATGATCTAGAGTTTTGACAATATTTAACATAATCCATTTTGCTTTCATTATTTCATTTGCTCCCAGGGTCAGAAATCATTTCCGTTTTGCAGAGAGGCTCAGTGAGTTCACTTGACTTGCTCAAGGTCACGCAGCTCTTCTAACTCCAGGTCTAATGCCACAACTGCCTGCTGAAGATCTAGACTCCAGTTTGGGTTCAGACACTGGATGAGCAGTGTGGCCTAGGGCAAATCCCACCCTGCTCTGCCCTCAGTTTTTTAGTCTGTGAAATGAGGGCATTGGGTAAGATGGTTGCCATATGTCCAAAGTTTCCAAAGGTGTACAAAGTTTCTCAAAGCTGGATGCTGGCTACCAGGCAAAATCTCTGTTCCTCTTTAGCCTAGGAATGTTAGAGTCTGGCAAGTGCGGAGCCAGGCGCTGTTAGAGATCCCTGTTCTGTTCTATATGCAGCCTACCTATCTGAGTTCCAGAAACCAACCTTCCTATCTCCCAGCTGAGGCTGACAACCCATGCTCCCGGCCAACATACATATTTAATTTCAGTGCCCAGCACAGAGAGACCATCATGGTATTAGGACTCCAGTCCTGGTTTCTACTTTCAAAACAACCCAGTTTGAGGCATGGTTGGAAGGCCCTGCCTGGGGACAAAGGTGAGGCAGTCTGGGGTTGGTCTCCAACAATCCATTTGCCTCACTTGCACTCCCTTCAATCGCTCCAGCTGCATGAGGTAACAGGTAAAGAATCAGGAGGGGCCAGTCAGCAGTCTGGAAAGCAGTGTCAGTGCTAAGCTTAGACAGAGGTGACAGCAATCCAGAATCAGTGTCAGGCTCCCGCTGCTCTGCCTGCCAAGACTCCCAGACTTCACTGGAGGACAAATATAGTACTTCATAGTGTCTAGGACACCAGAACTCAGAAAGGAATGATGACAGTATTCACATTTAAAATTAAATGACTTTAGATTGATTTACAATTAAAGTGTGTTGAGTATATCTCCAATACCTGACCGAGGAGGAAGTAGTTATCACAGCAGCCCCACTCTGCATGTGCCTGTAACCAGAGAAGCACCTGCCATATGCTGGGCACTCTGCTAAGCAGTGGAGAGACATCAAAGCACAAGACAACCTCACAGAAAAGCAGGGATTTAGCCGAGTGAACAAAAACATGGACTGCAGTGCTACAAGTGCTTCAATAAAAGTTATCTTTGCCTTTATATTTATTTCAGGTGTGTCCTTCCTTCCTTCTTTCAAAGTAGTGGACTAAGCCTTATGTCCGAGTTCAAGGGCAACTTGCAACCTCCTGTCAACTGCACTACCCTGGGGGTGTCAACCACCTATAGGAGTCTCATTTTCTCCTATGGAAAAACGGTGACAATCCTTGCCCTCCCGAACCAGAAAACCTTTAAAGAGTGAATAAGCCAAGGGATTTGGATATCAAAATATACTAATCATCTGTCTGGACTCATTCAGTCACCAATCAAGGATGGCCGGACCTCTCTTAAAAAAAAAAAATTCAGGTTGGCACTTGGCTTGGCTTTAGCAGCAGTTCTTATCCTTCCCCTTCCTTTTCTTCTACTTCTTCTACTCTCCCTTCCCCACTTCCTTGCCCTTTTCTCTTCTTCCTCCTCATTCTCTTCCTCCTCCTCCTCCTCTTCTTTCTCCTCCTCTCTCTCATCCTCCTTCTCAACCTCCTCTTTTTTCCAAGGGGTGTACTACATGATAGCACAGGGTTGACTGACCATAATTCATAGTTGGAGAATATTCATCTTTTAATAGGTTGTTTTAGGGTTAAAGCAGACACACCCTAATTTTATGGTTCCAAGTCAAGGAATAAATTAAGCATGGAAGCCCCAATTATTCCAGTCCAATGTGTAGTTCCACAATCTTTAAAGAAAATTGTTGCTTTTTTCTTATATCTTTATCATATACTGGACTGGCTTTCTGAAACCCAGATAAAAACAATAATTTTTGAATGACTTTAGTTACAGAATTTTTTTTTTTTTTTTTTTAAGGAAAACATTACCTTGGAAATACATCGAGTTGAGAGAGAGAGAGAGAGCATATGATTTATAGGTTAAGAACTGTCATTACCTAGCTGTGTGATTTTGGTCAGATTATTTGATTCCTCTGTGCCTCTATTACCCATTGATAATCCCATGGGGATGTTGTGAGGACCAAATGGTCATAATGGATGTGAAGGTGCTGTAGAGATGCCACACACCTTTCCTGAGCACCAGCTCTATCAGACACAGTGCTGGGAGCTTTTGCATTGTTTGTCTTCTCTTCTTTTTAAAACTGCCTAAGGAGCATGCATTAGTAAATTGATTTTACAAGAAGAAAAGTGAACCAGGAAGATATGAATTAGCTTTTCCAAGGCTGCACAGATAGTAGTTCAGCCAGGCCCCAGCAAAGTTCCTTAACTCAAAGTCCAGTGCTCTTTCCAAATAGATGGAATTACTAGGTATTCATTGGTCCAAACTGGGTCTTGAGCCACAGTTCAGAGGAGGTTAGAGTTGATTAGGAGGATGAACTCCATGTTCTCAACTTTTGACAAGAAAGAGATCTTGCCATGTGAACACCACCACCCCCGGCCCCTTTTCAACACTGATGCTGCTCCTCTTCCCATATCCAACCTTAAAGCCTTTATCTTCTTTGGCAATGGGTTTGGTTTTGGTATACAGTGTCTTTTGAGACTGCATTTTCCAAAAGTAAGCCCAGAGGAGGGGAGGCCAAGCAAAGGTCACTGACTTGGATTTATCCATGAACACTAAATTAGACAACAATATAGGATGGTTCTTATCTACTTCAGGCTGAGCTCAGCCCCGACATCTTATGTGAGCTCTGTCTTCCCATGGGCAGAGGTAGGGATGGAACAAGTCCTATGCTTGGAGTCTGAAGGACACAGTTTGTCCACGACTGTGCCCGTTTCTTATTCCCATTATCTCTTAAAGGTTATTTTCCATATCAGTAAAATGGAGTTAATAGTAAGGGCCTCACAAGATTGTTGTAAGAATGAAATAACACGTAAAACACCTAGAAGAACGCTTAGTTCAGTAAATGTTATCTTGCTTGTCTTGCTTACTCTTGATAAGAGATAAAGGGTAAACACTGCTTCTTGAAAGCCAAGCTACTGGGCAAAGGCAATGGTCCTTGGCAAGTGTTGTAAGCCATGAGGGCATTGTTGTTCATAAGGCTTATTGAGAACCTCAGCTCTGGGTCTGTATGTCTCTGAGCCTCAGTTTCCTCATCTGTTAAGTAGCGATAACAATAAGCCAGCTGCCCTGGGTTGATTCTGACTCATGGTGACTCCATGTGTGTCAGATTAGAAGTGTGCTCCATAGGGATTTCAGTGGCTGATTTTTTGGAAGTAAATTACAGGCTTTTCTTCCAAGGCATCTCTGGGTAGGCTTGAACTGCCCACCTTTTGGTTAGCAGCCAAGTGCATTAGCCTTTGTATCACCTGGGAACTCCTGTGACAACAATACATACTTTCAAAAGCAGTTTTGAAAATTAGAAACAATGCGGCATTGCTGATCCGGGGTATGGACCCGGGACTGCCTGACTGTAAAGCTCTGGCCTCACCCTGATCAACACTGTGACCCTGGGTGAAGTTCTCCTCCAAAGACCTTGCTTTCTTTTCCTACAAAACAATGGGATCACCAGACACCTTCGCTGGTGACTTCTACCAAACATTAACACCAATCCTTCACAAACTCTTCCAAAAAGGAGAACACTTCTAATTCATTCTAACAGGCTAACATTATCCTAATATCAAAATTAGACAAAGATATCACAAGAAAAGAAAACTGTAGTCCAATATATCTTATGAATATAGACACAAATATCCTCAACAAAATACTTGCAAACCAAACCCAGAAACACATAAAAACGATCATATGCTATGACCAAGTAAGAGCTTTCCCAGGAAAGCAAGATTGGCTCAGCACATGAAAATCAATCAGTGTAATACATCATATTAACAGAACAAAGGACAAAAGTACATGATCATCTCAATAGACACAGGAGCATTTGACAAAATTCAACAGCCTTTTATGATAAAAAAAAACATTCACACTATAAATACAAGGGAACTTTTTTAACCTGATAATAGGCAGCTATTAAAAATCCACAAGTAATGTCATACTTGGAGCCCTGGTGGTGCAGTGGTTAAGAGCTCAGCTGCTAACCAAAAGGTTGGCAGTACAAATCCACCAGCTGCTCTTTGGAAACCCCATGGGGCAGTTCTACTCTGTCCTATAGGGTCACTATGAGTCGGATTCTACTCAACGACAACAGGTTTGGTTTTTTTTCTTTTGGTTAACAATATACTTAGTGGTGAAAGATTAGAAGCTTTCCCTCCACAATTAGAAATAAGAATGTCTGCTTTCCCGATTTCTGTTCAACACTGTACTAAAGTAACTACCACACACCAAAACCAAATCCAGTGCCGTCGAGCCGATTCTGACTCATAGCGACCCTATACGACAGAGTAGAACTGCCCCATAGAGTTTCCAAGGAGTAGCTGGCAGATTCGAACTGCCGACCCTTTGGTTAGCAGCCATAGCACTTAACCACTACACCACCAGGGTTTCCAGTAAAGTAACTAGGCAAGAAAAAGAAACAAAAGGCATACAAATTGGAAAGGAAAATGTAAAACTATATTTGCAGACGACATGATTTTTACATACAGAAAATTTTAGGGAATCCACAAAAACAACTATTAAAGCTATAAAACAAGTTAAGGAAGGTTGTAGAATTCAAGGTTAATATATAAAAACCAATTTTATTTCTATACACTATGAACAATCAGAAAAAAGTTAAAACACAATCCCATTTATAGTAGCAGCAAATATAATAAAATATTTAGGAATAAATTTAACATTACAAGTGCACACTTGTATATTAAAAACTATAAAATACAGTAGAAAGAAATAAAAAAGAAAACCCAAATAAATGGAAAGATATCTTGTATTCATGATAGGAAGACTTAATATTGTTAAGACTGAAATACATCCAAATTGATCTACAGATTCAACACAATCCCATCAAAACCTTTGCTGCCTTTTCTTTTACAGAAATTGACAAGCTGTTCCTAAAAGTCATAAGAAAATGCAAAGAGCCCGGAATAGGCAAAACCACCTTGGAAAAAAAAGAAAGAACTCACAGTTCCCAGTTACAAAATTTAACACATAGCTGTAGTAGTCAAGACTGTGTAACACTATAAAATTTTTTTTTATATAAATGGAATAAAATTGATAGTCCAGAAATACATCTATGCATTTATGCTCAATTGGTTTTCTACAGGAGTACCAAAAAAATTCAATGACAGAAATAATCTCTTCAATAAATGCTGCTGGGACAACTGGCTAACCATATGCAAAAAAAAAAAAAAAAAAAGAAGAAGTTGGACTCTCTAACTCCCATACCCAAAAATTAACTCAACATGGATCAAACACCTATGTATAAAACTGATAGAAGAAACCATAGGAATAAATCTTCCTGATGTTCAATTAGGCAATGGTTTCTTAGACGTGAAACCAAAAGCACAGGAAACCAAATAATAGATAAACTGGACTTCATCAAAATTTAAAACTTCTGTGCATCAAAAGACACTACCAAGAAAGTGAAGACACAACCTACAGAATGGGAGAAAATAATTGGAAAACATATATGTGATAAGGAATTAACATCCAGAATACAGAAAGAACTCCTATAACTCAACAACAAAAAGACAAATAACCCAATTAAAAAATGGGCAAAGAATAGACAATTCTCCAAAGAAGATTTACAAATGGCCAAAAAGCACATGAAAAAAATGTTCAACATCATTAATTGTTAGGGAAATGCAAATCAAAACTATAATGAGATACCACTTCACATCCGCCAGGATGGCTATAATCAAAAAGACACAAAATAACAAGCACTGATGAGTACACAGAGAAATGAGAATCCTTTTCCATTGCTGGCAGGAATGTAAAATTATATATCCTCTGTGGAACACGGTTTGGCAGTTCCTCAAAAAGTTAAGCATAGAATTACTATATGACCCAGTGAGTCCACTTCTAGGTATACACCCAAAAGAATTGAAAACAGGTGTTTGAACAAAAACTTGTACGTTTAAATATTCATAGCAGCACTAATCGCAATTGTCAAATGATGGAAACAATCCAAATGTCCACCAACAGACAGATAAATGGATAAACAAAATGTGGTATATTCATACAATGGAATATTATTTAGCCATGAAAAGGAATGAAGTATTGATACATGCTACAACATGGATGGATCTTGAAGACATCATGGTAAGCAAAAGAAGCCAGGTTCAATATGTCACATATTATATGATTTGTTTATATGCAATATCCAGAATAGACAAATCCTTAGAGCCAGAAAGTAGATGAGTGCCATGGAGTCAGTTCCAACTCACGGTGACCCCATGTGATACAGAGCATAGTTGCTCCACAGGGTTTTCCTGGTGTAATTTTTACCGAAGCAGACCATCAGAACTTTCTTCCATGGCCCCGTTCGGCGGGTTAGAACTGCCAACCTTTAGGTTAGTAGTTGAGTGCAAACCTTTTAAACAGCATCTCTGTTTCTTATGG
This sequence comes from Loxodonta africana, assembly GCF_030014295.1. Lineage (NCBI taxonomy): Eukaryota > Metazoa > Chordata > Mammalia > Proboscidea > Elephantidae > Loxodonta > Loxodonta africana. The sequence goes on along the minus strand of NC_087350.1, from coordinate 60,664,269 downwards.
AAACCCTGTGGTGTAGTGATTAAGTGCCACAGCTGCTAAACAAAAGGTTGGCAGTTTGAATCCACCAGGCACTCCTTGGAAGCTCTATGGGGCAGTTCTACTCTGTTCTATAGGGTTCCTATGAGTCGGAATCGATTAGACGGCAACGGGCTTGGTTTTTGGTTTTATGTTGCTTATAGGCTATGTGACGCTGGATGAGTACTTTACCTCTTCCAGCCTCAGTGTCCTTGTCAATAAAACAAGCATATTTCCACCTGCCTCAAAGGGCTTTTAGGAGGAACTATGCTTATTTCATTGACAAGAACACTGAGGCTGGAGGAGGCAAAGTAGATAAGCAGCCCTTAGCCCAATGCTTGACAGATGGTATAGGCTCAATACACAGTTAGAATTACTATTCTAAATGTCATTTGCTTCTTCCATTTCTTTGCTAAACAGAAATGAACAACTCTCTTCTATCTAGCAGGGCTTCATCTTGAACCTTTGGTATGTTCCCAACAACCTGCACTGGCTCCTCTCTGCCTGGAAGGTTCTCTCCCAAGCTCCTTCCCTGACTTCCTTCAAATCCTTGTGCAAATGCCTCTTTTTTGATGAGGTTCCCGTTTGGAGTTTCAGCCACATCCAACTGCCATGCTTCTAATACCATTTACCCAGTTCCATTTTTTTTTTCTTCATAATTTTACGACTTTCTATATAATTTACTTTTTTATTTTTTGTCACCCTCTCATTTGAATGTAAACTTCACAAGAACAAGGATTTAGACTGTGTTATTCAGTGATACAGCTCCAGTGTCAAAAACTGTGCCAAACATGTGATCCAAACTAACCCAAACCTGTTGAGTCCATTCTAACTCACGGCAAAGCCCATGTATTACAGGGTAGAACTGAGCTCCATAGGGCTTTCCTGGCTGTAATCTTCATGGGAGCAGATCACCAGCCCTTTTCTGTGGTGCCTTTGGTGGGTTTGAACCTCCAACCTTTCGATTAGTAGTTTAGAATAAACCATTTGTGCCCAGGGACTTTAGATACATGATAAAGCAAAACCCATTGCCGTCAAGTTGATTCCAACTCATAGTGACCCTATAGGAAAGAGTAGAATTGCCCCATAGTGTTTCCAAGGAGCAGCTGGTGGATTTGAACTGCTGACCTTTTGGTTAGCAGCTGACTGCTTAAATACAGCCCCACCAGGGCTCCACCTCAATAAATGCTTGTTAACTAAATGAATAAATAAGTGAAGCTATGCACTTGAGAGGAGTCCCTGGGTGGTGCAAATGGTTAAGAACTGGACTACTAACTGAAAGGTCGGTGGTTCACACCCACCCAGAGGTGCCTGGGAAGTAAGCACTGGCAATCTGCTTGTGAAAGGTCACAGCCTTGAAAACTTTACTAAGTGCAGGGTCACCATGAGTCAGAATCAACTCGACGGCAGCTAATAACTACATACACTTGAGGACATTTTTCAAAACAAGTTTTGGATAGTGTCACTCCCCTATATGAAAACTCTGCATGAGCCTTAGTACTAGAATATGATCTTCTTCTTCTTCAGTTGGGGCCATGTGATTCTTTCTGGTCAATGGACTTTTAGTGGAAGTGACATGAGTCACTTCTGGTTTAAAGAAGTTAAGAGCTGGTGTGTCTTTTCCATCTCTCTCTCTTTCACTCCCATGGAGACCACACAGACCATGTATTCCAGAAGGTACATATCTCAGTAGGATCCCCACATGAGGTGAGACATGCATAGGAGATGGAAGCAGCTTCCTGGAAGGTCCTGAGGGAATCTTGTATATGTCAGCCCCAAGTTTCAACACTCAAAACATCTTCACAGGCTGAGCAATTATTAGCACCAGGATACAATTTTGTCAACCCCTTCACTGAACTTGAGGCTCAGAAAAAGCAATCAACTTGTCCTAGGTCACACAATGTGTTAAAGTCAAACCCAGGATTTGGACCCAGGCCCCCTGTCTCAGGGCAGTATACTGTTTAGACAGTACAATGAGCCAAAACACAGTGAGGACGAAGAGGCAGTACTAGAGAGCAGTGCCCTTCCCTGAGGTCTCAGCTTTACCTCCACTCCACTTAACCATGCACTGTCAATGGAATCTCCAGAGAGCCTTTATACTGGGCATTTTTTATTTTGTTTTATTTTTTGTGTCCTTTGGTGCTTGCTCTCTGGGCCACACCATTTTGGTCTCTGTTTGCCCACATGGCCCAATTTACCACTTCTTCCCATCAGCCATTACATCTGGGGCAGTCACCTTACCTAAGTGTCAAGCACTAGGGGTGCTATATGCCTGATTGCTACTTTCCCAGGAAGTTTGCAAGGAAGGTTGCCTTGCCTCCCCATGTACAGAGGTAAGGAAGCAGGATCAGAGTGGTGCAGTCTTGTGGAAGGACGTGTGCAGAGTACAGGATTTGAAAGCAGGTTTGTCCACCTCCACCCCAGGGCTGCGTACACACTGTCATGCCGCTGCCTTGCTCCAGCCAGCAGGTCTAATCTCTGCTTTGAACTCAAGCAACCCTATACAACCTTCCTCTAACGTCTGCAGAGCACCAGCTGCCATCCAGCTCCCTTTGCCCCATGAAGATAAGCCTCTTTGGTCGACTGGACACATTGGCCTAAACCTTGAGTTTCCAGAATGGGGGTAACGGGCTGCTGGAGCACAGTTGGGGCATCTGGCCCTGATAAGGCCTCGCCACGGCTGGACAAGCTCTTAGAGACGTAAGGCTTTGCGTAAGCATGAGATTAGAAGAATACATTATGAAAATACTTATTTATTTTCTTATAGGTATTGACACAAAAAGGAAAAAGTTTCCCAGGAGAGATAAGACCCAGTGGGGCTTTTTGGGCCTTGACTTTGAATACACAGTTGCTACAGAAATTAGATTAGTATTAGTAATAAATAATAACAATCAAAACTGCCAAGAGTCTGCTGGTGGAAATTTTAAGAAAGTATGTAGGCAGGCAAGCAAGCATACAAACAACACAAACCCACTTTGCTGGCTGTAATGACTAACACAAATTCAGGACAGTGGTTTTCTTTTAGTAAGGGAAGGGAGAGCAGAATGCGACGGGTGGTGGGGGGCGCGGTAGCCTTCAAGTGTATCTTTAATTTTCATTTCTTTATGGAGAACAGATCAAGGATCCGAAGCAAACATGACAGAGTACTGACACGTATTAATCCTGCCTGATGGGTACACGGCTGTTTATTGTACTGTGTCTATACTTTCTGCATTTTATTTTAGTTCTCATGATAAAAACAAACTAACACACCTCTGACAAATATCAATTTACACTTTGCAAAGCTTATTACACAAATAGCCTTGGAAGGAAGACAAAGCAGGGTTTACTGCCCACATTTTACATTCAAAGAATTTGAAGTTTGTGGGGAGGGTGATAGTAGTGGTGGCGGGTGCCTTTTAATCAAGGCCACATAGGGGGAGAGTGACAGAGCGGGCACTTAATCAGCGATAAGCTCTTGTACTGCATTCACCTTGACTTTGAAGACAAAACTGTGCCCTCTTGCAGAAAACTCCCTGGAAGTTTTGGTTTGATCCAAGGACTAAGATTTCTGATCTCTTCCTCCTCGGCCAGACCTCGCTCACCTCCACATTATCTGGCTCTCGAACAACGAGCCTTGGTGGCATTAGTTCAGCATCTTTCTCCCAAGGAGCGGTTGGTGGGTTCAAAGCACCACCCTTTCTGTTAGCAGCCAAGCACTTAACCATTGCACCACCAGGTCTGGATATGTGGCTGGAATGTCCAGGCAACTCCCTATAGCAGCCTGCCTCACCAGCCTGTTCTCTCTGTAACCTCCTGGCTTTTTCAGAAGCTTGCTTGCTGTGTCTGAGCGGGGCTTTCTACCTGCCCACCTTCCTCAGACAGAACATGAAGTGTGAGGTAAGGCAGTGTGTGGAGTGGTGTTAAGGCTCGAGGGCGGTGGCATCAAGAAGACCTGGACATGAACCCTGCTCTGTGCTTCAGCTGCATGAGCCACCATTTTCTCATCTGTACCATGGGGATAAGACGACTCTGAGGACACTGGTTTTTGTTTTCGGTTTTGTTTGTTCATTTTGCTTACCCAGCCTTCCCTGCCCTTTCTTCTGGAAGCAAGATGCCTGTTAACATTTGAGAAACATTTCTCTGCCTCTCAAAGCTCCTCCTTTGATTTGAGTTTCTGTCGTTTGTGTCCAAGAGTCCTAAAGATAGAAATATTCTTCAGAAAATTGTGTGAAGATTAAAGAAGATAATGCTGTTTAAGCACACATTTTACTCAGTCGCAGGAAATGGTGGAGGGGAATAGTTGTTGTTAATGGCATTGCAGTGAACTCTTGTCACAGAAAGAAGACTGTTCTTCCCCTCAGATGTGCATCTCAGCACAGTGAGGAGCAAACGAAACCTCTGCTTCTGCCTTGTGACCTGAGTCAGGACTCCCTCCACCAGGCCTACAACCACATATCCATGCCCTGGGAAGACTTATATCTGTTCAAACAGGTCTAATTATTCTTCCTCCAAGAGCCTAGTACCTAGGACATGAAGCCATGAATGACATTGTTGTCACTGACCCTTTCTTGCTGTCTTCCCCATAGCATGTGAGCTCTCTTGGGGCAGAAACCACATAATGTTCTCCTTTCAACCTCACCAGCTGCCAAGGATTGAATTACACCCCCCAAGAAATGTGTGGATCAACTTGGTTAGGTCATGATTCCCTGTACTGCATGATTTTCCTATGTGTTGTAAATCCTGTCTCTATGACGTTAATGAGGGAGGATGCGTGACAGTTGTGTTAGTGAGGCAGGGCTCAACCTACAGGACTGGATTGTGTCTTGAGGCAGTCTCTTGAGATATAAAAGATAGAAGCAAGCAGAGAGACAGGGAGGCCTCATACCAACAAGAAAGCAGCATTGGGAGCAGAGCACATCCTTTGGACCTGGGGTCCCTGTGCCTGAGAAACTCCTTGACCAGGGGAAGACTGAGGACAAGGAATCTACTTCCAGAGCTGACAGAGAGCGAAAGCTATCCCCTGGATCTGAGACCCTGAGTTTGGACTTTTAGCCTACTTTACTGTGAGGAAATAAATGTCTTTTTGTTGAGGTTATCCACTTGTGGTATTTCTGTTATAGCAGCACTAGATGGCTAACACACCAGCCCTTCACACAATAGTAAAAAAAAAACAAACAAAACAAAAAACAAAACATTGCCATCAAGTCAATTCCAACTCATAGTGACCCCACAGGACAGAGTAAAAGGAGCAGCTGGTGAATTCAAGTTGCTTACCTTTTGGCCAGCAGCCTAGTAGCATCCCCAAATAATTTTTTTCCTGTTTCAGAAACAGATGAGAGCCAAGTACCCATAAAAATTAGAAAGGGAATAATAGGGACTTTTGCCAACTCAACCAGGAATTTTTTTTCTCCTCCAAAGTAAAGTTAAAGTCCACAATAGGTGTTTTTTAAACGCTTTCTGATTGTAACTAGCAAAGCTGTACTTGGGCCAGCCCAAGAGACACAAGGCTGAAGTGGAGCTCTTAAAAACCAGCATCAGGCAGAATAAACTTCATCCACCCTGAGGAGTTGTCTCTGGCTCATCCTTCATCCTCTCTCACCCTGTTCATCTGACACTTTGGATTTTAATCACGTGCCTTCCCTCCAGTTCTCACCTCCTCTAGACCTCATTGCTTCTCATCTAGTCTCTAGTAACAGCTTCCTAACTTGCTTCCTCTAGCCCTGTCCCGTCTATAATCTACTATTGGTATTTTATCCAGAGTGATCTTCCTAAAGCATAAGTCTGATAATTACTGAGCAGCAGGCTCAACCCTTTAACAGCTCCTTTACCCTCAAGACAAAGTCCACACTTCTTAGCCCAGTACCAAAGGCCCTTTATGATTTGAACCCTGCCAACCTCTTCAGCCTCATCACCCGAATCTACTCCATTACATCATGAACACTTGCATATGGCTTATAAATTTGCCATGCTTCTCTGCTGCTCAATAACTTTTCACATGACTCCCTCTCTCTGGAAAACCCTTTTTACATCTCTCATTTTCTTCATTTAACAGACTCCAGTTCATCTTTTAAAACTCAACTAAAATGTCATCCTTTATGGCAAGCTTTCACCGGGCCAAGATGCATTCTCTCCTTCAAGCTCTCATATTCATGACTATATTTTATCATGAGCTCCATGGAGGCAGGGACAATGTTTTGTTCACCTCTGGGTTCCAGTGCTTTACAGAGAGTACACACTCATATAATAATAGAATGAATGAACACCAATGCACATAGAAGGATGCCATATTTGAATGGATTCTTGGAGAATAAGTGTGCTCTGGATGAGGAAAGAAAGGCTGGAGGAGATCATCCTGGCTGCCAAAAATTTACTTGTTCCCTCAATCTTTTTTCCATAGTTCATAATCTGTGTGATGTTACAGAACCAGTCCGCCAATTGTAATTGTCCTGTGGCAAAGTAATTTGTGTACACATCTGGTCCCTCCTAGTAAAATCGGTTCTTTAGAGCCAACACTGTGTTTCATTCCTCATTCCTCTGTGTGTCCCTTATAAGACTTAAAACATCCAGTTGCCATTGAGTCAACCCCAACTCATGGACACCCCATGTGTGTCAGAGTTGAACTGTGCTCCACAGGGTTTTCAGAAGCTGATTTTTCAGAAGTAGATTGTCAGGCCTTTCTCCAGAGGTATCTCTGAGTGGACTTGAACATCCAACCTTTCCACTAGCAGCCAAACTCATTAACCATTTGCACCACCTACGGACTTAGTGTTTAACATAACCAAACCAAACCGGTTGCTGTCAAGTCGCTTCCGACTCCTACTGATCCTACAGTACAGAGTAGAACTGTCTCATAGGGTTTCCAAGGAGCAGTTGGTAGATTCGAACTGCCAACCTTTTGGTTAGCAGCCAAGCTCTTAAACCACTGCGCCACGAGGGCTCCTTGTAGTGTTTAGCAGGAAGGAATACAGGTCACAGGTTTTGAGGTCAGATAAGACCTGCTTTCAAATAGCGGTTGTGCCACTTACCCCCTCTGTGACCTTGGCCAATCTACTGAAACTATATAAAAAAAAAAAAAAACCCAGTGCCATCGAGTCGATTCCGACTCATAGCGACCCTATAGGACAGAGTAGAACCACCCCATAGAGTTTCCAAGGAGTGCCTGGCGGATTCGAACTAACCACTACGCCACCAGGGTTTCCACTGAAACTATATGAGCTTTTATTTCTTTATCTCTAAAGTGAGGGAAACAAAAGTGCCTGCTTCGTAGGACTGTTAAAAAAAAAAAAAAAAACAGCTATTATTAAATGTAATATTGCATGTATTCATTTATTTATCCAGTAAACACTGAGTGTGCTCTACACGTGCGCTGCTGACTGTACAGAGAAAGGAAACAGGTGCCCCCTTTACCCTTGTGGACTGTCTAGTCTAAAAGGGGAGACAGGCATTAATACACAGTAAACATGCTGTGCGTTAATTACAACAAAGGACAGGGATGGGGGAACATAATTTAGATATTTAGACTATGGGTCTAGGGGGTATCTTGATGAGGAAGTGACATTTAGGCTGAGACCTGAAGGATGAATAGGCATTAACCAAAGGAAGAGGATGCAGCACGTGTCACGACCTGGTGATAGTAAGAGCACCTGCTCTGCTGAGTGACAGGCTCACTAAATGGTAATGTAACTTCTGCGGAGGCCGTGTAGGTCAGTGATTAGAAAGGAGCTTGGGCTCTGGAGCCAGACTGTCTGGGTTCAAATCCTGGCTCTGCCACTGAATTGCTGTGTGGCTTTAAGGAAATTTTTAACTTCTCTGGGCTTTGGTTTTTTTCATCTGTAAAACAGGGATAATAAAACACTGTTCTCATTGGGTTACTGAGTGGATTGAATGGCTTAACATACGTAAAACATTTACAAGAGTGCCTGGCACATTGAAAGCACTGTTTAAATAACAGCCACTGATATCATTTGTTATTTTATTCGTAGTCAGAAGTATTTACATGGATTCTCTTACAAAGGAAAAGGCAAAGGCCTTGTCTGAATAAGACTCATTAAAGCTAAGGACTGAAGAAGAATAGGAAATACTGGGATGCTGTCTATTAAAAGTGTCAGGGACTGGATTTGCCTCTCTGTAAATCTGCCTAATCCTGGCCTCTAGGGTTGGAACACTTCGTGAAATCCCTTGTGATGCCTCCAGGGGCCTCCCCTTGGCCTGCCATGGGTTGTCTAGATTTTGACAAGGGTATCAAGATTCCTGGAAGAAAGTTATTACTCCAAGACTCCGTACTATTCAAAAATTCACAGAATTAAAACAAAAACAAACAAATAAAAGCCGTCTGGGGGCTATCTCTGCCTTTTTTTTTTTTAAGATGTTTTTGTTGATTTAATATCCATCTAGAAGCCAGCAAAATTGCTGTTTATTTACTTTGTAGCTTCTGAGTGTCTTCATTGTTCCTGCTCTCCCTCTCTCTCCAATCCCTGTTACAGATACGATTAAGAAAGATCTATTTCACGGTATTAAGTTACTACACACGCTGGAGAGGTTTCAGGGGGCATGCCTGTGATAAGAGTGAGAGAAGTTGGATACAGTCGTGGGAGTCGGGCAGGCAGCTCACCCACCCACCAACCTCTCCACAAGGGAGACAGCTCCCTGGCCTCCTTGCTTGTTTTAATCTGTGAATGTTTCCCAGAAAGAAATAGTAACTTCTCCTTTTTCTGGCAGGGGTGCCTGATGAAACTCCCTGAAAACAGGGCCTCTCCCTCCCTTTCAGGCTGGCCTCACACATGCTAATGCAAATCAGCTCTGACCCAGCCAGGGCTCTTCGGGAAAGCTGCCAGGAGCTTTAGAACAAACACGCAAAGAATGTTATTTCATTTCTGGCATCCTGGGGAAAGAGGGACAGCAAGAGGGGAGTTGGGCAGTGAAGGAGGGGGTACGTGAGAGAATAAATATGAATGTTTATGGCAGGCAACAAGCTTAGAGCAAATGGAAACGATGAGAGAAAATTAGCATGAATAAAGAGCCTACTAAATGTCAGAAACTGACATATGGATTAATCAAAAAACTAAGCCTGTTGCCTTCAAGTTGATTGTGACTCATAGCGACTCTATAGGACAGAGTAGAACTGCCTCATCGGGCCTCCGAGAAGTGGCTGGTGGATTCCAACAGCCAGCCTTCTTGATTAGCAGGTGAGCTCTTATCCATTGCACCACCAGGGCTCCAAAGTAACCACTGGGTTACTGAGCTTTTGTGTATATACGGTAGTGCCCACTGCCCTGGAGTCGAGTCGATTCCAACTCATAGCGACCCCTTAGGGTTTTCAAGGCTGTAAATCTTTACGGAAGCTGACTGCCACATCTTTCTCCCGAGGAACTGCTGGTGGTTTCAAACCCCTGACCTTTCGGTTGGTTAGTAGTCAAGCACTTTAGTCTCTGTGCCACCAGGGCTGACATACGGATTATTTTATTTAAACTTCACGTGCACATTTTGAGTAGAATTTGTTACTTCTGGTTTTTGGATGCAAGAAAAGGCCTGAGGTCTCAAAAGCTAATTGAGTTTTTAAAGGTTACTCAACTATGAAATAGTACAGCCAGGATTTAGATTATTTTATTCCAAATAGCATGCTATGTCTTCTCACTTAGGCTGTCTTATTGGTTGCCATTTGATAGCTTACCTAAGAAAACTGTAAGCACGACAACCCCATAGCCTCTCTTCCTCTCCATCATCTTGTCATTGTTCCAATTCCAGATCCATCATCTCTTACCAGTACTAGTATAACAGTCTCCTAACTAGCCCTGGTGGCATAATGGTTAATCACACTGGCCGCTAACCAAAATGCTTTTGGTTCCAACCCACCCCGCTGTTCTGCAGGAGAAAGACCTGGTGATCTGCTCCCATCAAGATTATAGCCTAGAAAATCCTATGGGGCAGTTCTTCTCTGTCTTATGAGGTCACTATCAGTTAAAATCGACTTGACAGCACCTAAACAAACAATAACTAATCTCCCTACCTCCAGTCTCTCCCATTCCAAACCACACTCCATCCACCAGACACAGTGATCATTCTAAAACCCAAACATGGCCTTCTCAGCGCTGCTCAAAACCTGTCAATATTTCTTAGCGTGCATCACAAAGCCTTGCATGTGCTCCTTCTCCAATTTCATGTACAGTATATTTCAACAATCCTAAACCTCTGTTTTCCCATAAGGTCCCTTCAATTTTGTACCTCCTTGCCTTTGTTTTGGCTGTTCTCTCTGCCTGTGACGCAATTACTTCCTCAATTCTAAATGTTCAATGCTACCCATTCTTCCAGTTCCAAGGCACCTCCTCAAAGGTACACTGGCTGTTAAAGATCACGGCCTCCTCTGAACTCTCATGCCTTTATTGTCTCTATAGAGAAAAATGACCTCTATCCCCCAGGAGAATTAGCTGCTTACAATTTTATACCCAGTACTGGGCAAAACTCTTTCAATTTAAGCCATAGGATTTCAAATTTCAGCTTGGTCACTACCTTAAAGAAGAATACAAATGTAGACTCCGGAGCCAGAAAGCCTGTGTGAGAATCATGGTTCTACCACTTCCTAATTGGATGACCTTGGGCAAGCCATTTAGCCTTTTGGTCTTAGTTTCCTTACCTATAAAAAGTGAACACTATGGAAACCCTGGTGGCATAGTGGTTAAGTACTACAGCTGCTAACCAAAAGGTTAGTAGTTCAAATCCACCAGGTGCTCCTTGGAAACTACGGGACAGTTCTACTCTGTCCTACAGGGTTGCTATGAGTCAAAATGGACTTGACGGCAATGGGTTTGGTTTTTTTGGGTTTATGGTACCTACCTTTGTTGTTGTTGTGGTGTGCCATCAAGGCAGTTCTAATTCATAGCAACTTTGCTGGACAGGGTAGAACTTTCCCATAGGGTTTCCAGAGATATAATCTTTACAAGGGAGCCCTGGTGGTGCAATGATTAAGAAGCTTGGCTGCTAACCAAAAAGTTGGCAGTTCAAATCCACGAGCCACTCCTTGGAAACTCTATGGGAGGGTTCTACCCTGTCCTATAGGGTCACTGTGAGTTGTAATCAACTTGACGGCAACAGAGTTTTTAACCTTTACAGGAGCAGATAGCCAAGTCTTTTCTCCCACAGAGCCACTGGTGGGTTCGAACCACAGACCTTTCAGTCAGCAGCAAATAACTATTGCGCCACTAGTGCTCTGAACCTACGTTAAACTAAAAGAAAAAAAAAAAAAAAACGATTCCCGTCGAGTCAATTTTGACTCATTGTGATCCTATAGGACATAGGGTCCTATGCCCCATAAGGTTCCCAAGTGGCAGCTGGTGGATTTGAACTGCTGACATTTGGTTAGCAGCCATAGCTCTTAGCCACTGAGCCACCAGGGCTCTGTAGCTACCTTGAAGAGTATCATATTGTGAGGATTCAAAGAGTTAGTGGATGTAAAGTTTTTAGCACAACGCCTAGCATGTAGTAAGAACTTGGTAAATGGTCATTGTTGATAGTGACTGGAAAGTCAGAGACCATGCCATCACTATGTCTTCAGTTAATATTTACAAATGTTTACATGAAGGACTGACTCCATCCAGTCACCCCGCAATACCTATTACTGAGCTTTAGTGTTTAATGAATTGAGCACCTTCTACCTGCCAGGCCATATGTTAGGGACTCATAGCTTCCTAGAACATAGCTTCTAAAACATCTCCTAACCATAGAGCACTGACAGTCTTGGTTTTCTATAATCATGAAAACTATATTAGGGATGGGTTCAAGGCACAGTAGGAGAACAAAAAAGGAAGGGAAGGAACTTCTTATTATGTCACATGTTTGGGGGAAAATGACCCCAAATTGGCCACATCTCATGTTCAAAGGGCTCCTGGGAAATGCTCCAGGAGAACAGAGAAATATGAGCAATTGCACAGTGGGCAGGGCAATCGGTCAATACTGAGTCCCCTTCATGGTCATGCCAAATGAAGACCTATTGAAGAAAAGGTATGTACTTGATATATACTTGGCAATGAGCATCTACTATGTGCTGGGCACTCTGGGCTTGGGAGATTTTCATGTGTTAAGTATTCTACACTTGTCTTATGATAAAACTTTAATGTAGAAAGTAGAAATACCCCCATTTTACAGATGTTGAATTGAGAGCCATGAAAAATAAGTGTCTTGTACAGTCAGTAAGTGCCTGAGATTTGAATTGATCCTAGGATAATCTAACTCAAAACCCTAGGCTGTTAGCCTCTAACACCTAAGATGATCCAGATGCATGGATGCTTGAATCTAGAGCAAGAGAATAGCAGGTTGGCTACTGGGAAGTTAAGACCCTGGCTCAACCCAGGTCTGACATTGGCTGTTAGGGTGACCTAGAGCAGACCCCATCCCTTCCCTGGGTTTCAGTTTATCCTAGAAAGAGGGAAGGTTTGGGTCAATGGTGTCTCAGGCCCCAAGCTCTATTATTCTGTGATTCAAATGTGAAAGCTGAACAGGGTTGTTGGTAGATGGAGGAGTCTATCTCTAGGGGAAACGAGAACAGAGCAGAAAGAAAAATGCCAGAAGTCTGGGTTTTGTCTCACCTCTGACTCTCTATACATCATTAATGACGATCCCCTGCAGTCTAACACCTTTCCAGTGATGACCTCAAGACTGCTAATGCAACAGCCTCTTTCACAGATGGAGGTGTGGGTGCGGGGGAGGAGGCCTGTCAGGGCCGAGTGATGAATACACAGCCCAGATGACAGGAGAAGGGAAAGGCTGGAAGGCCTAACCACTAGCCCAACCCACTCCTATATTCAGGAGTTCCTCAAGTCCTAGATGTCAAAGCAGGAAGTGACTTCTCCACCCAACTTCATTGTAACTAGGAGGAAACTGAGATTAAGAAAGACAAAACTCTTAGCCCAAGGCCCCAGGCAGATGGGCATCAAAGTTGGGCCCAGAACCTAGGTGGGGCTTGTCATCTTACCCCAGGGACATCTCCACACACTGAGCTGTGTCTGTGTTTCTTCCTAACGAAGTGACCCAAAAGTAGAAGAAGGTGGCCACAGCCTACTGGTAAGAACCCTGAATCGGGTGTCAAAACCCCTATGTGTTAGATCCTGGCTGTGCTTTGATTATGAAGCCTATGGATCTCTTGGAAACTCGGCTTCCTCACTGTACACTGAGAGCTGGCCTAGACTGTTGTTGTTAGGTGCTGTCAAGTCACTTCCGACTCACAGTGATCCCATTTATGACATAATGAAACACTGCTTTGTCCTGTGCCATCCTCACAATCATTGCAGTGTTTAAGCCATTTGTTGAAGCCACTATGCAATCCATTTCACTGTGGGTCTTCCTCTTTTTCGATGACCCTCTACTTTACCAAGCATGATGTCCTTCTCCAGGACTGGTCCCTCCTAATAACATGTCCAAAGTATGTGAGATGAAGCCTCGCCATCTTCCCTTCTAAGGAGCATTCCATCTGTACTTCTTCCAAGATAGTTTTTTCTTCTGGCAGACCATGGTATATTCAACATTCTTCTCCAAACTCGTAATTCAAAGGCACCAATCCTTCTTCAGTCTTCCTTATTCATTGTCCAGCTTTCACAGGCATGTGAGGCAATTGAAAACACTATGGCTTGAATCAGGTGCACTTTAACCCTCAAAAGGACATCTTTGCCTTTTTACACTTTAAAGAGGTCTTTTGCAGCAGATTTCCCCAAGGCAATACGACATTTGATTCCTTGACTGCTGCTTTAATGGGCATTGATTGTGGGTCCAATTAAAATGAAATTCTTCAGAGCTTCAATATTTCTGTTTATCATGATGTTTCTTATTGGTCCAGCTGTGAGGATCTTTATTTTACTTATGCCGAGGTGTAATCCATACTGAAGGCTGTAGTCTTTGATCTTCATCAGTAAATACTTCAAGTCCTCTTTGTATTCAGCAAGCAAGGTTGTATCATTCGCAAATACCAGGTTGTTAATGAGTCTTCCTCCAAACCTGATGCTGTGTTCTTCTTCATATAGTCTGGGTTTTCAGATTATTTTGTTCAGCAAACAGATTGAATAAGTATGGTGAAAGGATACAACTGACGCACACTTTTCCTGATTTTAAACCATGCAGTATCCCCATGTTCTGCTTGAATAACTGGCTCTTGGTCTATGCACTGGTTCTGCCTGAGCACAATTAAGTGTTTTATAATCCCTATTCTTCACAATGTTATCCACATTTTGTTACTATCCACACAATCGAATTCCTTTGCATAGTCAATAAAACGCAGGCAAACAACTTTCTGGTATTCTCTGCTTTCAGCCAAGATCCATCTGACATCAGCAATGATGTCCCTCGTTTCATGTCCTCTTCTGAATCCAGCTTGAATTTCTGGCAGTTCCCTGTCGATGTACTGCTGCAACCACTTTTGAATGATCTTCAGCAAAATTTTACTTATGTGTGATATTAATGATATTGTTCAATAATTTCTGCATTCTGTTGGATCACCTTGCTTTGGAATGAGCACAAATACGGATCTCTTCCAGTCAGTTGGCCAGGTAGCTGTCTCCCAGATTTGTTGGCATAGACAAGTGAGCGCTTCCAGCATTGCATCTCAACTGGTATTCCATCAATTCTTGGGGCCTTGTTTTTCACCAATGCCTTCAGAGCAGCTTGGACCTATTCCTTCAGTACCATTTGTTCTTGATCATATCCTGAGATGGTTGAACATCGACCATTTTTGTTGTTGTTGTTTTTACAGTGACTCTGTATATTCCTTTCATCTTCTTTTGATGCGTCCCTTGTTGTTCAATATTTTGACCGTAGAATTCTTCAGTATCACAACTGGAGCCTTGTTTTTTTTCTTCAGTTCTTTCAGCTTGAGAAAATATGTTCTTCCCTTTTGGCTTTGTAACTCCAGGTCTTTGCACATTTCATTATAATATTTTGTCTTCTCAAGCCGCCCTTTGAAACCTTCTGTTCAGCTGTTTTACTTCATCATTTCTTCCATTTGCTTTAGTTGCTCTATGTTCAAGAGGAAGTTTCAGAGTCTCTTCTGACATCCATTTTGGTCTTTTCTTTCTTCCCTGTCTTTTTAATGACTTTTTGCTTTTGTCATGTATGATGGCCTTAATGTCATCCTACAACTTGTCTGGTATTGAGTCATTGGTGTTCAGTGTATCAAATCTATTCTTAAGATGGTCTCTAAATTCAGGTAGGATATACTCAAGGTTGTATTTGGCTACAGTGTTTTCATTTTCTTCGGCTTCAATAATGAACTTGCATATGAGCAACTGATGGTATGTTCCACATTCGACCCTGGCCTTGTTCTGACTGATGATATTAAGCCCTTCCATCATCTCTTTCCACAGATGTAGTCAATTTGATTCCTGTGTATTCCATCTGGGGAGGTCCATTTTTATAGCTGCCATTTATGTTGGTGAAAAAAGGTATTTCCAATGAATAAGTAGTTGATCTTGCAAAATTCTTTTATGTGCTTTCTGTAGTTTCTGTCACTAAGGCCATATTTTTTCAACTACCAGTCCTTCCTCTTTGTTCCAACTACTGAATTCCAATAACCAGTAATTATCAATGCATCCTGACTGCATGTTTGATTAATTAGAGACTGAAGAAGTTGGTAAAAATCTTCAATTTCTTCTTCATTGGCATTAGTGGCTGGTGCATAAATTTGAATAATAGTTGTATTAACTTGTCTTCCTTATAGGCTTATGGATATTATCCTATCACTGACAGCACTGGACTTCAGGATTGATCTTGAAATGTTCTTTTTGACAATGAATGTGATGCCATTCCTCTTCAATTTTTCATTCTCAGCATAGTAAACCATATGACTGTCTGATTCAAATGGCCCATATCAGTCCATTTCAGCTCACTAATGCCTAGGATATTGATCCTTATGCATTCCATCTCATATCTGAAGACTTCCAATTATCCTAGATTCATACTTCGTATATTCCACCTTCTGATTATGAACGGATGTTTGCAGCTGTTTCTTCTCACATTGAGTTGTGTCACATCAGCAAATGAATGTCCTCAAAGCTTTACTCCATCCATGTCATTACAGTGGACTATACTTTGAGGAGGCAGCTCTTCCCCAGTCATCTTTTGAGCGCCTTCCCACCTGAGGGGTTCATGTTCCAGTACTATATCAGACAATGTTCTACTGCTATTCATAAGGCTTTCACTGGTCAATTTTTTTAGAAGTCGATTGCCAGGTTCTTCTTCCTAGTCTGTCTTAGTCTGGAGGCTCTGCTGAAATCTGTCCACCATGGGTAACCCTGCTTGTATCTGAATATCAGTGGCATAGCTTCCAGCATCCCAGCAACACACAAGCCACGGTATGACAAACTTACAGATGAGTGGTGGTGGCCTAAGTTAGAGATTCCAAATTAACGACCTTCAGGTTAATTCTGACTTACAAATTTGGTTTATTTGATCAATTTTAAATTGATTGCCAAACCCAAACCAAAACCAAACCTGTTGCTGTCGAGTCGATTCCTACTCATAGCAACCCTATAGGACAGAGCAGAACTGCCCCATAGAATTTCCAGGGAGTGCCTGGGAGATTCCAACTGCTGACCTTTTGGTTAGCAGCCATAGCACTTAATCACTATGCCACCAGGGTTTGCATTTACTGATTAGAAGATTACTAATTAAACACCTAGATTTTGGCTTGAAGATTTGTCAGCACTGGATCTGCATTCCCACATGATAACAATTAGCTGGAGCTGAGTATCTTTCATTCCATTTGTAGTTTGCCACAGTCTCCACTACTCCCTATTATCCAGTATCTGGCCATCTTGACCCACTGACATCACTTGCAAGCTTCCCCTTTCAAAGCACAGCTGAACATTTCTCCAATCTCCATCAGCTCCCCTGCCCCTCACATGAGGCATCCACTGTCCCCTGAGACTGCCAGCCCTTTGAGGGCCAGCTATTAGAATGCTTTCTGATAGTGAGGTGATAATATCTGCCACCCTTGCAGGCTTTGCCCTCAGTTCTGTTCTCTGGGGTCATGGTAGACACATCTACGCTCTCTGGCCCTGTATAGGCCTACAGAGGGCTGAAGACAGTGGGTCCATTTTCCCGTGTCTCCTCTTAACCTGAATAAACCATCCAGGTCGTTCAAATGTTCCTCAGGCACATGATTTCTATAGCCTTCAGTGACCTGCTACCTCTCCTCTGGGCATCATTCAGATACTTGGTCTTCCCCTTGCAAGTCAGATCCTCTCTGCAGCCATAAAACTCTCACAGGCCGTCCCCTCCATTGAAGCCTTCCCATGACTCCTCTCCAAGCCCGAACATGGCTGGCAAGGCTCTCACTGCCCCTCATCCTCTACAGCTACTCTCTCTGTGCACTGTGTTTTCTCTGGTCTCCCAGGCTTCTCACAATCTGTGCTCTGCCTGTAACACTCTTTACCTCTCCTTGTCCTTTCTCAGGAAAACTTTGGAGGAGTGCATCCACTGGCTGGGTCAGTGGCTCTTTCTTGGTATTCCCACAGGCCCTGGGCTCTCCTGTCAGAGCATGGAGTAAAGTTTCCTATAACTGCCTGACCCCTTCTCTGTCTACTCCCACCATTGTGAGCTCCACAAGGGCAGAGACCACATTTGGCTCAGTTACTTCTGCATCTCAAGAGCCTAGCTTAGTGTAAGGCACATCATAAGCGTCCAACACATGACATGGCCTTTTCCTGAGCACTTTGCTCTACAGTCAATTATGAAAAATAGGAAAACAGGTGTTTCTGGATGCTTCTAGAATTGCTGTTTCCAGATGTTTCCAGAACTGAGCTGAGGCCATGTTGCTGTACTTTGACCCATCACATGTACCACTCAGGACACCACTCATTGTGTCCGCAGATGTGTTAGGACTCCACTTTTCCCCATTACCCACACCAAATGGCTTCTCTGCCTCTGAACACAACTCAGCCTGTTCTCCACAACGTGGTCACAGTTGTCACCACAAAACACAGGTTAAAATACACCCTGGCTGGGCTGAGGGCTGCGGGGACCATAGTCTCAGGGAATATCTAGCTCAATTGGCATAGCACAGTTTATAAAGAAAATGTTCTACATTCGACTTTGGTGAGTAGCATCTGGGTTCTTAAAAGCCTGTGAGTGGCCATCTAGGATACTCCACTGGACCCACCCCTTTGGGAGCAAGGAAGAATGAAGAAAACTAAAGGTACAAGGGAAAGATTAGTCCAAAGGACTAATGGACCACATCTACCATGGCCTCCACCAGACTGAGTGCAGCACAACTAGAAAGTGCCTGGCTACCACCACTGACTGCTTTGACAAGGATCACAATATAGGGTCCCAGACACAGCTGGAGAAAAATGTAGAACAAAATTCTAACTCAAAAAGAGAGACCAGATTTGTTGGCCCGATAGAGACTGGAGAAACCCTGACAGCATGGCCCCTGGACACCCTTTCAGCTCAGTAATGAAGTCACTCCTGAGGTTCACCCTTCAGTCAAAGATTAGGCAGGCCTGAAAAACAAAATGAGACTAAAGGGGTACACCAGCCCAGGGGCAAGGACTAGAAGGCAGGAGGGAACTGAAAAGCTGGCAATGGGGGTTGTTAACCAATGTCACAAAACAATATGTGTACTAACAGTTTAATGAGAAACTAGTTTGTTCTGTAAACCTTCATCTAAAGTACGATTAAAAAAAAAAATACACCCTGTCCCTCCTCAAAAGCCTTTTCTGGCTTCTATTGCCTACAGGATAAAATCCAGCTCCTCCACTGGACTTTCAAGGCTTAACCCACCAATGCAGTCACAGCTCCATCTCTCCACCCTCCATGAGTTCGCACGAGCAGTCTGTACCCTGTCCCTCTGGAGCCCTGGCTTGCCTCCCATTCCTGGATGAAATCCTGACGCAGTTTGAGGAAAGAAACAGCCTGCCTGAGAGTCCTCAGCAGGTTTTAGGAGCCTCACTGTCTGTCGGCTGAAAAACAGCGTTATTTTTCCTCTACAAATCTCTCTTGGCTTTGGACACACTGCTGTATTTGCTTCTGGCTTGAGAACAGCTCTTTCCCTCTCTGGGGCCCCAACTGTGCACTTTGGGGAGGTCAGCGTGACCTGATGCTAGACGGAACTGAATCGCTAGGCTGCCCTCCTCGCCCCTACTCCTTGGACCATAGGACAGGGCACCACAGGCAAAGAAAGTTTATGTTCCACTTGAGTTTGGGGACATCGCAGACCCCTGGTCCCTGCTGAGCTCTGGGGCCTTTGGTCACGCCCAACTGGCGGCTCACCCCAGAGCCAGAAAATAGGCACAGACCCTTGTACTGAGACAGGGTGGGGAGGGGGGAAATGCACAGAACAATGGAAGAAGGGAGATCCTGGGGTCAAGCAAGACAGAATGAGAGATACAAGGAGAAAGAGATAGAGATAAAAACACAATGAGAGTACAAGAGAGGTAAACTCAGGCACAAAAAGACAGTGGCAGACAGACACAGGAGAGAGGAGAGGGAAAAGAAGAAAAGAATCAGACAAACAATAAAGAAATGGACAGAAGAGGAAAGCAAAGGAGAGATGTTGAAAAAACAGGAAGGAAACAAGAAAGGAAGGAAGGAAGCAAAGAAAGAAAGGGCATGAAGGATGGGGGAGCTAAAGGAGGGGAGACAAGACAAAAAAAAGGGAATGAGAAAGATGCAGTGAAAAGGAAAAGCCAGAGAGAGCAGGACAGGAACTCTGTCGGCCCCCTCTTGGCTTCTTTCCCTGGCGTGTCCTGGATCAACCTTGGGCCGCAGCCTTAGCACGCATTGGTCCCGAGGCTGCAGCCCAGGCCCCTGGTCAGCATGGAAGTCTTCATCTGTGTACATCTCTGCTCTTACAGGAGCTGAAAGTCCCCTCTGAAGTTGGCCAGGCCATGTTAGAGACTTGGTTAAAGGGACACATTGAACAGATTGTGTCACTGAAGCCGAAAGGAAGTATCTAGCCTTACGTGAATGCAGTTCTTTCATCTGGACTCAGATCCTTGTCTGCCCAATTGCCAGGGGCTTGGGTCAGTCTCCTTGTCTCCATCATCTCCTGAGATGCACAGCTCCAGATTCATGAGAAGGCCCTGTGAGATGGCCCCTTCAATCCTTCTTCTAATGGAGAAAATAGGGCTTCAAAGTAGAAACGACCTGCCCAAGGCTATATTGCCCCTTAGGGCCAGAGGCATGATGGTCCTTAGGTTTCTCACCTTCTATGTTTGAGGTCTCCTATCATCTGGCAAATACTTTTGAATGCCATCCCTGGAGGGCTCCTGATGACTTTCATACTGTTTCCAGTAAATTCTGAGCTGATTCTTGGCACAAGAAGAGGAAATGAAGAGGGTAGGGTAGGAATGTAAATAAAAGGAAACATTGGGATTTCATCTAATATATAATTATAGTAACTATGGTGGTGGCCCTGGCTGCTTCTGCGATGTGCTGCCCAAGCTATGCTTGGGAGGGAGGTGTCCTGGGGGGCCAGTGGGGGACCCAGCAACACTCCATCAAGGCTTCAAGCCTCCTCGCCTTTTGGAATGGTGTCCTTGGACCAGAAGTCTGGACTTGTTTGCAGAAACACACTTGAGTCTGGAGACTCTAGGAAACAACTGAGCAAAGGAGAGCTGGGGATCAGGGGCATTTCAAAAATGACACTGGAAGCATGTCTCCAGGGAGGAGCGGGGCTCTTCACATAGAGTATGTGTTCAACTGTGTGGCACTGCAGGGACTCAAGGAATAGGACGAAGTTTGGAGTTCAGTGATAGCCAAGTCAGCTTTTGGTGTGACAACTGAGAATTTGTTTTCCATATTGTTTCCAACTCATCTAGGGATGGGTGTTTGCACGAAAAATCCCTTTCCAGAGCTTCCACCCCACCCTCATCACCACTTACACACGTCCAATTCTTCTCATAATCTAATGTGATGATTATGAGTTCAGGCTCTGGAAATAAATGATCTGGATTTGAATCTTGGCTTCTCCACTTTAGTTGTGGTCCTGGTCAAGTTACCTAATATCTCTGTCCCTTAGTAGCTTCATCTGTTAGATGAGGATAATAGTAGCTGTCTTAGAGGGTTGTTTTGAGGATAAAATTAGATGATAGATGGTAGGTAGGTAGGTAGATGGACAGATGGACAGATAGACACAGACAGATAGATAGACAATAGGCAGACAGACAGACTGATAGATGGATAGATAGATACAGTACTAGACCTAGTCTGGCACATAGTGGGTGTCCCCTGAATATTTGGTGACAGAACGAGTTAGATGGTTAGAACACGTGTGAAAGGGAGAAATTAGTATCTCCAGAATTTCTACATTGACTTGGGAATTTGTTAGAATTATTCAAGAAATATTTATTGGATTCTGATTGGTGTCAGGCACTGTTCTAGGCACCAGGGATAAACAAAACAAACACAGAACATGCTCTTATGCAGCTGACATTCTAGTGAGAGAAGGCAGACAACAAACAGATAAGTAGATACTAAATCCTCACAGCTTTAGTAAGTACCACAGAGAAAATAAAGTGGGTTTCACGGGTCTGTGTGTGTAGCAGGAGGGATCTACCACAGATAATGTGGTCAAGAAAGGCCTCTTTAATGAGGTGACATTAAATCATGAATCTGAAGGATGACTAGAAACAAATCATGGGAAGAACCAGAGGAAGGACATGCCAGGGAAAGGGAAGAACAGAGGCAAAGTCCTTAAAAAGCGACTGTCACATTCTAGGCAAGTGTGCCTGGAAAGTAATGATTAAAGGGGCCATTGTCAGAGATGAAGGTTTAGCTTGCTCTTCCACTGAGATGTTGTGAGCATAATAGTGTCAAGAAGGCAGACCCAGGCTTAGGAAAAGTATGTAATTACTAAACTAATAGTAATAACAGTGATTACTACTACTGCTCCCACCATTTAGTAAACATTGACAAGGAGCTAGAGGCTATCTTGAGCTCTTTACATGTTTCAATCCATTGAATCTTTACAACCCTATGAAACAGGTCCTATTACGATTCCATTTTACAGAAGAAAAAACTGAAAGAGAGGTGAAGAACTTGCCCAAGATCACACATTGGATAGGTTTTGGAGCTAGGGTAAAAACTCACCTCTGATTTCAAAGGCCTAATTGAAAAATATGTGTATATGGGTGGGTGCGTTGGGGGAAGTTGGATTTAAAGGAACTAATCGTTCTTTTACTCACTGCTCCTTGACAAACGCAGATTTCAAAGCATTTTCTCATCTACTCGCAGTTGTTGAAACAATCTGGGAAGTATGATTAATATCACCATTTTCCAGATGAGAATGATGAGGCATGAACTACCTCTCCTGGGATTCTTAGACTGGAATCTGGATCTTCTGGTCCTCAAACCTAGCACTCTTTCCTTTGCAAACAGTGCTGTTTGCAGTTAGAAAGCCCTTTTCCACCTACCCTCATTTAGGTATCCTGACAACTCCATGTGCTTGGGTGGGCAAGAACATAGGCAGCGCTAGTAGGGGGGTGAGGGGATTGCTAGAATCTGCTTGGATATGGATCCCAGTTCTATCCCTTCTTGTCGTGTTA
Organism: Loxodonta africana; assembly: GCF_030014295.1. Taxonomy (NCBI): domain Eukaryota; kingdom Metazoa; phylum Chordata; class Mammalia; order Proboscidea; family Elephantidae; genus Loxodonta; species Loxodonta africana. The sequence goes on along the minus strand of NC_087350.1, from coordinate 60,641,749 downwards.
CCTTGGGCAAAATGTTTCCTCACTTAGGCTCAGTTTTCTCATCTGTGAAAAAGGAGATGATAAAATACAGTACCATATAGATAGGGTTACGGGGAGAATTAGATGAGATAGTACTTGTAATATCCTTAGCATGGTTCCTGGCACATAGTGAATGTTCAATAAATTATTATTACTACTAATACTACTACTACTATTATTCAGAAAGGTCTGGAATCATTGAAAATTAGAACCTTGGTTTGGCATCTCCATCCCTAACTCAGTGTGCAAGTTTTAGAGACCTCTGAGTTTAACCTTTTCATTACACAGATGAGAACATCAAGTCTAGAGGAGGGGGAGGGACTAGCCTAAGGTCATACTGAGCATAAGTACCAGGCTTGCTGTCTGACTCCTGACTTCAGGATCTTTGTATCATAATATCCTCTCTTTTCCAGAACCTTTGTTTTCCTTATATACCCCCAGCCCTCCCACCTCTGCTAAGAAGGAGCCTCCCTGTTAAGCATTTGGTCCCTCCTTGGATGTTGGTGCATGCCTGCATTACCCAGGCCCCCTTGGCATTCCCTTCATAGAGCTGAGGCCAGGGAGGTGAAGACAGGCCTGGGGCATGACTCTGAATGTGTGAGAACGAGCTCCCCACCCCAGGAATTGGGCCTGGAAACTGCTGGCATGTTTGCTCATGACTTTTTGGCAACTGTCCCATGATTAGAGAAAGGCAAGGAAGTCAAGACAAGACAGAAGTTAACTTCCTTGTGTAATAGGAAATTGGGGAACAGTTACAAGAAGGGTGTTTAGGCCACTGGCCAGGCAGGGACACAAGACCATGGCTGCCCAGCCTGGCCTGACCCATCCACCCTGAGTGGCAACTCCTGCTCAAGGTCACCCTCGGACTCCAACAGCCCAAGGGAGGAGGAGCTGGCCCCACTGTCATACCTTCTGGGGACCCTCTCCCTCTACTGGTCTTTGTTTGTTTTCGTCCAAAAGCAAAACAAATGAAGCAAACAAGGAAATTCAATTTAAACAGGGCCCAGGTGCTGATGTTTCTGTTTTATTACACCAGGGTGAGCTTAGGACAGAAAATCAGCCTTGACTTTCACTCCTCCAATTGGTCTCACCCTGTGGTGCTGTGTACAATTACATGAACGGAGGGGCTGCAAAACCAATTTGCCTTCTTAGGTGGGGTGGAGAGAGGGTGGGGCTGGAAAAGGGCCAGACAGACAGGGAGAAAGGTGGGTGAAACTAAAGTAAAATAAGAAATAGGAGAGACGGAGATACACACACAGAAAGAGAAACTAAGAGAATGACAAATGGCGGCTCAGAAAGGCAAAGAAGGAATGATAGGAAGAATGAGAGACAAAGACAAAAAGGCACAAAGAGAATACTTAGAGAAGGAATAAAAGACAAAGAGAGACAGAGAAGCAGAGGGGTCCCCTGAAAGGCAAAATGAAAGTGAGAGAAGCAGAAAAGTTAGTAGGGTGGAAGCTCAGGAGATTGCAAAGAAGAGAGAGAGACAGCAATTAAATCCTATGGCAAAATTATGAAATCACAGACCTCTCAAGCTGGAGTGGCACTAATGGGACCCCCGTCTTAAAGATGCTGAAACTAAGGAAGAGAGAGAGGATATGAATGCTTTACCCAAGGTCACAGAGGCAGAGGCGGTGGTAGTGGGATATGAACCCAGATTTCCTGGCTGAGAAAATGGTCCTTCATTTAGGTCCACTTAAATCCTTTCATCACACCTTCTGACAGCATGGACCAGGGTTTGGCATCCAATGGAGCTTAATTAAAACTTGGCTCTTTCCGAGCCTCCTCTTCTCTGGACTTATCCTCTCTTTTCACCCCATTTTTCCTCCAAGGATCCTGAATGATCATACTTTCCAGGGCTAGTGAGACCCCAAACTATGTCATAGGGACCAATTCCTCCAGGATTATCCTAGGAAGAAAAAAACACTGATATTCAGAGACTGAGTCAGGGAGAGGGGAGTGGGAAAAAGAAGAATTAAACTAACCTTTCCTGCAGACTTCCTAGGTGCCAAGCCTTTTGATAAAACCTGTTTGTGGAATTTCTCATTTAATCCCCCTTTTCTGGTAGAAGAAACTATTGTATAGAACAGTGAAAAGTGATTTGCTCCAGGGCCAATTATGAATAAGTATGTGGCAGAACCAGGACTCACACTTAGCTCAACCTGACCCTAAACCCTGCCCTCTTTCTACTTCCACACACAGCCCTTTTGGCCCAAGAGGAAGAAAACAAATTTTGGTAAGGAATGAGCAAGCAGAAAATGAGAAACCCCAAGAACTGACACTGGAACTACTTTAAAACTTGAGACTGAGTGGGTCAGACTTCATGGGAGGAGAGCCGCCAGTGGGATAAGAGACTGTTCCAAACAACACCCTGGCTCCTGGTCAGAGTGGCTCAGGTCCCAGGGCCATTAATAAAATCAATTTCAAAAAGAAAAAAAAAAAAGAAGAAGAAGAAAGAAGTGCTCAGAGTTTGGGACAAGCACATTTCCAAGACAGAGGATGAAAGGATGTTCCCCATTTTAAGAGATGGGAAGGGGGGTGGTTGTCAGGCAGTGAGGAAAAGAAGGGGTGGGGGAAGTATTCATCACTTTCAAAGGATGGCAGTTGATTTGTCAGCTCTCAGTGGTAATTGCTTTTGGGGTTCCATAAAACATTTCACTGCTGTCTACATAATGGGCCTGTAGGATTCCAGCCCAGCTAAAGCTAAGTCCCCACAATGTCACCCAGAGACAGTGGATAGGAGCCACCTGCCAGGGCTCTGTTCTTCTCTGCTAGATGCCATCTCTCCCAGTGGTCAGCGAATAGGAGTAGGGGTGGGGACGGAGGCATTCAAAATTAATATTTACTACAAGAAGGACAGCAACAGTGATAACAGCTCCTCCTAGGAGCTCACAACTGAGTGGGGAGCTTTTGTGCATTATCTCATCAAAGCCTCCTGGGGTCCCAGCGAGCTAGAGGCCATATTATTCCCATTGTCACTGAGGAAGAACTGGAGGCTTGAAGGTTGAGAAACTCGCTCAACATCACACAACTGGTAACAGTCAGGGCAGAGATTTCAACCCAGGTCTCTCTGTCTCCAGTTTATGTTGTGTGACACACGAGGGACAGAGGAACCAGAGAGTGTTATGGATTGAATTGTGTCCTCCCAAAATGTGTGTCAACTTGGCTAGGCCGTGATTTCCAGCATCGTGTGGTTATCTACCATTGTGTGACCTGATGTGATTTTCCTATGTGTTGTAAATCCTACTTCTATGTTAATGAGGTTGGATTAGCGGCAGTTATGTTAATGAGGCAGGACACAATCAACAAGATTAGATTGTGTTTTAAGTCAACCTCTTTTGAGATACAAAAGAGAGAACTGATCAGAGAGACAGGGGGACTTCATACCACCAAGAAACAAGAGTCAGGAGAATAGTGTATCCTTTGGACCCAGGGTCCCTGTGCTGGGAAGCAACTCAACCAGGAAAGATTGATGACAAGGACTTTCCCCTAGAGCTGACAGAAGGAGAACACTTTCCCCTGGAGCTAGCACCCTGAATTTGAACTTCTAGCCTTCTAGATTGTGAGAGAATAAAATTCTCTTTGTTAAAGCCAACTACTTGCAGTATTTCTGTTATAGATGACTAAGACAGACAGCTATCAGAAAATCTTTCAACAATGCCACTTTCTCCATACAAACCTATATTTTTAGAGTTGAAGGAGACCTTACAGACCTTCATCTACCAGAACACTTGTATTTCACCGATGAGTTTAGTGATAAAGAGGCTGCAGAGTCACTCTCTCGTGGTCTGGGTCCCAATCCCACCACTCACTATGAAGACTGTGTTGTTGTTGTTGGTAGTCATCAAGTTGATTCCAACTCATAGTGGCGCCATGTGACATAGTAGAACTTCTCCAAAGGATTTTCTTGGCTGTACTCTTTATGGGAGCAGATCGCCAAGTCTTTCTCCTGCAGAAAGATGGGTTCGAACCTCCAACCTTTCCATTAGCAGCCTAGCACTTAACCATTTGTGCCACCAGGGACCCTTTTGACGACTGTAGTTACTCTTTATGCCCTAAAGCACATACTGCCTTCTCTGTGAAGTTTACCCAGATACTCCACTGAAAGAGATCAGTAGGTCAGGGGTTCCATTCACAGAGCACTTCTTACTGTTCCAACTGCTTTGCTATCGTGTGGAAGATCAAACTTGGGTCCCAAGATCTCAGAGATAGTGGCAGAGTTGGGATCAGAAGGCCCAATTCCTAGCATATTGTGAGCTTTGTGATTTTGGTGCATAACTGCAGTAGGTGTTACCAGTGAGCCTGAATATGTCAAGTCTTCAAAAAGGCACCATAGTCTTTAGAAACATAATCCTTCAGATAAGGAAAGGAAAGAAGAGATGGAATATGTTTTGGGAGTAAGAGATATGTGCAGATTGTAAGGGATTAATATTTATTGAGCACTTACTTTGAGATAATGTGTTAAGATGTTTCTTGTTTAATTCTTATACAACTCTATAATCTAGATTTTATTATTCATATTTTACAAAGGTTAAAACTAGACTTATGGAGGTAAGCTGATTTATTCAAGATCACATAACTAAAAATGTCAAAGCCATATTTGAATCCACACCATTAGGTTATAAGTTACCTGAGGATAGGCACTCTGTCTTAGTCACATTCATACCCACAGTCCCTTGCACAGTATTGGGACATAGGAAATCCTCAGAAAATGCCTCTTGAATTATTAGATGAGTTGTGAATACATAAATAAAAATGTGAATGAATGAAAGAATTGATGAATGCATATGTGATTGAATGATTGAGTATAATAGCTGATGAAAAACTATATGGATGAATGTGGTGCCTGGATGAATGGATTCATGACTGCCTGAATAAATCACTTGGGTGTGTGAGCGAAAGAATGAGTGAACGAGTTGAATAATTGGTGAATGAGGGTACTTCTTAACGACTGCAGCTTTTTAGATTGGTAAGGGAGGTGGCCTATGGTTTCATAATTAGGGTGCATGAAAAGAGTTGTCTGTAGAGCTATATATTATAGCTTATGATGGCTGTACTGGGATGCAGCACCACTTATTAAGGTGGGAAACAAAAGAAAAATGAGTCCCATTTCCCTTTTGAGACAGACAGATGAGTCTCAGAGCGACTTCTTCTTGGAGAAGCTTGGAGGGAATAACTCCAATGCACTCTACGAGGAGTGATGATGGCATTATTTCCAAGGTACTGGCTGCATCTATTAATAACAACAAAAAAAATGAATATATATTACCTGTAAAAAAACCAAACCCGTTGCGATCGAGTCAATTCCGACTCACAGTGACCCTATAGAACAGAGTAGAACTGCCCCATAAAGTTCCCAAGGAGTGTCTAGTGGATTCAAACTGCCGACCTTTTGGTTAGCACTTAACCACTACGCCACCAGGGCTTCCATATATATTACAGATATGCTAAATCTAATTTTTTTCAGAGGAGATAGCAAGGCAGAAAGAAAAGAATACCCAGCCTTCCTTGGTAACTTGCTCTGTGATCTTGAGCAAGCCACTTGCCCTCTCTGGGCTGCAAATTCTTCATCAGTAAGAGGAATGGTTTTGAGTCTCTGGGCTACCTAGCCCTTTAACACTTGCCAGTAGACAGTTCTAAACCTTAGCATCTCAAGGTGCACACGCAGGTTGGCCAACAAAACCTTTGCTGGCCTGGACAGAATTACTCATGCCTTTCTTCCTAGGCTGATGATCGCCCTGTTGGCTCCATGCTCCCCACACATCCAACATGTCTTACTTGTAGAGACCGTCAGGCTCCAGACACTTGAAGATGACCGAGTAGATACTGACTTCAGGGACCTCTCCATGGCTTCGACCAGCTGCTACGCAAGATGTGCCCAGGCCAGAGAGTAAGTCATCGGCAAAACTCAGGAATTCTCCTAGAGGGAGACAAAGAAAAATGAGCTCCCCAGCTCATGCTTAGTGAAAAAACATTCGTGTTGCCATCCGAACCCATCAAATGTCTGGACACCATTGTCAGGAAGATTAGTGGACAGAAAAAGCACAGGATCTGAAAATGATGCAAGTTATCATCTAGGCCACCATGACCCTTTGCTTACATTTAGGCCTCAGTTTTCTCATCTGTAAAGCAGGGATACTAATACCTACCTTTATGAGATTGTAGCAAAGCTCATATAAGGTAAATTATTGTATATACAAAATGCATGAAATGGCAGCAAGGGGATTGGGAATTGTGCTTTCTTTCTGAGTAACCATTTTGGCTTTGGCACTGCCACCAATTTTTTCTTAAACCTTGAGCAAGGCCCTTCTTTCTTGGAATTGCATTTTCCTTCTTTGTATAATGAAGGAGTTCAATCAGCTAAGGATATAAAATAGGTTTCATGTCACATGGACACTCATGCACTCTTACTAGATTCACAGAGTGTTACATTGAGATAGACAAGGAGACCCAGTCCAGCTAAGGAGAAAGAGCGCCATGATTTCATAATCGATGAAGGTCATGGTTACTGGGGGGGAAGTGGAAGAACAAGTGCCACAAACTTGCAATTCCTGACCTCCATGGTTTATAAAAGTCAATGCTGCCGCTGAATTTGAGGAAGCAGCTATAGTTCACTACAGAGAGGAAAAGAAGACTAGAAAGCAAAGAAGATTAAAAAGAATATCTAGAATCTTGAGCTCTTGCCTTAGCTCTGGTAAGAATTTGCTGTATAGATTTAAACAACTAAATGCCCATGTCTACACCTCAGTTTTCCTTTCTGTAAAGTGGAGGTGATAGAATCACTATTATGGTTTTAAGAAAAAATAATGTAAAAACAGATGTGCACAAAGATTAAGTTATGAGGATAAATATAGCAATACCATCAAAAAAAAATTTTTTTTTTTTATCTATATTAGCAAGAATTTAGAAACGACTAAATGTTCAACAATAGAGAAACAGCAACACCAATTATAATTCAATGATGCAATGGGATATTTTATACCCATTAAAAATAATATTGTGGAAGAATATGAAGTCATATGAAAATATATTCATGACATAGTTTTAAGTTAAAAAAATTACATTATTACAGAATAATCCAAATTTTGGTAGAAATTTTACATGTATTTGTACTTAGAGAAAGAATAAAATATAGAAGATGCTTAAGAGTGCTTTGTCTGGAGAGTAAGATAATGGTGACTTTTTCTCCCTTATTTTTGCCTATCTCTATTTTTAAAATTATCTACAATAAGCTACACTGCTTTGGTAACGAGGGGAAAAAAATCAATAAAAATTACTTTAAAATAAAGTAAATGAGCCAGACTAAATGGCCTCTAAGTTCTCTTCCAATTCTAAAATCAGATGATTTAGGAGAAAAACTGACATGTGGGATATTTTATACCACACAGTATAAAATACTATGAGGCCTCCCAACTGTTGCTTCCTTGTTCCCCTTCTCCTGGTGTGGAGTCCCTCATACCCTCTACTCACATATACCTTCAGTAACACAGAAGAGGAAAATGTTTGTTCAACTGTATCCTCTCTACCTGGCTTTAAGGACAGGCTACCATAACATAGCCACCATGGCCCAGTTATGTCAGCCAAGTGTCTGAGGAGACTGAGACCCAGAGAAGCCACAAGGTGCTCTCTCCCAGGGAATGCATGGTCAGAATCTACATAGCACTTCCTGTTCATCTTTCAAAGAAAAGGTGCATTCTTCACTCACAAGTGAATCCTCTATCACTGGTCTGACTGAATTGCCTGGATGGCCCTGGAATTCAGCTGGATAACTGCTCTGTAATGTATTTGTCCCCATGGTCCAATAGAGCAGATCCGATGGGTAGTGGTTTTTGTTTTTCACTTTTTACAAAGAAGACACACAGTTCACAGAACTGATATGTAGATACAAGAGCAAATGTCTAAATCAAGCTAATGTTACCCAAAAACCCATCGCCGTCGTGTCAATATGCAATTCTATTGCCAGACAGACCTGACACTGAATTTCATTTCTACCATTTACTGCAAGTCACTTAACCTTTCAGTATTCCTTTCTGTAACAAAAAAAAAAAACTGTAACAAGGGGTTAATAATTACTTATGGATTAAAAAGGAAAAAAAAAAAATCAAACCCACTGCCGTTGAGTTGATTCCGACTCATAGCGACCCTATAGGACAGAGTAGAACTGCCCCACAGAGTTTCCAAGGAGTGCCTGGCGGGTTAGAACTGCCAGCCTTTTGGTTAGCAGCCGTAAGGAGTCCATAAAGAAAGGCTAAGAGTCTAGAAAGACGTTATTTTTCTAGAACCAGAGGTTTTGCTGGAAAAATTTCGTTACCCCCTATTTCTCCTTTCAGTCTCTTACGTCAGCTTCTCCCCTAGTACAACCATAAACTAACACTATCTCCTTCCAGTAGGTACCAATGCAGAGCGACATAAGGCAGGGTGAAAAGTGAAGACAAGAGAGGAAAAGGCATGGGATTATTGATTGGATGAAGTGAGAGCCTTGTTACACTTGGTTTCTCAGAATTACGAGTCTGGTTGTTCGTATTTTCTTTGAGCTTGGATCTGTGTCTGTCTGCTTTTCAATTTGTTTAAAGATAGCCCTTGAAAGAGTTGGCTTTTCATGAGGGAATTGAATATGCTTATGGCCTGTATTAATAAACTGTTTTGAAGCCAAAAGATGGCTGTCATTCATTTTCAAATGGGTTTAGCTTTCCAGATATTTTTATGATTTTCAGAATAATCTGGACCACAAGTAAAAGTTCTATAAATATATCAGGTCAGTAAGATGGGCATACAGTTCTAAGGTTTATAGGTTTAGCTTAAGTGACAAAATTAGAGTAGAAAATTAGTCATATTCAAGGCATTATAAGGGTACTTAGTACCTAATTCTATCTGGGACTACATATGCTAATGACCTGTGATGGAAAAAGTTAAAAGGAAGAGAACTGACTTTTAGCACACACTTTTTTCTTCTTTCTATTCAATCCTCACAGCAAGCAAATAAGTGAAGTGTTATTACCCCAGTTGCACAGTTAAGGGTAAACTCACAAGGCTAGGAAGGCACAGAATGAGATTTGAACCCCTGCCCTTCAAACTCCAAAGTCAAAACTTTTCTTTTATACTATGCTGCCTCCTAGAGAAAGTTTTAAAATAACAGTGTTGGACAGTAAGCTTTCTCAATTCTTCTCAATTTGCAGTTGAATTCATGCCACTTTCTTAGTTCTATGAGCTTGGGGAATGAGCCAATAAAAGAAATGGTCCCTGACCTTCTACAGCTTGTAATCTGACAACAGGAAGGGTTGTTAAATACAAGAGCAGACCCATAAAGTAAATTGTAAGGTTGCTTTTCTTGGCACTCTATTTCAGAAGGTTTAAATGCAATCTAGATGGAGACAGGTGCATAAGGTGACCACTTACTGGTCATCCCTCACCTAGTGGAGAGGGGAACTAAGAAAGCTCTGGGAGCTTCTGGATGCACAAAAACAGGTCAGTGCAATTCAACACATGCATTGTGTTCCACAACATTCCGGGCTCCATGTTTGGCAGCTGTACAATTTAATGAGCAATAATACAGTGCAGTGGCTAAGAGCTTGGGGTCTGAATTTACATTGCCTAGGTTTAAATCCTGGTATAGCTCCTTTACACCTTCCCTTCGGCAAATTTCTTAAGCTCTCTTTGTCTGTTTCCTCATACATAAAATGGGGATAATAATAGTATCTTATTTACAGTACCGTTGTGAACATCAAATGAGATATTGCATACTAATCAATTAGCACAATGCTTGGCACAGCTAAGAGCTCAACAAATATATTAGCTATCATGATTGTTATTGGTGTTGCCATCATAACAGAGAATTAAGGACCCTTAATAAGTATTTTTTATCCAATCTGCTTCTTTCACAGATGACTAAACTGAAGCCCAGAGAAGCAAAGTGGCATGTCCCTGGCTACACAGAGATAAGAGGTAGATTTGGAACAAAAACTTGGTCTTTTCATAACTGAGACTTATAACAGCCAGCCAACGAGATAAAAATTGATGAGACCTGAGGAGCTTTCAAAGTTGCCCCAGAAGTCCTTGCTCCTCAATTTCTGGCCACCTTATTCAAGATGGGAGCCCTGGTGACACAGAAGTTAAGAGCTACAGCTGCTAATCAAAAGGCTGGCAGTTCGAATCCACCAGCCATTCCCTTGAAACCCTATGGCGGAGTTCTACTTTATCCTATAGGGTTACTATGAGTCGGAATCCTGAGTCGGAATCCACTCGATGGCAATGTGTGTTATTCAAGATGAATGTAATATATATTTACTGGGCATTCACTATATGCTTGGCCAGTCACACCCTTCCATCTTCTTAAGCTTGGAATCTCTGAGAAAGATAAAAAAGTCCAGGAGAATTATAAGGAGTTCAGTAGACTTCCAGTATGTAATATATTCTAATCGTGGTTTGCAAATTAGAATATACAGAACTCCAGAGGTAAGAAGATGCTGGGGTCCTGTCTGCCCCATATCCACATCAACTTTCAACCATGGCAACTCCAGTTTGATCCATTTAATATATTGAGAGCCAACATTGAATTTAATTTAAAAAAAAAAAAACTGTTCAAAATAAACCTTGATTTCAAAGTTCTATTGCTTAAAAAAAAAAAAAAGGAGCCCTGTGGCACAGTGATTAAATGCTTAGCTGCTAGTCAAAAGGTGGACGGTTTGAACCCACCAGCTACTCCACAGGAGAAAGATGTGGCAGTCTGCTTTCGAAAAGATAACAGCCTTGGAAACCCCATGGGGGCATTTCTACTCTGTCCTACAGGGTCACTATGAGTCGGAAACGACTCTATGGCAATGGGTTTTTATTGCCTAAAAAGTTTGTCCTAGACTTCTGCCGCATTCCCTGATGGAAACACAGAGGCTCAGGGAAGTTGTACACTCATTTAAGACTTCACAGCTACGCAGCAGCAGAGTCCAGAATTAAATCCAGATCTCTTGCCTCTTAATCCAGGCACCTTCCACTGGGCCACCCTTGCCTAGGACGCTTCTGTGCCCGCCTCCCTCGTCGTTGTCACGGCCACAGGGCAGACCCTCCTAGGACCCAGGCCGCTTGGGCTGCCTCACCCATGCCTGTCCAAGTCTCTAACATTCTTTTCCTGTTTTTCTTTCCTTGAAAACAGATAGGGAGCTGAGAGTCGCTGTACAGGAATGTGCCTGTTCCCCATTACGGCTCTTCTGGGGCTGTAACCCGAGTGGGCTTGGGCCAGACCCCCACACATTTCTTTATCCACTCAGACTTGCGCTCATTCCGTTCCACAGAAAAGGTTAATCACAATTCTGCTGAAGCTTCAGAACCAACCCAACAAAGCACAGAGCAGTTTTCTAAAAAGCCCCACCCCCTGCCTCCATTCTTTCTCCCTCCCCTTTCATTGCTCCCTCAATCGTCTGTCTCCTTGTTTCCCCTCTGGCTCTGTTTCTCCCCTCACCCTCTTGCTTCTGATTGAGTTGAGGTCACAGTCAAAGCCGGCCACAAGAGCAAATTGAAAACAGGTTGGGAGAAAAGCAGCAAAGAAATTCCAAAATGGAAAGGGCAGAAGCAGTGAGTTATTTAGCCCAGGTGGGGAGAAAGGTCCCCAGCTCAGGACTCCACACTCTTTTCAAGAAGCACCAAGGGGATTTAGGGGCTATCCTGGGGCTGGCCTCTCTAACCTGCAGATGCTCCTTGCCATGGTGCCGGGGAGGGGAGAAACCGGGGCTCTGCATCCACCCACCCCCCACCTCTTCTTCACTGGGCAAAGGTAGAAATCCCTGTGGAGACCTTGTCGGTGCCAAAAAGGCAACCAGGAAGGGACTCACATTTATCAGCTGCTGTTGGTTCGTTTCTTCCAAAAAACGATAATATCTTAGGTGAAAAGAACCAGCGTGTGATGATTCTCACCTTTGTTGTAATGGTGGTATGAGGAAGTGGAGAGAGAGCAGGGCTGAGGGGTAGGGGAGGCCTGTTTCCACCACTTATGCATTTTAGTATCTAGGGCAGGAAAATTAAGCTCTTGGAGACTGCTTCCTCATATGGAAACTAGATGATAACACGCATTTGAGAGAATTTGGTGAGGAATAAATGAGATGGTATATATAGCATAGCTGATACATGGGTGGTTTACCAATGTTAGTGCTCCTCCACCCCGCTACGGTACCCTATTTAAAAACAAAAACTCATGGTCACCCCATGTGTGTTAGAGTAGCCCTATACTTCATAAGGATTTAATGGCTGATTTTTCAGAAGTAGATTGCCAGGTCTTTCTTCTGAGGTACCTTTGTGTGGACTCAAACTTCCCACCTTTTAGTTAGCAGTCAAGCATGTTAATCATCTCCATAAAACCTGTTGCCGCTGAGTCAATTCTGACTCAGTGACTCTACAGGACAGAGTAGAACTGTCCCATAGTGTTTCCAAGGAGCAGCTGGTGGATTCAAACTGCTGACCTTTTGGTTAGTGACCACGTTCTTAACCACTGCACCTCTTTAAGTCTCATGAATTTGTCTGATGGCAACATTTTTAGTGGTGAAATTCAGTTGCTTTTAAATATACTGCACAATACCTAACTCTCTAGAACCTTCCTGCTTTTTGCAAAACGAAATCATTTTGGAAGGAAGGAAGGGAGGGAAGGGGGAGAAAAAAGGGAAGGCAGCAAGTAGAGAGGAAAGAGGAATGTTTATTTGGCTCTTATTATGTGCATGAGCAAAGCTAGATCCTTTTAGTTAACTGCCTTTATAAAATATTCAAAACAACCCATGTCTTGATTAATAGTCAATACAACCCAATGAATTAGGTTTATTGTGCTTTTACAGATGAGGAAACAGGTTCAAGAGAGGTTAAATAAATTGCTTAACAGCATCCACTAGGAAAGGTAGAGTACAGGCCTGAACAAGGTCATTTGGAATTGAAAGACCTTGCCTTCCCTACTAAATCACATTTGCCTCCAGACTGTGAGATACTTTAGGCAGGAACTGTGTTTTGCCTTAAGTGTCACCTTTGTGTCATCAGTACCCAGCACGGGGCCGGCTAGGCAGCATGCACTGAATTTTGCGGAACTGAACTTTAGTGGCTAAAGCTGCCCAATGCCAGCACCTGGCGTTAGAACTCCTACTGAGAAGTGCCAGGCTGTCTCCTGAGTGATCGATCCGTTTCAGAGTGCATAGGACTCACGCAGTACAGGAGAGAAGGCACTGCCAAAAAACATAAGAGCTCCAAAAAAGGCAATGGTGAGCTAGTAAATATCTACCAAGAGCGCCCATGTGCCAGACATCTTGCTAAGGGACTTCCAGCTAATTCCCACCTCAGCCCTCTAGTGGACATCTGTTGCTGTGACCTGCTCTGGACCTATTTCTTCTTCTGCCAATAAACCCAACAAAACCCAAAGCTGTTGCCATGGAGTTGATTCTAACTCATGGTGAACCCATGTGACAGAGTAGAGCTGCCTCACAGGGTTGTCTTGGCTGTAATCTTTACTGAAGTGGATCGCCAGGCCTTTCTTCCACAGTGCCGCTGGTTATGTTTGAACTGACAACCTTTAGGTTAGTAGTTGAGTGCACACCATTTCCGCCACCCAGGGACTGTCTTCTGCCAACAGAACCCCAGTTTTCCATTGAGGAACCAGTACTTCCCCAGTCTTAGTCTTTATGATTCAGGTGGAGCTAAGATCCCTCTATGCTCCAGAAGTGGGCATGTGATCAATGATCAGGCTTAAAAAAAAAAAAAAAAAAATGTGATCCAGGCCTGGCCAATCAGACCAAGTCCTGATGATATCATTTGAAGACCTGGACCCAGTTGTGTCTGAAGCTAGATTTACCCTTGGATATTTCAGGTACATGAGTATTTTTCCTTTTCTACCAAAGCTCCTTTATATTTGTTTTCTGTTACTGGCCACCAGGAGTCCTACAAGGTACAAATCCTATGAGGTATGTTTTATGATTCCCATTTTATAAATGAAAAAGAGAAAAAAAATGTTCACAGATCTTAAGCAAGTTGCCCAAGGTCACACTCCATCAAAGTAACAAGGCTGGAATTCAGATCCAGAGCTGTCAGGCTCCAAAACCCGAGCCTTTCCTGTCGTAAAACACCACCTAAGGCTGGGAATACAAAGATCCTACTATTCAACAGAATAATTCAGCTGAGAATCTTCAAGGTCCTGCTTCCTCTGGTCCCGTCTTCCCTGACCTCACTGCCTCTCTCTCAGGCCACCCTGGCATTTTTCTTACCCCTCTAACATACGAGGCATGCTCCCACCGCAGGGCCTATGCACCTATGGTCTCTACTCCTGCAGGGCTCATCCCTGAAACTTTGTAAAGCTCATTCCCTCTCCATATCCAGATCTCTCCTTACATCTCACTCCTCAAAAAGGCCTTCTCCAAGGTTTAGGGTTATGGCTTCCTGGGTCTATCCAGTCAATTGGCCTAACCTTGTTTTCATAGTTTCTGTTCTACCTCTTAGTTTGGTAAGTAGTGCGTGGGGTTTTAAAACGTTGCCAGCGACCTCCCAAGACACAATGATCGGTCTCTATTCACTTGGAACAGCAGAGGAAGAAGGAAACCCAGGAATCAGGGAAGGAAATGGACTGCACATTTAATTACGTCATAAACTACTACCTCCATTACAATGAGACCAGAAGAAGAAGATGGTGCCTGGTTACTGAACATTTTGATTCAGTACCCAGCAGATGGATCCTGATCAAAAGGAGGAAAAGCATAGAATAGAACTTCAAACTAATATGGAAACAAGACTTACTGGATACATTGAGACTGAGGGAACCCCTGAAAATTATGCTCAGAAATAATCTGTACACCTTGAGCCAAAACTATCCCATGAAATGATCGTTAAACTAAACGATAGTTTAGCCCAATAAATAAAAACTGTTTGCCTTGAGCAAAGCACTCTTATAAAGAATTAGCTATATGAGTTAACCTGACAACAGTTAATCTAAAGCACAGATGAGAACTCTAAGGGGCAGGGAGCCTAAGGTAATGGTGATGAGACAATATGGATAGAGATAGAGTGGTGACACAATGTGATGTGAAGTATGTAGCCAATGTTATTGAACTGTTCATATTGAAATCGTGAATGGATATGTGTTTGCTTATGTATATTGCTGCCAAAAATAAGTGAAACGTATTTTTAAAAAGTAGAGGGGAAAAAAAGAAAGGCCTTCTCCAGCTACACAATCTAAAGTAGAATCATCTGTCACCTTCTGTCTCCTTTACCTACTTTATTTCTCTTCATGAAACTTATCACTATCTCTCATACACTGATCAATTACTGTATTGTCTGTATCCTCTGCCATAAGCTCCATGAAGCAGGGACTTCATTGCCTTACTGTGGAGCCTGTAACACAGCAGGTTCTCCAGAAATATTTGTGCAGTGAGTGGATGTATTAACTGTGTACCAAACACTGAGCTGAGGGCTGGGAACACACACATTAAGAATGCCTTAGGCTGGATTCACTGCAAAGCAGAGACTAAGACGAAGAGTTGGGTACATATGGTTTATTTGGAAGGTGATCCCAGGAAGGAGTCCATGGGTGGTGCAAACAGTTAATGAGCTCAACTGCTAACCAAAAAGTTGGAGGTTTCAGTCCATCCAAGGACACCTTGGAAGAAAGACTTGCTGGTCTACTTTCAAAAACCAGCCATTGAAACCCCTATGGAACACAGTTCTACTCTGACATACATAGTGTTGCCATGAGTCGAGATCAACTCGATGGTAACTGGCCAGGGCTGATCCCAGGAAGCAGGAGTGAGGAAAAGAGAAGAATGGATAGTCAATAGAAAGGTACATCAAATGTGCTGCTGTGAGTGACGGGGCTCGATTCTGCAGGGACCATCTAAGAAATGATCAAGATGCCTTCCATCTTGAAATCTGGGGAGCTAGAACACAACCATTGGCTGGAAGCCTCCCCCAGGAGTGTTAATTTCCCTACACATTTTACCTGTGCTTGCCTGTGGGTCTAGGGAGCACCCTCAATCTTGCGAAGAGTGGAAAGATGTGCATGCACTTGACATGGGTCCCTGGGAGCACAAGGTGAGTCTGTGCACACATAACTGTCCACCACAGCAGTGGCTGAAAGAGACATGAGCCAAGTGAGTATGGCCCAGCCCTAGAGCTGTCTGCCACAAAAGCCCAATCTCCATCTTTGAGGGGCTTGTAGAATGAGCAGCTCATGTGTCTTCCTTGCTGACGTCTAGGACAAACCTTTAGCTCCATTGTTCGGTCTGCAGGCAGAACCCCTTTCCCTTATGATACCCACAATTTAGCAAGAGAGAATTACAATGGCTGCTTTTACAAGTGACCCACCAAGGGTCCTGAAATTTATTATTAATCCCAGATTTAATAATAATAACCTCAGCATTAATATGCACTTGGCTAATTAGCTTGCCCCTTTCTACAACAGGATTAATTAGACCATAAAAGGCCTCATTATTCCCACCATCATGAGGACAAATGATGCTAATGGATTTGGCTGGAGCGGGTATTGCTAACACGTGTGAGGGGAGCTGACGTGGGGACCAGACTGGGGAGGAAGAGGAACATCAGGGAAACCCAAGGCCTTCCAGCTCCATCACTCTTCAAGGACCACGGTGTATGTTCACTGCCTTCGCGGCACTCATTCACAGAGGGCATTCTTTTTCAAATCACATTCCCAAATGTTACACTATTGTAAAGTGAAAAGATCCCACTGTACAAAATGTGCTTCTCATCAGGTCCTCAGCTCCTCTAAAGCATCCGGCTTCCTCTGGGCTGAATGCTTCATTCAACGGCTCCCTCTCTGTGCAAAAAGAAGAAACCATACGTGTTGAGGGTGGACCCCGATAGTTTCTCTGGCCACACATGTGATGAAAAAGCATATAATTTGGCAGGACTAGGTTTATTGTTTTCACTGTGCCAAAAAACAGAGGCTGAGAGAGTTGAGGCAAGTTGTCTGATCACACAGCAACTACATTATTAGCAAAGTCAGGATTTGAACCCAGGCTGATCCAGTTCCAAAGTCTATGGCTTTTCTACCACAATGTGTAAAAACCAGCTGCCATTGAGTTGATTTAGAATCATGGCGACATCATTTGTTAGAGTAGAACTATGTTCCATAGGGTTTTCAATGGCTCATTTTTCAGAAGTAGCTCACCAGGCCTTTCTTCTGAGGCACCTCTGGGTGGACTGAAACTGCCAAGTTTATTTAGTTTGGGTTCCCTGGAAAGCAGAACCGAAGAAGAGGACTTGGGTGCAAGTGGTTTATTGGAGATGTGATTTTAAGACGCAAGAGTGAGAGAAAGGAAAGAATGAAACAAAGAAGGTGGGAAAATCAATAGAAAGGGCATCATCAAGTTGGCTGCTGTGGGCGACAGGGCTCGATTATGCAGGAACCTCCTGCACCACCCCTTTTGCTCACCTTCCCCCCTCCCGGTCCTCTGGCCTAAAAGTATTAGCTCCTCCCTGGGTCTTCCTGGCACTTGCACATCCCTCGACTGTAGAACTGCAGATGTCCAGAGCAGAGCAGCAAGGGGCCAGGGCTTCCCGTGCATCAACTTTTAACTGAGTTGGAAAGAGCAACCACATGAGGCCAAAGAACCATGCACTGGGAGTCAGGGACACTGGCTGAGACTGTGTACAACTTAGTTTACCTCTCTGCCAGAGGATGTGATCTTAACAGAAAGGGAGTTCATCAAGCATTCTCCCAGCTCTCACCTGATCTGATCTTGCCACTAACTCTAATGTTTCAACTCCTCTTTATTTTATTTTCCTATCACTTGGCTTCCTCAGTCTTGGCCTCCCTGGCCCTTTCTCCGGCTGTCTGACTCCCACTCCCCAGGCAACTTCCCTAATTAATATCATTGCTTCTGGATCTCTGCCCTACCGTGGAGTTTCTGTCCAGCTGTCCCTCAGCCTAACCATCTCAGCCATCCACACCAGTGGCCGTTAACCCTTTGACTCCTCTTTCTACAGCCCTCTTCTTTTGTTAAGCCCTTTACAGTTTACAAGGCATGTTCACACCTCTTCCTCCTCTTGTACTTAATCTTCACAAGTGCTCAGTGAAGTGGGCAAGATGAGATGGAGTGAAAATTTCCATTTTACCAAAGGGGAAATCGAAGCTCAGAAGAGGAATGTGCCTACCTGAAGAGGCAGAATTGGAATTGGATCATGCATTTTCTGACCACTAATCCAGTGCAGGAAGCCCTGGTGGTGCCGTGGTTAAGAGCTATGGAGAGCTATGGCTGCTAACCAAGAGGTCGGCAGTTCAAATCCACCAGCTGCTTCTTGGAAACCCTATGGGGCAGCTCTACTCTGGCCTATAGGGTCGCTATAAGTCAGAATCAACTCTACAGCAATGAGTTAATCCAGTGTTGAGGAGCCCTTTTGACACAGTGGTTAAGCGCTTGGTTTGTTAACCTGAAAGGTCAGCCATTTGAAGCCACCAGCTGCTCCATGGGGGAAAGATGTGGCAGTCTGCTTCCGTTAAGATTTACACCCTTGGAAACACTGTGGGATTTCCTATATTGTTACTGTGAGTCAGAATTGACTCAAAGGCAATGAGTTAATCCAATGCTTGGAGTCCCTGGGTGGCGTAAACAGTTAAGCACTTGGCTACTAAACAAAAAGTTGGCAGTTCGAATCTACCCAGAGGTGTTTCAGAAGAAAGGTCTGGCAATCTGCTTCCAAAAGATTACAGTCATTGGAAACCCTGTGTGCAGTTCAACTCTGACACACACATGGGGTCGCCATAAATCAGAATCGACTTGACAGCAGCTGGTTTCAATCCAGTACTTTAGTAACTGTACTGCGTGCTCTTGTCTCAGCACCTAGACTCTGAGTGGAATTAAGTTTGGCACAGCTCTGCAACCATTCCCCTGCAGTGTCTGATGAGGCTCCCATACTTACTGAGCCTTCAAAAAGTTTGCTGATTTATACAATTGAACATGGCAAAACACCAACATCAGGGTAAAGTATCAAAAAAGACAATATTGTGCCCAGCTTTGGCCTGAATCCTGGCTTTGCTAAATGACTTTAAGCAAGTTACTTAATCCCTCTAAGGCTCCTTTTCCTCATCTGTAAAATGGGCATCACATTGAGAATTTTTTTAGACAGTATATACAAATCACTTAGCACACTCCCTGGCACATAATACTCAGTAAATGGTAGCTTTATTGTTATTATTACTATTATAAAAAATCCAAGTTAATGAAAACACTTATATGGGTAAGCACAGAAGAGAAATTCAACAAACCAGGGAAAATGAATTATCCTCATGAGTTTACCTCTTGCTCCTCCCAACAAGAATTGTGCAACTATGTGCCCAGAGATTAAAAACTGCTGAACGCCCAAAGCTTCCCTCCTTTTTCTAAATATAAACCCCAAAGCCTGTGGTTAGCAGATAGCTGGGATATCTTGAGAAGATAAGGGAACCTCTGTCTATCTTCTTCTCCCCTAGGGTGGGCCCAAGCTGCAAACCCAAATCTGACTAGGACCCTGCAAGGGCAAGGACTCTACCAAAGCACCAGAGGGGGATCTGATGAGATTCTAAGGCCATTCCATTCCCACACCCACTTCTCCCACCATACTCACACATGTATGCACACACAGGTACACAAAAATGCACATGCCCCTCCTCATTCCTGAAACCCTGGTGGTGTAGTGGTTAAGTGCTACAGCTGTGAACCAAAAGGTCAGCAGTTCAAATCCACTAGGCGCTCCTTGGAAACTCTATGGGGCAGTTCTACTCTGTCCTATAGGGTCACTCTGAGTCAGAATTGACTCAATGACGGTGGGCTTGGTTTGATTTTTTGGTCTCCTCATTCCATCCCCATGCCCAGGCCCTATAACAGCAAGCCTCCAGAAGGGTTGAAAGGAGGCTTGAGCAAAGATGAGTCAGGTTTTCTGGCCATGCAAGTAGCACCATTCCACAAGGCAGAGGTGAATCATTGAGAAGGAGGTGGGAGCTGGAAGGTGGTAGAAGAGGTAGAGTTCCAAATGAGAGAGAGACAGAGACAGACAGGCAGATAAACAGATATTTGCAAGGGCACACAGGGACAGAGACAGAGCCAAAAACAAAAGTGCTAAAAAAATAGAGTCAGAGAGTAGAGAGAGGGCCAGACTCTCTACTGGAAAAAGGAATGAAAGGACACAGACAGAAGCACAGAGAGCAATGGAGACATAAATGGAGACAGACAGTCAGAGAGAGGTAGACAGGTAGGGATAACAACAGAGAGACACAGAGACAGGGAAACCAAGAACAAGAGAGAGAAGGAAGGAAGGGAGGGAGGGAGGGAAAATGGGAGGGAGGAAGAGCTGGCTAGTGCTTCTTCTTCTAATTCCATTATCCATGGCCTTACTCAGTCTCCTTAACAGATGAACCAGACCCTGGGCCCAGAGTGTGGACCCTACTTACTCTTCTTTTTAGCTTTGGTTCAAAACCAAGACCGATTAAAAAAACCCATTGCCGTCGAGTCGATTCCGACTCATAGTGACCCTATAGGACAGAGTAGAACTGCCCCATAGAGTTTCCAAGGAGTGCCTGGCCGATTTGAACTGCCGACCTTTAGGTTAGCAACCGTATCACTTAACCACTACTCCACCAGGGTTTCCAAAACTAAGACAGACAGTCAAAGATGCTCTTTCCCCACAGCATGGCTAGAGGAGGGCCTTGGGGTAACTTTGAGGACATGCTTAGAGGCTCAAAGAGCCTCCACAGGAGATGGAAGCTCTGGATATTTGACCAGGACACTTTAGCCCCCTCTGATCACACTTCTCCAGAGGTGAATGACCTGGGGGTAAACGAGTAGGGAGCAGCCAATTTCGCCCAGCTTCTCTCATCTCTCCCTCCCACCTACACAGTTTTTTTTTCATTCTATTAAAATGAGTCCCTTACATCCCCATTTATATTAAAATTTTCCTTTAAATAGAGAAAAGGAAACAAGTTCTCTCTTCAACCCACAATGAAAGCTATAAAAGGTTTTTAAGGTTGGAAAATTTGGCTGGTCAGTTTTTCCTACTGTTTAATACCCGCCTTGGGTTACGCTGAATGAGTAAACATGTTTATAAGCTTCTAATTCATACCTAGCCTTGTGCGTTTATAGCTTACATATACACACACACACACACACACACACACACATATACATATATATACACACACATATATACATATATACACACACACATACATACATATTTTTTATATATATACACACACATACATATACATACCAAAAAACTAAGCCCATGTTGTCAAGTCTATTCCGACTCATAGTGACCCTATAGGACAGAGTGGAACTGCCCCAGTAGGGTTTCCAAGGAGCCGCTGGTGGGTTCAAACTGCCAACCTTTTGGTTAGCAGCCGAGCTCTTAACTACTGCACCACCAGGGCTCTCTCGCTCTTGTATATATATAGATATATACACACACACACATATATTTATATATACACACACATTCCCTTACATATATGTGTATGTGCGCATGCATGTAAAGAGTGGGCACACAATGACAACATGCCTAATCTGCTGAGAGGTATGGCCTTTTAACTCGGGACTAAGAGACAGACAAGCTGGCTTCAGTGTGTGTGTGTGTGTAATTCCTCAAATCCTTGGATATGTACAGCTTATTATCGTTTACAAAGCGCTCTCTTTTCCTCATTTGAACCTCATAATAACCCTATCAGATAGGCAGAGTAGGATTGTTACCTTCAGTTTCTGGGTACCTGTGGTTAAGATCTGCCAGGTGGTCCTTGGAAACTCTATGCGGCAGTTCTACTCTGGGTTGCTAAAGGGTTGGTTTAGGGTTGCTATGAGTCGGAATCAACTCAATGGCAAGGATTTAATGGCTGATTATGGTAGAGGCACCAGTCTTTAAAGGGTCAAAGCCCATATCACTGTTACTTCTCTCCATGGTCATGTAGACTGATTCCATGAGCACAGGTAGAGAGCTGCCCACTCTGGACCTGCATCTGGTGTCAGGCCTCATTTTACAGACTGGACGCTAAAGCCCAGGAAGTCACTGCTAGCCCATATGTGCCTTTGTGCAAATCTGAGGCTAGAGGTAGGGGGACGGCATCCTTTCCTTAAGGCACTTACCTTTTGAAAATTGTCCTAAAATTCTGATTTGTCAGAATAAGACACTTGATCAATGATTAATAAGACAAGGTCAGGGCAGAGAGGGGGCCAAGGGAGAGGGAAGGGAAGGTCACCTGAAACAGGGGCCAATCTGCCTTGATGGGGTCTAAGAAAACCCATTTCACCTGAAGAACAACAGAAAGAATAATAATAACTAGTATTTGTTAAGCACTTAATCCTTTTTGATAATTACAGTAACCCTTTGAGGGTAGGATATTTATCTAACTACCACTTGCTCTTCTGTCGCACCTTCTCAATTAATAATATGAATAAAATTAATATCAATAGTTCCTAAAATTTGAGCATTCATAATCTGTTAGGTATTACGCCTAGTATTTCATGTACTTCATTTCATGTTTACAACAACTGTTTGAGTTAATTGCCATTATCGCCCCAAATTTAACAATGAAGGCATCAGGATTCAAAGAGGTGAAGTAACTTGCCTAAGGTCACATAGACAGGAAATCACAGAGCTAAGACTTGAATTCTGAGAAAAGAACATAAATCAGAGATACTCTCACCTCCCCTGAACAATGATTGAAAAGCTTTACGCACTCAATAACTAGCGACAATCCTAGCACATGAGAAGTGTCCTACTTTGCATATAACAACAACCGTTTGCTGTACAATGGATTCTGACTCACATGTGACCCTATAGGATACAGTAGAACTGCTACTGTAGGGCTTCCAAGAAACAGCTGGTGGATTTGAACCACTGACCTTTTGGTTAGCAGCCATAGCTCTTAACTGCTGTGCCACCAGGGATCCCTACTTTGCATATACCCCAAGCCCCAGTGCCGTCGAGTTGATTCCTTTACATATACAGCATCAATATCCAGAGAGGGGTATTTGTCTATAGTCACACTACATAGAGCACCAGCCAAGAATGAAAGTAGGTCTCTGACTTCGCATTCCATGTGATTTACAATATCCCATAGTCTAACCATTCCTTTAATCACATTCAGCCTGTTGATGAATGGAACCATCTGGACAATGTATCTAAAGAGTCTCTACTCTGGGGATTATATGGGCTAAAATGTTAGCTCCTGCCTGGCTTTTGCCTGATATCCAGTTTGCCTCCCTGTTTCAGCTCTCCCTCATTGGGCACTCAGTGGACATAAGCTGCTATGGATAGCCATCAGAAAATAAAAAGAAAGTAAAACTAAACAAAACAGAAACCGGGAATCTGCCATAACTGGCAAAGCACCATCTTTGGATTATTATAGCACTGGACTTCCTGCCTTCAGCATCCTCTTATGTAAAATAAGAATAAATACTCCCACTCTGATAGTGTCTTAGTTATCTAGTGCTGCTGTAACAGAAAGACCAAAAGTAGACAGCTTTAACAAAGAGAAATTTATTCTCTCATAGGCTAGGAGGCTAGAAGTCCGAATTCAGGCTGCTAGCTCCAGGAGAAGGCTTTCTCTCTCTGTCGGCTCTGGGGGAAGGTCCTTGTCATTAATCTTCCCCTAATCCAGGAGATTCTCAGTGCAGGAACCCTGGGTCCAAAGGACGTGCTATTCTCTTGCTTCTTGTTTCTTGGTGATCTGAGGTCCCCATGTCTCTCTGCTCGATTCTCTCTTTTGTATCTCAAAAGAGATTGATGTAGGACACAACCTAATCTTGTAGATTGAGTCCTGCTTCATTAACATAATTGCTGCTAATCCCACCTCATTAACATCATAGAAGTAGGATTTACAATACACAGAAAAATCACATCAGATGACAAAATAGTGGACAATCACAATACTGGGAACCATGGCCTAGCTAAGCTGACACACATGTTTGGGGGCCACAATTCAATCTGTAACAGATGGAATGTTTTAAGGATTCAGTGTGATATAATGTGTTTAGCCCAATCTTTGCCTTTGAAGACGAGGAAAAGTGGCTATTGGCCAGATGCATTAACATTGGGCTAGAACTTTACAAAATACACAATACTTTCACATCCATCAATTCCTTACCGTGGTCTATAAGACTTACGTGATCCAAGGTCTCACCACGTCTGCAACAAGAGCTCCTTCCATTCTCCTTTTGCTGACTACATTTCAACCACACTGCCCTCCTTGAAGTTCCTTGAATATGCCCCCAGGGCCTTTGCTATTGCTGTGTCCTCAGTCTGGGACAGTCTTCATCCAACTAACTACATGGTTCACTCCCTCCCACCTTTCAGGTCTCTGCTTAAATATCACAGATTCAGTGAGGGCTTCCCTGACAATCCTAACTAAATCGGCATCCCCCAATCTTTATCTCCATACTTTGCTTTATTTTTTTCCAAGTACTTATTACTATTTGACATTATGTTGTATATCTATTAGTTGGTCTTCTTTTTTTTTTTTTTTTTCTCTCACTGGAACATAGCTCCATAAGAGGGTGCATTTTCTTTTGTTCAATGCCATATCCTCAGCTCCTAAAAGAGTGTCTGATACATAGTAAATGCTCAATAAGTGTTTATTGACTGATTCAACTTTTAAGTTAATCGAAAATCTCTGAAAGGCTAGCAAGGCTAGACTTTAGATTCCCATTTTACAAATAAACTGAGGGCCAGGGAGCTGAAGAAACATCTCCAAAATTCTTCAGCTGGTAAGTCACAAAGGTAAGACTGGCAAGCTGATCCATCAGACTCAAATCCCAAGTTCTTTCTGTTCCAGCAAGTATATTTTCTATTGTCACTCTCCTTCACTTCCAAGTGTACACTGGGGAGTGAGTTTTATTTGAAAGTCTGTCTTTTAGGAAGAAGTCATAGTAGATGTAGGTGTCAGGAGTGATTTCCTGATGTGTTCTCTACCCGGAAACAGGCCTTGCTAGGGCAATCCTGAGGAATTACTGAGTACTGGCCCTTACACGGGAGTAGGGAACAGGGCGTGTGTGTTCCAGACCAGCCACTAGCAGCCAAAAAGAGGAAGGGATTGATATCAAGTTGGGAGAATGTGGGAAGAGAGCAGGAAGGAAATTGTTGTAGCCATCTCCAAGGTTCCAGAGAGCCAGGCAGGAGAAGTCCAATTACCCTTTCAGAGTAGTTTCCGCTCTCTAGAGTACTGATGACTTACATTGCCCCAAGGTCTCCATGTGCCTCCTGGGGACAGCCAAATCCTCCAGAAGAGGGAGGGGTTCACTAGCTCTTCAGTTTCCTGGAGAAGAAAGGAACCTGGACTTGGACTTGAGCTGAGCTCCAGCCTACTTTCTGACTCACCTGCCCCCTCTGGATCTCAGACGTTTCATCTATTAAAAGAGTTCTTGGGCCTAGAAGAACTCTATGGATTGGTTTGCAGAAACTAGTTAAAGATTTTATCTAGAAAAACATGTGCCATATATTGATTCCTTTGCTATAGGCTAGCCACTGTGCTTGGTGCTTTACATACATGATCTCTTTAATCCTTACAGAAACACTGTGAAGTTGGCATTATTGTGCTTGTTTTGTAGCTAAAGAAACCAAAGTCAAGACCAATGGATATATCGAAACTTCTGTAGGTAGTAACACTCTTGAGATTAGAACCAAGAACTATCCAGGCTCTTAATAAATTTGTCCCCTCAATGCAGAATTGGAACGTTATCACCAGACATTTCAGAGTCAGAGACAGGGCCCTTAGAGATCATTGAAGTCAATCTTTTATTTCCCAAGTGGAAAATCAAGTAGAGAGGAAAGTAATCTGAGGTCACACATCAGGATAAAAACAGGATCTAATTAGAACTGCCAGTCTCAGGGTGACACAAATGATAAGCACTCGGCTACTAACCAGAAGTTTGGTGGTTCAAAGCCTGCCAGAGGTGCCCAGAAGAAAAGCCTGACAATCTAATTCCAAAAGATCACAGCCATTGAAAACCCTATGGAGCACAGTTCTACTCTGAAACACATGGGGTCACCATGAGTCGGAATCAACTCCACAGCCACTGGTAATTAGAACTAGGAGAGACCTGTCTGCTGAACTAGAATGTGAACAAATCTATCAATGGTAGACATATTCAATCATCACTGCCCGTCTGAGAAGAAAGTGGGCAGCCTGTCAGTCTGAAGGACAAGAATTCCTAGGAAAAGCACACCTCCAAGCTCCCCTCTGGACCCCCTATTCCCAGGGCCTAGCACAGCGCTGGCATGCAGTGGGTATTCAAAATATTTTTGAATGAGTGGATGAATGAATGAGTGAATTCTCAGGCCAAATTCACAACTCTCTCCTTACGATTCTTGGCACCTTTCCAAAATGGTACTATTGTTCACATTTCTATCTTTGTCTGAGATGTCCTGTTCTTCTGAGAATGATCTGAATCTTCAGGTCCCATATAAAGCTCACTAACATCCTTATAACATTCCCTTTCCACATCAAGAGACCTTAATAGCTTATAAACTTGGGCAAGTTTTATAAATTTTCTGAGCCTCAGTTTTCTCATTCTATGCAATAGGAGAGTAACAGTCTCCAGAAAGATGCTACGAGGATTAGGGATGTCAGGTGAATTCAGCGCAGGCAGATATTAGACACTTACTACGTGGTAGCAATGTTGTCATGGTCATCTCTTTCAGCATCATTTCACCCACTGTACGGCCTGTTACACTATGCTTCACTTACGCTTCTAGAACTCCCATTCAACAGGACCAGCAGACATGTTCAGGCAACAGCCTATGGAGTGTGTGTGTATGAGAGTGTGCCTGTGTGTACATGCGCATGCCCATGAACACGCATGTATGTATGTTAAAGACCCACCATTTGAGAAGCCCTGATCTATGTAGACATCATCAGCACCCTCGCCCATATACATGGCACTTTACAGTTTACAAAACACTATCTGTCCTTTATTTATTTTGATCCTAACAATAACACTTCTAAGAAGATGATGGTATTTTCAGTTTATAGACAAGGAAAGTTGAGGATCAGAAAGGGGAGTTGACTTGTCATAGCAATAAGTGGAAGGTCTAGGACTGTTGTGACAGACCTAGAATCTGGACTCATTTCTGCTAACTCCCTGTCAAGTGCTCTTTCCCCAGCATCTCCATATACAAAATATAAAGATAATTAGAGAACAAAAGGGTGTCAGAGAAGGAAGTGCCAGGAAGGAAGCAAAAGGCAAGGCTGCGGGACAAGGAAAAGGCATCTTGGAGGCCTGAGTCAAGATGGAGTCACGAAGGCCCTCATAGGTGCCATTTCCCAAGGGGGAGTACAGTGCGAGGCTCAGCCTCTGCAGCATCATTGCCACCTCACTTCTGGATTTTTAAACAAGTTCCCTGATAAGCTGAATCTTTAAACAAATTTGCATTTAGATATCAATAGGGATCTTGGCTTTTCCCACTTTTTCTTGTCACAGAACCCTCTTAGAACAAAATATAAAGGTAAAGCTTCACCACCTTGTTTATGACAATGTAGTCTTAGCTGTAATACTAAAAGTATGAGCAATGAAAGATAAAAAGTAGATAAGTTGGACTTGATCAAAATTAAAAACTTTTGTGCCATCAAAGGACTTTATCAACAAAATGAAGAGAAAACCTACAGAATGGGAGAAAAATATTTGAGGACCACATATCTTATAAGGGTTTAATATCCAGAATATAGAAAGAATTCTTATAACTCAACAGCAAAAAGACAAAAAAACTCAATTAAATAATGAGCAAAGGACTGGCATAGACAATTCTCCAAAGAAGATACACAAATGGACAATAAGCACATGAGAAGGTGTTCAACATCATTTGTTACTAGTGAATTTCAAATTAAAATGACAGTGAGATACCACTTCACACACACTACGATGGCTATTATCAGAAAAACAGCAAGTGTTGGCAAAGATGTGGAAAAATGGAAAACATACATTGCTGGTGGGATTGTAAAATGATACAGCCACTGTGGAAAATTAACGTGACAGCTCCTCAAAAAGTTAGACCATAGAATTGCCCAGCAATTCCACTCCTAGGGCAAGGTCCAAAAGACTTGGAAGCCGAAATTCAAATAGATGTTTGTATACCAACGTTCATCGCAACATTATTCACAATAGTCAAAACCTGGCAACAACACAAATTTCTACCAACAGATAAATGGATAAGCAATATATGATATATACATACTATGTGATTTTATTCATGCATAAAAAGAAATGAAGTTCCAATAGATGCTATAACATGGGAAGAACTATGAAAATATTACGCAGACTGAAATAAGTCAGACACAGAAGGACAAATATTATATGATTCCACTTACATGAAATATCTAAAGATGGCAAATGCATACAGACCAAAGTGTATTTTCAGGGTTCCCAGGGACTTGAGGTAGGGAAAAATGGGGCATCACTGTTTAGGCAGCATGAGTTTCTGTTTGGGGTAATGGAAACTTCTGGAAATGGATAGTGGTGATGATTGCACAACACAGTGAATGTAATTAACGTCACTGAATTGCACACTTATAAATGGTTAGAATGGCAAAATTTTTGTTCTATATATTTTACCACAATTAAATAAAAGCTAGAAATAAGAATGCAAAATTGCTCTTGAGATGATTTGAACACTCTGAGATGTCTATTTTGATCTAAAGGATAGAGGGACAGTAAGAACTAGAAGGAAAAAGTAAGCTTGCTTGTTTCTCTGAGTTAACCAAAAAATATATGATCGCCAGCAGAATTGACTCAGCCTATTTGGGGTAGTGTGGTGTAGAAAAAAGAACATGGTGATCTTGGATAAGAACTCTCAGCCTCTCTGAGCCTCCATCTCTCAACTCTGAAATTGAAGGTCACAATGCCTTCCCTGCAGAATTGTGAGGGCTGGCAACACTATACAGACATTTCCTAACAGTCCCTGGCCAAAAGTAGGCCCTAAATAATAGGGAGCTCCTGTGATTTTGATAATGATGATTATTCAGGGAGGTTCTACCAATGAACACATAGGGGCAGGGGGCAAAGAATAGGCTCAGACAGGATGGTCACCAGGTTTGGCTTGGGGAGACATGGGCACTTCCTATTTAACCGGTCCTTTGACGCCAGCTTCAAATGTTATTTTCTAAAGTCATAATTTGCTAAACCAAGCTGTTCATGGACCTTACTTCACAAATTATTACTTTGCTGTTTCAAAAGCTTCCCATAACGAGAACCAGCCCTATGAGAGGCAGACAGAGAATCAGAGCTGAGTCGCATGAGGAAAGCATTCTTCCAGGGACTGTAGACGCATGGACTGTATTTTATGACCAGTGCTAGTTGGATTTTTAGCAAGGAGAGAAAGGCCAAATTGTTTAACAAAAAAAAAAAAAATTCTCAGTGGCACAGCTTAGATTTAGACTGAGGTCTGTTTTGTTTAAAACTCTATGGATGCTGTCTCCCCACTTCATTGACAGACTATTTCTAACGGGTTGGACTCTCTGGTGAAAGGGAAAGAAAGTGACTCTTGGTGGGAAAAGATTGGGAGATCCTATTTTTTGAGTGGCTTCTGCATATGTCTGCAGCCCCCATGAAAGTAGGAAAAGTGCCTTTTCAATTTATTATAGTCTTACCTAGTAGGTGCTACGTGAAGTGTAGCTAGATTGATTCCAAGGTGAGTGAATTGCTGAAACACAGTACTTAACTATTTGAGCCATAGATCTTAACCGCCATGGGTTTTCATGGGAAAATGTGGTCAGAGTTCCTTTCCATGCTGAGGTGCCAGAAACACCTTTCCCTTGCAGTTTTTCACTGATTTCTTGGAGGCAGATAGTGTAATGGAAGGAACTCTATCTTTAGAGTGAGATGGCATGAGTTCCAGTCCCAGTTTTTCTGCTTTATTAGTTGAAGGACCCTTAAACTCTTATGTCTCGGTTTCCTTATCCATCAATCAAGCATGAAAATGTTTATTTCCTTGGGTAATTATGAGCTTAAAGGAAAGTAACATTTGGAGAATCACTCTGAAAACTGTAAAGTACCCTGTTCAATTTTAAGCAGTTGTTAGTAACCTTCCAATCTGTTGGACTGTGAGCCCCACCCCTACAACAAGCTTGCATTCATCTCTCAAAGTTACAAGTCTAAGGCTGCAAGACCTCTTCATGGAGATGTGTCTGCTTCTTTTCTCTAAGCAGCCTACATGTCTCTGCTCCAAAATCTCCAACTTCCAAAATTCATAAGCTCCAAGAAAAAGAAAACTAAAAGAGAGTGATGATTACAATATATGTGGACAATATGTGGTATAGACCACACATCTGCTCTGGGCCTTCCTGACAGAGTGTAGGTTGTAGGGTGGAAGGTGTGACATAGGAGGAAGTACCGGAGTCCAGGGGCAGGTGGTGTCTCAGGTGAGGGGGTGGAATTTCTTCATCTCCTCTGCCCCCATCCAGTATAAGAATCTAAGCACCAGTGGAAGCTTTTGTCTGCTATAACCACTTGTATGTAGCATCTCAACACATCACGCATCAGATTAAAACCCACATCAAAAAGCAATGCATTTCATTTATACTACTGGTCCTTGGATTTGAGTGCTCATGGTGGCCCAGAGCACTAGGAATGACAGAATTATTAAAGCACGCCACCTGCATTCAACAGCAGTGGCAGAGGAAATACTGAGAATTCCTTATATGCCAAGAGTCTTCTCCCTCTTTTGTCCTGCAAGTGCCAACCCTAATGCAAAGTTCTTACCATACTGTTCCCCTGGTGCAAGGTCCTTAATAATTCTCCATGGCCCAGAACAATGCACTTCCAACCCCCTCCCTAGATTTACTCTCTCCAAAAACCATCTCCTCCAGATTCATCCCCACACAGACTGACTTCATACCTCTGTGCTTTTGCCTGGGCAGTTTCCTCAACTCGGTAGGGCCCTTCACCTTACCCCCTTGCCCCTACCCAGCATATTCCTGCTTATTGAAATCCTACATATTTTCCAAGACCCAGCTCAAATGCTGCCTTCTCTAGGAAACTTGTCTTGATCCAAAATCTGTTCCACAACCCCCTCCGTTCCTTCTTCTCTAACTCGCAGTTGTACCTCCATTATTCAGGGCTAATTTCATTCTGGTGAAGGAGGACAAACACAGGACAAGACACTGGAGGA
The DNA here is from genome assembly GCF_030014295.1 of Loxodonta africana. Taxonomy (NCBI): domain Eukaryota; kingdom Metazoa; phylum Chordata; class Mammalia; order Proboscidea; family Elephantidae; genus Loxodonta; species Loxodonta africana. Next base: position 60,610,639 of record NC_087350.1, on the reverse strand, counting down.
CTCAGACAAATATACATGCTCCAGCACTTCCTATAGGCATGCCTGGCACATCATAGAAAACACTAAGAGCCTCTCCTTTCTTATCTGTAATATGGGGCTAATCATAATATCTACCTTACCGGGTTGGTGTAAGTAGCACATGTGGCAAGAGATATGAACATAAATTGTAATTTGGGAAATATTATAGATTTGTCATTGTGATCTTTAGTGTGCCTCCCATGCTGGATTTTTGTTTGTTTGTTTTCACTGTGGTAAAAATATACACACTAAAACATTTGCCAATACAACAACTTCTACATTTATAATTCAATGACGTTGATTATATTTTTCATGATGTGTCATCATTATCACTATCCTTTTCCAAAATATTCCACTGCCGTGAATGCTCCCAAAACAAAATGTTCCCCTTTCCCCCTCCCTCCCACCACTGGTAACCATTAATAATCTTTGGTTTCTACATATTTGTTTATTTCATATAAGTAAAATCATACAGCATTTGTCCTTTTGTGACGGACTTATTTCACTCAATATAGTACTTTCAAGGTTTATTCATGTTGTGGCATGCCTCAGAACTTCATTTTTCTTCATTTATGGCTGCATACTACTCCATTGAATGTATGTATCACATTTTGTTTATCCATTCATCTGTTGATGGACATTTCAGTCGTTTTTCAAGCTGATGTTTTTAAGTTCCTGGTGAGCCCAGTCTCATTCATATCTATATTGCAGGTGCTCAGAGAAATTGATGAGAAAGTGACGGCCCAGAGAAAGTGATTAGAAGAACTCTGATGAATGAAGGAATAGATGAACAAATGAATGAGTCAAGCCTGAGTCAGTAAACAGGACAGAAAACTCCTTTCAATATGAAAATGACCCTTCACCATCGACTAAATTAGGGGTCCCCTGATATTCCTTCTCATAACACCAGATTTTCCCCTACCAATATGAATTGCCTATTTGTATATTTGTTGGTTGAATACCTATCAGCTCCATTTCACAAGCCCCCAATAGTAGGGGTCATTTCTCTTTCACTCAATGAATATCTAGCACCTAGGACAGTGCATGGCATGGAACAGACACTGGATAATATCTGTTAAGTAAGTAAATATGCAGATACTTTTATTTATAAAAACAAAGTCACATTCAGATGAAAGGGGAAGTCAAAGTGAAGTCTTTCACTCAGCTTTCCATACATAATGTATCAGCGTAAGCAGAGAAATTTTTCCTCTACCCTATCCCTTAGTCTGGGTTAGGGACCCCAGTCTATGTTTCTACTTTGTTGTTGTTGTTGTTAGGTGCCATTGAGTCACTTCTGACTCTTAGCAACCGTATGTACAAGAGAACAAAATACTACCTGGTCCTGTGCCATCCTCACAATCATTGCTATGTTTGAGCCCATTGTTGTAGCCACTGTATCAGTCCATCTCATTGAGGGTCTGCCTCTTTTTCACTGGCCCTCTACTTTACCAAGCACGATGTCCTTCTCCAGGGACTGGTCCCTCCTGATAACGTGTCCAAAGTATGTGAGAAGAAGGCTCGCCATCCTTGCTTCCAGAGCATTGTGGATGTACTTCTTCCAAGACAGATTTGTTCGTTCTTCTGGCAGTCCATGGTATAGTCAATATTATTTGCTAACACTATAATTCAAAGGCATCAATTCTTCTTTGGTCTTCCTTATTCATTGTCCAGCTTCTGCATGAGTATCAGGTGATTGAAAATACCATGGCTTGGGTCTGGCACACCTTAGTCCTCAAAGGAACAAATTTGCTCTTTAACAGTTTAAAGAGGTCTTTTGCAGCTTACACTTCACCCTCGTATAAACACTTATGATGCTGCATTGATTTGCCTTTGTCCTTGTCTGCTTTCCCACTAGCCTATGATCTCCAAAGTGAAACAACTTTTCATTTGTCTTTGTGTCCTAATGCACAACCATAGGTGCTAAAACACAGCAGTAGGGAATAACTACATTTATGAAGTTCTATCTGACATGTGTCTGAAGTCCCTCTGCTTGCTGGTTATAATAGATTTTCATTTTCTTTTATTTGGTTTTTTGTTTGCCAAAATTTCTCCATGTTTACACAATGGCAGAACAAACAGAACTGCGATTTTGGTTTCACAATTTACATTCATGACTTCGCGTTCATTTGACAATTCTATCATATTTCTGATAATTGTATATTCTTTGCCCCCTTTCCCCAATCTAGGACATATGGACATTATACTGGACAGAGTGGCATGTGTAATATGTATGTGTGGTGGGTACATTGCGTGAAGCTGAAAACTGCAGGCACACACAAAAGCCCTGGGAGGTGGAGGACATTGCCCTTGAGTTTTCCTTCAGTTTCCCAAGCCAAGCTATCTAGCAGAGTGTCTTGGAGAAAAGTTTTGAAGAAAGGTCAGGCTTTAGAAATATGATCCGCTGCAAGTTGGTAAAATCAGGGAACTCCACTGACGATCACAGAAAAAGGAAAACTGGGGCAGATGCCAGAGGGAAAAGGATATTATCATAGAATAAAAAAAAATCAAGCTTCAAGAGGTAGGTAATGAGGGGGTAATGGTAATGATTCAAGCCAGAGAAGAGTTGGGCCAGGGCAGCTGAGATTGGGGCAGCATCATTTGTAAACGCTAGGCATTTCTTGTGTTGTATTTCACTTAGTTATCACATAGATACCAACACTTCCAGGCTGCTATCATTTTACAGATGATGAAACTGAGGCTCAGATAGGCTTAGGAATTTTTCCAAGGTCACAGTGCTCATGCGTGGCCATATCAGGATTTGAAACCAGGTCTGGATGACTCCAAATTCAGCGCTGATGCCACTATATGACAACACCTCCTGGCAGGTGCTTAGACTGCTTCTCTCTGATCTGCCAGGAATGAGCTAGAGCTGCAGTGTCCAGTCCTGGATGAGTTAAATTAAAAAAAAAAAAAAGATTTGAGGTTCTTAGCTAGAGTACTGAAAAAGAATCTTCAGGACTGTGACCTGTGACTTTATATTTTTAAAACATTCTCCAGGTGATTCTGATGTCCATGACACAGAGCCATGGATCTAGATGGGATTCTTGCTTTAGCTATAGTGTTTGCCTGATGACTGCTAATATTTCTTCAAATTCCTGGGCTGTGTGTCCTAGGTCTGTCTGCTTGTTGGTGCTCAGAGTAAAATCTCTCCATGTTGATATAAGGAAAAGTACATAGAGATATAGTCCATGCATAATTGATTCTAAAACGCACACTTTATTGCATTTAGATACCTCTGAAATTGAGATAAGTCTTACAACTAATGATGTCATACAACTTCAGTCAGGCAAGCTGCAGTTGACATTGTCTGTACCTGAGTGAATGTGGCAGTCGTTCCTAGTGGTACAACTGGATAAGTACAACCCTTATGTATAAGGAAGGAATATGAATCCTGTTATCTGACAAACTTCATTGGCAAGGACTGGTAAGATCAAAAGGGCATCAGCATTAAAACTTGAAGGGAAATCCCAGAGATAGTGGTGGAATCCTTTTTTGATAAGTGCCACAATAAAAAGAAATGAAGTCTTGACACATGTTACAACAAGGATGTACACATTTCACATTGCTAAGTGAAAGAAAACTAGAATAGGCAAATCTATAGAGACAGACAGTAGATTAGTGGTTGCCTAGGGCTTGGCAGAGGGCAATGAGCAGTGACTGCCAATGGGAATAGGTTTCCTTTTGGGGTATTGAAAATGCCCTAAAGTTGATTGTGGTGACAGTATACAACTCTGTAAATATACTAAAAACAATTAAATTGCATACATTAAATGAGTGAATTATATGGCATGTGAATTATGTTTCAATAAAGTAGCTTAAATAATTATGAGAGGAACAAAAATGAAATGTAGCATCACTATTTCCATATGATGGAGAGGACAATTATACATGGAAAGACAGAACTCACTGATCTCAAGTCAAAAAATGATTCAGAAAAGGCAGGCTCTGAATGTGAAGTCATTTTATTAATATTTAAACATTTATTTTGCTTTATAGCACAAGAGTGATATGCTATAAAATTCTGTGCTAAAAAAAGAATAAAATAACTTTCTAATACTTCTAAAATTTAATTGATAAGAAAGTGTTCAGTTATAGTTTAGTTGGCAGCATTCTCTTTTTTTTCTCAGTAGCACCGACAATAAGGTGCCTCTTATAATCTATGGCATTTTGATATGATAAAATATAGTATGTAAATCTCAGTTACTTAAGGCTGATTTTCTAGTCAATGGCTAGTTGTGAAATACTGGATATATTGTTCACCTCTTCATTCTTAGGCTTTCATATTTCTATAGTGGATTTGTTTCTAAGGATCCTCTTAGATCTGAGATATTCTAATTTAAATCTTTACTTATGTTTGATGAGAAATTCATCATTCATTAGATCCTGCACCAGACCACAGCCTTGAACGAGAAAGAAAAAAGGAAAATATCACATCCTTCTAAATATATCTTCTACTGAAAGGATTATGCTAGAAGAGACAGGTAAAATTATTTCTTGCATTTTTTTCCCCTGATTCTTTGTAGAGTTTCATTTCTTAATCCTCTCTGATGCCCAGGTCCCCAGAGATATGAGAATGAATGGAATAACACATTAGAGAGGGGAAACTCTTGGCCTACAGTCAAAATGTGTTCAACATGGCATCCAAGTGCTTGGGCTGCTGCTTTGGCCCCTGGGTGAGTTCTCCCTGGCATGCAATTGCCCAGCCTGTAGTTGCAGGGCACCAACTTGGTCATCTAAAGCCACTAATCCGGGAGGAGCTCATGCAGAGACAGAAGTTTCAAAAAGAAAGGGAACACCTTGGGAGAAGAGAGTGGCTCCACTGGAGAAGTGAGCTTTTTGAGTAGACTCAAGAATTCGTTTTAGTTGTCAGGCTTCATAAAAAGATGACTTTTGTTTAAAATGCAAAGACTTATGTTTATTTTAGCATCTACAAATTAAGTGAGAAATGGGAAATGCCAAAGTGTCCAATAGTGGAGAAATACTAAAGCAAAATATGCAATATCCGTATTATGAAACAGTATATAGACACTCAAGTATTTTTGGAAAGTTTTGTGAAATCAAAAGGAAATGTTTGAATTCTCTTTCTAAGGAAAAAAGCAGAAAAACTAAATGCACCTTATGTTCTCAACTATATAAGAAATGTGCATTGACTGAGAAGGACATATTCTGATCATCTCCAAATTATGATCACCAAGTTAGGATAATCTCAGACTGGTATAGTTCTGAAAGATGTGTCCATGTGTCAGCATTTCTATTCTATAATGAATATGTGATACCTTTAACCATAATAAAAAATTACGTCTATATAATTTTAAACATTTTTCTTATTTTGAAAATAATACACATTCATTATAGAAAATTTAAGAGGAAAATATAAATCTGCCAGACCTAGCAAAAAGAAAACAACTGATAACATTATAACATTTTGGTAAATACTCTTCCATTCATTTTCCAAGGAGTAAATAGAGTACACACACACACACACACACACACACACACACACACACACACACACACACAAAGACCCATAAAAATATGAGCCACTGTGAGATCTACCCAGCCTATAGCTCTGCTTTCTGAGAACTGGCCCCAACACACACAGCAATGGGCCCTCTTAGCCATGTTTTTCCTATGTAGCCCTGTCCCTATAATCATAGCTGATTGGACCAAGAGTAAACACTTAACTCATGGTGGTCCAATCATATTTTTTTCTCCCAGGAATTAACAGCTGGCAACACCCAGGCATTGTATTGGGCAAATATGCTGCAAAAGATCTCTTTAAAGTGTTAAAAAGCAAAGATGTCACTTTAAGGACTAAGGTGCGCCTGACCCAAGCAATGGTGTTTGCAATCACCTCATATGCATGTGAAAGCTGGACAATGAATAAGGAAGACTTAAGAAGAATTGATGCATTTGAATTATGGTGTTCTCGAAGAATACTGAATATACCATGGACTTCTAGATGAATGAACAAATCTGTCTTTGAAGAGGTACAGCCAGAACACTCATTAGAAGCAAGAATTGGGAGACTTGTCACACATACTTTGGACATGTTATCAGGAGAGATCAGTCCCTGGAGAAGGACATCATGCTTGGTAGAGCAGAGGGACAGTGAAAAAGAGGAAGATCCTCAACAAGATGGATTGACACAGTGGCTGCAACATTGGGCTCAAGCATAACGATTGTGAGGATGGCACAGGCCCAGGCAGTCTTTCATTCCGTTATTCATAGGGTCACTATGAGTTGGAACTGACTCAATGGCACCTAACAACAACAACGAATACCCAGGTACCATAAAGAGAGATAGCTGGTAGAAACCCTGAGCAAGTAGATGCTGAGAGGCTTGGAGGTAAGAGGTGGTGGGCCTCCAGTAGATCCAAACTTCTGTGGTTCCTAAAAACTTCTCAGCCCCTGTCTCTTCTTGATTTATGAGATTTTCCCTTCAGTTCTCAACAGACACACCCATACCCCTGTAACCAGAAGTGTTTTATTTAAGACTCTCCATATACTATTTTATAACCTGCTTCTTCAATGGCAATATTTAGATGAATTTCTTTTATTTCATTTCTATTAAACATTGTCATGAACATCCTTACTTGTAAATTTTTATGAATAATTATTCTAGAATAAGTTGTCTTTTGATGCATATTGTTAATTTGTCTTTAAGAAATGTTTATTGGGCATTATACTGAGTGAAATAAGTAAATCACAAGAAGACAAATACTGCACGAGACAACTATTATAAAAACTCATGAAAAGGTTTACACACAGAAGCAATTTTCGATGGTTATGAGTGAAGGGAGGGGTGAGGAGGGAAAAACACTAACTAGACAATAGATGAACGGTAACTTTGGTGAAGGGTAATACCGTACATAATACTGGGGAAGCCAGCACAACATGACCAAGGCAAAGTCATAGAAGCTTCATAGACACATTCATACTCCCATAGGGATTGAGTTACTGGGCTGAGGGCTGGGGACCGTGGTCTCAGGGGGACGTTTAGATCAATTGGTATAACATAGTTTATAAGGAAAATGTTCTACATCCTACTTTGGTGAGTAGCATCCGGGGTTTTAAAAGCTTGTGAGTGGCCATCTAAGATACGTCTACTGGTCCCACCCCATCTGGAGCAAGGGAGAATAAAGAAAACCAAATTCACAAGGGAAAGATTAGTCCAGAGGACTAATGGACCACATGCTATACCAGTCAGAGTTTAGCACAACTAGATGGTGCCCGGCTACCACCGCTGACTGCTCTGGCGGGGATCACTATAGAGGGTCCTGGACACAGCTGGAGAAAAATGTACAACAAAATTCAAACATAAAAAAAGAGCAGACTTGCTGGTCTGACAGAGCCTGGTGAAACCTTGAGACTATGGCCCCCAGACACCGTTTTAACTCAGTACTGAAGTCACTCCTGAGGTTCACCTTTCAGCCAAAGATCAGAGAGGTCTATAAAACAAACAATAATACATGTAGCTCAACCATGTACAGGAGACTAAATGGGCACACCCACCCAGGGGCAAGAATGAGAAGGCAGGAGCAGACAGGAAAGCTGGACAAATGGAAATGGGGAACCCAAGCTCGAGAAGGGGAAAGTGTTGACATGTTGCAGCGTTGGCAACCAATGTCTCAAAACAGTATGTGTATTAATTGTTTAATGAGAATCTAATTTGCTCTGTAAAACTTAACCTAAAGCACAATTAAAAAAGAAAAGTTTATTAATTTACATTACTACCAGGAATGTATAATAATATCTAATAAATATTACTATGTGATTTGTGATGAAAAAAATGACTTCAACTTTTCACGGTTTATGAGATCCTTTAAGATCTATTGCCTACAAAACCAAAAACACGAAACCTGTTGCCATCAAGTCAATTACGACTCATGGCAACCCCATGTGTGTCAGAATAGAACTGCACTTCATAGGGTTTTCAATGACTGTAATTTTACAAAATAGATTGCCAAGTCTTTCTTCCATGGTGCTGCTGGGTGGATTCAAACCGCCAACCTTTTGATTAGCAGCTGAGTGCAAACCATTTGTACCACCCAGGGATCTATATACCTGTCTATAAGGGAACCTACTCCTGTTGCTTTAATTCAATTTGTTGCTTTATGATCAAATTAGTTCAAGTTAAAATGTTTTCAGTCAAAGATTATTATAAGAGTGTCAGAAAAATAATGCAGTTTCAGTGCGAACTTTAAAACAAGTTAGAAGAATCTGAACAAAGCCAAGTTATAGATTCTGGGAAAAACAGATAAAGTTTTAGAGTTATTAAAGACATCATCAGCCCCATTCATCAAAGTGTTCTTTTAAGAGTGCTATTTTCGGTATAACCTTGATGTTCACCTTTTGAAACATTCAGTCCAAAAACAAAGTTATACACTGTGTTGGTCAGCAATACAGCATTTTTAGAACTCTTTAGAACGCTACTATCTATGCACCCTAAGGACCATCTGGAAAGTTTTTTGACGCGTAGAAACAATGTAAAGGAAAGGAGGGAAGTGCTTCATAGGTCTCAGGATCACAGCATGGGAGCAGTCTAACAGGTTCTGTCATTAATCATGACATCCTTGTAAAACAGATTGCCACAAAACAGAAGCTTAAAATTGCTTGAAAACCAGAAGCTCAACAAGGTAGGACTTCTTCAACACAATAACTTACTACTATGCCATATCCTATGTTGCTTAAATGAACCAGTGATCCCTTCCAAATCATGCTCCCTTAAGACAATCATCTTTATTTTCCTCATCTCCCTTTCCAGTGGCCTCTCTTGAATAATTGTGCTCATCCACAGATGGTCAACATTATGATGGAATTTTGTTTTCCTCTCATGTAAATTTGGAGCTGATAGAAGCTTCTCAGCTCCTTGCTGGGACCTGCTGACAAAGCCGCTGGCCCCAGAACTCTCTGTGACGTCAGGATGATGCTTCTGAGGCTTCTGTTGATACCTTCTGCTCAGCCACGAGGCCCAGTGGACAAGTGCTGATGAGGACTTGGAGTTCAAACCTGTCACCGCCCCTAGCAAAGCCAAAATGACCTGGAGCAGATGACTAAACCCTTCACTGTCTTCTCCCCAGTTAAAACATGACATAGTCTAGCTCTAACAGGGAAAATGGGGAATGGGTTAGCAAGACAAAATTCCTTCCACAAGTACTTGGGAAAACTTGGGAAGGGGCTGCAAAATAGCAAAATAGGACCTCATTTGTAAACTAACGTGGCTGCACTCAAAACTCTTCAAGGGCATTTTATGACTCTGATATTCTAGAATTCTGTGATTAATCAACCGTGAAATTTCCACTGAGGAGGTCATACTAAGGAATATGCAGTGTCTGGGGAGTAGTGAGGCATCTGAATGGAAAATGGAGTGTCCTCTGATGCTCAAGGGAAAGAGATAGGAGACAATGCTCAGCATCAAAAGTCATCATTGGCAAAGGATGAGAGTATCTTAGACATGGTAGATCTTTCCCTGAAATAGCCTACCTTTTTATCCTCTATTTTTTTATGGGCAATTTGCTATGCTTACACATTCCAGAAAAAAAGGAAAGGGTGACTTGAGCCTTTCTATTTACCTAGTTGATTTTATGTGTTTTTGAGAGTTCTATCACATTTCCAATAGTTACACATCTTTGTTTCTTTCTTGTTTGGTTGATTGGTTCTTAGGGGTATCAGAAACCTACACTGGAACACAGTAAGGTCACAGACATAACTTTGACACCAAAGGTCACACACTGGATCAGGCACTGGGGGCCAGGCCCCTTGACCACAGGAGTAAACACAACAGTGATTTTCCAGGAGCCAAATCAGTGGGAAACATGGCAAAGAAGATAAAGCTGGGAGACATTTTTGTGGCTGTCTTAAGGACATAAAATGCCATGAAGCATAAAAAGGCCTCTGAGGGATTCCCCCATCTCTCTTCACAGCTGCAGAAACATTCTCCCTAGCTTGTTTTGGAATGGGAACCAGAAGCCCCTTGGTGAGAATGCCAATGCCTTGCTCCTGGCCCAGGTACCTGTTCCCCTGTATGCCCAAGAAAACATGACAGGCTCTGCTCCTCTGCAGCCTCAGGGACAGTTCCTTCCAGCTTCCCCACAATGTTCTTGGACTGCATTGACAGCTCCTGGCCCTGAGTTAGGCCAAGGGCCCAGATGTGCCAAGTTGCAGCTGGGGATGCCAGACCAGGCATGGGGGGCCACCATCCTGAGGCCATGGGCTATCCCCAGGAAAACAGAGAGTTTGAGAGGGCCTGGAATTCCAGCCCATAGCTGCAGCTGGGTGCCAGCGGGTTTCTTTAACCTTTACACATGGCCCTAAAATAGCTGGGTAAGTGCCCTAAAGATTTAAATTTAAGTGTTGCTCTCAAAATTGGAGGATGTACTGTGGATTGGAGTCTTCCCATGCACCCCACCAACTCTATCTTCAGTGCCTCATTTAGGATGTCCCAGTTTGTTCTCGTTATCTTAAAGCAGTCATTTTCAAATGTTTGAAAGCAGTAGAGTCTACCTTTCCAAAAAACTTTACATATAAGTCCTACACATAAACAGATGAAACTGGGGCCATCAGACTGTATCAGCACCCCTTCTACCCCATGCTATCAGCCATTCCATTGCACAGCTTGTCATTCCCTGAGTCCTAGCCACAGATTTCTTAAGCTCTGAGAAATCTATTTGAGAGCTACAGTTTAAGGAATTTTATAAACAGCCCAAATCTTTCTTAAACTAAAATCCAGTTTTAACATCACCAATTTTTAAGAAGAAAAAAACTTTTTTTCTTTTTTAGACAAATGCACATCTAGGCAGTGTCGGAATGCACTCAACAAACATTTTCTGAATACAAGGTATAGGCCAATTCCAGATGTGCTAGGCAGTGGGGATGAAGAGATTAAATACGACAATTCTAACACCAAAACAACAACAAAAAAATGAAGCCCTGGTGGCACAGTGGTTAAAAGCTTGGCTGCTAACCAAAAGGCTGGCAGTTTGAATGCACCAGCTTCTCCTTGGAAACCCTATGGGGCAGTTCTGCTCTGTCCTATAGGGTTGCTATGAGTCAGAATCGACTCAACAGCAACAGGTTTGGTTTGGTTTTCAACACCAAAATATATCATCTTCTTATTGAGTGGCTTTGGGAAAGTCCCTGTTTTTGCATGCACCTGTGAAGTAAAAAGTGCTAACAACATGAGGGCTGATGATTATTGTCATCTGACACCTCTACATTTTGCATTAAGAGAATTTGAGTTCCAGAGTGGATATTGGACTCAAGGCCAGACTCAAACGCTAGTCTCTTGGCTCTCACCTGAGCATTCTTTCAGATTCCCTGACTGCAGAGTTGTGGGAGAAGTCAGCAATGAGATCACGATGAGAGTTACATAGGAAAAGCAGGGATGGAAGTGATACCTGAGTCTTCATATTCAAAGGTGAAGTACAGAAGATATTACATTTTAGATGAAGTGTGAAAGGAGTCCAGAGGTAGGGTACCCAGAGTCTAGCAGAAATGACACTGTAAATAATGACAGTCTGATACATGCTGAAGTTCCAAGAAAGATGACATCTCCTTCTGCTTTCCAAATGCAGAGCATTTTCACTTCCAGTATCAAATTTGGTACTCCTGGCAAGGATTTCTGTTGGGCAGGAAGAACACTGTCCCCATTTCAGAGATGAAGAAACTGTGTCTCAGAAACGTGAGCTTGCTCAAGGTCAGACAACTGATAATAAGCATGGCATGGACATCTGAATAAGTCAGGGGTCTCGAACTCCACACTTTCTCTTCCAGTTGAGTAATGTATTGTTAGAGACAGGCATGGACCTGAATTTTGGTCCAGGAGTGTGAAGATGGAGTGGGAGATTTAAAGAAGGGAATTGAGATGCATTGAGCATATACCATCATCTAAAAATGAAGCAGTGTTATTGCCTTTTGTAGCTAAAGAGTAGAGTGGGGAAGACAAGGATGGAAACAGGTAAACAGTTTCCAGTGTGACGGGTACTGTACCAGTGATAGATACAGGGATTTCTTTAATTGTTCTAGCAACCCAGGTGAGGGATATTTTTATTCCCAACTCTCTGAGGAGGCAACTGAGGTTCAGAGGGGCTAAATAAGCAGCCCCAGCTCATGCAATCAGTACTTGGAGCAAGCAGGAGTTGAACTTCTGTCATTCTGACACCAAAGCCTTTGATCTTCATACTTCACCCAGGTGCCCTTAGCTTCTATGAGAGCGTCTGCAGGCATGTCGGCTGGAGCGGGTAGGAATAATATTATTTCATTTATGTTTTATTTATACAGTGGCATGATATTTATCTAGAAGCTTTCATCTGAGAGATGTGAAGTGTTTTATAAACAGCTTCTTATTATTTCCTCTGTCGCCTTCCACTCCTCCACCTGAGTCCTTGAGAACCAGAGATTGCCAGGGATAGCCAAGGTCAGAAGTGTGGACAGGTGTATGTGTGATGGTGGTTCTGCACGTGTGGACACAGCTGTGTTTGGTGATAACAGCAATAATCTCTTACATTTGTATATCCTTCTGTTGTTTACTAGCCTCTTTCATGTCCAGCTTTCATTTGATCCTCATTTCAGTCATGTGCAAGAAGCAGGGCAAGCACTAATTTGCAGAAGAAACTGAGGCTTAAAAAGGTCAGTTAACTTGCCTGAAGACACATGGTATGGCACTAACGAAGCAGGGACTCAAACCCAGGTCTGCTGATTTATATACAAGCACCATGGCCTAATGGCTAAGAGGCTGAGATTTGGAATCCAATCAGGCAGACTTGAGCTTAACTTCTGGATCTACTAGGTACCTTTTGGTTGTATACCTGGGGTGGTGAACTTTATCTCTCCAGTCGCATCTCTTGGTCTCTAAACTGGTCAAAGTAACCATTCCTATCCCAGTGAGCTGTGAAGAATTCAATGAGATAATTTGTATAAAGAGCTTATCGTGGTGCCTGGCCACGTAGGGAGCTCTCAGAGCTCTCAATAAACAGCAGCTACAGCTAAGATCCCAACTGAGGTCTCTTTCCACTATAACTGCTGTCGGGAGGAAGAATTGGAGTTTTCATACACTGAGAGGGTATGTTGTGAGGTAGGCCAGTGTGAAGTTTTCCTGCAATTGCCACCCAAGCTGAAGTTCCATGTCCAACTCTCTCCCATCTCAGGCCCGTATGTAGGGTGCATTCTCAGGCAGCCTGTTGGCTGCAGCTGCTGGTGGCAGGTACTCTCTATCTTACCCCCAGAAAGTGCCCTGCCCACCTGTCTCCAGTCCTTGCCTCTGGCAGCCCCACTTTGCCTCAGATGAAGTGCAGCGAACCTGCGTCCTCAGGTGCTCTCCTCCTAGCTCCCCCATCCAGGGATCCAGCCAAAGAAAACCAAAGCACTCTGTTTTCTAAGGCACAGCCCGGAGTGATTCCCGTAAGACACTGCCTGGCTTAATGGAGCTGTGTCTGGGCCTTGCCTCTAAGCCAGGCTCTGGCAGTCAGGAGGCTGCTGTCCTGCCTGGCTCCACTGGAAGCGGTGGCATTTGCTTAAGGTGATTCAAAATTGAGGCCAAGTGGGCGGAGATGGCAGGAGGTTCAGTTCTGGTCCTGTCTGCACTCATTCACCATGTGACTCTGGGCATGTCTCTTCCCCTCTGTAAACCTCAGTGCCTTCTAAATCAGTAATTCTCTACCCAGGCTGCACAGGAGAATCACCTGGGGAGCTTTTAAATGTGAATGCCTGGTCCCCAGCCCCATAAATTCTCATCTAATTGGTTTGTTACAGGGTCTGGACAATAGCACTTTTTAGAAGCTCAATAGGTGATTCTAATAGGTCACCTGGGTCTAGACCCATGGTCCGGAATGATTTCTGATACTCCTATGAGCTCGATCATTTAACAATTCTACCAGAGAAGTGAAGGAGTAGACTGAGAATTCTAGAATGAGAAACCCTGAAGAGTCATTGCCTTTAAAACACCATCTAATCAAACCGTTTCATTGAACAGATAGAGAAACTGAGGCCCAGAGAGAAGGGGTGAATCACTGGTGCCCGAGGCCAGAACCTGGGTCTTCTGAATCACATTGCAAGTAACACAAATATAGATAGTATAACAAGTCAAAAGAGAACAAGAGAAGAACTAAAAGTAAAGAAAGAAAAGGAAAAGAAGGCAAATTTTAAAAAAGAAAGCATAGGAGAAAGAGAAGAAAGGAGAGAAGAAAGTGAAGGAAAAAGAATAAGAGACAGAAGAAGAGAAAGGAGAGAAGGGAGAGGATGCAGAAGAAGAGAAACAGAAGACATGACAGGGGCATAAGCAGCTCAGAGAGTTCCCCATGAGTCAGGGCAGCACTGAACCACACTTAGCTGTACAGTGCATATTGGGCAAACGCTGCCCGGCTAGAGCTCCGATCCCACCTGGGGCCCCAGGCTCGGGCTGGAGCATGCGTGGGAGCGGTCTGACTCACAGCTGCTGCTTCCTCACCCTGCTTCCAGCCTCTTGCTCAATCCAAGCAGCAAGCTGGATGGATGCTCTTTTGCAAGGTGATCCCAGCAGAGAGGGCCCTGCAACATGTATGAAAGGATTCTGGCTGGGCCCAAGCCCACTGCCCACTGCCATCGAGTAGGGAACAAATGGTGCAGGAGACCCTGTGCTGAACAACTGGGTGATCCCCAAAGTGGCCTACCCTTTCCTGCTTCCTGTTCTTTGTTCAATGCTCACTTCCAATGAAATGCCCTTCCCCACAGACCCCCATATAACATGGCATTCAAGGCCTCCCACATCTGGTCCTCTAATACCTTTTTACTCACCAATCCCTACCCTATATATTACACTACCTGTAAGACTATTGACTTCTCCAAATGCGAGTTGAAGTTTCGTACCTGTGCACTTTTGCTTATGATGTGCCCTCTCCCCCAACCAACTGAACTCTTAGGCATCCCTCAAAATCCCACTTAAAAAAAAAAAAAAATCCACATGAAGATGCTGTTGTTATTAAAAAAAAAAAAAAAGGCAATTTTCAACTCATAGTGACCCCATGTGACAGAGTAGAACTGCTATAATCTTTAAGGAAGCAGATGGCCAGGTCTTTATCCCGTGGATCTGCTGGGTGAATTCAAACTGCCAACCTTTCACTTAGCAATCAAGTGCTTAACTATTGCATCACCATGGCTCCTTCCACATGATGATGTCCCTGCTTTAATCCCACCTATTTTTTTTTTTTTTTTTATTTCAAATAGCCCTCTCATACTACACAGTCAGAATTTCTCTCTCCTTCATCTACAGAGCACTGTCTCTCCTCTTCAATACTTACTACTTTGGGACTGTTAGTAGTCCATAAGATTGGAAGTTCCCAGGTGACTAGGTTTACATCACTATGAAGTATCAGGGCATAAGCTGTGGAGTCATACAGATGTGGGTTTCAATCTACCTCCATTACCTATTATCTGTGTGCTTCAAAGCACAGCATTTTCATCTGCAAAACAGGGTTGTTAACAAGTTCCTAGAGTTATTGTGGGCATCAACAAAGTTATGTGAGAAGCCTCTGGAATATAGTAAAAACTTTTAAGTTATTATTATCATGAATTACCTATGTGATTCTCCATAGGTTCCTGTGATGGTCTGGCCCGGAATGACCCCTTGGAAATATGGCTTATATTACTCAGCTATAGCTCAGTTGCTTTCTGAAAACAGCGTGGATGACTGGGAGAGGAGAAGGAAGAGAACACAAGAAGAAACCCTGTAATGCGGCAGCTACAGGATGGTGTTATGTTCTTTTACTGATCAAGAAACTGAGGCTGACAGATCTGAAGCAACTTTTACACTCAAGACCTTATTCCCTCCCTATAATGGCCCTGTGAGATAGGTAGGAGTCCCTATCCCTACAAAACAGAGAAGGATGCTGGGGGTATGCCCCAGTGAGGGTAGGTTGGGACAGACAAGGCCACGGTGAAATTAGAGCTCAGATCCTCCTGACCACTGAGCCTGGTCTTGCTCTGAGGCTTTGTTGCCTGCCAGGAAAAGAAGCAGCCTTAGCCCCATTAGGGGCAGATGTCAGGCTTTTGTCACAATGGGACCCAACTGTGGGCCTAAAGGAAGCTGGATGCACTCAGGAAAGCCCTGTCTGCTCTTCCTTTCACAGGAAGCCAAGACATGGAGGGGGAGAGGAGGAGAGCATTCAAAGGGACTGGGGAACCCTTGGGGTAAACATTCAGTTTCATCACCCTAAGGATTCCTTATCCTGTTGTCTCTCAAGCATTAATAGACATAAGAATCATGTGACAAGTGTGTACAAAATAAAGATCCCCCAAAATTCTGATTCAGCAGTTTTGGGGTCAACCCAGAATTTGCTTTATTAACATTTGTCTCCGTGATGATTCTGATATAAATGGACCACACTCTGAAAACTACTTAGTCCATTTCCTGATCTGAAACACCTCCTTCTCTCTCCTCTCATCCCAGCCTGCCGCTACATCAGAGTTATCCTTTACTGAGACTATGCAATAAATGAGTGTGTTCACCCTTTCCCTTTCTTCTGCCATCACCCGTCATTTCCCCTGTCCTGCTCCATCTCGGCCCTAGATTAGGGGAGGAGTATCTGAGAGAGTGGCAGCACCTATGTAAACCCACTCTCACCCATGGGGTCCTTGAAGCCCTCCTTCTGCCTCCTCTGGGACTTAACTCTATCAGCTATTATCTTTTACTCCAGAGCTGCTTCTTCTCCTCCACTACTTTACATTTGGTGTACTGGCCCCAACATCCACATAGACAGAGGTCGTGGCTCAGCCTTGGAGTCAACATTCATTCTTCCTTGTCAGTCTCTTCTCCAGCAACCCTCTAACACACACACCCCCCACATCACACCACTACCACCAATGTCAATATCCTCTGGATTCTACATCTCACCATTTACCCTCCCTTCCATCCTCACTAACATCACTCTAGTTGAATCCTCATTCCTCCCTGGAATACTACAGTTCAGTGAGGCTGAAGAATAGAGTATGAGGAAGTTAAGAAATCAGGCTACAGAGTGAGACCGCAGGAGCTCCTAGTTGGCAGGATATAGGAAGAGCTGTGGAGAATTAGGGGAAAGCGGAGGAAAGGGAGATGATGCTTAACCAAGTTTGTGGATCCATCCAGAATGATACGGTCTACAGAATTTGAAAAACCCTACCATACACACATATACTTGTGCACGCACACACACACACACACACACATAATCAAGAAGATATATGTGTGTATTATATATATATCACATACACATTATATAAAAAAGTACATATTCATGTATGTGTGTATGTATACGTGTATATATACATACAGGTAGTCCCCGACTTACGACGTAAGTTATGATAAATCGCACTTACAGCCATCAGATTTTTTTTGTACATCTTATCATTAGTAATATATACTATTGCAGTAGTATACACTGCTGCAGGCCATAATTTGCTGATGTTATCATTCTTGGATGTTCAATGTTCTGACTTATTGTTCAGAACATTGCCGTATGGCCAGCTAAGAAAACAAACAACAAAAAAAGAGACATTCGACTTATGTTAGAACCGATTTACGAGGGAGTTGTCTGAATGGAACCTTGTCATAAGTCAGGGACTACTTCTATAGGTATGTATATATGTATGTATATGTATATGCTTATGTTTGTATTGTTGTTGTTGTTAGGTGCCGTCGAGTCGGTTCTGACTCATAGCGACCCTATGCACAACAGAACAAAACACTGTCCGGTCTTCAGCCATCCTTACAGTCACTGTTATGCTTGAGCTCATTGTTGTGGCCACTGTGTCAATCCACTTTGTTGAAGGTCTTCCTCTTTTCTGCTGACCCTGTACTCTGCCAAGCATGACGTCCTTCTCCAAGAACTGATCCCTCCTGACAACATGTCCAAAGTATGTAAGACACAATCTTGCCATCCTTGCCTCTAAGGAGCATTCTGGCTGTACTTCTTCTAAGACAGATTTGTTCGTTCTTTTGGCAGTCCATGGTATATTCAATATTCTTCGCCAACACCACAATTCAAAGGCGTCAACTCTTCTTCAGTCTTCCTTGTCCAGCTTTCACATACGTGTGATATGACTGGAAATACCATGGCTTGGGTCAGGCACACCTTAGTCTTCAAGGTGACATCTTTGCTCTTCAACACTTTAAAGAGGTCCTTTGCAGCAGATTTACCCAATGCAATGTGTCTTTTGATTTCTTGACTGCTGCTTCCATGGCTGTGGATTGTAGATCGAAGTAAAATGAAATCCTTAACAATTTCAATCTTTTCTTTGTTTATCATGATGTTGCTGATCGGTCCAGTTGTGAGGATTTTTGTTTTCTTTATGTTGAGGTGTAATCCATACTGAAGGCTGTGGTCTTTGATCTTCATTAGTAAGTGCTTCAAGTCCTCTTCACTTTCAGCAAGCGAGGTTGTGTCATCTGCGTAACCCAGGTCGTTAATGAGTCTTTCTCCAATCCTGATGCCCCATTCTTCTTCATATAGTCCAGCTTCTCAGATTATTTGCTCAGCATGCAAATTGAATAGGTATGGTGAAAGAATACAAACCTGATGCACACCCTTCCTGACTTTAAACCAATCAGTATCCCCTTGTTCTGTCCGAACAACTGCCTCTTGATCTATGTAAATGTTCCTCATGAGCACAATTAAGTGTTCTGGAATTCCCATTCTTCACAACATTATCCATAGTTTGTTATGATCCACACAGTCGAATGCCTTTGCAGAGTCAATAAAACCCAGGTATACATCCTATATGTTTATATAAATATAAATAATTTGTAATAATTTTCAGAGAAACAAAATCATCCATGAAGACTTTGCTCCCTTCTCCCAGTAGCTCACAGAAGCCAAAGTTGGCACTCAGGATCCTTGTAACACCAAAGATTTTAAAATTCTTCCCTCATATATGTGGGCGTGGTGGGAGAAGCAGTGGTGAGTAAGTAAAGAATCTCCTTACTCAGCTTTCTTCCCAAGCCTCAGTTAATTTATCATCTAAAATGGGCATATTACTAAGAAAAAAAAAATAACGTGTGTAGTTTATTTTCATTTATTTTGTTTGGGAGTGTCATGTGTTTGTACGTGAGGGATTTATTTTGTCTGGATATGAGCTTAGAAAACTAGTGGTTTTCAACAGAGATCCACTTATTCCTAATAAACTCTCGTGGAAGAACCTAACTATAAAGGCTGTAGCAAGAGGTGAGTGGGCTCAAACACCTACCCACTCTAACTTGCCCCCCTCAGGGGTTCCTCAAATGCCTTGAATCATTCTTATGGCTCTAATAACATAGCTGGGGAAACTATTGATCTAGTCCAAACTCCTTATTTTGAGAATCAGTGAGAGCAGCAGACTCGCTCACTCAGCAAGCCATAGAAGAACGCCATGTGAACCCTGGATTCCAACTCCTGCACTAGTACTCACTCTTCCAGCTAAGTGTGTGCCAGGATGATAAGCCCAACCCAAGAGCCAGAAGGAAAGAGGAAGAGTCAAGGGCTGGTCCCCGAAACTTGACATCATCACCTGGGACAAGGTTTGGGGCCAGCCACTCTGGCCAAAGCCGCCATGGGCACAGCCAGTGAGTGCACCCAAACTTTGTATAGCAGTCAACAGCTGTTGGTGGGAGCTTATAGCTTCCTTTGGAAATCTATAAATTAGAGGTTTTTTTTTATGAAACAAATGAGAAGGGTTCCAGTGGGGTGGCCAGTAGGGCTGAAATTGATGGGGCCTGGGTCGTGGATGATTCAGACAGCATTGGAGGACAGGGCCAGGTGAGACAGAAAGAGCTGCAGGCTTCCCCTGGCTGGGAATCTTAAGAGATGTCAGAGATTTGCTCAGGCAAATCTTCCCCTTGAAGAACAGACTTTTCCTACTCCTCTTTCCTTTTTTGTTTCTTTTCTTCTTTTTTTTTAAATGGTCGGTCAGTTTGAGGAAGATTCTGTGAATCTGCAGATATGCCAGTGAAGAGGCCAGAGAGCCTACCTTTGACTCTAAAACAAGACTGATCAAGAGCCAGTCTGACCTCACTTCATTTTAGCTCCCCAATTAAAACTACATAAAAAGATGCAACTTTAGATGTCTATAGCCTTCACCTCCAAGGAGCCAGAAAGCACTGGCCCAGGAATCAGGCCTTATTTTCCTTCATTTTTCTCTTCTGGATTTCATCTCCCCCTCCCCCACCTACTATATCACCATGATCTTCAGCGGACATTTACTGATCAGCAACTATGAGTAGGGCACAGTCTTAGAACCTGAGATGCAATGCAAAGCACTGATGAGAAGAATGTTCTGCTCTCAAGATGCTTATAAGCATGTAATTCTATATGCAATGGAAAGAGCACTGGCTTTGGAGTCTGAAAGACTTGAACCCAAGCTGCCATTCTAACTTCCCAGGCTGGTGCAACTTGACTGAAGCATTTCAACTGAGCCTCCTCTTCTTCCCTGTAAGGTTGGAATAATAGTACCTAACTAGCACTGCCCTGGACACACTGTCAAAAGGTTACAGCCTCTCCCTCCCTCTCATAGAAAATCTGGGAAATCAAATTTTGAGTGAGTCTGTCTATTGGCTCTCCAACCTTGGGCAAAATTTGAAGTTTAGAGAATCGCCATGGAAGAACTAGATATCAGGCTCCAAAGGGTCTCCTACTAGCTGTGTTGTCGTTGTTAGCTGCTGTCGAGTCAATTCCAATTCATGGTGACCCCATGTGTGCAGACTAGAGCTGTCCATAAGGTTTTCAAGGCTGTGACCTTTTGAAGCAGATCACCAGACCTGTCTTCCAAGGTGCCTCTGGATGGATTCAAACTGCCAATCTTTTGACTGGTAGCTGAGTGCTTAACAATTTGTGCCACCTGGGGACTCCTGCTACTAGCTATTGGTGGATGCAACTGAAAGTGTAAGATGCACAGTAAGTATTGAATGAATATATAATTAAACTACTAATAGTCAAAATTCAGCATGCTTGTGACTGAGTTACTTTTTGGTTTTTATAATCTAGCACAGATTTAATCTCATCACTATGATAGTCACTTCATTTCACTTAATTCCAATGTACTTTCTTAAGTGGGAGAGAGAGATAAGAAATAGTAGCTAGAATGAAGAAACCTAGTACCTATCTTAACAATACAAACACAGGGTGTTCAGGTGGAAAAAAATACATAACATTTTCTAGACAAAATCCTTATGCTATAAGACCAACACCTGAAAAGTAAATTGTTCCTTCAAAGAGGCAACTTGCTGTTGAGGGTGGGAGAGCATGTCTCTGGAATCTGGTTCATCTATTGCCACAGATTCATTGTGTAACCAGGAGCTAGTCCCTTCCCTGGTAAAAATCATTTTATCGGGCTACATGGTGTTTCCCCAGAATGTGGGATATGCCAGTATCAAATCAATTAAAAAAAAAAAAAAAGCCCTTCCTTTCAAAAAGAGAGCAAGGCTCTGGCTCAGAACATTCCACGGAAAACAGCATCTGTCTAGAATTTTATAAAATTGCTTTGTTTTCACTGTATTGATTTTTAGAGTTATCTTCTATTTGTGGCAAATAATCCTGGTTTTTCATTTACTGGAAGTGATATAAATTTCCATCTTGAAATCATTGATTTTAACAACAACAAAAAGTGGTAATTTCGAGCAGAACACATTAAGTTAATAATATCCTGGGTATGGCAAAATTGTGAAGGTGATACTCAAATGAAGGGTAGGAGAAACTGTGTTCCTTGGTTCTCCAAGAGGGAAACTCTGGGATTATATGTGCTCTCCAAACTCTGACACTGCCAGCCAGAGCATTCTAATGCGGATCAAATGAACTTTAGTTTTCAGAGTTTCCAGGAAAACAAATTTGGTGTAAAATGATACCCTAACATTCAGGAGTAGCTATTCTCTGCAACCAGTTGCTCTTAAGGAAAAGAAGCGGGTGTGAAGAGTAAGCGCTGTGAAGAGTTGTGTCCTTTAACATTTGAGGCCACAGAAAAAAGCCCACAGCTGCCCTAAGGCCACTGGCTGGGGCCCTGTAATTTCTCTGAGCTCCCCAGCCTGGGCCTCTCTGCTCCCTGGCCAGAATAGAGGCAAGGCCAGCTGCATAGGCCCAGCCCACTCATGTGCAGCTGGGATCTCTGAGCCAAAGGGAGTCAGGGGCCAGAATTCAGGGCCCCTCTCCTGCACCCCACCCCCAGCCCAGCTTGAAATATAACAGCTTAAGAGCGTGAAATCAGGACAACCCCAAACTACAAAGAATGGGTGCAAGTGGGATTGAGATGAGCTTCCCTCTCCCTGCTCAGCCCACTCTACCCCCTCCCCAACAGGCTCATAGAAGAACTCTAGCTGAAGCTGACCTTGGGGAAAGCCATTGTACAGTGCTTGGAAGTTACTGAGGAGGAGAAGGAAGAGGCGGAGGAGGTGGTCCCCACCTCGGGAAGGGTAAGGGAAGATGAAAGAAGATGGATTTCTCCACGGAATTATCATTTAATGAACAATAAGTGGGGTCAGCTGATAAAAAAAAAAAAAAATGATGATGGCAAAGCTGGATGTCCATCTGTAAAAAAATGAAATAAGACCCATACCTCACACTATAAACAAAAGCTAACTCGAAATGGATCAAAGATCATGGAAGAAAAATAGGGACAATACTGGGGCCCCAAAACATGGCGTAAATACAATACAAACCATAACTAACAATGTACAAACACCGGAAGATAAACTAGATAACTTGTAGCTCCTAAAAATTAAACACTTATGTTCATCAAAAGACTTCACCAAAAGAGTAAAAAGAGAACCTACAGACTGGGAAAAAAATTTTTTTGGTTACACCATATCCAACAAGGGTCTAATCTCTAAAGTCTTTAGAATACTTCAATACCTCAACAACAAAAATACAACCCAATTAAAAAATGGGCAAAGGATATGAACAGACATTTCACCAAAGACGACATTCAAGTGGCTAACAGACAAATGAGAGAATGCTCTTGATCATTAGCTATTAGAGAAATGCAAATCAAAACTACAATGAGACACCATCTCACTCAGCATTACAGACACTTATCAAAAAAAAAAAAAAAAAAAGGAAAATAACAAATTTCGAAGAGGCACCAACCGCTAAAGCCAAAGATGAAGAAATTGAAGATTTTTACCAACTTCTGCAGTATGAAATTGGTTGAACATGCAATCCAGATGCACTGATAATTACTGGTGATTGCAATGTGAAAGTTGGAAACAAAGAGGAAGGACCGGTAGTTGGAAAATCTGGCTTTGATGATAAAAATGATGCCAGAGATCACACGATAGAATTTTGCAAGACTAACTTCTTCATTGCAAATGCCTTTTTTCACCAACATAAATGGCAACTATACACACTGACCTTGCTAGATGGAATACACAGGAATCAAATAGACTACATCTGTGGGAAGAGATGATGGAAAAACTCAATATCATCAGTCAGAGCAGGACATTGGCCGACTGTAGAAGAGACAATCAATTGCTCATATGCAAGTTCAAGTTCAAACTGAAGAAAATCAGAACAAGTCCACGACAGCCAAAGTACGACCTTGAGTATATCTCACTTGAATTTAGAGACCATCTCAACAACAGATTTGATGTGTTGAACACTAATGACCGAAGACTAGGTGAGTTGTGGAATGACATCAAAGACATCATACATGAAGATAGCAAGAGGTCATTAAAAAGACAGAAAAGAAAGAAAAGACCAAAATTGATGTCAGAAGAGACTCTGAAATTTGCTTTAGAACATCGAGTAACTAAAGTGAAAGGAAGAAGTAATGAAGTAAAAGAGTTGAAGAGAAGATTCCAAAGGGCAGCTCAGGAAGGCAAAGTAAAGTATTACAATGACATGTGCAGAGACCTGAAGATGGAAAACCAAAAGGAAAGAACACACTCTACATTTCTCAAGCTAAAAGAACCAAAGAAAAAATTCATGTTGCAATGTTGAAGGATTCTATTGGGAAAATATTAAAGGACTCAGGAAGCATCAAAAGTAGATAGAAGGAATACACACAGTCACTACACCAAAAAGAATTGATTGACCTTCAACTATTTCAGGAGGTACCATATGAGCAGGAACCAAGGGTACTGAAGGAAGAAGTCAAAGCTGCACTGAAGGCATTGGTGAAAAACAAGTCTCCAGGAACTGACAGAATATCCATTGAGATGTTTCAGCAAATGGTTGCAGAGCTGGAAGTACTCACTCATCTATGCCAAGAAATCTGGAAGACAGCTACCTGGCCAACCAACTGGAAGAGATCTATATTTATACCTATTCCCAAGAAAGGCGATACCACCAAATGCAGAAATTATTGAACAATATCATTAATATCACATGCAAGTAAAATTTTGCTAAAGATCATTCAAAAGCAGTTGCGGCAGTATATCGACAGGGAGCTGCCAGAAATTCAAGCTGGATTCAGAAGAGGATGCAGACCAGGGATATCATTGCTGACGTCAGATGGATCCTGGCTAAAAGCAGAGAATACCAGAAAGATGTTTACTTGTGCATTATTGACTATGCAAAGGCATTTGACTGTGTGGATCATAACAAACTATAGATAACACTGAGAAGAATGGGAATTCCAGAACATTTCATTGTGCTCATGAGGAACCTGTACACAGACCGAGAGGCAGTCATTTGCACAGAACAAGGAGATACTGCATGGTTTAAAGTCAGCAAAGTTGTGCATCAGGGCTATAGCCTTTTACCATGCCTCGCCATTGGACCAATAAGCAACATCATGATAAATGGAGAAAAGACTGAAGTTGTCAAAAATTTCATTTTACTTGGATCCACAATCAATACCCATGGAAGCAGCAGTCAAGAAATCAAATGATGCATTGCATTGGGCAAATCTGTTGTAAAAGACCTCTTTAGAGCATTGAAAAGCAAAGATGTCACTTTGAAGACTAAGGTATGCCTGACCCAAGCCATGGTATTTTCAATTGTTTCCTATGCATGTGAAAGCTGGATGATGAATAAAGAAGACTGAAGAATTGATGCCTTTGAATTGCGATGTTGGAGAAGAATATTGAATATACCATGGACTGCCAAAAGAACGAACAAATCTGTCTTAGAAGAAGTACAACCAGGATGTTCCTTAGAAGCAAAGACAGCGAGACTACGTCTCACATAGTTTGGGCATGTTTTCAGGAAGGATCAGTCCCTGGAGAAGGACATTGTGCTTGGTAAAGTAGAGGGTCAGCAAAAAAGAGGAAGACCTTCAATGAGATGAATGGACACAGTGGCTGCAACAATGGGCTTAAGCATAACAATTGTGAGGATGGAGCACAAGTGGGCAGTGTTTCATTCTGTTGTGCATAGGGTCGCTATGAGTTGGAACTGACTCAACCACACCTAAAAACAACAACAACAACAACTTTGGTGAGTAGCATCCGGAGTCTTAAAAGTTTGCAAGCAGCCATCTAAGATACATCTATTGGTCCCATCCCATATGGAGCAAAGGAGAATGAAGAAAACCAAAGACATAAGGAAAATATTAGTTCAAAGGACTAATAGACTATATGAACCACAGCCTTCACCAGCCTGAGTCCAAAGGAACTAGATAATGTCCGGCTTCACAATAGAAGGTCCAGGGCAGAATGGGAGGAACATGTAGAACAAAATTCACACACACAAAAAGACCAGGCTTACTGGTCTGACAGTGACTGGAGGAACCTCTAAGATTATGGCCCTGGACACTCTTTTAACTCATAACTGAAGTCACTCCGGAAGTCTACTTTTCAGCCAAAGATTAGACAGGCCTATAATACAATAATACAAACAATAACACAAGTGAAGAACGTGCTTCTCAGTACAGTCAAGTCTATGAGACCAAATGGGCAACACCTGCCCAAAAGCAAAAACAAGAAGGCAGGAAGGGACAGGAAAACTGGATGAATGGACACAGGGAACCTGGGGTGGAAAGGGACAGGGGGAGGGTGCTGACATACTGCAGAGATTGCAATTAATGTCACAAAACAATTTGTGAATAAAATTTTTGAATGAAAAGCTAATTTACGCTGTAAACTTTCACCTAAAACACAATTCAATTAAAAAAAAAAAAAATCCCAGCCCTGCATCTGACAGCTGAACGGCAGGAGCTGCAAGTTGTGGTATAAGGAAATGGCTCAAGGTGTGGGGGTGTGGGAAAGGATGGGTGATTATTCAGGATAATTTGCATCTCAGGGTAGGGGCTGCAGGTTCTGGAGTGCACAGGTATGACTATTGATCCATCACGTGTACACATCATAAACTCGCAGCAGAGCAACCCCAGACTGAACAAAAAGAATCTAAATTCTTCCATCCAATCATTCACTCAACAACATTGTATTCAACAACTACTGCAAACCTGGCTCTGTGCTAGGTGCTGAGGATACAGGGGAGACCATCTCAGACACTGTCCCTGCCCTCCTAGTACTTTACCTTCTGGCCGTAAAGGCAGACAACTTGAATAAATAATTGCAATGACTAACGTGTCAAGAGAGCTCCGAGGTGAGTGCTCAAGTTCTACCACTCCTCTGGTAAGAAGTCACTGAGAGACTTGGGAAAGTGGCTTGAGTCCCTGGGCCTGAGTGTGCTATTCCATGATTAGGTGGGTCTAGATTTGTGTTTTTTAAGCCCTGCCTGTGGGTGTTGAGTCAATTCGAACTCATGGCGACACCCTGTGTTACACAGCAGAACTGAGCTCCATAAGGTTCTCTTGGCTATAATCTTTATGGAAGCAGATTGCTAAATTTTTCTTCTGTGGTGCCTCTGGGTGGGTTTGAACTGCCAAACTTTTGGTTAGTAGTCAAGCACAAACTATTTGTTTCACAAAGGGATCTTTTTTCAGAACTTTTCCAAAGTGCCCAGGGGCTACTGAGGAGAGGGCTTCAACCCAGGTTTCTCTGAGTTACCTGCTTTTATTTTGTTTTGTACATTGGGCTATTCTAAATTATATTTGAACATAAATTTCTGCTGATATTAGAGGAGAAAGAAGGAGGAGGAGAAGGAGAAGAAGGCTGACAAAGACTCAAATAGATGATCAAGATTCCTTCTATTATACATACGGTCACCATGAGTTTAGAGCGGACTAGATGGCAACTAAAAACAGGAAAACAAATGAATAAGCTTCGTACAAAGGATTTACAGTGGAACAAAGGCTCCAAAGAGGAGTTTCCAAGGGTCCTTCTGAGTGCAATATTTAACTCTTGAGAGAAGGGAAACAAAAAAACCAAACCCGTTGCCACCCAGTTAATTCTGACCCACAGAAATCCTGCAGAACAGAGTAGAACTGCCCCATAAAGTTTCCTAGGCCATAACCTTTACAGAAACAAACTGTCACATCTTTCTCCCACAGAGAGGCTGGTGGGTGAAAACTGCCAGCCTTTCAGTTAGCAGCCAAGTGCTTTAACCACTGTGCCGCCAGAGGGGAGGTAAAACAGGAGTGGGTAAAAAAATTATTTGGTGTCTACTATGAGCCACTTTTGTAGGTGGTTAGAACAGACCAGTCAACACAACACATTATCGCCCCTGTGGAGGCTACCTTTTCAGGGTACAGGAAACAATCCTTACCCAACCCTCCTAATCTTTCTTGCTGGCTGTCTTAGTCATCTAGCGGTACTGTAACAAATACCACGAGTAGATGGCTTTAAAAACAGAAATTTATTTTCTTACAGTTTAGGAGGCTAGAAGTCCAAATTTAAGGTGCTGGCTCTAGGGGAAGGCTTTCTCTCTCTGTTGACTCTGGAGGAAGGTCCTTGTCTCTTCTGAGCTTCTGATCCTGGGCAATCTTCATGTGGCTTGGCATCTCTCTCCCCCCATCTCAGCTTGCTTCTCTCTCCCTAATTAGCTTGGTTTATATCTCTTTTATATGTCAAAAGAGTTTGACTCAAGATACTACCTACACTAATTCTGCCTCATTAACATAACAAAGACAACACATTCCCAAATGAGATTATAACCACAGGTATACCCACCGCCCATTGCCATAGAGTAGATTCTGACTCATAGCGACTCTATAGGACAGAGTAGAACTGCCCCATAGGGTTTCCAAGGAGTGGCTGGTGGACTCGAACTGCCAACCATTTGCCACCAGGGCTACAACCACAGGCATAAAGGTTAGAATTTACAACACATATACCTTTCAATCCGTAACACTGACAATGACAAAGGAGCTTCCTCCTGTATAAGGCCCAAGCTCTGTGGGTCCGGAGGAGCTCTCCCCTCCTATTTTCTTAAGAGCTAAATATTGCACTCAGAAAACCTCTGGAAACTCCTCTTTGGAACCTTTGCTCCACTGTAAATCCTTTGTACTAAGCTTATTCTTGCCCACAGACCAATTCAGAGAACAGAGACCTCGGAAATCTCATCAGAGCAGATGGGTAGAAAAATAATTTTGGGTGAGGCATTTCAAAAAACACATGCTGTATACATCTCCATGCCAGGCCTGATGCTGCTGGTGCTGGCGAAACCTAGTGGAGCACGCATTGCCCTGCCCTTGGAAAGCACCTAGACCAGTGGGGTGGCAGAGTCAGATTAATACTGATGGTGGGTGTATTAGATTCCTAGCCGTAACAAAGTACCATGAACTTAGTGGCTTAAAACAACAAACACGTATCGTCTCATAGTTCTAGAAGCTACGTGTCTGAAATAAAGATGTCGACGGCGCCGAGCTCTCTCTAAAGGCTCTAGGAGAGGATTCTTTCCTGCTTCTTACTAGCTTTTGGTAGTTGCCAATCCTTGGCATTTCTTGGATCGTAGATAAGTCGCTCCAACTTCTGCCTCTGTTATCACATGGTGTTTTTTCTCCCTGCATGTGTGTGTGTCCAAATTCCCTACTTCTTATAATGACACCACTCATATTGGATAAAGGACCCATGCTAACCCAGTAGGGCCTCATCTTAACTTGATTACATCTGTAAAGGCCATGTTTCCAAATAGGTCACATTCACTGGCTGGACATGAATTTTGGAGGGACACAATTCAACCCAGGGTAGTAGGAATTAGAATATAGAACATTTATTTTTCCCCAGGCAGTAATCTAAGGATATCATTCATATAATTTCCTTTAAGCTTCTAAACAACTCTATGAGGTAGGTACTCTAGATACATAATCTCTTATGTGCAATTCTGAAATCCAGAAGACTCTAAAAACCTTTTCTTTTCCCCCACAACTTATTTGGTGGCAAATTCTGACCTGAATTCATTGTAAGCTGTTAATACTGTGCTTGTATAAGTAGATGTTTTGCTGCAGAAATATTGAAACTTCGACTATGGGAGTGCTGTCTCAGAACCTGATAGGAATGCTACAAAATATATGGTATATGCACTGCGTTACCTTTCTAAAAATTAAAAGAAAAATTTAAAAAATCCGACTCCCAAAACACATCTAATGCCAAGGATTTCACAGAAGGAATTGTGAACCTGCATTACTTCCCTCATTTTACAGCTAAGCTGCAGAAAACCTAAGTAATTCACCCAGTTAGTAAGTAACAGAATCAGGACTTGAACCTGGGCAGTCTGGCTTAATGAAGCATTCGTAATTCAGTGGTAGAATTCTCACCTTCCATGCAGGAGACCTGGGTTCAATTCCCAGCCAATGCGCCTCAAACACAGTCACCAGTCATCTGTCACTGGAGGCTTGTGTGTTGCTATGAGCCTGAACAGGTTTCAGTGGACCTTCCAGACCAAGACAACTAGAAAGAAAGGCTTGGCAATGTACTTCTGAAAATCAGCCAATAAAAATCCTATGGATCACAACATCTAACTTCTTGGTGCACTGGGTCATCATGAGTAGGGGGCCAACTTCACAGCAGCTACCAACGACAATCTAACTTAAGAACCTGTATCACTGGCCTCTATATTATTCTGCCTTTCTTATTTCTTGAACAATTATTATATGCCAGGTACTTTACATCCTTTTTTGTTTTGTTTTTCATTGAAGCCAGGTACTTTACATCCTTTTTTGTTTTGTTTTTCATTGAATCCTCACGACAATCAAACAGGTAGTTACTATTATTGTCCCTCTTTTATTGATATAGAAACAATTGCAAAAATAACCCATTTAAGGCCATGCTGCTTAGTAGGTAGCAGGATAGGACTTGAACCCAGGACTCTCTGACTTACATGGTCTTGTATATAACCACTGTACTATGCTTATGCTGCCATGGTCCAGTGAGGTCCAAATGGGCTGCAATTATACATGCATTATACATGTTTCTGATTTATGTACATCTGCTCTCTTGCATGCTTCCAACTCATTCTACATACGACAGCCCACTGATGTTTGTAAATAAAAGCTGATTGTATCACTAATTCACTCATTCCTTCAAAAACATTTATTGAGCACTTTCTACATGCCAGGTGACTAAGAAGACAGCAATGAATAAAACAAAATCTTGGCCCTCTGAAATGTAAAATCTTTCCCCAGATTTATGTTATACTTAGAATAAAATCCAAAAGCCTTAACATTAGACCCAGGTGGTCTAAGCATTTTCTCTTCCTCTTTTCCTGTTCTTCCCTCACTTTCTCCTCTATTTACAGTAACCTCTGCCAGTTTGTCCATCATTTTAGCTTCCTCCCATTTCAAGACAATAAAAAAAAAAAAAAAACCCGTTGCTGTCCACTCCATTCTGACTCATAGAGACCCTATAGGACAGAGTAGAACTGCCCCACAGGGTTTCCAAGGAGCAGCTGGTGGATTTGAACTGCCAACCTTTTGGTTAGCATCCAAACGCTTAACCTCTGTGCTACTGGGGCTCCCACTAAAATAACAAAAACAAAACAGCGTTGCCGTCGAGTCAATTCTGACTTCATAGCGTCCCTACAGAACAGAGTAGAACTGCCATACATAGGGTTTCTAAGGAGCGCCTGGTGGATTCCAAGTGCCAATTTTTGGTTAGCAGCTGTAGCTCTTAACCACTACACCACCAGCGTTTCCAAAGCACATGTAAATTCTTTTATCTAGAATGGACTTAATACATTCAATAATGTATTTATTTCACACTAGACTGTAAGTGCCATGTGGTAAGGGTTAAACATGTTCTTGTTGACATGTATCTCCAACCTCTAGCAAAATGTCTCTGGCCCTTAGATGGCATTCAGTAAATATTTGTTAATAAATGAAGGCATAAGCATTACGCCATGGGAATAGAATTTAAGTACAGTGAAACCTGTGAGAGCCAGAACTCAACAAAGACTGTCTTATTTTTCTGGGTCTCCTAAGTTTTCTGCCTTTGACAGGGTGCAGTCTTCCCATTTTTCTATTGCTCATTTTAGTGGAAAATACTTGAGTTTCCCTTCTCTGATAGGTTTCTGCCTTGCACAGTTTCTGGCTTTCACAGGTTTACTATATTAATATACGGGCCTGGATGAGAGGAGGAGGAGGAAGATACTAAGAAAATGTCTCTGAAAAAATGAAAATTCTTTAAACCTTAAATCGCAACTGGTGTTTAACAGGCAAAGGAGTTGAAAAAGTTACCATAGAAGCAGAGGCACGCGCATATGCTGGAAGGGTGAACATAGAGAGGCATCTAGAATGAACTCTGGGTAGTTTGTAAAAATGAAGCTGAGAGAGAGGGAGAGAGTTTGGGGAAAATAAGGCTGGGGACCTCATACATTGAAAACCAATGCTCTAAAAAAAAAAAAAAAAAGAGAGAGAGCAATCTTTGCTTCAGATTTATACCCCATGAGCACAATTCCTTCACTCAGTCCTAGACTCCCCTCCCACTTTTTATGCCCCAATCAAGTATGCATTTGGTCACCTTTTTATGTCTGTCTCCTTATTTGTGCTGGAAAGTTGTTATGAACAACAGTTATGACTTATTCATTTTAGTCTCTCCTATGCCTATTATTGGGGCCATGGTAGAAGTTCAAGAAATGTTCATTGACTTATACTGAATTAATTGAAATAAAGTAGTAAGTTGAGATAGAGTTAAATTAAACTTTTCTAATCTCTCTGCTCTACCTTTTAGCATCTTTCACTTCCTAAAGTTTAGCTGAATCATCAGGTTCATTCCAAATTTATGAGACAAAGGAGACCATCAAAAAGAAAGAGAGAGCAGCTTTGAGAAAGACAAAGACAAAATGAAACAGAAAAAACAAGAGTAACCTTGTCAAAATCTAGAGGAGCCTATTGGCGGCTCCCACAAGCCCCAAGGAGAAAAGATAAAGATCCTATCCCTGTGGGAATCAAACAGTATCCATTACATACCACCACTAATTTAATTTTTACAGCATGAACTGACCTGCCAAACTTTTATTGTTGAGAGTACTTGAGAAGGTAACTATGGAAGGTAAGAAGGAAAAAGCCATGCCCTCTTCTTCCACAGGCTTGGGTCATGGGTGTTCCCTTTTCCTTTCCTTGGCTTTCTCCCAATCTCATAATTATAGCCCCTTTGTATTTCACTAGGAGTTTCTTACTGGCCAGAAAATGTTAAGATTTGAAGTAATTTCTCCTTCCTGAGCAGCCGTTTTCTCAGCAGGCAAGAAGGAGAGAGAACCCAAAACCAAGGTGACTTCCTATGCCATGAAGCTAGAGTGACAGAGTTTAGTTGAGGTTAAACCAAAGATTATTCCAGAAGCTACAAGAGTCCCCAACCAAGTATTTTCCAAAGTGGGCTCCCAAGAGATGCTCCTCTGGGAAAAGTTGCACCAGAGTGAAATAAATTTAGGAAACATTCCTAACGATCTCTTTCTTTGAGATGCACAATACCCTATATTACAATCACAATACTCTACATTAAATTTAACAATATCATGTTAAAATATCTGAGAAATCATTGAATAAAGAAACCCATTTAAATTTGAATAACCCACCATTTTCTAAACTAATTGATTCCAGGACTCTCTTTATTTTCTATTCTTCACATATTAGCATGCCATAGGACTAATGTTCTCCAGTGTAAACTTTGGTGTTCAAGCGAAGGAGAGATGAATTTGATCTTGAAAGATCAAAGGAGTCTTCTTGGAGAATGCAAGGTTTATGCAGGACCATGATGGATGAGAAGACATTGATTATGCAGAAGAGTGGGGGAAGGCTCAGAAGGCTCATTTGTTCATAGTTCATTCAATCAATGTGCATTCAGTGCCTATTCTGAGCCAGGGAGCACACTTGGTGTTGACAACACAGATGACCAAAAGAGACATGGACCTTGCCCTCATGGAAATTGTATTCCAGAGTGGGAAGTCAGATGTAAGCAGACCATCACAAAGCGATTCCTATGCTTGGAATGAGCCAGGAAAATCAGAGAGCTGAAGATGAAGTAGGAGTTTTCCCAACAGAGTAGTAGGAAAAGGGATTTGAGATAGAGGAAGCAACGTGAATAATGGACTTCTCCCTATCCCTCAAATACAGCAGGCACTTTCCCACCTCAGGGTCTTTGCACTTTCTCTTCCCTCTGCCTGAGACACTCTTCTTCCAGGTTCCTCAGGTCTTTGTTCAAATGTTGCCCCTTTTTTGACCACTGTACTTAAAATTAGATAGCCCCCACCCCGATTTCTAACACCATTTTCTTTTTTTCTGCTTTTCTTTTTCTTCTGTAGCACTTATTCCCATCTGATAAACTATATATTTTGCTTTTATTTTCTTTTACTCTCTGTATCCCTCTACTTCTAGACTCACCCTTTAGAGCTGTGTGAGTGGCACCCTGGAGCTGTGTAACTTTGTGACCCCATCCTTCAGAATGTGGGCTTCATGAAGGCGAAGAGTTTGGGTCTTTTGTTCACTGCTGTATCTCCAGCACACCAGTGCCTGGTACATAGCAAGCACTCAATAGCTATTTGTTGAATAAATGAATGAATGAGTGAATAAACAAGCAAACAAGGGAGTAAGAAAACAAACATTTGCTTAGTATAAACTAGTTACCAACCACATAAAACCACAGAAATACTACAGGGTTGATGTGATGATCATTTTACAGATGAGTAAACTAAAGCTCAGAAAGATGGAATGACTTACCCAGTGCCACAGAGCAAATAAGTAGACATCATGGATTGAACTGTGTTCCCCCAAAATGTGTCAACTTGGCTAGGCCATGATTCCCAGTATTGTGTAGTTGTCCCCCATTTTGTGATCTGAAGTGGTTATCCTACGCGTTGTAAGTCCAAACCTCTATGATGTTAATGGGGCAGGATGAGAGGCAGTTAGGTTTATGAGGATGGACCAAAGCTAAAGGATTAAGTTGTATCTTGAGTAAATCACTTTTGAGGCATAAAAGAGAGAATCGAGCAGAGGGGAGAGGGAAGAAGTGCCAGGAGTGGAGAGCATTCTTTGAACTCAGGGTCCCTGTGCTAACAAGCCCCTAGACCAGGGGAAGACTGATAACAAGGTCCTTCCCCCAGAACCAATATAGAGAAAGCCTTTCCTGGGACCTGGCACCCTGAATTGGGACTTCTGGCCTCCTAGACTGTGAGAAAATAAATTTCTATTTGTTAAAGCCATCCATTTGTGGTATGTCTTTTATAAAACAAAACCAAACTCATTGCCATTGAGCTGATTCCAACTCATAGCAACCCTATAGGACAGAGTAGAACTGCCCTCATTGGATTTCCAAGGAGTGGCTAGTAGGTTCTAACTGCCAACGTTTTGGTTAGCAGCCGAGCTCTTAACCACTGTGCCACCATTTCTGTTATAGCAGCACTAAATAACTAAGACAGTAAAGAAGCCCAGGTTCAAACCTAGATTTGACTCAAGTAGTTAAAATGACTTGGACCTGACTGACTTTTAGTGATCTCAGGTGGTTCTTTGGGTCTTTGTACTTTACCTTAATGCACTTCTCCCCTAAACTAAATATGCAGATTTCTGAGGTGGCCCAGGGTACATGGAACTATTTGGGTTCTAGTCATGGGACCAATGAATAATGGCATGGCAGCCCTCATGGCTGGGAATGACTCAGCAGACCAGAACTGGGGAAAAGAGCCCACCTCTTCCCAACCCAGACACCTCATTCATGCTCTCATGTCAGGCGCCTGGCTACCCCATGCTGGGCCAGTTAATAGCTCACCCTATAAACTGGTGCGTAACAAAGTCTACTGCAAGGCCATCATCACAAGGTCAAATTTGGCTGATCTCTGTGCTGGCCACATGATCAATTCCAAACAGCTGTGGTCCCCTGCCAGGGGTCATTCAGAAATTCTTCTCTTCTTGGCTGGAGTCTACAGACTCACAGTGTTTATGAGGGGACTCAAGAGTCTTTCCCTCTTTTCCTCCTTCCTTCGTTCCTCTCTTCCTTTATTAATTTTTCATAGGGTCATATATGCATCTAGTCATTCGTTCATTTATTCATTTTTTGCTATTACATTAATTTATAATTTGTATTCATTCACATGTTGATCTATTCATTCTCTTAATCAAACCAGATACTCTAAGGGATATGATGAGAATTAGGTAATTTTAGAGAAATCACTTAACCTCTTCAAGTATCATTGTCTTAACTGAAAGAGGTAAGCAGGGCTTGGATGACACAGACCTTCTAGGCCATTTAGAACCAAAGGCCACCTCTACTCCATAATAACTTGATTTAAGAAGTGTAACACACAGCTCCAGCCCTAAAAGAGCTGCTTATAATCCTGAATAGGTCTTACAATTTATTTCTTTATTTTTTTACTGTGACTCACATATTTTCTATCCCAGCCTAGTACATACATGCAAGTGTATAGGACTGAAACACAAAAGCCAGTTGCTGTCAAGTTGATTCCGGCTCATGGTGAGCTCATGTGTGTCTGAGTAGAATGTGCGCCACAGAGTTTTCATTTCCTAATTTTTCTTCTGAGGCACCTCTGGGTGGACTTAAACTGCCAACCTTTTGATTAGTTTATACCATTCAGGGACTCCTGAAATACAAGCTTCATGAAACAATACTTAACCTTACTACATGCAATACAATCTGATGTTCTTCTTCTTTTTTTTTTAATATAGGCCATAATCCAGTATTATTTCACAATCCACTATGGGTCATGACCTGAAGTTTGAAAACTACCAGGACTAAAGACAGACATGGTAAGAAGTGCATATAATACATGCTAGATACCTGGACACCATCTTAGACTCTCAGCTCTCAGCATCTTCCAAATCTAACTGTGTAGACTCTGCCTCTTTAACATCTTTTGATTTTCTCCCCTTCTCTGTGCTCACTGTCTCTGCCTCCTCTTCCCACGTGACCTAGCCTCCTATTCTGACTCCCTACCTCCTGTCTTACTCCTCCAGTCCATCCCCCAAATTGCGGCTAGTGATCTCTCTAAAATACGTATTTGATGAAAAGTCTATAATAAGTCCTTACTTGTCTACAGGGAAAATAAATAAATACATCTAATTCTGTAGCCTTGTCTGGCCTTGATTCTTCTTCCAGTCATTTCCCACTAATCCTATTGTTGTACCTTATGCTGAATCTATGTTGAGTCACTTGTAATTCCTTGAAGGTTCCATATTCTTTCTTATCTCCAGAACTTTGCTTTGCAGTTTCTTCTGCCTAGAATTCCCATTCCACCCAATGCTGGGTATGTTCAAGGATCACCTCAGCCACTTTATCTTGTTTGAAGCCTTTATTAACAGACCCCTCCTCTCTGTGCTTTTACTTTATAGGCTATCCTAGATGTGTTTGTTTACCTGCGGATCTCCCCTATATGGGTCCCATAAAGTCAAGGACCACATCACCAACACCTTTACATCCCAGGACCCAGCATGGTGTTTCGCATAGAACAGATGCTTAGAAAATATATTTAAAGGCATATGATGTGATCTAGACAATATTACATATCCAACTGAGTTTTATGTGTTAATATCTATGGTTGTCATAAGAATGCACCTTGCAGAAATCCAAGAGCCCCAGTCTGAGTGCTCTGAATTCCATCACCACATTTGCACTGAGGCCATACTTTCTATAGGCTGCTCCCACACTGAAGCAGGACTGTTTCTGGTAGACTCAGGATTTCTCAGACGGTAGAGTCTATGTCAAGGACTCCTTGCCCAAGTTTCCATAGGATGGTTCCACTCAATCTTCCCTTCCCACTCCTTCACTCAAGTCAGACTTGCATTGTAGTCTGATGGCCCTCCCAGCTTCCCATAGTTCTTTCCCATCTTCTTTTGCCCAGACCTTTCCCCTAATAAAATCCTTGGATGTTTAAAATCATCTTGGCATCTGCTTCTCAGAGGACCAGGAATAGCACACTATCTTTAGTGTATAAATGAGGAACTGAAGTTCAAAGAGATCACATGGCTTGTGAACAATTGACAAGGCTGAGGTTCAGTAGTGTGCTGGTAAATGTTTAGTAACTGGCTCTCTGGGTGGAGGCGGTGGGGGAAGGGTAGGGGGAGCCCCGAATTTGTAGCATTTGCTAATTTTTGTGGTGTAAATACTTCCACACCACAGCCCATTTCACACTATCATTGTGACTTTACCGAACTTGAGCTGAGGAGAGATGTGCACAAAAGTCCTCACAAGCCAGTGTAAGCCAACTCCAGCACACCTGCAAGGCTGCTCAGCCTGGGTTTCCCTCTCTCTTCTGGGTAATCTTTCAACAGTCCTCCTCAGCTCTTCTTCACTCCTGAGTGCTCTTCTCTCTTCTCAGGAGGGGCCCTGCAGGTTCACTGGGCTGGAAACATTGTGAACATGCAGCTTCTCCATGGGTCCTGGTGGGGGGTGGGGGGCAGGACAGGTGGGTGTCTCATGTTCCTAGGAATGAAGACTGTGCTAGGTGGAGAACAGTCATTTGCTACATTCTTAGAGAGGGCCTGTGACTCCAAAACGTCCTTGAATGACCCTTCTGGCTATGATGTGGAAGACGGATTAAAGAAGAGAAGGCAGAAGACAGGAAGACTAGTAAGAGAGAGTGGCAATGGCTTAAATAAGAGACAGGGAGCCTGACTAAAGGGCAGTGGCATGCTTGCTGTTTCATGACTGAAGGACAGGAAAAAATAGGAAGGAAGGCAGGCAGGAAGGAAGGAAAGCAAACAGACACACAGGCCACAGGTACTAGTTAAGAGCCCTTACTATCTGGCAGGTTCTGTGCTAAGCACTTCATACATCCCCACCCAAATGCTAAAGTGAGGATTATTATCCTCAGGTTATAAATGATGAAATTGGGCCTCAGAGAGACTGTGCCTTTCAAGGTCATCATCATAAAGAACCAAACCAAACCCATTGCTGTTGAGTTGATTCCAACACACAGTGACACTATAAGACAGAGCAGAACTGCCCCATAGGGTTTCCAAGGAGCCATTGGATTTGAACTGCCGACCTTTGGTTAGCAGCCAAGTTTTTAACCACTGCACCATCAGGGCTCCTTCATCATCATAATAATAATTAAAAAAAAAAAAAAAACTCAAACCTGTTGCCAT
The DNA here is from genome assembly GCF_030014295.1 of Loxodonta africana. Taxonomy (NCBI): domain Eukaryota; kingdom Metazoa; phylum Chordata; class Mammalia; order Proboscidea; family Elephantidae; genus Loxodonta; species Loxodonta africana. The sequence continues at coordinate 60,572,335 of NC_087350.1, read as the reverse complement.
CGAGTTGATTCCGACTCATAGCAATAGAGGTAGCCAAAATAGTAGTTAACATTCATTGAGCATTTGCTGTATACGATATCTCCCAGTAACCTATGGCATAAGTATTATCGTCATCCCACTCTGAAATCAAAAACCAAACCAGCTGCTGTCAAGTTGACTCCAACTCATGGCAATGCCACATGCATAAAGTAGAACTGTGCTCCACAGGGTTTCAAGGCTGTGACCTTTTGGAAGCAGATCACAAGGCCTTTCTTCGGAGGCACGTCTGAGTGAGTTCAAACCACCAATCTCTCAGTGGTGGAGCACTAAACTGTTTCCACCACCAATGACTCTCCTATCCCACTTTAAAGGCATAATTAAATCAAACGGTGGAGCTGAAACTATAATTCAGGCACTTAGTCTCTTGACCAAGGACTAAGTATGCTGCTCTGCATGCGATTAAATAACTCATAATCAGCCCCCAAATCTGGAATACATACTTTTCATTTATCTGTCCAAGATCAGGACAGAGATTAGGAAATGCTCATTGTAAAAAGGAACGATTCTGAGATGTGGAGATGGAAAACCTGAGGTGCCCACCGTGTTGGGGCAAGGGTGCTTAGTATTTCAGAGCAGTGCTGTACCTGTGGACCAGCCCACAGTGAGCTCATCACATAGATGGAGTGTTGGCGATGCTAAGCAGACTAAAGACTAAAAAATGCTAGGAAGAAATTTAAATACATTTGAGAACAAAAGAAGCCATTAATGTTCCCATCCTGGGAACCAGAATCTGTAGCCAAATCTCAGTAGACTGAGTCGGATAATTCCAGCATAAATCCCCTTGATGAGTAAGAGGCAGATTCCCCCAGAATAAACAACAATATCTGAGCACTAAAGCTTCCCAGCTTTACCAACAAGCCTCCCATTCTCAGCAAATCATCTTTGCGGGGAGATTCTGGGCAGATTATCTCACCATCCTGAATCTGGTCCCTCTCTGAAGCCCAGGGCCAACTATCACATAGTGCTTGGTCTTAGGCAGCGTCAAGCCAGACCTGAAGAAAGTTAATGACATCTAAGATGGAGCAGAGCCATGACCAAAGTGAGCGAACTAAGATTCAAGGAGTTGAGGGGTAGAGAGTCCCCCTAACCAAGGGAATCAATCAGAAGGCAGTTAGCAATAGGTGACATGCTAGAGAGGTCCAGAGCAGGTGGAATACCACTTCCCAGTATCCCAAAAGTATCATTTCCAGGAAAAGCAAGGACTTTTGGTCCTGCCAACCAACACTAGTCTGCCTTACCAACACTGGGAGAAAAGTGATTGAGCCAAAGTTGGCTCAGGAAGCAGCAGGACAGGAAAGAGATAAGAAGTCAGAAGCTCTGGGGCTTAATAATCAGCTCCATGACCTTGAACAAGATACTCTCCTCAGTTATCTTCTCTCTGAAGTGGGGGTAACTGTCCCTGTCCATATCTTAGTCTGGGTGAGGGAGGCAACAGAGAGGAGCAGTTAAGAGTGAGACCTAAGAGTCAGACAGGCCTGGTGTGTATCTTAACACTGTCACTTGCTTACTAGACAACCATAGAAAAGCCAATGAATGTCTCTGAACCAGGGCGCTGTGAACATCTGATGAGACAATACATGCAAAGTGTTTAGCATAGTTCCTGGCATGATATTAAGTACTTAATATGTTTATTAGGTACTTACATGTTAGCTATTATAATTTTTTATGTGCTTGCCTTTAAGCAAAAGGTTGGCAGTTTTAGTCCACCCACAGGTACCTCAGAAGAAAGGAATAGCAATCTACTTCGGAAAGTCCACCACTGAAAATCCTATGGAGCACAGCTCTACTCTGACACACATGGAGTTGCCAAGAGTCAGAATCAACTCGTCAGCAACTGGTGTTATAAATTTAAATCAAAATGCAACAGTAGTAAATTAAGGCATGTTATTGGACCTCAACTATCCTACCTGAAAATAAGGTCACTGGACTAGATGATCCTAAATGTTCCTTCCAACTCTGCTGTTATCTGACAACCCACACAGACACTTAGTGATATAGAAAAGATAGACATGCACCAGACCACATGAACTGGAGAACAGAATCCAGTTGTCCTCAGCCTCAATCCACGTTTATGGGTTCACCAGCCTTCTTGTCACTTCTCTACCTACAGACACACCCAGGAAAATCCAGGAAGCCTGACACCCAAATCACCTAAGCAGGCAGCAGAAGGAAGCAGCCAACGGCTGAACCACAGGAGGGCAGGGGACCTCACCAGAAGCTTTGGGAACCAGCATGTCCATGTCAGCACCTAAGTTTGAGACTTGATACCAGGTCCAAAGACCGGAGGACATACGCCCTTGGGAATAACCAGCAATTTCACTACCCAAGGCTTCCTCTTGCTGCTGGGAGAGTCCCAAGTATTTCCTTATGTCATATAACTCAGGGTCTCTTATTGCTTTGCCTGTCTCTCTCCCTTTCCCTTGACTCTTACTCAATATCCGAAAAGCCAGAGGAAATGCTTAATGATTACCATGTAGTGGAAACTACATGGGCTTTGAAGTCAGACTCCTTGGTTTAGATCTGGATTTCCTAACTGTCTGTCTTGAGTAGGTAACCCATTAAATTCATTGCTGTCCGATCTGACTCACAGTGATCCTATAGGACTGCCCCATAGAGTTTACAAGGAGCTCCTGCTGGATTCCAACTGCTGACCTTTTGGTTAGCAGCCATAGCTCTTAATCACTACACCACCAGAGTAGGTAGCGTCACACTTTGAGTCTCGGTTTCTTCATCTGTAGCATGCACAGGATAACCCTGATTTTCCAGAAGTTTTTTTGTTTATTTTTTTAAATGAATTTTAATTGAAATAATGGATATACAGTGCTCAGCACAGAGCATGAAGTGGGTTCTCACTGTCTATGCCCTCACTCCCTATTTCTTCATGTTATAAAAAGAAACAAATTCTATATACTTAACTCATTAACCTTCATTTGATAGGTTTTACATTCCATATATCTATCTCCCATGTTGTTGTTGTTACTGTTGCTGTTGGCTGCCATGGGGTTGGTCCCTAACTCATGGCAACCCCATACACAACAGAATAAAACAGTACTGAGCCATTCCCATGATCAGTTGCGGATCAGACCCTTTTGATCCACAGGGTTTTCAATGGCTGATTTTCTGAATTAGATAGCCAGGCCTTTCTTTCTAGGCCTCTTTAGTCTAGAAGCTCCACTAAAATCTGTCCGGCATCATAGCAACATATAAACCTCCAACGACGGGTGGTAACTGCCCAAAGTTCATCAGTTGGGAATCAAACCCAGGTCTCCCACATGGGCGGTGAGAACTCTATCACGGAACTACCAGTGCCCCGTGTCCCATTAGAATTTACATTTTGGAATTTAGGGTTTGAGTGTCATTTCTACGTCCCAGTATCCTGCACTGGCTTTGCCAGGATGGGTGCAGAGAGGTTTCCTGATCTGAATCTGCTTCACCGAAAACCCTGTGATTTCAAGAAATGAGTTTTATTTGTTTAGTTATATAAGAAGGAAGTTTTGCTTAACTCTGTGCCACCCTGACCTTTCCTGTCTTCTCTGGCAGAATAAGGCCTCTCAGAACCACTCAAGTTTCTCCTTTACTTAAAAAAACAAACAAAAAAAGCACATCTGCTTGTTGTAATTACTAAGTTGTACACCTATAAAAAGTTGACTTGACAAGTTGTGTAACTGACATATTTACGATGACTAGAAAAACAAAACAAAACAGTAGCTGCTGAGGCTGCTTATGTGCAACCAAACATCTCATGAGATTTGGTTCCTTGTTTTGGAGGTTTAGGATCATGGATTCATGGGACATCCCAGTTAAATGGCCTAATATTGTCTTCGGTGCTTCTGTTCTATCTCCTAGTTCATTGCATACTGCCTGGGGTCTTAAAAGCTTGCAGGTGGCCATCCAAGGCACAAAAACTGGTCTCTACTCACCTGGAACAACAGAAAAAGAAGAGTCAGGAATAGGAGGAGGATATGGAATACGTGGCTAACTGCCTCTATGAACAACTGCCTCCTTTGCCATGAAACCAGAAGAACTAGATAGTGCCTGGCTACCATGACTGACACTTTGATGAAAGATTCCATAGCAGAATCCTGATCAAAAGGGGGAAATGTAGAACAGAATTTCTGAGCTTTAGAGGGTGGATAATCCCTTGAAACTATTGCCCTGAAATAATCTTTAAACATTAAACCAAAAATATCCCCTGAGGTCATCTTAAAACCAAGCAACAGTTTAGCTTAACTAGTAGAAAAGGTCTGCCTTGAGCATTATACTCTTTTGAGAACTATCTTTACAGAATCAAACAGACAACAGCAACTGAAAAGATTACATAGTAACCTTAGGGGGCAGTGAGTTTATGTTAAGGAATGAGGAACATCGCAGAAAAGGAGGGTGAGAAGAGTTGCACAACTTAAAGAATGTAATTAATGTCACTGAATTGTACATGTAGAAACAGTTGAATTGGTGTATGTTTTGCTGTGTAAAGTCTCGACAGCAACAAAATAAACTAAATTTAGAAGAAATAAATCTTATTTAAGAGAAAAAATATGTCTATATATCTATGTATATCATTATCTTTATCATTATATCTACCCACCTACCCACTTACCCACCTACCCACCTACCCACCTATCCATCTATCTATCTAATCTATCTCTTTGCTTTAAAAAGAGAGAGAGGGGATATATTTCCTGATAGTTTTGATAATAGTTTCTTTGCAGCTCTTGCTGCTTGGAGAAAGAAAGTCAGGCTCTGGACTATAAGCAACTCACAGATGAGGATTAAATGAGATGGAGTGGGCTGGGGGCAGGTTTTCCTGAAATGAACTGGAAGCTGCAGGGAGTCAGGGAGATGTGATTTGGTACCTCTGAACCAGCTGAGACTGAGGCTCAAGTCTGGCCTGAGGCTGCTGGTTCACTCTCCCTGGGGTACCATCAGCCCCTCCTGTAGCCACCAAGTCTGTGAGGCCTCCCCAAGGGCACCGCTCAAAATCACTTACTCTCTGCTACAGTGACGGAGGAGGAGGGGGGAAGAGGACAAGGTGAGAAGCAGATCTGGTCCGAGCCTTCCTTCCCTCTGTCTCCTCCTGATTCTCCTCTTTTTATGTCCACCTTTCTGTCATTCTCAATCCTCTTTCTTTTCCCTCTCCCTGTTTCAGGCCTCTCTATCTCTCCTCTTTCAGAAACATTTACTAAATTCCAAATGTTTTTGATGCATGTGGATGTGTGCCCATGTAGTGAATGTGAACATTGTGTGTGTGCTGTTTTGTGTGCCTGAGCTCTATGACATTGCATGTGTTACATGTGCCCCTGCATGCTGGGTGGATCTACACGGCATGTGGTTCACAGCATATGTCTTTGCAATGTGCCTGTGGGGAGGTGTCTGTGTTTATACAACTCGTGTGGCTCTGTTGTTTGTCTGTGATATGCCTCGGGGAGTGTCTGTTGTGTGTTGTGTAAGAGCTGTGTGTTGTCTGTGTGTGGTGTGCTATCCCCATGCCTTGTGTCCCTGTATGTGGTGTAGTCTACTGCATCTGTGTGTTTACCATGCGTGACTGTGAATCAGGGTCTTTGTTTCTTCCTTTTGGGAGTTGTGCATAGCTTGCATGTCCTATACAGTGATGTGCTTACGTACGAGTTTGCGTTTGTGTGTTGTCTTTGTTGTTGCTTAGCTGGGTGATAAGCCTGCGTTGTGTGTATCTGTGTGTGATGGATTGCACCGATTGTGGTTCTGCATCCTGCGTGATTTTGTTATCTCTTAGTTGCATGTTGTGTCCATGTGAGTTGTGTTACATTTATTGTTTGTGCATACAATGTGCACTGCATGGTCGGTGTGTTTCCCTGGGTCGCTTTTTCTGCGAAATGAGTGTCTGTGTGTTTGCCCTGCCAGCTCTTCCTCCCCTTCGGGTGCCCCAGCCTCACTCCCTCCCCTTGCCTCCCTAGGCTGTGACCGCCCTCAGCTGACACCTCTGCTGCTCTGGCAACCCGAGAACAGCCTGGAGAAAGGTCAGCTGGCCGCCTCCTCCCCTGGCCAGCCCCTGGCTCTTTCGACCCCATTGTTGTGCGGTGTGGGAGCGCCCTCTATTGGCCGCATGAACCACGACCAGCCCTCCCAACTGCAGCTTCCTCCTTTCCACATCAGCCCCGAGACTTCCAGCCTTGCTAATAGAGGGTCTTAGAAAGGGACGCGGTAGGGTGACCATGTAATTTATTGTTCAAAGCAGAACACTTCTGAGAAGTAAAGAGAGCACTATTAGCCACACTGATCCCCTGAGCATTCACCAGACATGTTCTGGGAGATAATAAGACAGGCTTCCCTGACCACCTACTTCAACCACAGCCCCACTGCAATAAGTCTGCAAAGCGTTGCTGGCTTTCACTGCTGAAAAGTAACAGCTACTCTCAATTTATACTCAAGTGAGTTAGAATCTCATGCTCAAGCATACCTGACGACTTCATGGTTTCCCCCAGGAACAATTTCCCAAGGCCTCCATTTCCCTTTGTAGCAGGAACCCAAGGATGAGAAGCACAAGGCTTCCAATACCAGAAAGAGAGAGAGCTGATGAAGTCTGAAAAGTTTCTGGTGGATTAAGCAAAAGGAGTATGTTCTTCACTTAGTAGGAGAAAAGAGAACAGTCACTGATACACCCAGGACTTCCTAAGCCCCAGGTGGGTGATTCTAAGAGCTAACAGCGCCTTCACGGAAGGAGAAAAGGGGCCATGCTCACAGGTGGGCACGCATGCATGTAGCAGGATGCAGAGCTCTCGACAGCATCGATGGGAGCAGACCCACTTACCGCTTCTTGACTTAACAGAAGAAACAGATCTTAAAGTCACTATTTTACGTAAAAACATGGATTTTCATTGTATTCCTTCTGCTGCTGCTTAAAGAGGAGGCTCTGACATGCAGTGGCTGTTGCCATACACTTAGTGTGACAGGGCTCCACGGGAACTGAAGGGCGACCTGGCCCAATGGGTCCAAAGTGTGTTTTTCAGAGTATTACCTCCCATGAGATGTTAGCAGTTATTTCAAGGTGTGGCCAAAAAAGTTTGAAAAATACAGGGCTTAATCAAATTAAACAGATTTCTTTCCCACAGGACATCTCAGAGCCTTTAATATGATAAATGGGTTACAAATTTCTAAGAAAGGTAGAAACCATACGCAGTTTTTCCCAAAATACATGGATAATAGAATTTTTATTACTCTCTCAGCATTCTGTGGTGGCATTGATGGTCAGTGATAGAATTTTCACCTCCATGCAGTAGACCTAGGTTCAACTCCCAGCCAGTGTGTCCCATGCACAGCCACCAGCCATCTGTCAGTGGAAACTTGCAAGTTACTATGATGCTGAACAAGTTTCAGTGGTGCTTACAGATTAAGATGGACTAGGAGGAAAGGCCTGGAGATCTACTCCTGAAAATCAGCCAGTAAAAACCCTCTGGATCACAATGGTTCTATCCTCAATCGATCATGGGGATGGTGCAAGACCAGGTAACATTTCGTCCCGTGGTGTATGAGGTCGCCATGAGTTGGGGGCCAACTCAATGGCAGCTAATAACAACAAAGTCTTTTATGGGAGAAGATTCTAAATTTACACACTGGCAAAGCAAGACCCCATGTAGAATAAGTCAATTACTATTAAATTCCCACTAACTAAAAAAAAAAAAAAATTTTTTTTTTTTATAAGAACTGTGGTCAGTGGAAGACTAGGACCTGACACTGGGAGTGTTTCTCTCCAAGACATATATTCTTCCAGTTTGCTAAAACTGCTGAGTGTGATTTTATAGAATTTTAAAATGTGACCCCTCCTCACAAGAGCTACACATTGTACTTAGAAAGACTTCTAAATATATATACATAAAAAGGGAAAACATATGATACTAAAAATAGTGGATAATAAATGGTATAGTATATTAGAGAGAAGGGTACTCAGTGAGAACTGGTGGTCAGGGAAAACTTCCTGGAGGAGGTGAGCTTGAGTTTGGCTTTGAAGGATGGAGAAGGTTTAGTTCGATCAGAGATCAGCAAACTTTTTTCTATAAAAGGCCAGGTAGTAAGTACCGTCTGTTTTGCAGACTATATAGTCTCTGTTATTTATAACTGCTTGACCTGAAAACAGCCATAGACAAAATGTGAATGAACAGGCATATCTGTATTCCAATAAAACTTCATTTGTAAAACAGGCAGCCAGTCCAAGGACCCTAGTTTGAGGATGACTCCTGAGTTAGATGAAGAGAGAAGACAGAGGCTTTTCCAAACTAGAATATCTTGTGCAAAGGCTTTGAGCAGTACAAGCCAGGCCCCAGGCCTGCTCATAACTATTTTTATTCAGTCTCCCACCCCATCCCAACCCCACCTCAATTGTATCCTAAGCCCTGAGGGTGAGCTTACTGCAGCAATGTAAAGAGAAAGCCACCTGCGTCTGAGATAAGCTGAATAAACAGCTCACGGATCCCAGTGGAGGGTGCTAGTGAACATGTGCCTGGCTTTAGTCTGTTGGGAAGGCAGGGAAAGACAACAAACCTTGTTTCCTCTTGAAAAGGGGATCGGTTTTTCTCCTTTCAAGAAGACAAGGCTGAGCCTCAAATGCTTGGCTGTTTCTACATATTGGATGTGGACCACCTGCTCCTTTGTAGATAACCAAGCCAATCTGCAAAAGTCCCAGTTACATTCAACATAATTTTAAGAACAAAAAACCATCGCCGTTGAGTTGATTCTGACTTGTAGCAACTCTATGGGACACAGTAAAACTGCCCAGTAAGGTTTCCAAGGAGCGGCTGGTGGATTTGAACTGCTGACCTTTTGGTTAGCAGCTGAGCTCTTAACCACTGCCCTACCAGGGCTCTCTATTAACACATAAGGGATCAGAACAATATGCTTGTTCTTTTTCTAGTACAGGTCTGACGGTGTTACTCCTTTGCACATTAAACTTCAGTGGTTCTCCACCTGGTACAGGATCAAATTAAAGAACACCAGCCTGGCATTCAAGGCGCTGTATGTCAGAGCTCAAAGATTCATACCTCATCCCTCAGCATCTGCTCCAGTTAAACGACGTTTATCTCTGAGTCTGGGTCTACATTTCTGCCTATACGTAATTTACGAGTTTCAACCTTTGGGTCTTTGCACTTGCACCTGGAATGCCCGTCTCCCTTCTTCCTTTCATCCAATCCTACCTTGCCCTTCAAGGCTCCATCTTAACCTCCCCTGCTTTGTGAAGTCATCCCATGCCCCATGCTCCCCTCTAAATTACCACAACTCAATACTGTGTAGAGTCCCTCGGTGGCACTGATGCTTAATGTCCTCACTGCTAACCAAAAGGTTGGCAGTTCAAGTCCACCCAGAGGCAAGTTGGAAGAAAGGCTTGGTGATCTACTTCTGAAAACTCAGCCACTGAAATCCCTGTGGAGCACAGTTCTACTCTGACACACATGGGGTCACGATGAGTTAGAGTCAACTTGGCAGCAACTGATTTTTAACTACTGTGTTTCTTATGAGCAGCATCACCTGCCTTAGCTTGTTCTATGTTTTCCAAAATGAAACTTATAACAACACAAGCTTACTGCTTAGAGGGTTCAAGCATTCTATAAACATTCAGAAGTGTGGTAACATCTGAAAAGATGAGGATGGGGTAAAAGGCCACTGCCTTTCAGGGGGAAGGAAACCCTGGTGGTGTAGTGGTTAAGAGCTATAGCTGCTAACCAAAAGGTTGGCAGTTCCAATCCACCAGGTCCTCCTTGGAAATCCTATGGGGCAGTCCTACTCTGTCCTGTTGGGGGTTGCTATGAGTTGGAATCTACTCTACGGCAACGGATTTTCTTTTTTCCGGGGGGAATGTAGCCACTTTGGTGTGACTCAGTGGAGGGACCCTACGGAGAAGGGAGATGAGGCTGGGAACATTTTAGGGCCAGAGCACCCTAAATTCTATAGGTTACTTGAGTCTTGATTTATAGATTGCCAAAGAAAAAGAAGTAGATGGCATATCCCCACTAAGCACCTAGTTTGGCACATAGTAGGCAATCAATAAATATTTGTTAAATTACTATTAGGCTGGTCTTGGAGACCGAGCCTGGGAAAACACCCGTTAACTAGATTTCTTAACATTATTCATATAAGAAAGGCATTGTGAAAGAGAGTCTAAATTAGAAAGCTTGGGGGCTGGCTCATTCAGATAATCCTGTAAGCTAATTCTGAATCATTCCCCCCTCAAAGCATTTATTGAGTGTCTCCCCCTGAATCCAGGCAGGAAATATGAGTGGATCATTTCCACAGCGAGCTGCAGAGGGAAATTAGAAGGATATAAGATGGGAGTTACCCACTGAAAGGGCAACACTGGCAATGTGCTTGGAAGAGAAAAGCCCAGGATACTGGGGGTGGGGGCTAAGTGTCCCCCTTGTCCTCACAATGACCTTCTCTACCTTGGAAGCATTTTACAGCGCATGATAATCCTAAACTGGGAAGAACCCAAAAGGTCGCTGAGCCCAACCTCTCTATCCACATTTGAACACTCCCAGTACAGGGAACTCATCCTAGGTGCAGGAGGCAAGTGTAAACAATGAAAAGAGGAAGGGGAAACTAATCCTCTAAAAAGCACTTACCATATGTCAGGCACTGACTCGCATGCTACCTAGGCTGTTTCATTTAACCCTCACGACAACTTTGTGAATGGGGATTAATATCCCTATTTTATAATCCAGGAAACTGGGCTCGGGGATATTGAGTCACTCAACCTAATTACAAATCTGGGAAGAAGGGAAGTTGGGATTCAAACACAGGAGGTTCTACCATCCAGGCTCACCGCATTTAAGCCAAAAAAAAAAAAAAAACTTCCAGTCAAACTGAAAAAAGGTAAGACTGTTTAGGGTAGCCCAGCAGGTGGCCAGGGGGCAAATGGGATGGCCAGGCCAGTGGGCCTGGCTGCAAGGAGAGCGCAAGAGAGGATGCCAGGATAGGGCGGGAACAAAGGAAGTGCTCGAGGACAGGATTAGGGCACAGTGGAAGGGCAGCGCTGCCAGTTCATGAGTTGTTGGTTCTCTGTGTGCCTGTGCCTGCCCCACGAGAAATGTTTACACACTCTCCTTGTCTCACTCCCTTTCCAAGTCTCCAACAAAAGAAGCTGAAAGGAGGTCTCAGGGGAACAGGAGTGCCCTGGCCAGATCCCATAATCACACAAAATAGGCCCCACCCTGGATCTGTTACCATCTCTCCTTTGAAAACCATCAGAAAGCTCATCCTGCACTCTCCTCGCTTATAAAGCACTTTCATCCTTTCAACAACCACCAAAGAGCTTCTCTGGGCCAGGCACTAGAGATACAGGAAACAACAACAATAACACACACTGCAAGAGAACTTTCTATGTGCCAGCATCTCGGCTAAGTGCTTTATATTCATTTCCTTACTTAATCCTAACAATAACTTTGAGAGATACGGGCTGTCATTATTCCCACTGTATTGATGAGGAAGTTGCGCCTCAGACCAATTTATCCAAAGTCACACACCACAAGTGATGGAGATGGGATGTGAAATCAGAACCCAAGCACAGAACCACAAGGACTCTCCAGGAACTCACTCACGGTCCAGTGGAAGGACTGGGTCCTGATGCTCCCGCTCTGAACCTGAAGCCGTGTCCAGGAGGCAAGTGAAGGGAATAAAGAGAGGGAGAACTGGCCCTACGAAAAGCACTTAATATATGCTAGGTGCTGAACAAAGTTAGTTCATTGGTTGTCTCCTTTAATTTCTCCTTTGACCCCCTAAGGAGAGGATTAACATAACCGTTTTACAGATGAGCAATTTGGGGCTCAGACACTTTGTATCACTTGACCTAAATTATAAAGCCAATAATTGGGGAGTTTGTAGGTGAAACTTTTAAGGTAGTCTGTGGGTTAGGTAGGGGCTTTTGAAAAGAAATGGGTATGCAAGGGCCTTCCAGCAGAAGGATTGTCATGTGCAGTGGCAAGAGATAAGGGTGACCAGGGCAGGGTGGGGGGAGGTGAGGAGAGATGAGGCTAGAGAGACAAGAAGGGATAAGATTCTGGGGGACCTTATAAACCATGCTAAGAAATGGGGAACTTATCCATTGTAGCGTTATTCACAACAGGAAAACAATGGGAAAAAACCTAAGTGTCCATCAATAGATGAATGGATAAACAAGTTATGGTACATACACACAATGGAATACTACATAATAACAAATTCACGAAATATTCTCACAACGTGGATGAATCTGGAGGGCATTAGGTTGAGTGAAATAAGGCCAGATATTGTGTGAGACCACATTATAAAAATCCAAGAAAAGGTTTACACACAGAAAAAAAAAAATTATTTAACGGTTATGAGGGAGGGGAGAGATGAGGAAGGGAAATCACTAACTACATAGTAGACAAGTGGTAACTTTGGTGAAGGGAAAGACAACACACAGTATAGGGGAAGTCAACACAATTTGACCAAGGCAAGTTACCTAGACACATCTAAATACCTTGAGGGACTGAGTTACTGGGGCTGAGGGCTAGGGTCATCAAGGTCAATTGGCATAACATAGTTCATAAGGAAAATATTCTATATCCTACTTTAGTGAGTAGCATCTAGGGTCTTAAAAGCTTACAAGCAGCCATCTAAGGTACATCTATTTGTCCCATCCTGTTCAGAGCAAAGGATAATGAAGCAAAGACACAAGGAGAATATTAGGCCAAAGGACTAACGGATCACATGAACCACAGCCTCCACCAGTCTGAGCCTAGAAGAACTAGATGATGCCCAGCTACCACCATGACTGCTCTGACAGGGATCACAATAGAGAGTTCCAGACAGAGCGAGAGAAAAATATAGAACAAAATTGAAACTCACACACACACACACACACACACACACACACACACACACACACAAAATACCAGACTTATTGGTCTGACAGAGATTGAAGGGACCCCCAAGACTATGGCCCCTAGACACCTTGCTAACTCAGAACTGAAGCCACTCCTGAAGTCCACCTTTCAGCCAAAGATTAGAAAGGTCTATAAAACAAACAATAACACACATGAGGAACGTGCTTCTTAGTTTAATCAAGTATACGAGACCAAATGGGCAACGCCTGCCCAAACGCAAAGCGGAGAAGGCAGGAAGGGACAGGAAACTGGATGAATGGACGCAGGGAACCCAGGGTGGGAAGGGAAAGGGAGAGAGTGCTGACACAATGTGGGGATTGCAATCAATGTCACAAAACAATTTGTGTATAAAGCTTTGAATGAGAAATTAATTTGTGCTGTAAACTTTCATCTAAAGTACAATAAAATTTTTAAAAAAGGAAATGGGAACCATATTCTGAAGGTTATTAATGGGTTTTAGAAACCTCCCTCTGACTGCAACATGAAAAATGCATTGAAGGGGTAGCAGAGAAGTAGGAATGGAGACAGGGAGACTAGTTAGGAAAATATTGCAGTAACCCAGGAGAGCAATGAGAAGATAGAGACTAAAGCCAAAGCCATGTGCCTAGAGACAACAAGGCAGGTTTCAGAGACAGTGCAATTAATTCCATTTTATTGATTGGGAAATTGAAGCTCAGAAAGGTAAATGCCAGTCATTGTTAGACCTGGGACCCAATCTCTGGTCTTCTAACACCAAGGGCTCTTTCTGGAACTGCCTACATTCTTTTTTCTGGAATTTTCTCTCGTTTACTCTCTGCTACTATTTAACAGTTTGAGCACGGACTATATGCTACACATTCTGCATGTATTTAAAGAAATTTCCAATTCTCACAAAAACCCCCAGATATGACTTTTAAGGTCCTTAATGGAAACCCTGGTGGCGTAGTGGTTAAGTGCTATGGCTGCTAAGCAAGATGTCGGCAGTTCGAATCCGCCAGGCGCTCCTTGGAACCTCTATCGGGCAGTTCTACTCTGTCCTATGGGGTCGCTATGAGTCGGAATCGACTCAACAGCAGTGGGTTTGGGTTTGGTTTTTGGTAATTTGGAAATATAAAAGAAGCTCAGAAAGGCAAATAAAAATTGTATCTCAGAGCACTTTAACTAGAAAGTAGCAAAGCCAGGACTGGAACTCAGTCTGTCTGGTTCCACAGCTTGTGTTTTGCTTTGTTTTTTTCTGCTTTACCGTGCCAACCTCTCAAGCAGCACCATTGTGTCTTCTTCCCCACACTCTACCTCTATATTCCACCCCACCGCCCCATCAAATTGGGTTTTTCAAATGGAAAAAATACTGACCAAGGAAACAGTATGTAATACATTCTTGGAGAAAAGTTATTTTTGTCCACAAGATTTTCTCCTTTTGCAAGAATTACAGAAGGTTCAGATCAGCAGAAAAGCAGCCTGGAAATTTCATGGTTTAACAAGTTCCAAATATTTTTGTATTATTATTTACTTATTTTCTTAGGAAGTCAATTCCACAGTTGGAGGAAGGGGAGGCCAAGAAATGGCCACATTCACAGGGTTCAATTCACTCTCAAGAAGTAAGACACCTGGAACAACCACAACCTCCAATTATTGATATCCTACTATGCGCCTAGTGAGGCATTTGTGGTTCAGTGGTAGAATTCTCGCCTTCTATGCAGGAGACCAGGGTTTGACTTCCAGCCAATGTACCTCATGTGTGGCCACCATCCAACTGTCGATGGAGGCTTGTATGTTGCTGTGATGCTGAACATGTTTCAGCAGAGTTTCCTGGCTAAGACAGACTAGGAAGAAAGGCCTGGTGATATACTTCCACAATCAGTCAATGAAAACCCTAAAGATCACAACAGTCTAATCCACACCAATCACAGGAATGGCGCAGGATCAGCCAGCATTTCGTTCCACTGTTCATGGGGTCATCATAAGTTGGGGGCCAACTTGACAGCAAGTAACAATAACACTATACTCACCATCTTATTTAATTGTCCCGACAATCCCAGGAGTGTGGTACGATTACCCCAATTTTATAGGTTACTAGAAAGATGAAGTTACTTACCCAATGCTGCACAAATGAAAATAGATGGAGCTCAAACACGGGATCTGTCTGGCACAAAGATTGAACTCGTTCTGCTGCCGCTTGCAAAGAGCAGAGCACATACCATCCCTCCCAAGCCTGCAGCTTTTTCTCCCACCATCTTGCTGCCTAAAATCCCACTGTTAGACAGTCATCTTTATTAAGAAGTGGAAAGGGCATTGGGCTAAGAGTGAGGCCCTGGGGTCTAATTCTGGCTCTGCTAGGCCTTGGGTGTGAGTCCCCAGGCAAGCCATTCCCCCATGTTGGCCTGCTGTCTCAGCATCTGAAAAATGAGGAAGTATGAAAACAACTAGTGGCCCTTCCTGGTTTCACATTCTAGGATGCTAACACTTCAGAGTATCAGAGGAAATACAGGGGCTAAGAGCAGAAGGGGGAACATAGAAAGAGCAAGAAAACTTGAAATAAGGAGGTGTCTCTGAAAGAGAAGGCAAGAAGTATGCCAAAGTTACAACTCTGCCCTTTTGTCTAGAGCCTCGCTGACAAGCTACATCTCAGGTCAAGTATTCATGACCCTGGGGAGAACATCTATTGGGTATTGACTGGAACCTGGAGTGGAAGAAGGGGAACAGAAGACAGCAAGTGACAGATATTCTAGTCATTTTGAATGTCCAGAGAGACCAGGCTATGTTCTAAAACCGGTCTTTGCTGCAAGACAGCCAAGTTGGTGGCACAGGGTGGCCAGATGCAGAGCCAGCCTGGTCTTTCCCTTTCTCTTTCCCTTGGTGCTATTTTCACATGAAAGCCATAAAAGATCCCAGAAATGGGAGGTGCACTTAATGGGTTTTTTTGGCACCAAGAAATTAATCTTTTTTAAACCAAGGGGAATTTTTTTCTTCTTTCCTAAAGATCTTTGGCAAACAGAAGCTAAATTGCTTCCAGACCTCATGAAAGGTATTTTGTGTGAACGAGGTGTGATTTACACTTCCTTTAATTAGGCTGAACCCTGGAAAAAGAGAGAAATAATAGAAAACAAGAGCTACGTAGAAAACAAGTCCAAACAGCCCTAAAATAACAGTTTTGTAAAAGCATCAGTCGAGGGTATTACAAGGAGACCAACAACAACAACAAAAAATCCTTCTAATTCTGGGAGTGGAGCAATTACAAGTGAATTGAAGTTTTGTTGGACTCCTTTCCCTGGGGATGGGGGCGGGGAGAAAGTTTGGCAGAAAGGAGCCTTAGTGTTCTCAGAGTGAGTTTCAAGTTCTAGTTGACCTTCCTTCTGTTAAGCCTCAGTCTTTACTGAGGGCATTTGGGGTCTAGGGAGCCAGAGTCAAGGAAGAGAGAGGACAGCCGCGCTTCCAATCTTGGACATTTCACCATCTGATTTCTCTCTTGGCTGAGTCACCACATAGTCTTGTGGAAAAAGCATAGCCTCTGGAATCACAGACCTGGGTTCAAACTTTGGCTTTGCCATTTGCTTCCAGAACGACTCTGGGCAATTCGCTAATCTGTTGACCGCTCACTTTCTAATTTCTTGAAGATATCTTTTCCTGGTAGCCTGGTTCTTTCAATCTTCTGGTTGTCCCATCGGATTGCTCCTGCTTAGTCTCTTTTGCAAGCTTAGAAACATCTACCTAGCAGTTAGTTGTTAAAGTTGCTCAAGGCTCAGTCCCAGGCCTACTTCTCCTCTTGGTCAGTTGTCACTATCAAAACAGTATATCCATATACATTGTTTTATTTTTCATCTACAATATAACTCTCAAAGTTCTATGTCTAAGTCAGACCTCCTCCCTTGGTTCTGGTCCTCATATAACATATGTCTTGCTACATCTTTACTTGGATGTTTCCAAGTACCTCAAGCTCATTATACCCAAAACTGAATTCAGGATCTTCCACCTTATTTAAGATCCACTTTCTGAAGCCTTCTTCTCAGCGAAGAACATCTCCATCCATATAGATATCATCCTTGAGAACCCCTTTTCCCTCGCTATCTATATCTGATATAATACTTGATCCAGTTTATTCTGTCTTTGCACTAACATATTACATAATCCAAACCAATCTCATCCATCTCTGGGAAAAATGGGCAAGTTGGGTGAGATGGCCTCTGAGAACACCCTTGTTCTGACCCTAAGTGACAACTCAATTACGATCATCTTCCCTCACCCACTCTTCTTACTTGTCTCACTGGCTCCCCAATCTGGACCAACCCATAGCCTGTGCCCAGGAGAACTTGGAGGGGTTTGAATTTATTGAAACGATATTATACATAACAAGAGTGGCCTCTGGAATGGATTTCATCTTTATCTTCACCAAACTCATCCCTTCTGACTACTCTTATTCCTCGGACAGGCAGCTGGGGGGCAGAGATTGAAACCAAAAATGATCACAATATCTTTTGGGGGAAAAGGAAGAGAATAGACAAAATCACATTCTATGAACCCTTCCATTTGACCCTGAGGATAGTTTCAGGGCCCGGTGCACCATTCCACCTCCAGAATACTGGAAATCATAAGGCTAGTTTCATTAATAATTTTTCTGTCCATATGACAAACTAGAGGAACTGGATTCAAGTCCTGGCTCTGCCTCTAACTCTGAACAACCTGGGGTCAGCCCTTTCCTTTCTTCAGGGCTCTCTCTTCTCATCTATATAATGCAGGTGTTATACAGGGTGATTTACATAGGCTTTTAGAGAGCCAAAGTTTGTAGGGCTTTATTATGAATGTAGGGGAGGGAGGGACG
The DNA here is from genome assembly GCF_030014295.1 of Loxodonta africana. Classification (NCBI taxonomy): domain Eukaryota; kingdom Metazoa; phylum Chordata; class Mammalia; order Proboscidea; family Elephantidae; genus Loxodonta; species Loxodonta africana. The sequence goes on along the minus strand of NC_087350.1, from coordinate 60,554,635 downwards.
GTCTCAGGAATTCTCCTGTCCAGCATCTCATAGGGAAAATCATGCATCTTCCCCAAGAAAGGATGAGTAATAATAGCAATGGCTGGAATTTATTGAGAGCCCAATATGTGCCACGCACTAACGTAACACAAGGTGTTTTATATCCTCTTTCTCAGTTCATTCTCACACACACACAAAGAAATTGTGAGGTAGTTACATTATTATCATTCCCGGTTAAGGGGTAAATTGAGACAAAAAGGAAAGTTAAGTATTGTACCCAATGTTACATGGCTAATAAGTACAAAACTGGGATTTCAAACCTCAAATTGACTGATTCCAAGCCTGTGTTGGACGCATCACTCTCTATCTACTGAGCCCCTTTTTATTGTTTTTGGTGGTGGCAGTGGTGGTGTGCCTTCATATGTTCATTCATCCATTCATTCACTCTACAAACATTCCTGGGTATGTATTCTGTGCATGGAACTAGGCTAAACACAAGGAAGCATGGGAAGAAATCCATCAGGAAGTTCAGTTTGGCTGAAGAAACAAGGAGCCATGATCAGGAGGTTTAAGAAAGTTATCTTTCTTTCCAAAGTGCCACTCTGACCATGTTTATGGTCCTCTTCAAAAGACTTCAAAGGCTCCCCTTGCCAACAGAATAAAGTCCAAACAGCTTAGCCTGTTTTCTAATCCCTTAGTGATCTGGGCCCTGTCTCATCTCCCGTCAACCTCATTTATTCAACAATATTTATGTGCTACCTGTGTGCCAGACACTGTACTAGAGTCTTGATGCAATGCTGAGTGACACAGACTTAGTCTCTGCTCTCCCGGAGCTTACAGCCCAGGGAGGACTAAGTTATTAATCAAATAATCATGCTGATACAGAATTAGGCATTCCCTCAAGCTTTCAGTGGTGCAGCCCCATGAGATGCAGGGGTCCCCCATTCTAGCAGATGCTTGCAGCTCAGTAAGTATATAATGATGCATTTCACCTTGGAATCATTTGATGATCAGTCGACTTTTCACAGTGCGATTTGTACTACTAATCAAGCAGAAATATCTGGCTTTCTAAAGAGATAATCTTTTTTTTCCCCCACAAATAAATTTTTATTTCATTTCAAAATAGTTTTTCAACAATAGGCTAAAACTCCTTACTATCTAACACCGTAGAATGCTGAGCTTCCCTCTGCAGCAGTCACTGTGTTTAAAGTTACTGACTTACGATCTATCTCCCCAACTCGACTCAAAATTCCAAGAGGGCAGAGTTTCTGCCTGTCTTGTTCACCAATGAATCCCCGGCACTTAGCACAGTGCTTGGCCACCAGAATCATTCAGTAAACATGTTGGTTAGATTGAAGCATACTTAACTACCCAAAACATTAATTCAAAAAGAAAACTGGGGCAGGTATGGATTCCTAGCCATTCTGCTTTCAGATGTGGAAAAAGAGCTTGAAAAGAGAAGCAACTTTCCAAAGGCCACAGAAGTACTCGGTAGCTTAATTGGAGTCAGAACCAAAGACAGTCTGATGCCCTAAACTCCTGCTATACCACACCCATTCATAAAACCTGAGTTTGAAAAGGCCAGGAAGATAATGGCCTCTGGGAAAAGAGTACATAGCTGGAGGCAGAGTCTTCCCAGACTTTGCAGTATCTAAGTTTACATCATCAGAGAGTCCTGATCTGGGCTGCTCCAGAGCTCCAGGAGCCCATCTGGTGTGAGAAGCCCCCACCTGCCACCAAACAAGAGATTCAATCACTCCCTCTAACCCAAACTCTCCAAAACACTATTTCCTATTATGTCTCAATAACCAAATTTAACCCACCCATATCTCAAGATTAGATCTGCGAGCTCACAAAGACTCAATCACTCAGTTAAGTGGAGGGAAAATCTTATCCTCTCCAAGCAAAGTGAAATGTGACATAACCCAGTTGCTAGGATTATGTCTCACTCAGGAAGAAGCAGAGGAGCTGGGAGAGAATGGGTGGGTCTTTCATTACAAGGAATTTTCCAGGGAAATTTGAGTGGTGTGGTCCTCTAGATCTCAGTGTTCCTGTCCCAGAATGAAGCTGAAGGCAAGGTCCTGGCTTCAGGAGACCCATGGAGTGAAGATGGCTGTTCTCCCCTTGCCCCAAGTCCCTGGGTTAATCTTCAGGCGCCCAATGAATGAGCTTTATACCCAGGTCCAGGGAATCCAAAAGGAAAATGCCAGCCTCCAAAACCTACTCAATTAAGCTAATGTGCTTGGGTTGGGGAACACATACTGAATGGGGAAAAGTCTTCTTAATGAACAAGTCCCTGTTCTCTGGGCCTTAATTTCCCCAACCTTAAAATAGAGATTGATAGGAAGTTAACTTGGATAATATCTAATATCCCTTTCAATATTAATAGTCTATGGTTCTGTAATTGAAAGACACCTTGGCATACCAGAAAGGGTAGGTAGTATAAGTGCTCTGGGTTCCCAGTTCTGCCTTGGTTAAGTGTTTCATCTACCTAAGTAACAGTTTTTTTTTTTTCCTTTTTCTTCCTCTTTTAAGGAGCCCTGGTGGAGCAAAAGATTAAGCACTCAGCTGATAACTGAAAGGTTGGAAGATTGAATCCACCCAGCAGCTCCGCTGAAGAAAAACCTTCCTATCTGCTTCCATAAAGATTACAACCAAGAAAACCCCATGGGACAGTTCTATTCTGTCATACACGGTTGGTATGAGTCAAAATTGACTCAATAGCACCTAACAACAACAACAATTTCTAGCTCATAGAATTGCTGCAAGGATTTGATAGAGTGTACTTGAGGTCCTTAGCACAGTGTCTCAATGGTAGTGATTACTCTGAGAAGGCCTTTGGACTTTGGCTAATTACTGGCTGATTTCAATAACGAGAGCCGTATGGATAAAATCTTAACAGAGGCTTTAAGTTTAGAAAGGAGCCGCACTCTCAAGTTAAAGACATTGCAAACTCATCAGCAACTACTCATGCACTACGAGCCACCAATTCACAGGTAGAGAGACCTTGTTGTTAGGTGCCGCTGAGTCGGTTCTGATTCATAGTACAATGGAACAAAACACTGCCCAGACCTGTGCCATTGCAGCCACAGTGAGACCTACTTTCCTAAAACCAACTGACCATATTAAAAATCAACACAGTTACAGCACAAAGAGATCTCAGGCCAAGTTGTGAGGAAACCATTCTTTCCCTGTGGAAGTTCATTAAGATGGAGCTCGATATGGACTCAGGGTTAGACAACCTGGGATATAGACTAACTTCTCCCAGTGACTGAACCATGTAATTAATTTTGAGCTACACACATTACCTTAGCCAGGTTTCAGTTGCCTCATTTATATAGTAGGGATGATATATGGGTTTCTAGGGGGTGTCAAAAAGATTGACTGTGATGACTCCAAATCCCTTGCAAGGTGGCTTGTTGACAACAGAAGCACAAGTCCTTAGTAGTTAAGTGCCAACTGCACCTCTTAAAAAAAAAAAATACTAGCTCTATATTCTTGGGTAAGTCAGTTTTCCTCTCCAAGCAGCATTTACATGTCTGGAAAACAAGTCCAAGGATCTTGCATATTATAGGGCAGTTGTAAGCAATTGATGAGGCAATGCATGTAAAGGTTTTATAAAGTAGAAGCCATTGCCCAAAAGCAGATGATCATGTCTACGTTCCAATCATTTTAGAGAAGCATCTCAGTATCTCCCTGTTATTCTCCCAGTCTTAAAGGAACTGAGCTTCCATGCAGACAAGGGTGTAAATGTTCCATTTCCATCTCTATCCTGTGAAAAGGTTACCAGATTTTTTTTTTTTTTTTGTCATTTATAGTGACCTGAGGGGAAATTGGCCAGACTGTTGTCCTAGGTCCAGAGTCTTACTACAAAACTAAAACCCCACCCAGAAACCTGAGTCAACTGAGGAATGAGGCACTGGGCATAAACTATGCCAACAATATCCACCCTCTGCTTTCCAGGATCCCAAATGACACTGGTCATTGAAAACTCATCCCTCTAACTCAGAGAGAAAATTGAGCTCTGCTAAAGATGAATTCGATGCCCAACATTAGTGTTCAAACCTAACAAGATTCTTCCAAAACTGTCACCTTCTGTTCAAAGACTTGCTTTTGTTTGGTTGTATCTTGTAAAACACTTTAGCAACACGTTTAGGACTCATAAAATAGGGCAGATTGACAGCCTTGGGAACCAAAGGTCTCTGTTTATTCAGTGAGCAGAGACAGTGGGGGTGGCATTAGCAGACGAGGTGGTGACTGTACCAGAGTTTCTGAAGCAAAGATAGCAGAACCTGAATCTCAGTGGGTTCTGGCCTGGGATTTAGGAACAACTTTACAGATAAAGTATAACCAGTCATTATTGCAGTAGGCTTTGAAAGGCAATAGGTTAAAACTGAACACAAATTGACCGTGGATAGATTATTTAATCTGCAGTATCCTCACCAGTAAAGTGTGATGCTACACTTCCTGCCTCATGGCTACTCAGTACTATTGTGCCACAGAGCTCAAAAATTGGAAATTTTCTTCTCTGTAACCTACTTACGCTATTTTTTTTTTAAAGTGAGGAGCATAATTTACATAAAATAAAGTGCATAGATCTTGAATATATTGTTATACATCAATGTTTTTGAAAAATGGCTGGCTAACTTATTTTTATATGATCCATGTAGTAGAGACTTAGGTAAGATAAATAAAGAAAAACTTTATTTTTCTATTATCTAGGAAACACAGATCTAAAAGGGAACAGACATGAATTGGTCCAACAATTTTCTTTTTCTTTCAGTGGGAAAATTGAGATTCAGAGATTTGATTTGATGAGGTGGATATGGAGGAAGCCCATATAATTCTACAGTGATAGAAGTGATCCAAATAATTAGTAAATATGTGTTCAGTGCTTATTCTGTCCCAGGAAGACAGCTCCCCCTCGCCCCCTAAAAATGTGTCATTATCAACAGGTAGGCCATGCCCAAGGCTATGCAGCTATAAGGAGCATTCTAACTATGGTCGGCATACCACTTGCATTAAGAAAGCTTGTTGTTGTTAAGTGCCATTGAGTCAGATCTGACTCATAGCAACCCCATGTACAACAGAACAAAACACTGCACGGTCCTGGGCCATCCTCATAATCATTGCTGTGCTTGAGCCCATTGTTGCAGTCACTGCATTAATCCATCTCATTAAGGATCTTCCTCTTTTTCACTGACACTTTACTTCACCAAGCATGATGTCCTCTAGGGACTGGGCCCTCCTGATAACATGTCCAAAGTACGTGACTCTTCATTTCTAATGAGCATTCTGGCTGTACTTCTTCCAAGAGAGATTTGTTCATTCCATGGTATTTTCAATATTCTTCATCAACACCATAATTCAAAGGCATCAATTCTTCAGTCTTCCTTATTCACTGTCCAGCTTTCCCATGCATATGAGGCAACTGAAAATACCATGGCTGGGGTCAGGCAAACCTTAGTCCTCACAGTGACATCTTTGCTTTTTAACAGTTTCAAGAGGTCTTTTGCAGCAGATTTGCCCAATGCATTATGTCCTTTAATTTCTTGACTGCTGCTCACATGGGTGTTGATTGTGGATCCAAGTAAAATGAAATCCTTCACAACTTCAATATATTCCCCATTTTTCAAGATATTGCTTACTGGTCCAGTTGTGAGGATTTTTGTTTTCTTTATTTTGAGGTGTAATCCATACTGAAGACTGTATTGTAGTCTTTGATTTTCATCAGTAAGTCCTTCAAGTCCTCTTCACTTTCAGTGAGCAAGCTTGTATAATTTGCATATCTCAGGTTGTTAATAAGTCTTTCTCCAATCCTGATGCCATGTTCTTCTTCACACAGTCCAGCTTTTCAGATTATTTGCTCAGTGTCTTGGTTATTTAGTGAAATAGCACAAGTGAATGGCTTTAACAAATTTATTTTTCTCACAGTCCAGGAGATTACAAGTCCAAATTCAGGGTGTTGGCTCCAGGGGAAGGCTCTCTCTCTCTCTCTCTCTGTTGGCTCTGGAGGACGGTCCTTGTCCTCAATCTTCTCCTGGTCAAGGAGCTTCTCAGATGCAGGGACCCCATGTCCAAAAGATGTGCTCTGCTCCTGATGCTGCTTTCTTGGTGGTATGAGGTTCCCAACTCTCTCCTTGCCTCCCTTTCCTTTTATCTCTTGAGAGATAAAAGGTGATGCAGGCCACACCCCAGGGAAATTCCCTTTACGTTGGATCAGGGAGGTGACCTGAGTAAGGGTGGTGTTACAATCCCACCCTAATCCTTTTAACCACAATCAGAGATTATGATTTATAACACATAGGAAAATCACAAAATGGAGGACAACCACACGTGGCCTAACCAAGTTGACACATATTTTGGGGGGACACAATTCAATCTATTACACTCAGCATAAAGACTGAATAAGTATGGTGAAAGGATACAAGCCTGACACACAACTTTCCTGGTTTTAAACCATGCAGTATACCCTTGTTCTGTTCAAAGAAAAGGACTGCCTCTTGGTCTATATACAGTTCCCCATGAGCATTGTTAAATGTTCTAGAATTCCTATTCTTCACAATGTTATTCATAATTTGTTATGATCCACACAGTTGAATGTCTTCGCATAGTCAATAATTAATACAGGTAAACATCTTTCTGGTATTCTCTGCTTTCAACCAAGATCCATCTGACATGAGCAATGATATCCCTTATCCCACACCTTCTCCTGAATCTGGCTTGAATTTCTGGTGGTTCCCTGTCAATGTTCTGCAGCAATAGTTTTGGAATTATCTTCAGCAAAATTTTACTCATGCGTGATATTAATGGTATTTGATAATTTCCCCATTGTTTTGGATTATCTTTCTTCGGAATGAGCACAAATACAGATCTCTTCCATTTGGCTGGCCAGGTAATAATCTTCCAAATTTCTTGGCATAGACTAGTGAGTGCTTCCAGCATTGCATCCATTTGTTGAAACATCTCATTTGGTATTTCATCAATTCCTTGAGCCTAGTTTTTTGCCAACGCCTTCAGTGCAGCTTATACTTTTTCCTTTCATACCATCAATTCTTGATGGTATTCTACCTCCTAAAATGGTGGACATTGACCAAATCTTTTTGGTACAGTGACTCTGTATATTCTTTCCAACTTCTTTTGATGGTTTCTTGTGTCATTCAATATTTTACCCATAGAATCTTTCAATATTGCAATTCGAGGCTTGAATTTTTTCTTCTGTTCTTTCATCTTCAGAAATGTTGAGTGTGTTCTTTCCTTTTGGTTTTCCAACTCCAGGTTATAATACTTTCCTCTGTTTTTTCAAGCCACCCTTTGAAATCATCTCTTCAGCTTTTATTTCATCATTTCTTCTGTTCACTTAAGGTACTCCATGTTCAAGAGCAAGTTTCAGAGTCTCTTCTGATATCCATTTTGGTCTTTTCTTTCGTTACTGTGTTTTTAATGACCTCTGCTTTCTTCACTTATGATGTCTTTGATGTCATCCTACAACTTGTCTGGTCTTCAGTCATTAGTATTCAATGTGAGGAATCTATTCTCGATATGGCCTCTAAATTCAGGTGGGATACACTCAAGATGGACTTGTTTTAATTTTTCCATCTTCAACTTGAACTTGTTTATGAGCAGGTGATGATCTTTTCTGTAGTTGGCCCCAGCTTTGCTCTGACTGATGGTACTGAGCTTCTCCATTCTCTTTCCATAGAGGTAGTTGATTTGATTCCTGTGTATTTCATTCAGCAAGGCCTACATGCATAGTTGTTGCTTATGTTGTTGACAAAACGTATTGGCAATGAAAAAGTCATTAGTCTTGCAAAATTCTATCATGGGATCTCCAGCATCATTTTTATCACCAACGCTATCTTTTCCAACTACCTATCCTAATTCTTTGTTTCCAACTTCTGCATTCCAATCACCAGTAAGTATCAATGCACCTTGGTTGCATAAAGACTGCAGAAGTTGGAAAAAATCTTCAATTTCTTTATCTTTGGCATTAGTGGTTAGTGCATAAATTTGAATGATAGTCGTATTAATTGGTCTTCCTTGTAGACTTATGGATATTATCCTATCACTGATATGTTGTTATTCAGGATAGATCTTGAAATGTTCTTTTTGATGATTCTTTTTGATTCCTCTTCATTTTGTCATTCCCAGAATAGTAGACCATATGATTGTCTGATTCAAAATGGCCAATACCAGTCCCTTTCAGCTCACTAATACCTAAGATATTGATCTTTATGCTTTCTATTTCATTTTTGATGACTCCCGATTTTCCTAAATTCATACTTCACACATTCCACGTTCTGATTATTAATGGATGTTTTCAGGTATTCTCATTTTGAGTTGTGCCACATTATCAAATGAAAGTCCGGAAAGTTTGACTCCATCCACATCATTAAAGTAGACTCTAGCCTCAGGAGGAAGCTCTTTCCCAATCACTTTTGAGTGCCTTTCAACCTGAGGTGCTCATCTTTCAGCCCTACAACAGATAATGTTCTGCTGCTATTCGTAACATTTCCATTGGCCAGTTTTTTTCAAAGTAGATCACCAAGTCCTCCTTCCTAGTCTGTCTTAGTCTGGAAGCTTCACTGAAACCTGTCTATCATGGGTGACACAACTGGTATTTGAAATACTGGTGGCATCGCTTCCAGCATCACAGCAATAGGCAAGTCACAACAGTACAAAGAACTGACAGACAAGTTTAAGAAAAGTAGGAGTAATGAAAGAGTCCTGATGGGAGGAACAGGTTGTAGTTTAGATGCGTTACTCCCAAAATTGTGAAGCATATTCTACAGACAGTTAACAGAAACTCAGTAAATAATTGTTGAATAAATAAATTAATGAGTGTGTGATCATGTGTGACAACTTCAACAACTTGAGGGTACAGATATTTCTCTTTAATATTTAGATTAATTTCTCTCTCAATTCCACACACACACATTGTTGAGAAGTTCAGTGTCTCTCTTGGGGTAACCCATCTCCATTTGGATTGTAATTCCAAAGGTTTTGTCAATCAAATATTCCTAATGTCTCGTGGACAGAGAAGGGGAGAATTGCACTAGGTCCGTCGTGAGTTTTTTCTTCATCTGTAATTCCTGCCACTGCCACATGGTGTTGCTATTAAAAACAGGTGTTCTGCATGGCTCTATGTCAGTCATGGTGGAAGAGGAAGCATTAGAAAGGAGCCTTACATAAGCTATAGTGCATCTTAAAGAACAGTCTCACTACTGTGGCCACCAGAGGCCCAGGCTTAGGCTCCCAAGTCTACAACTCTTTAGTGTATGTTTTAGTCCTCATTCTCAAGTCATGTCCATTGTGTCAGTGTGGTTGTACATACAGTGACTTTTAGCCTGATAAACAAATCAGACCTCTTCTTTCACACTGAATTGCCCTACATGTCAGGACAATCTTAACCTTTGAGATTCTAATAATGTACCTCACAGGGATATGTGATCAGAATTTTCCATCCATTTATCCCCAGCATCTCCTGAATTTATAATCAAATTTTCATAGCTGCTCCAAAAAGAGCTTTGAGCTCTACGTACCAAAGATCATTAAGAGTGCAGCCTTTATTAGGCTACAGAATACTCCCATTAATTTCTTCTCACAGGAATCAATTGTCACCTACTGGCCTTACCCGTATTTGTATAATTAAGTGAGGTCATTTGTGAGATCAGCTCCAAGCTAATTTGCTGTCTCTAGACAGAAAAACAGGTGCCAGCCTTTTAAATAGCAGATTCCTCTTTAAACAAAAATAATGGTAAAAATAGAACCCTTCAAGACATCAGGAAGGAAATGAGGCAATACGGAGAACAAGCCAAAGAACACACAGATAAAGGAACTGAAGAAATAAGAAAGATTATTTGGGAACATAATGAAAAGTTTAATAAGATGGAAAAATCCATAGACAGACAGCAATCAGAAATTCAGAAGATTAATAATAAAATTACAGAATTAGACAACTCAATAGAAAGTCAGAGGAGCAGAATTGAGCAAGTAGAAGCTACAATTTTGGAACTTGAAGATAAATCACTTGGCACTAATATATTTGAAGAAAAATCAGATAAAAGAATTAAAAAAAAATGAAGAAAACTTAAGAATCATGTGGGACTCTATCAAAAGAAATAACCTATGAGTGATTGGAGTACCAGAACAGGGAGGGATAACAGAAAATACAGAGAAAATTGTTGGAGATTTCTTGGCAGAAAACTTCCCTGATATTGTGAAAGATGAGAAGATATCTATCCAAGATGCTCATCAAACTCCACATAAGGTAGATGTTAAAAGAAAGTTACCAAGACATATTATGATCAAACTTGCCAAAACCAAAGATAAAGAGAGAATTATAAGAGCAGTGAGGGATAAACGAAAAGTCACCTACAAAGGACAGCCAATAAGAATAAGTTCAGACTACTCGGCAGAAATCATGAAGGAAAGAAGGCAATGGGATGACATATTTAAAAAAATGAAGGAAAAAAATCACCTGCCAAGAATCATATATCCAGCAAAACTGTCTCTTAATTATGAAGGTGAAATTAAGACATTTCCAGATAAACACAAGTTGAGGGAATTCATAAAAACCAAACCAATACTACAAGAAATACTAAAGGAAGTTCTTTGGTTAGAAAATCAATAATATCAGGTATCAACCCAAGACTAGAACACAGACAGGGAAATCCAGAAAAACAAAGCAAGATTATTAAAAAAAAAAAAAAGCTCAAAACAGGGTAACAGTGACGTTATTATATAAAAGAAGACAACATTAAAATAATAAAGAGGGACTAAGAAATGTACTCATACACCTTCTATACAGAGAGGAAGATATGGCGATATACAGGAATAAAAGTTAGTTTTAAATTTAGAAAAATAGGGGTAAATAATAAGGGAACCACAGAGGAGACAAACTACCCTGCTCATCAAAATAAAATACAAGGGAAAAATACAGACTCAGCAGAAACAAAATCAACAACAACAAATATGAGGAAAGGACAATACGTAAAGAAAATCTACTCAGCACATAAAATCAAGTGGGAAAAAAAAACTGTCAACAACATACAAAAAAAGACATCAAAATGATAGCACTAAATTCATACCTATCCATAATTACCCTGAATGTCACTGGACTAAATGCACCAATAAAGAGACAGAGACTGGCAGAAATAGATTAAAAAACAAGATCCGTCTATATGCTGCCTACAAGAGACACACCTTATACTTAGAGACACAAAGAAACTAAAATTCAAAGGATGGAAAAAAATATCAAGCAAACAACAAGCAAAAAAGAGCAGGAGTGGCAATATTAATTTCTGACAAAATAGACTTTAAAGTTAGATCTATCAGGAAGGATACGGAAGGACACTATACAATGATTAAAGGGACAACACACCAAAAAGATATAACCATATTAAATATTTATGTGCCCAATGACAGGGCTGCAAGATACATAAAACAAACTCTATCAGCATTGAAAAGTAAGATAGATGGCTCCACAATAATAGTAGGAGACTTCAACACACCACTTTCAGTGAAGGACAGGACACCCAGAAAGAAGCTCAATAAAGACACGGAAGATCTAAATGCCACAATCAACCAATTTGACCTCGTAGACATATACAGACCACTCAACCCAACAGCAACCAAGTATACTTTCTTTTCTAGTGCACATGGAACATTCTCCAGAATAGACCACATATTAGGTCATAAAGCAAGCCTTAGAAGAAACCAAAACACTGAAATATTACAAAGCATCTTCTCTGATCATAAGGCCATAAAAGTGGAAATCAATAACAGGAAAAGCAGGGAAAGGAAATCAAACACTTGGAAACTGAACAATATCCTGCTCAAAAAAGACTGGATTAGAGAAGACATTAAGGATGGAATAAAGAAATTCAGAGAATCCAATGAGAATGAAAACACTTCCTATCAGAACCTTTGGGACACAGCAAAAGTGGTGCTCAGAGGCCAATTTATATCAATAAATGCACACATCCAAAAAGAAGAAAGGGCCAAAATCAAAGAATTATCCCTACGACTTGAACAAATACAAAGAGAGCAACAAAAGAAACCCACAGACACCAGAAGAAAACAAATAATAAAAATTAAAGCAGAACTAAATGAAATAGAAAACACAAAAACAATTGAAAGACTTAACAAGACCAAAAGCTGGACTTTTGAAAACATCAAGAAAACTGATAAAGCACTGGACAAACTGACAAAAGAAAAACAGGAGAGGAAGTAAATAACCTGAATAAGAAATAAGATGGGTGATATTACAACAGACCCAACTGAAATTCAAAGAATCATATCAGATTACTACGAAAAACTATACTCAAACAAATTTGAAAACCTAGAAGAAATCGATGAATTCCTAGAAACACACTACCTACCTAAACTAACACAAACAGGGGTAGAACAACTAAATAGATGCATAACAAAAGAAGAGATTGAAAAGGTAATCAAAAAACTCCCAACAAAAAAAAAGTCCTGGTCTGGATGGCTTCACTGCAGAGTTCTACAAAACTTTCAGAGAAGAGTTAACACCACTACTACTAAAGGTATTTCAGAGCATAGAAAAGGATGGAATACTACTAAACTCATTCTATGAAGCCACCATATCCCTGATACCAAAACCAGGTAAAGACACCACGAGAAAAGGAAATTATAGACCTATATCCCTCATGAATGTAGATGCAAAAATCCTCAACAAAATTCTAGCCAATAGAATTCAACAACATATCAAAAAAATAATTCACCATGACCAAGTGGGATTCACACCAGGTATGCAGGGATGGTGCAACATTAGAAAAACAATTAATGTAATCCACCACATAAATAAAACAAAAGAATCATATGATTTTAGCAATTGATGCAGAAAAGGCATTAGACAAAGCTCAACACCCATTCCTGATAAAAACTCTCAGCAAAATAGGAATAGAAGGAAAATTCCTCAACATAATAAAGGGCATTTATACAAAGCCAACAGCCAACATCATCCTAAATGGAGAGAGTCTGAAAACATTCCCACTGAGATCAGGAACCAGACAAGGATGCCCTTTATCACCACTCTTATTCAACATTGTGCTGGAAGTCCTAGCCAGAGCAATTAGGCTAGATAAAGAAATAAAGCGCATCTAGGCTGGCAAGGAAGAAGTAAAAGTATCTCTCTTTGCAGATGACAGGATCTTATACACAGAAAACCCTAAGGAATCCTCCAGAAAACTACTGAAACTAATAGAAGAGTTCAGCAGAGTATCAGATTACAAGATAAACATACAAAAATCAGTTGGATTCCTCTACACCAACAAAAAGAACATCGAAGAGGAAATCACCAAATCAATGCCATTTACAGTTGCCCCCAAGAAGATAAAACACTTAGGAATAAACCTTACTAGAGTTGCAAAAGACTTATACAAAGAAAACTATAGTACAGTTCTGCAAGAAACCAAAACCGACTTACATAAGTGGAAAAACATATCTTGCTCATGGATAGGAAGACTTAACATTATAAAAATGTCTATTCTACCAAAAGCGATCTATACCTTTAATGCAATTCCAATCCAAATCCCAATGACATTCTTTAATGAGATGGAGAAACAAATCGCCAATTTCATATGGAAGGGAAAGAGGCCCTGGATAAATAAGGCATTACTGAAAAAGAAGAACAAAGTGTGAGGCCTTAGTTTACCTGATTTTAGAACCTATTGTACTGCCACAGTAATCAAAACAGCTTGGTACTGGTACAACAGATACATGGATCAATGGAACAGAATTGAGAATCTAGACATAAATCCATCCACATACGAGCAGTTGATATTTGACAAAGGCCCCAAAACAGTTAAATGGGGAAAAGACAGTCTTTTTAACAAATGGTGCTGGCATAACTGGATATCCATCTGCAAAAAAATGAAACAAGACCCATACCTCACTCCATGCACAAAAACTAACTCAAAATGGATCAAAGACCTAAATATAAAATCTAAAACGATAAAGATCATGGAAGAAAAAATAGGGGCAACCTTAGGAGCCCTTATATATGGCAAAAACAGTATACAAAACATTATAAAGAATGTAGAAGAAAAACTAGATAACTGGGAGCTCCTAAAAATCAAACACCGAGGCGGAGCCAAGATGGCGGACTAGGCAGACGCTACCTCGGATCCCTCTTACAACAAAGACACGGAAAAACAAGCGAATCGATCACATACATAACAATCTACGAACCCTGAACAACAAACACAGATTTAGAGACGGAGAACGAACTAATACGGGGAAGCAGCGATTGTTTCCAGAGCCTGGAGCCAGCGTACCAGTCAGGTACGGCACAAGCACAGAGAGCTGCTCCACCCCCCTGAACTAACCCCGGGAGGGGGACCAGCCGGTTCTGCGGGCGGCGTGGGACGCAGCCGGTAGGAGAAGTCCCCGGGAGGCAGTGACTGGTCTTGGAGCAGGAAGAGCAGCGTCCCAGCTGGAGAACCGTCCCGCCGGGATTTGGACTGGACGCAGGTACGGCATAAACACGGAGAGCTGCTCCACCCCCCTGAACTAACCCCGGGAAGGGGCCCAGCCGGGTTGCGCGGGCGGTGTGGGACGCAGCCGGTAGGAGAAGTCCCCGGGAGGCAGTGACTGGTCTTGGAGCAGGGAGAACAGCATCCCAGCCGGGACACTCGGTCACGGCACAGGCACGGGGAGCTGCTCCACCCATCTGAACTAACCCCGGGAGGCGGCCCAACTGGTTCGCGGGGGTGGCCCGGCCATGCAGCTGGAGGGACGAGAAGTCCCCGGGAGGCAGCGACTGATTTTGGAGTCGAGAGTGCACCGTCCCAGTAGGGGAGACTTGACGCTGGGCGTAGGGCTGGAACCGGAGGATCTGACCGTGACTCCAGCGGGCCAGACCCCCTGGGGGCAATCTCCACACAGCCAGCACACATAGGCGATGCGCCCCACGGGAATCTCAGATATAATAGTCATTCCAAGCAAGACAAGCAACTCTGGCTATATTCTGAGGTGCTACTCTCCTATCTCTCTGTTCCCTCCCCCACCCTCCCCAGGCGGCTTCATTAACATCCGAATAGCCTGAGCCAGAGGGAGAACTCTGATAGGGATCTGACTGCATTTTTTTTTTAGCAGATTTTCTGGAAAAACTAGTTTCCCAGTGATGGCTCGGAGACAACAATCCATATCAAACCACTTAAAGAAGCAGACCATGACAGCTTCTCCAACCCCCCAAACAAAAGAATCAAAATCTTTCCCAAATGAAGATACAATCCTGGAATTATCAGATACAGAATATAAAAAACTAATTTACAGAATGCTTAAAGATATCACAAATGAAATTAGGATAACTGCAGAAAAAGCCAAGGAACACACTCATAAAACTGTTGAAGAACTCAAAAAGATTATTCAAGAACATAGTGGAAAAATTAATAAGTTGCAAGAATCCATAGAGAGACAACATGTAGAAATCCAAAAGATTAACAATAAAATTACAGAATTAGACAACGCAATAGGAAGTCAGAGGAGCAGACTCGAGCAATTAGAATGCAGACTGGGACATCTGGAGGACCAGGGAATCAACACCAACATAGCTGAAAAAAAATCAGATAAAAGAATTAAAAAAAATGAAGAAACCCTAAGAATTATGTGGGACTCTATCAAGAAGGATAACCTGCGGGTGATTGGAGTCCCAGAACAGGGAGGGGAGACAGAAAACACAGAGAAAATAGTTGAAGAACTCCTGACAGAAAACTTCCCTGACATCATGAAAAACGAAAGGATATCTATCCAAGATGCTCATCGAACCCCATTTAAGATTGATCCAAAAAGAAAAACACCAAGACATATTGTCATCAAACTCACCAAAACCAAAGATAAACAGAAAATTTTAAAAGCAGCCAGAGAGAAAAGAAAGGTTTCCTTCAAGGGAGAATCAATAAGAATAAGTTTAGACTACTCAGCAGAAACCATGCAGGCAAGAAGGGAATGGGACGACATATACAGAACACTGAAGGAGAAAAACTGCCAGCCAAGGATCATATATCCAGCAAAACTCTCTCTGAAATATGAAGGCGAAATTAAGGTATTCACAGACAAACACAAGTTTAGAGAATTTACAAAAACCAAACCAAAGCTACAAGAAATACTAAAGGATATTGTTTGGTCAGAGAACAACACAAGGTCACAAAACAGAACAACACAAGGTCACAAAACAGAACGTCCTGATATCAACTCAAATAGGGAAATCACAAAAACAAACAAATTAAGATTAATTAAAAAAAAAAATACACATAACAGGGAATCATGGAAGTCAATAGGTAAAAGATCACAATAATCAAAAAGAGGGACTAAATACATGAGGCATTCAACTGCCATATGGAGAGTGATACAAGGCGATATAGTACAATACAAGTTAGGTTTTTACTTAGAAAAATAGGGGTAAATAATAAGGTAACCACAAAAAGGTATAACAACTCTATAACTCAAGATAAAAGCCAAGAAAAATGTAACGACTCAACTAACATAAAGTCAAACACTATGAAAATGAGGATCTCACAATTTACTAAGAAAAACGCCTCAGCACAAAAAAGTATGTGGAAAAATGAAATTGTCAACAACACACATAAAAAGGCATCAAAATGACAGCACTAAAAACTGATTTATCTATAATTACCCTGAATGTAAATGGACTAAATGCACCAATAAAGAGACAGAGAGTCACAGACTGGATAAAGAAACACGATCCATCTATATGCTGCCTACAAGAGACACACCTTAGAGACACAAACAAACTAAAACTCAAAGGATGGAAAAAAGTATATCAAGCAAACAATAAGCAAAAAAGAAGAGGAGTAGCAATATTAATTTCTGACAAAATAGACTTTAGACTTAAATCCACCACAAAGGATAAAGAAGGACACTATATAATGATAAAAGGGACAATTGATCAGGAAGACATAACCATATTAAATATATATGCACCCAATGACAGGGTTGCAAGATACGTAAATCAAATTTTAACAGAATTGAAAAGTGAGATAGATACCTCCACAATTATAGTAGGAGACTTCAACACACCACTTTCGGAGAAGGACAGGACATCCAGTAAGAAGCTCAATAGAGACACGGAAGATCTAATTACAACAATCAACCAACTTGACCTCATTGACTTATACAGAACTCTCCACCCAACTGCTGCAAAATATACTTTTTTTTCTAGCGCACATGGAACATTCTCTAGAATAGACCACATATTAGGTCATAAAACAAACCTTTGCAGAGTCCAAAACATCGAAATATTACAAAGCATCTTCTCAGACCACAAGGCAATAAAACTAGAGATCAATAACAGAAAAACTAGGGAAAAGAAATCAAATACTTGGAAAATGAACAATACCCTCCTGAAAAAAAGACTGGCTTATAGAAGACATCAAGGAGGGAATAAGGAAATTCATAGAAAGCAACGAGAATGAAAATACTTCCTATCAAAACCTCTGGGACACAGCAAAAGCAGTGCTCAGAGGCAAATTTATATCAATAAATGCACACATACAAAAAGAAGAAAGAGCCAAAATCAGAGAACTGTCCCTACAACTTGAACAAATAGAAACTGAGCAACAAAAGAATCCATCAGGCTCCAGAAGAAAACAAAT
Source organism: Loxodonta africana (assembly GCF_030014295.1). Classification (NCBI taxonomy): domain Eukaryota; kingdom Metazoa; phylum Chordata; class Mammalia; order Proboscidea; family Elephantidae; genus Loxodonta; species Loxodonta africana. Next base: position 60,537,014 of record NC_087350.1, on the reverse strand, counting down.
AATAAAAATTAGAGCTGAACTAAATGAATTAGAGAACAGAAAAACAATTGAAAGAATAAACAAAGCCAAAAGCTGGTTCTTTGAAAAAATTAACAAAATTGATAAACCATTGGCTAGACTGACTAAAGAAATACAGGAAAGGAAACAAATAACCCGAATAAGAAATGAGAAGGACCACATCACAACAGAACCAAATGAAATTAAAAGAATCATTTCAGATTATTATGAAAAATTGTACTCTAACAAATTTGAAAACCTAGGAGAAATGGATGAATTCGTGGAAAAACACTACCTACCTAAACTAACACATTCAGAAGTAGAACAACTAAATAGACCCATAACAAAAAAAGAGATTGAAACGGTAATCAAAAAACTTCCAACAAAAAAAAGCCCTGGCCCAGACGGCTTCACTGCAGAGTTCTACCAAACTTTCAGAGAAGAGTTAACACCACTACTTCTGAAGGTATTCCAAAGCATAGAAAATGACGGAATACTACCCAACTCATTCTATGAAGCCACCATCTCCCTGATACCAAAACCAGGTAAAGACATTACGAAAAAAGAAAATTATAGACCTATATCCCTCATGAACATAGATGCAAAAATCCTCTACAAAATTCTAGCCAATAGAATCCAACAACACATCAAAAAAATAATTCACCCTGATCAAGTGGGATTTATACCAGGTATGCAAGGCTGGTTTAATATCAGAAAAACCATTAATGTAATCCATCACATAAATAAAACAAAAGACAAAAACCACATGATCTTATCAATTGATGCAGAAAAGGCATTTGACAAAGTCCAACACCCATTTATGATAAAAACTCTTACCAAAATAGGAATTGAAGGAAAATTCCTCAACATAATAAAGGGCATCTATGCAAAGCCAACAGCCAATATCACTCTAAATGGAGAGAACCTGAAAGCATTTCCCTTGAGAACGGGAACCAGACAAGGATGCCCTTTATCACCGCTCTTATTCAACATCGTGCTGGAAGTCCTAGCCAGGGCAATTAGGCTAGACAAAGAAATAAAGGGTATCCAGATTGGCAAGGAGGAAATAAAGCTATCACTATTTGCAGATGACATGATCGTATACATGGAAAACCCTAAGGAATCCTCCAGAAAACTACTGAAACTAATAGAAGAGTTTGGCAGAGTCTCAGGTTATAAAATAAACATACAAAAATCACTTGGATTCCTCTACATCAACAAAAAGAACACCGAAGAGGAAATAACCAAATCAATACCATTCACAGTAGCCCCCAAGAAGATAAAATACTTAGGAATAAATCTTACCAAGGATGTAAAAGACCTATACAAAGAAAACTACAAAGCTCTACTACAAGAAATTCAAAAGGACATACTTAAGTGGAAAAACATACCCTGCTCATGGATAGGAAGACTTAACATAGTAAAAATGTCTATTCTACCAAAAGCCATCTATACATTTAACGCACTTCCAATTCAAATTCCAATGTCATATTTTAAGGGGCTAGAGAAACAAATCACCAATTTCATATGGAAGGGAAAGAAGCCCCGGATAAGCAAAGCACTACTGAAAAAGAAGAAGAAAGTGGGAGGCCTCACCTTACCTGACTTCAGAACCTATTATACAGCCACAGTAGTCAAAACAGCCTGGTACTGGTACAACAACAGGCACATAGACCAATGGAACAGAATTGAGAACCCAGACATAGATCCATCCACGTATGAGCAGCTGATATTTGACAAAGGACCAGTGTCAATTAATTGGGGAAAAGATAGTCTTTTTTAACAAATGGTGCTGGCATAACTGGATATCCATTTGCAAAAAAATGAAACAGGACCCATACCTCACACCATGCACAAAAACTAACTCCAAGTGGATCAAAGACCTAAACATAAAGACTAAAACGATAAAGATCATGGAAGAAAAAATTGGGACAACCCTAGGAGCCCTAATACAAGGTATAAACAGAATACAAAACTTTACCAAAAATGATGAAGAGAAACCCGATAACTGGGAGCTCCTAAAAATCAAACACCTATGCTCATCTAAAGACTTCTCCAAAAGAGTAAAAAGACCACCTACAGATTGGGAAAGAATTTTCAGCTATGACATCTCCGACCAGCGCCTGATCTCTAAAATCTACGTGATTCTGTCAAAACTCAACCACAAAAAGACAAACAACCCAATCAAGAAGTGGGCAAAGGATATGAACACACACTTCGCTAAAGAAGATATTCAGGCAGCCAACAGATACATGAGAAAATGCTCCCGATCATTAGCCATTAGAGAAATGCAAATTAAAACTACAATGAGATTTCATCTCACACCAGCAAGGCTGGCATTAATCCAAAAAACACAAAATAATAAATGTTGGAGAGGCTGCGGAGAGATTGGAACTCTTATACACTGCTGGTGGGAATGTAAAATGGTACAACCACTTTGGAAATCTATCTGGCATTATCTTAAACAGTTAGAAATAGAACTACCATACAACCCAGAAATCCCACTCCTGGGAATATACCCTAGAGATACAAGAGCCTTCATACAAACAGATATATGCACACCCATGTTTATTGCAGCTCTGTTTACAATAGCAAAAAGTTGGAAGCAACCAAGGTGTCCATCAACGGATGAATAGTTAAATAAATTGTGGTATATTCACACAATGGAATACTACGCATCGATAAAGAACAGTGACGAATCTCTGAAACATTTCATAACATGGAGGAACCTGGAAGGCATTATGCTGAGCGAAATTAGTCAGAGGCAAAAGGACATATATTGTATAAGACCACTATTATAAAATCTTGAGAAATAGTAAACTTGAGTAGAACACATACTTTTGTGGTTACGAGGGGGGGAGGGAGGAAGGGGGGGAGAGGGTTTTTTATTGATTAATCAGTAGATAAGAACTGCTTTAGGTGAAGGGAAAGACAACACTCAATACATGGAAGGTCAGCTCAATTGGACTAGACCAAAAGCAAAGAAGTTTCCGGGATAAAATGAATGCTTCAAAGGTCAGCGGAGCAAGCATGGGGGTCTGGGGAACATGGTTTGCGGGGACTTCTAAGTCAATTGGCAAAATAATTCTATTATGAAATCCTTCTGCATCCCACTTTGAAATGTGGCATCTGGGGTCTTAAATGCTAACAAGCGGCCATCTAAGATGCATCAATTGGTCTCAACCCACCTGGAGCAAAGGAAAATGAAGAACACCAAGGCCACACAACTAAGAGCCCAAGAGACAGAAAGGGCCACATGAACCAGAGACCTACATCATCCTGAGACCAGAAGAACTAGTTGGTGCCTGGCCACAATCGATGAGTGCCCTGACAGGGAGCACAGCAGAGGACCCCTGAGGGAGCAGGAGATCAGTGGGATACAGACCCCAAATTCTCATAAAAAGACCAAACTTAATGGTCTGACTGAGACTAGAGGAATCCCGGCGGCCATGCTCCCCAGACCTTCTGTTGGCACAGGACAGGAACCATCCCCGAAGACAACTCATCAGACATGAAAGGGACTGGTCAGCAGGTGGGAGAGAGACGCTGATGAAGAGTGAGCTAATGATATCAGGTGGACACTTGAGATTGTGTTGGCAACTCTTGTCTGGAGGGGGGATGGGAGGATAGAGAGAGAGGGAAGCCGGCAAAATTGTCAAGAAAGGAGAGACTGAAAGGGCTGACTCAAGAGGGGGAGAGCAAGTGGGAGTAGGGAGTGAGATGTATGTAAACTTATATGTGACAGACTGATTGGATTTGTAAACGTTCACTTGAAGCTTAATAAAAGTTATAAAAAAAAAATCAAACACCTATGCTCTTCCAAAGACTTCACCAAAAGAGTAAAAAGACTGCCTACAGACTGGGAAAAAGTTTTTAGCTATGACATTTCTGATCGGCACCTGATCTCTAAAATCTACATGATACTGCAAAAACTCAACTGCAAAAAGACAAATAACCCAATTAAAAAATGGGCAAAAGATATGAATAGACACTTCACTAAAGAAGACATTCGGGTAGCTAACAGATATATGAGGAAATGTTCACGATCATTAGCCATTAGAGAAATGCAGATCAAAACTACAATGAGATTTCATCTCACTCCAGCAAAAAACAACAAGGCTGGCATTAATCCTAAAAACAAAAAATAATAAATTTTGGAGAGGCTGTGGAGAGATTGCAACACTTCTACACTGCTGGTGGGAATGTCAAATGGTACAACCACTTTGGAAATCAATTTGGCGCTTCCTTAAAAAGCTAGAAATAGAACTACCATACTACCCAGCAATCCCACTCCTCAGAATATATCCTAGAGAAATAAGAGCCTTTACACAAACAGATATATGCACACCCATGTTTATTGCAGCACTGTTTACAATAGGAAAAAGAAGGAAGCAACCAAGGTGCCCATCAAAGGATGAATGGATAAATTATGGTATATTCACACAATGGAATACTACACATCGATAAAGAACAGTGAGGAATCTGTGAAACATTTCATAACATGGAGGAATCTGGAAGGCATTACGCTGAGTGAAATGAGTCAGTTGCAAAAGGACAAATATTGTATAAGACCACTATTATAAGAACTTGAGAAATAGTTTAAACTGAGAAGAAAATATTCTTTTGTTGTTACAAGACAGGGGAGGGAGGCAGGGTGGGAAAGGGGCATTCACTAATTAGATAGTAGATAAGAACTACTTTAGGGGAAGGGAAAGACAGCACACAATACAGGGGAGGTCAGCACAATTGGACTAAACCAAAAGCAAAGAAGTTTCCTGAATAAACTGAATGCTTCGAAGGCCAGCGTAACAGGGGCAGGGGTCTGGGAACCATGGTTTCAGGGGACATCTAGGTCAATCGGCATAATAAAATCTATTAAGAAAACATTCTGCATCCCACTTTGAAGAGTGCCGTCTGGGGTCTTAAACACTAGCAAGCAGCCATCTAAGATGCATCAATTGGTCTCAACCCACCTGGATCAAAGGAGAATGAAGAATACCAAGGACACAAGGCGATTACAAGTCCAAGAGACAGAAGGGGCCACATGAACCACAGACTACATCATCCTGAGACCAGAAGAACTAGATGGTGCCTGGCTGCAACCAAGGACTGCCCTGACAGGGAACACAACAGAGAACCCCTGAGGGAGCATAAGAGCAGTGGGATGCAGGCCCCAAATTCTCATAAGAGTAGGCTTAATGGTCTGACTGAGACTGGAAGGACCCTGGTGGTCATGGCCCCCAGACCTTCTGTCGGCCCAGGACAGGAACCATTTCTGAAGTCAACTCTTCAGACATGGATTGGACTGGACAATAGGTTGGAGAGGGATGCTGGTGAGGAGTGAGTTTCTTGGATCAGGTGGACACTTGAGACTATGTTGGCATCTCCTGCCTGGAGGGGAGATGAGGGGGTGGAGCGGGTTAGCAGCTGACAAAATGGACACGAAAAGAGAGAGTGGAGGGAGAGAGCCGGCTGTCTCACTGGGGGGAGAGTAATTGGGAGAAAAAGGTATATATGGGTTTTTGTGTGAGAGACTGACTTGATTTGTAAACTTTCACTTAAAGCACAATAAAAATTATAAAAAAAAAAATCAGGTGGGGAAACCAAAAACACCAAAAATAAAAATAGTAATAAACTATCACACCATCCAAGAATATAAATGAATCTCATGATATGGTGGACAAAAAAAGCCAGACATATCAGCATGCATATTGTATAACTTCTTTTATATATGAAGTTTGAAAACAGGTGTTGGAAGGTATTGGAAGTAAAGACAGTGGTTTACTAGGGGGAATATCTAGCTCAACTGGCATAACATAGTTTATAATGTTCTATACTCTACTTTGGTAAGTACTGTCTGGAGTCTTAGCCTGTGAAAGGCCATCCAGTATACTTCACTGGTCTCAATCCTTTGGGAGCAAAGAAAAATGAAGAAAACTAAAGATATAAGGGAAAGCTTAGTCCACAGGACTAATGGACCACATCTACCATGGTCTCCACCAGACTGAGTCCAGTACAACTAGATGGTGCCCAGCTACCACCACTGACTGTTCTGACAGGGATCACAATAGAGGTTCCTGGACACAGGTGGAGAAAAATATAGAACAAAATTCTAACTCCAAACTTGTCGGCCTGACAGAGTCTGGAGAAACCCTGACAGTATGGTCCCCAGACACACTTTCAGCTCAGTAATGAAGTCACTCCTGAGGTTCACTCTTCAGCCTAAGAGTGGACAGGCTCATAAAATAAAATCAGACTAAAGGGGCACACGAGCCCTGAGGCAAGTACTAGAAGGCAGGAGGGGACAGGAAACTTAGTAATAGGGAACCCAAGGTTGAGAAGGGAGAGTGCTGACCTGTCATGGTGTTGTTAACCAGTATCATAAAACAAGATGTGCACTGTTAAATGAGAAACTAGTTTGTTCTGTAAACCTTTATCTAAAGTACAAAAAAAAAAAAAAAAAGATAGTGGTTTACCTATGGAGGAAGGGGCTGTGACTAAAAGAAGACACAGGTGGGCTTCTGGAAGGTGGCTCACATCCTGTTTTTTGATTAGGGCATTGGTTATATGGCTGTGTCTGTTAAAATTCACCAAACTATACACTTATGTTAGTGCATTTTTTTCTGTATGACTGTTAATAATGAGCTAAAAAATCAACAAAAATGCTACAAATAAATGAAAGAAGAAAGAATGAGATGTGTATTTAATATCCCTAGAGGTTTGAGGAGCCTTGGTGGCACAGTGGTTAAGAACTTGGCTGCTAACCAAAAGGTTGGCAGTTGGAATCCACCAGCCATTCCTTGAAAATCCTATGGGGCAGTTCTACTCTGTCTTATAGGGTCACTATGAGTTGGAATTGACTCAATAACAACAGGTTTGATTTTGTTTTATTTTTTTAGAGGCTTTAAGTCATAAAACCTTGGCACCTGAAAGGCCTAAGAGATGATCTGGTTCAACTACCTCATTACATAGATAGGGAAACCAAGGCCCATAGTGGAGAGTATCTTACCCAAGGTCGCACAGGGACTCAATGTCAGAATCAGGTCTTCTGCCCCCCAGCCCATGGATCTTTGCCTTTTATGTTGTTGCCTTCCTTCTTTGGGTGAAAATGGGGAGATGTGAGTAAAGTTTAAGGTAAGCCATGCATCAGGTTTAGGAGTAGGTCAAGATGGAAAACTTGTCAGGCACTGATTAATAACTGCTTTGCAAATGGCCTCGGCAGCTGGGACAAGGCAGATGTGGCCACACAAATGTGCTGCCGAAGACACATGGGTTGGAAGAGTGGGGAGGAGGCAGCTCTTGAGTGAAGGAACAAGAGGAGGGCTTGTCTGCCAGGAATGCAATGGGAATAAGGATTCCAAAGAGGTCATCTAGGGAGAAGCTGTGCCTGAACCCCAGAGAAGGCTGGGTGCATTTGCTGACATTCCAAACATCTGCGCTTTTGCAAGGAAGATAAAAGGGAATCTGCTTCATTGCCTCAAGGCATGATATATGGGCTTCAGAGGCCCTGGGTGTGGGCTGCTGTTGAAGGCATGATGCAGGGGTTGATGGATGAAGGCCAAGACAACTCACTAGGCCACACATTAATAAAAGTTATCAAACTATCCCAGTTGGTGGAGTAGAATGCTAATGCCATTGGCCATGTGGACGTCAAAGGCAGAGAATGCCAGAAGGGAGCTAACCAGCTTGATCTCTTTACCTTGATTCCACTTGTCCAAATTTGATCCTTTATTCTGCTGCCAATACCCTACACAAGCCAAGACTGGTGGGGCATATTCTACATTACAGCCACCCATGATACCTCACCTGTGTCTAGCCGTTCTTAACTGAGAAGGAGAAGGTGGCTTCTAATCACAGCTTAGTCCCATAAATGCCTGCCATCACTTTCTATTGACCAGAGAAGAAAGCCCCAATATCTTGGCCATGCCTTCCAGGCGGTCATCCACTTGACCCAAAACTCCAGTCTCTCTTATACTACTCTTCTTCAGGCACCTTTCTTTTTCCATCTCCATGCCTTTCTTGGTTTACACGTTGCCTTCTAATTTCCTCTTGCTTGTTTTCAACTACTGAATCCCTTCTCATTCTTCCAGGCTGGGATCAAAGGCCACTTTCTTCATGTAGGTCTTCCCGATCCCCAGTTCCCCAACCCAAACTAATCTTTCTTTCGTCTTAAGTTTTTCAACTATTTAGTGATATTTCACTTTTTATCATGTTATCATGCAGTTGCCCATTTTTCATGTCGGATTGAATGCTTCAAGAGAAAAAGGGTAGTATTTATCGTGTCCTCCATTGATTTCCAAATCCTCAGGGGTCTGTGCATATCCCCTAGCCTCTGATTTCAGCCTCAGTTACAGTGAACAGTCCCGGTGCAAGCTCAGACTCACCTTGTGCTGCTCCGGTAACTTTCACCTGAAGCACCAGCCGGGTTTTTCTTTCCACTTTCTGTCCCATGGACTTCTCTGGTGCTGTGGGAGCTCTCTCAGCTCACTCGGGCAAACACAGCCCAGAAATGTGTAGGGAATGGTAATCTTCAAACAACTGAGGAAAGGAGCCAGTGGACAACTCAATAGTGTGCTTTTCTTTAGCTGTGTTTTGTTGTCTGTATTAGCACAGGAAAAGATAGAGAGCTATAAGTATCCTACAGGTGTCCTAAACAAATGAACGAACAAACAAACAAAAACCAAACCCATTGCCTTCTAGTCGATTCCCTATGGGTAGCAATTCTAGGAGGCACTTTGTCTCCTTCTCATGAGGTCCCGGTGGTATTGAGCCTACATTACTTCAACATAACTTCCATTGTCTTTTTTTCCTTCATGTCTCACTCTTCATGCTCCCTCACACCTGCTTCCTGTGTGTATCTACCAAATAAACTACTTGTTTCCAATCTTGCTCAGGCTCTGTTTTCAGGATAATCAACATGGAAGACAATGATGAATACATGTCTTCTACCATGAATTACAGTTAGATTTGTTTCTGACATCCATCATAAGCTCCTTAAAGCAAAAACCAGATCTTGTTCATTTTGGCATTTTCCCGCCACCTATAGCCAACTTTGGCACATAGTAGATAATTAATTATTGTTTGTCAGCTAGAAATGAATTGAAAATATAAGCCATTAGCATCAACTTAACATGTGGACAAAAGCTCCATTTATAAACTATATAGTTATCAAAACAGTTGTCCATGCTGCTAATTTTAGGTGAGAAATATTAGGAGATTCCAATCTTACTGACATTCAATGTTGCTATATCACTTTAAGTTCAGCCCATGGGCCATCCTCATAGGATCTCATTTTCGTCATCCCACATCTCCATGTCCTACAGGCCTAGAATTCCACTGAGAAGCTCAGCTGCTGCAGAACAGCCAGATCTGCCCTTACTAAGGCATGATTCTTCATGCGCATGATGACAGCACATTGGCAGCCAGTGCATGAAACATGGTGACCTGAAGCCCCTGGCCCAGGATATGACCCAAGTGGCTCACAGCTGAAGCCTCCACATGATTTCTGACTTGAAAATAACTCCCAGTCCTCCCTATAAAAGCACACTCTAATATTTGATTTCTTTTCATTCTATTCTCCTCTCCTTTCTTTCATCAATTTTTTGTTAATCTTTCCCCCTTCAGGGGTTCCCTGGAGGCTATCAAGAGTAGGAATGAGGAACATGGATTTCTGAGTGAGAAAATATTGGGTCCAAATCCTAACTCTGTCACTTAAAAACTAGATGCTTTAGGTGGAAGCCCTCTGTATGAAGACAGCCATAGGATTAAGGCCAGAATACTAAGAAGGAAAGAGTCCCTGGGTGGTGCAAATGGTTAGGTGCTAGGTTACTAATTGAAAGGTTGGTGGTTTGAAGCCACCCAAAGTTAGCTCAGAAGAAAGGCCTAGTAATCTGCTTCCAAAAGGTCACGGCCAATGAAAACCCTATGGAGTGCAGTTCTACTCTGCAACACTTGGGCCATCATGAGTTAGAGCTGACTTGACAACAACTGGTTTGGTTTTGGTTTACTGTGAAGGAGCTAGCAATCCAAAGAATTGGGGAATGAGAAATTTAAGCAGACGGAAATAGATGGGAAGTAACCAGGTTGGTGTACCCAAGGATTTGAAAGAAAGCTAGTGTTGTCACTGTCCTCACACAATAAGTCGTCTTCAGTTTCTTGAAAGCCAACTTAAGAAGGGTAAGAGTTTAGGTTATATTGTTCTTTTTCCTAATATAAAGGAAGTATCGCCAATGGATGGTCACATAAAGGAATTTATTTTCTTGCCTAACAGACTGTATGGCTCCTATCTTTTCCTGGCCTTTGAAAATGGCTTGCCCCTTCCCTAGAGGTTATTCCCCCCAGAACCCAGAATCCCCCAAACGAAGACTGTTGCCCATGGGTCTGAAATAATCAGTGAGTGACTGGGAAACAATGAGCATTGTGACCTAACTTTTTGGTACATAAATCATCAGTGTTGAGGGCAGGAATTATTCCAGGACTCATGATATGTTTTCTAGGAAAGACAATTATATTCATGAACATTAAATGGCCCCAATTAAGTCACTTCTTTTCTCTGAGTCTTACTCCTCATCTGCATAATATGAGTGAGAGATGAGGGGTTGTTGAGGGACATTGGGTAGAGGGCTATCTGGGATTTCCATGACTCCTTCCAGATTCTCTGTGATTCTAAAAGGCCCTTTGAAATTTTGGAGTGAATACTCCCAGAGAACTCTGATGTGTTGGAAAGCTCTCTTACATCACTGATGTCAATTGGCCTGAGGCTTTTAAATGGGTCAACAGTCTCCAAAGATGAGCTGGAGAGGCACCTGGGCAATTACGGATTAAAGGGCAATTACGACATGGCTTGTAATTGTTCTTTTATAAGCCTGTCTTCATTGTTGATTAATAACCAAGCTCCCACTTTCCAAGGACTCCACCCTCACCTTCCCCCACTGGGGTAGGTGAGGCCGGATCAGGGTAGGGTAATTGAGTTCTCCCTGGGAAGCTTGGGGTCAGGCAAGTGCCTTGATCTCATCTCAGATAGCTCCAGGGATGTACCCGGTATCTCTCCCTTAGGAGGCAGGACAGGATGACTCAGAGGGAGGGAAGTCAATTGTAGGAAGTTTACGAAGACTGAGAATGGGTTTGGTGGATAAATCCAAGTGTAGATACTCCCAGAGACAGAAGGTACGAGGAACCAATATTTGGCTAGGAGCCAGGAGGCCCCGCCTATGTACTAAACCCCAATTTACTCACCAGGAGACTGCAGAGAAGTTCCTTGACCTCTGGGGGTAAATTTCTTGATGTATGAACTGAGGAGCCTGGCTTAACTGATCTATAAAGATCCATAAGTATGATATTTTAGGATTCTAGAAGCATATGACCAAGTGGGCAACTTCTGAGCCTTAGTTTCTATTTTTATAAAAATAAGATCAGTAATACTAACTTCATCATAGAATTATTGTGAGGATTAAATTAGTTTCACACAGCCTCTCTACTTCATTCTTTCACTCATTTAATGGGTACCCATTAGGCTTCTACTATAAACCACACTCTGTGCTGGGAGAGGATGAAAAAAATCATACAGTGATGAACCAGAGAGATACACTCCTTGAGCTAGAAATCTTGTGGGGCACAGAGTAAACATTTAATAACAGAAGAAAGTTTAACAAGGCATTTCTGTCATCGCTGAGCAGAGTCAGCTCGGATCCATCTGCCCATGTTATGCGCAAAGAACAGACAAAACTATTCTGAAGACATGGTGAATATTAAATTCTCAAGGGCAGATTTTCTCTCCCCCTGGTCTAAGTTAGAGATGACACATTAAAATACTTGCAGGGGCCAGGAAGGTAATATCCAAAAAAAAACCAAACCCAGTGCCGTCGAGTCAATTCTGACTCATAGCGACCCTATAGGACAGAGTAGAACTGCCCCACAGAGTTTCCAAGGAGTGCCTGGTGGATTTGAACTGCTGACCCTTTGGTTAGCAGCTGTAGCACTCAACCACTACGCTACCAGGGTTTCCGGAAGGTAATATAAATGAATATAATTAGCTGAATGTCAGGCAACCTGGAAAAAGGAGACTATAGCAAAATCTGCATGCCTTCTCAAATGGACAACTCCTGCCTACTGCTGCATTGTGGGAAGTGAGGTCAACGTTGCCAAAACCTTTTCCAACACAAGCCAGGAATCCAGGTTTTCATGTAAAAATCTTCCAAATTTCAAACGACAGGATTTGTTCAAATATTTAAAAACACTATGTGGTCATTGGAGCCCTGGTGGCATAGTGGTTAACTAAGGTTAACTAAGGTCAGCAGTTTGAATCCACCAGCCACTCCTTACTAACTCTACGGGGCAGTTCTACTCTGCCCTACAGGGTCTCTGTGAATTGGAATCTAGTCATTGGCAATGGGTTTTCAATGGGTTTTACGTAGTCATTGGTTTGCTACTTCTGGTTTAAGGCCAATAATTTCGGACAGAGCAAGAACACTGAGTATATTTTCAAAGAGGAAGGCATGGAAAAGGGGGATGAATGATTATTGTATATCCTCTATGATGTGCCAGACATCTCATATACATCATATACCACTTCATTTGTTTCTCACAACAGTGCTGAGTAGTAGTTTTTGTTTATCTGCTTTCTTTTTTTTTGGCTAATATTATGCACACATGGGGAACGCGTTTTGGGAAACACTGGTATAGACGCATATAATGGCAGAGACTCTCACATACAATATCAGAGGATTTCAGAGAATTAGTAATGTTAGAGCAGAATGGTGTAGCAGGGAATGTCAGCATGAGACAGACTGAATATAGGGGCAAGACTAGAGTCAGGGAAACCTGGTAAGAAAGTGATAGTGGAAGTATCTAGGGTGGCCCTATTGAGAAGGGAAGCAACTGACTGATGTTTTTAAAAGTCTACCAGTGTCTTAGAGGGAAAGTCTACCTTCCTCTCCTGTCCCCCATGCCAGATGGAGGAGGAAGAGATCTTATCTTTACAACCCTTTTCTCTCTTCAGTCTCTGTTTTCCTCAGGTTATCTCTTTGCTGGCTCTTCTGAGTTCCATGTCCGCCATCTGCCCGGGGCAAGAGCAGTTTAACTCTAGTCTGCTCTTATTGTTGTGTGCTGTCAAGTTGATTCCCATTCATAGTGACCCTATATGACAGAGTAAAACTGCCCTGTAGGGTTTCCTAAGCTGTAGTCTTCAGGGAAGGGAGCCTTGATGCTACAATGGTCAAGCACTTGGCTGCTAACTGAGAAGTAGGTGATTCAAACCCACCTAGTGGTTACGTGGGAGAAAAGACCTGGCAATCTGCTTCCCTAAAGATTACAGCCTCAGAAACCCTATGGGGCAGCTCTACTCTGTCCTATAGGGTCACTATGATTTGGAATTGACTCGACAGCAAGAGGTTTGGTTTGGTTTCTGGGTAGTCTTTAGGTAAGCAGATTATCAGGTCCTTTCTTGCACAGAGTGGCTGGTCGTTTCCAACCACCGACCTTTTGGTCAGGAGTTGAGCACATTAACCGTTGTGCCATGAGGCTCCTTTTAATTCTAGCCCTGCAGCTATTTAACTCGTCAGGTCTTTGATGCCACAAAGAATCCTTTCCTGGGGCAGGGAAGTTCCACAGAAAAGACCATTCAGCCATTCTTCTTCATCTTCAGATCCAGGGACTTCTTACCTCTGGCTGGCATTACACTGGCAGTGAGCAGTGGAAAGAAATGTGAGACGCAAATTCACAGATAAAGAAGAATTTTACAGAAGATGAGAGTTTGGACCTGGAATTTATTTAAGACTTTTGTTATGATGTGATGGGGTGAATGTGTTTTACATGTGGCAAGGACATGAATTTGGGGAGGGAGGGCCAGAGGGTGGAGTATCATGAATTGAACTGTGTTCCCCCAAAATGTGCACCAACTTGACTACGCCATGATTTCAAGTATTGTGTGATTGTCCACCATTTTGTGATCTGATGTGATTTCCCTATGTGTTGTAAATCCTACCTCTATGATGTTAATGAGGCAGGATTAGAGGCAGTTATGTTAAAGAGGCAGGACTGAATGTACAAGATCAGGTTGTGTCTTAAGTCAATCTCTTTTGAGATATAAAAGAGAGAAGCCAGCAGAGAGACATGGAGACCTCATATCACCAAGAAAGCAGCATCAGGAGCACAGTGTATCCTTTGGACCTAGGGTTCCTGCATTGAGAAGCTCCTAGGCCATGGGAAGATTGATGTCAAGGACCTTCCTCCAGAGCCAACAGAAAGAGAAAGCCTTCTGCTGGAGCTGGTGCCCTAAATTTAGACCTCTAGTCTACTAGACTGTGAGAGAATAAACTTCTGTTTGTTAAAGCCATCCACTTGTGGTATTTCTGCAGCAGCAGAACTAGATAACTAAGACAGGACCAAATCAAATCTAAGGATTTACGTAAGTGACATTTAAGCTGAGAACTAACTGTAGAGGTCTATATGGGAAAAAAATTGGTGATTTCAAGAGTAGAGAGGTAAGTAAGAACAATCACACAGAACATTGTGGCCCACGTTAAATTTTTTTTCGTTTAGTTAGAAGAGTTATGGAAAATTCTTGAAAGGTTTAAATCAAGACAGGGACACTTATAAATTCAGATACCTATACACCGAATACTAGAGTGTATACCAGATACTGTGCTAGGTGCTGGATATGATCAAAAGTTGAAATTTGAAGGATTCACTCTGGCTTTAGTGTTGAGAACTGGAAGAGAGGAAATATGAAGCCTAATTAGAAGGTGATAGCAAGAGGTGATGGGTTGTTCGGACTTGGGTTGTAGAAACAGGGACAAAAAGAAAGGAGAAGATTCAAGAGATAATGGAGATAAAGGCAAAATAACTTGGCTACCAGTTGAATCTGAGGGTAAACCAGAAGGAAAAAAAAAATTAGATGGCCCTTGAGATTTTGCTTTAAAGAACTGAGTTTGTAGTGGTCCTAGTTATAGAGAGAGTAAACGAACACTGGGAAAGGAACAAATTAGCAGAAAATGATAACAAGTTCAGTTTTAAATGTGATAAGTTTGATCTATGTGTGATATATAAAATTGGAGATGCTTATAGTCAGTTGGATATGGGTAGGAATCTCAGAGGAATGAGGCAGAGATAGAAATGAAAGAGTAATGAACATATTGACTATAACTATGAGAGTGGATATGGTAGCACAGAGAGATAAAGTTCAGATTGAGAAAAGGGTACAGGAACAAGTCCCAAGGAGCTTTAAAACTTAAAAGACCCAGTAAAGGAGGCTGAGTTACAGTCAGAAAGAAGGCAGTAAACCAGGAGAGTGTGGTATCAAAGAAACCAATATTAGCAAATATTTCAGGAGAAAATGGCAAACCTTACAGAATGCTTGAGAATGCTGTCTTAGTCATCTAGTGCTGCTGTAACAGAAATACCACAAGTGGATGGCTTTAACAAAAAAAAAGACAAGTCTATTTTCTCACTGTCTTTTAGTAAGCTAGAAGTCGAAATTCAGGGCGTCAGTTTCAGGGAAGGCTTTCTCGGTCAGTTCTGGTAGAAGGTCTTTCTCGTCAATCTTCCCCCAGACTAGGAGCTTTTCTGCTCAGGATCCCTAGGTCTAAAGGACGCGCTCTGCTCCTGGTGCTTCTTTCTTGGTGGTATGAAGTCCCCAACTCTCTGCTTGCTTCCCTTTCAACTCTTGAGAGATAAAAGGTGGTACAGGCCACACCCCAGGGAAACTCTCTTTACCTTGGATCAGGGAGGTAACCTGAGTAAGGGTGGTATTACAATCCCAGCCTAATCCTCTGAACACAAAATTACAATCACAAAATGTAGGACAACCACACATGGCCTACCCAAGCTGATACACGGATTTCGGGGGGACATAATTCAATCCATGACAAATACCAAGCAAGTTTATGACAAAGAACAAAGCAAAACAAAAAAAGAACAAACAAACAAAACTTCATTGGATTTAATGACACGGAGGTCCCAGATGTCCGTGGAGAAAAATGTTTCAGTAATTTGGTGGGAGCAGGAGACAGATTGAAGTGAGTTGAGGAATGGGTAGAAAGTGAAGAAACAGTCAGCCAGCCACTGTAGACTATACTTTCAAACATGGGTTTGTTAATAAAGGAGGAGAGAGGTATTTAGGGCACTGGAAGATGGAGTGTTGTTGTCCGATTCTTTGTTTTAAGAAAGAAAACCTTTGAGTATGCTCAAATACTGCTGGAAATAATCTACTAAATAGGGAGAGATTGGAAATATAAGATATGGCAGGATAATTGATACTTAAAGTTTCAGAAGAATTTAGGAGTGTATGGTGGTACAATGCTTAAACGCTCCGCTGCTAACCAAAAGGATGGGGGGGGTCCTTACCCACCCAGCAGCTCTGCAGGAGAAAGGCCTGGTGACTCACTTTTGCAAAGATTTGTTGCTGTTGTATGCCACTGGGTTGGTTCTGACTCATAGAGATATTACAAGAAAATCTTATGAGGCAGTTCTACTCTGTCACATGGGGTCCCTATGAGTCAAAACTGACTTGATGGCACCCAACAGCAGTGACAAGAAATAGTTTAATACAAAAGTTAACTTTAGAGAAGAGAAAGGGCACCTGCTATATCTGAAAGTAAGGGGAAGAGTATGCATAAAGGTGCACACAGATTTATGAAAGAAAGTTGAACTATTCCCTAGTAGTTTTTTTCCACAAGTGAGGAGGCAAAGTCATCTGCTAAGAGAATGGGGAAGGATGGGACATTACGGGTTTCAGGATGATGAAGAATAAAATGAGTTGAAAGAAGAAACCTAGTAAGATTGCCTGATGGCATTAAAATGCCAGTTAAAACTGGTGACTGAAAGCCATATTGGTACCAATACTCTCAATTGTGTGTTTTTTTCTAGATGTTTGACTATACTTGCAAAAGAAAAGATGAAGAGCTGCCTGTATTCAGTGTACATCTCTGGCCAAGCAGGACAATGAAAGGAAGGAAAGGCAAGGGAGACAAGGAAATTGGTGAGAAAAGTGATTAAAGGTGAGCTATGGAGTCTACCATGGATAGGGACTTGCCTAAAGAAAATTTGGACTGATAGGTGGAGAAAATAATGATATCAATGAGCAGGAAGTCCTGATGAGCTAAAGGACAGGTATGGTCAGAGCAGGAGATAAATAGGATAAGAAATTATAATTAGAAAGACGGATGCTGGAACTAATGATTTTTGATGAGGCAATATCATATGAGGACAAAGTTCTGGGTTTGACCTCAGAGTGGGTGGTGGAGGCCAAAGGGAGGAATGTTCATTGAGATGAGCATGTCAAGGAATTGAGAAGCTGCAAGGTTGGACAGGGCATCCATGAGGACCTTGATGTCTCCTGTGTGATGACAAGAGTGCAGATGAGGAGAAAGCTCCAAATCAGGGGTTTCCATTCTTCCTGAATGCAACAAGGTGAAGGCTGAATCTGTTTGACCATACCTTTTAGGGAGTGACTAAAGCAAACATGGACATAAGGCAGGATAGATTTACTCTTGACAAGGCCTCTGGATGTAAGGCAGGCCCCTACCTACCATAATGCTTCCCTGGCCTGGAAGATGATTTTGGAAAGTATGAAAGTGAAGGTAATTTTTCTTCTTTTAGCATCTATATTGTGAAGCTGCTAGTAAAGGCAAGCACGGCAAGAGATGGCAGCAGGGAGGAAGTGAGACCTGAAGAGCCATATTTTCTGCCAGAAGGTGAGCTCTGGGTCGGGGGCTGGTAGACTTGAGTAGAGCAGTTGATCAGTATGACTCATTACAGGACCAGAATCTCAGACAACTGACTCACTTCCTCTAAGTAGCCTCTGCTGACTCCAGTGGTTGGAATAAGAAGGCTCTCTTCTGTGCTTCTACAGCATCTGAGTTTTCTCAGCACCTGCATGCTATATGGTAATTTCTTGATAAATTGCATCTTTGAAGGAGATTAGAAGCTCCATGAGGTCAGAAATCATGCCTGTCCAGTTAACATTCCATACCCAGCACCCACTGCACTGCCTGGACCATAGTAAGGGCTCCAAACACATTGGTGGGAAGAATGACCATGTTTTGTGGACTATAAAGAATTCTGTGATATTGAAGGCAGGGTGGGTGGCATGGGGGATGGAGAGACAAAAGACCCTCCAAGTAATTTTTCCCTTTGGAGGCCCTAAACCTCTCACCCGAAAAGCAGCTGGAGTGGCAGAGAACATTTTCTGAAGTCCTAATATCAGTTCCAGATGTTTGCAGACATGTCGGTTTGTACTTCACCCTGTAAAACATACTTCTCTAGTTTCCCCTGCCTCCCTCCATTCTAGCTGAGGGCATGAGGCCCAGTCTCCAATGACATCACCATCCTTAAGCTGGTCCAGGGCAGGCAGACGGCAGACGGGTGAGGGCCTCTCTAGCTTCTCAGACAAAGAGTATGGCTCAGCCATGGCCCACGCTGCTTGAAGAGCTATGAGTAATGTCCACAAGATTTCATAAACAGCTCCACTGTAATTGCTGCACCACAGCTTCTGCCACCATGGTTTTCTTGGCTAGGTGGGGGAAGAGAGGCCTCACTGTCTCTCACCTTGAGCTATTCCCCACACAAGTTCACTTCCATAACAGCCTCTTCACTGAGGAGCTCTTCAGTCTAAGGTCAAAGATGGAATGTGGGGTGGGGGGGGTGTCTTTTTTATTATATATTAGACTTAGTGGAAACAGGGAGAGGAGAGGGTATAGGATAGGGCTGGGGGATCTGTAGAGATGTCTTTGGACTATTCTGGATAAGTTTCTTTTTTCTTTAATTATGCTTTAGATAAAGATTTACTGAACAAACAAGCTTCTCATTAAACGTATTGTTTTATGACATTGGTTAACAACCCCATGACATGTCAATACTCTCCCTTCTCAACCTTAGGTTTCCCATTACCAGCCTTCCTGTCCTCTCCTGCCTTCTAGTCCTTGCCTGATGTGCCCCTTTAGTCT
Organism: Loxodonta africana; assembly: GCF_030014295.1. NCBI lineage: Eukaryota > Metazoa > Chordata > Mammalia > Proboscidea > Elephantidae > Loxodonta > Loxodonta africana. The sequence continues at coordinate 60,518,076 of NC_087350.1, read as the reverse complement.
CATTTTATTTTATGGGCCTGTCTAATTTTTGGCTGAAGGGTGAACCTCAGGAGTGACTTCATTACTGAGCTAAAAGGGTATTTGGGACCATATTCTCATGGTTTCTCTGGGCACGTTTCTTAACTCAAATCTGAGTACAGGTGGGACAGCTAGGAAGCTCATGTCTAAGCCAGGTTGAAGACAAGAAAAGAGATGGGGAGACAGAAAGTGACATGGAGTGAAAAGACAAAAGAAGAGACAGAAAGAGATGGGACATACACATAGAGAAAAAGAAGGAAAGAGAAAGAGAGAAAGGAAGAGTCAGGAAAGGATAGAGAAAACAAGAAACAGAGACAAGAATTGCGAGTTGGCAAGAGGGAAGCCTAGTACTGACCAGCTGGGGAAAACCCCATCAGGCTTCCAGATGCCAGGACCAAAGGGGTATAGACCAGATCCAAATGCTCTTGCCTTTCGTGAGAAGGTGTGGGGATGGTAGAGAGGGCCTGTTGTCTCTGTGGGAGCCAAGAAAGCCAGCAGGCCTTCCAGCCCTGAACCAAACAAGCTGAAGCCAGGGATCTTCTGGTGAGCATGAGAAGACCTCTACTTTTTAAGAAATTTTTAAACCTTTTTTAAGATGACCCTGAAAAAGGTGGGGGAGTGTGGTAGAAAGATCACCAGGCTCAGAAACAGGAGATTATGATGTTGGGTGAGCTACTTCCCCTTCTTGTTCCCACTCTTCTGATCCTTACAATGAGAGAGTTAGACTCAATGCTTAAGGTCCTTCTACTCCGAACTTTTGGAACTCTCAGATGATGGTAAATATGAAAGCAGACAAAGAAGCAATGTGTTTGAAGAGCTACACTGACTATAAGGTCAGAGCCCTGCAGCCACCATCTAGGTGGCCAGATACTTCATCCACCCCCAGCAACACAGACGCCTTGTTGTTTGTTGCCATCGAGTCAATTCCAACTCATGGTGATCCCATGTGCTACATGGTAAAACTGCTCCACAGAATTTCTTGGCTGTAATCTTTACAGAAGCAGATCACCAGCTCTTTTCTTCCATGCTGCTGCTGTGTGAGTTTGAACCACCAACTTTTAGGTTAGTAGTCAAGCAAAAACAGTTTGCACCACCTAGGAACCTTCACAGATACCCTAGGTATGTCCATCTGCCTCTCAGTTTATGCTCGTCTAAAGCAAACCACACCAGAGGTTTGGTGAAAAGATTTTTAGGTTTGGTAGGGAGGCCAGGTAATGTTCTAACCCTGCCCTTGGCACTGACTCACTGTGTGTGTGATCTCTAGACATGTCCCTCCCCTCCCTAAGCCTTTTTCTCTGTAGGTCAAATAGGGGATTTAAAGTCATTAAATCTGCTTGTGCCTCAGCCCCCTCTTACTCCCACCCTCTCGTGTCTACCTCTGCTCAAGAGGCTGAAACCCACGCCAACTGCTCAGATGAGGCCACATGGGAAAACCAGACGTCTGTTTTTAATATTGATGACAGATTAGCGTGCAGGGAATTCAGCCACCCCCCAAAACATGCCCCGTTTCTGCTCAAAACAACTGGAACAGGAGGCTGCTTATGCTTGGCTTTCCCAACAGAGTCCCAGAACCAACAGGGCAATGGCTTCTCTAAAGGAAACAAAGAGGGCACCAAACCCAGAGGTGGGGGGCAGGTGGGCGTAGGAGACAGGGAGGGAGGAGACAGTATTTCAACAGTTAGTTCAAAACGGTGTCAAACAGATGGGAGCCATAAAGTGTGTGTGTGTGTGTGTGTGTCACAGAGAGAGAAAGAGAGACAGAGAGAATGTATGTATGCCTATGCACACAAGCACATGAACTTGTGAATAAATAAATTATTCCAGCACTGGACTCGGCTGCAGGAAAAAAATTCAGAGTGACCAAAGGAAAAACCCCACATTTCCCTATTCTGGCCTCACCTGACCAAATGTGTGAGTAATCCTGACTCTATCCTAAACAAGTCTTAAACCTTATTTTGCTGCTTTCTTTCTAATGTTTATTTTTCTCTTTCATTTATTTTTTTGTTATTTCATGAAATAGGAGCAAAGCATCTAAAGCAACAATTAATCATGAAACATTTTAGAAGGCCTGCACACAGTACTAAGTATGTACTTAGTACTAGATCACCTCTAGTACTATAGTACTACATAACATCTCATTTGATCACAGTGTTCAAGGAATTAACATGACATTTCAAAAGTTAAAACATACACATGCCTAAACATATATAATTCAATCCAATCAACACAGAATATCTATGTATATCAGGCACTATGCAAATATGCAAAGTTCATTTGGCAAGTTCACAATCCAAAAAAGGATAATTACCAGTGTAAGAGTTCAGGAATGATAGAGTAGGGAGAAAGAAAGTCAACTCCCATGAAAAAGGGTTAAAAGAACCTGTAAAGATGCAGGCAGGCATGGCATTGTCTTCAACCTTCTCAATGGCTGCAGAAAGAGACTTCTGGCCAACATGGCACCATAGACAGAAGCACCACGCCATCCCTCCAGAGCAAAGACCCAAAAAACTAAGTAAAACAGAAACAAATGTCATTCCTGGAACCCAAAGTGTCAAATGAAGAGATAAAAACTCAGCCAAACACTGAATGGAATAAGAAGCTGACAGAGGACAAACATCAAGGAGAGATAATGTGTGGAGGTTCCTTATCAGCTGACACAGAATGGATTTGCCATCTTGGACTTCTGTCGGAGATTGGCTGATAGGGAGCATGGGAAAGCAGCTTCATGGAGCTCCAGGTAAAAAGTGATACATGCTTTCCCACCCCCTACCCTCTCCCTCCTGCTCTACCTCCGAGCTTCCTGGCTGGCTGCAGTGGCTCAGCTGGTCAGGAAGTGAAACATCTGTGCTGCTTGGATTCACCCCGCCCACATTGCAGATTGGTAGAAAGAGAGTAAAGGAAAGTACCTTCACGGAGTTCCCAGCAGGAGACAAAGCATGCACTGGACCTGCCCTGCTGCACCATAGCTGAGTGACTGGCCCCGCCGACTGGACAAGAAGGTGAAAAGTACCGCAACTACAGACGAGCAAACAACAAAGAATGCACAGCCCTCCTGCTCAGACATAACCAACTAAACCAAAACACCAGGATGAAACAAACAAATCTGCAATCAAGAAACAAAGAAAATAATTACTGAATGTCCCATGGACAACAGAAAATATCAAAATGTATTTTAAAAAGGACAAGGTGGTTCCAGTAAGTGTCCAAAATAAAACAGCAGATGACTTTCCAGTAGAAGAAAGGGCACCAGAACCACCTGACAGGGAACTCAAATCTCTAATATTCAGAGCTATCCAAGAGTTGAAGCAAAAATGAGGAAAAAGTAGACAAATTTATGGAAAATCCAGAGAAATTCATGGAAAATACAGGCAAAAAAATGGAAGATTCAGGAAAATAATACAGGAAAAAAATGCCAAAATAAATTCACAACTAGAAATCATACAAAAACAACAATTAGAAATTCAAAAGATAAACAACAGGTTTTTCAGAAATGGACAGTGTCATAGAAGGGCTGAGGAACAGGTTTGAAATGATGGAAGACAGGATCAGTGAAATTGAAGACAAAAGCTTGGATACAACTCTTTGAGAAAAATCAGAAAAAAGAACAAAGAAAAATGAGGAAATTCTCAAAATTATGTGGGATACAATCAAAAGCAAAAATTTGCCAGTGATAGGATTTCTAGAACAGGGAGAGAAAACGGAAAACACAGAGAGGATCATTGAAGAATTGCTGACAGAAAACTTCCCTAATATCACGAATGATGGAAAGCTGACCATCCAAGAAGCTCAATGAACTCCATATAGGATAGACCCAAAAGAAAAACACCAAAGCTTATCAGAATCACACTCACTAAAACCAAAGGCAAAGAAAAAATCCTGATAACAACTTGAGAAAAACAAAAAGTCACATACAGAAGAGAAACAATAAGACTAATCCCTGATTATTCGGCAGAAACCATGCAGGCAAGAAGGCAATGGGATGACGTGTATAAAACTTTGAAAGAAAAAACTGCCAATCCCAAATAGTATATCCTGCAAAACTTTTGTTCAAATATGATGGTGAAATTAGGACATTTCCAAATAAACAGAAATTCAGAGAAAATGCAAAAACTAAACCTATAGGAATTATTAAAAGGAGTTCCTCGGTCTGAGAAAAAACAACATCAGACCATAGCCTGAATCTGGCACGCAGATTATACCAGCCAGATACCAATGTAGGAAATGAACTCTCAAGGACTATCCAAAACTGAAAGAATTGCAACAGGGAACCAGAGAGGTTAATCTGTAAATGACAACAATGTCAGAACAATAAAAGATGGAATAAATGGTATAGTTATAGAACTTTCTAGTGGAGAGGAAGGCAAGGCAATACCAAGTAAACATACACTGGCTCAAATCTAGGAAGATAAGGGTAAATTTCAAGGTAACCACAAAGAAAGTTAGCAAACCTACTCATCATAATAAAGACAAAAACATAAAGTCTCAATCAAAAAAAAAAGGAAATGAAAAAGAAATCCAAAAACAAAAGGAACTTAAGACAGGAGAGTAAGAGGAACAAAGGAAATGTAAGCATCACAAAAAAAAGGCACTACAAAATGACAGCAATAAACTCACACCTATCAATAATTATGCTGAGCATAAATGGCCTAAATGCACCCATAAAGAGACACAAAGTGACAAAATGTATTAAAAAAAAAAAAAAGGATCCATTAATACACTGTCTACCAGAGACATACCTTAGAAACAAAGATATAAATTTATTAAAAATCAAAGGTTGGAAAAAAATATATCAAGCAAATAACTACCAAAAAAGAGCAGGAGTACCAATACTAATCTCAGATAAAACAGATTTTAAAGCAAAATCCACCATAAAAGACAAAGAAGGGTACTATATAATGATTAAAGGGATGATCCTTCATGAACACTTAACCATAATTAACATCTATACACCCAATGACAGGGCTCCAAAATACATAAAGCAAACTCTAACAGCACTGAAAAGAGAAATTGACAGTTCCACAATAGTAGGAGATATCAACACATCACTCTTGGTAAAGGACAGAGCATCTAGAAAGAGACTCAGCAAAGACACAGACGAGCTAAAGAGCATAGTCAGTCAACTTGACCTCATAGACATACATAGAACACTCCACCCATCAGCTGCAAAGTACACATTCTTTTCCAACACACACGGAACATTCTCCAGGATAGACCACATTTTAGGCCACAGAGCAACTCTCAATAAAATCCAAAACATTGAGATAATACAAAGTATCTTCCCTGACCACAATGCCATCAAAGTAGAAATTAACAACAGGAAGAGTAAGGAAAAAAAAAAAAAATCAATTACACGGAAACTAAACAATACCTGCTTAAAAACCACTGAGTAATAGAAGAAATCAGAGATGGAATTAAGGATTTTCTAGAATCAAACGAGAATGAAAACACATCATATCAAAACCTTTGGGACACAGCAAAGGCAGTCCTCAGAGGTCAACTTATAGCAATAGATGCACACATCAAAAAAGAAGAGAAGGACAAAATCAATATATTAGCTACACAACTTGAACAAACAGAAATAGAACAGCAAACAGCAAACATAACCCTGATACCAAAACCAGGCAAAGACACCACAAAAAAAGAAAATTACAGACCAATATCTCTTATGAATATACATGCAAAAATTCTTAACAAAATTCTAGTCAATAGAATTCAGCATCATATAAAAAAAAAAGTACACCACAACCAAGTAGGATTCATACGAGGTATGCAAGGGTGGTTCAATATTAGAAAATCAATCAACCTAATCCCATATAAAGAGAAAGAAAAGAATCACATGATCATCTCAATTGATGCAGAAAAGGCATTTGACAAAGTCCAACACCCATTCCTGATAAAACCTCTCAGTAAAATAGGCATAGAAGGAAAATCTGGCAACATAATAAAGGGTGTATATGCAAAACCAAAGGCCAAGATCACTCTTAATGGAGAGAGGCTGAAAACATTCCCCTTGAGAACAGGAATGAGACAAGGATGCTCTTTATCATCAATCCTATTTAAGATAATCCTATTTAAGTCTTAGCTAAAGCAATAAGGCAAGAAACAGAAATAAAGGGCACCCAAATCGGTAATGAAGAAGTTAAACTCTCCCTATTTGTGGATGATATGATACACTACATAGAAAACCCAAAAGACTCCACGAGAAAACTACTGGAACTAATAGAAAGATTCGGCAGAGTAGCACAATACAAAATAAACACACAAAAATCACTTGGAATCTTATATACCAATAAAGAGAATGATGAATAGGAAATAAGGAAAATCATACCATTTATAATAGCCCCTAAAAAAATAAAATACTTGGGAATAAATCTAACCAGGGATGTAAAAGACCTATACAAAGAAAATTACAAAACATTATTGCAAGAAACCCAAAGAACCCAACAACAAAAGAAACCAGTGCCGTCGAGTCGATTCCAACTCATAGCGACCCTATATGACAGAGTAGAACCCAAAGAGATCTACATAAATGGAAAAATATACCATGCTTATGGATAGGTAGACTCGACATTGTGAAAATGACAATTCTACCCAAAGCGATTCACAAACACAATGCAATAGCTATCCAAATGTCCACGACATTCTTTAAAGAGATGGAAAAACCTATCATTAACTTTATATGGAAAGGGAAGAGGCCCTGGATAATAAAGCACTATTGAAGAAAAAGAATAAAGTAGGAGGACTCGCACTATCTGATCTCAGAACCTACTGTACAGCTACAGTAGTCAAAACAGCCTGGTAGTGGTACAATGACAGCCACATTGACCAGTGGAACAGAATTGAGAGCCCAGATGTAAGTCCATCCACCTATGGTCACCTGATCTTCAACAGGGGCCCAAATTCCATCAAATGGGGAAAAGACAGTCTTTTTAACAAATGGTGCTGGCAAAACTAGATGTCCATCTGCAAAAAAAAGGAAACAGGGCCCATACCTCACACCATATACAAAAACTACCTCAAAATGGATCAAAGACCTAAATATAGAGCCCAAACCCATGAAGTTCATAAAAGAAAAAATAGGATCAATGCTAGAGGCCCTAATACATGGAATTAACAGGATTCAAACCAAACCAACAACACACAAGCTCCAGAGGATAAGCTAGATAACTGGGATCTTCTAAAAATTAAACTCTTACGCTCATCAAAAGACTTCACCAAAACAGTAAAAAGAGAACCTACAGACTGGGAAAAAATTTTTGGTTATTACAAATCAGACAAAAGTCTTATCTCCAAAATCTACAAGAAAATCCAACGCCTTTATAACAAAAAGACAAATAATCCAATTAAAAAATGGGCAAAGGAAATGAACAGACACTTCACCAAAGAAGACATTCAAGCGGCCAACAGACGCATGAGGAAATGCTCATGATCTCTAGCCATTAGAGAAATGCAAGTCAAAACCACAATGAGATACCATCTCACTCCTGCCATTACTGGCACAAATCAATAAAACAGGAAATAACAAATATTGGAGAGGCTGCAGGGAGATTGGAACTCTTACGCACTGCTGGTGGGAATGCAAAATGATACAACCATTTTGGAAAATGATACGGTACTTCCTTAGAAAGCTAAAAATAGAAATACCATATGATCCAGCAATCCCACTTCTAGGAATATATCCTAGAGACATAAGAGCTGTCACACGAATAGACATATGCACACCCGTGTTCATTGCAGCATTGTTCACACTAGCAAAAAAGATAGAAACAACCTAGATGCCCATCAACAGATGAATGGATAAACAAACTGTGGCACATACACACAATGGAGTATTATGAAATGATAAAGAACAACGATGAATCTGTGAAGCATCTCCTAACATGGATGAATCTGGAGGGCATTATGCTGAGTGAAATATGTCAATCACAAAAGGACAACTATTGTATGAGACCACTACTGTAAAAACTCATGAAAAGGTTTACATACAAAAAGAAACAATCTTTGATGATTACGGTTATGAGGTAGGGGAGGGGTGGGGATGGAAAAACACTTAACAGAAAACTGCTCAGTGGAAACTTTGGTTATGGGTAAGACAGTACACAATACTGGGAAAGCCAGGACAATTTGTACAAGGCAAGGTCACGGTAGCTCCATATACACATCCAAACTCCCTGAAGGACCGAATTGCAGGGCTGAGGGCTATGGGGACCATGATCTGAGGGAACATCTAGCTCAATTGGCGTGACATAGTGTATAAAGAATATGTTCTACATTCTACTTTGGCGAGTAGCATCTCTGGTCTTAAAAGCCTGTGAGTGGCCACCTAGGATACTCCACTGGTCTCACCCGTTCAGGAGCAAAGAAGGATGAAGAAAACTAAAGATACAAGGAAAGATTAGTCCAAAGCACTATTGGGCCACATCTACCACAGCCTTCACCAGACTGAGTTCAGTACAACTAGATGGTGCCCAGCTACCACCACTGACTGCTCTGACAGGGATCACAAGAGAGGGTCCCTGACAGAGATGGAGAAAAATACAGAACAAAATTCGAACTCAAAAAGAAAGACCAGACTTGCTGGCCTGATGGAGACTGGAGAAACCCTGAGAATATGGCCCTGGATATCCTTTCAGCTCAGTAATGAGGTCACTCCTGAGGTTCACCCTTCAGCCGAAAATTGAACAGGCCCATGGAACAAAATAAGACTAAAGGGGTGCATCAGCCCTGGGGCAGGGACTGAAAGGCAGGAGGAAACAGGAAAGCTGGTAATAGGGAACCCAGGGTTGAGAAGGGAGAGTGTTGACATGTCATAGAGTTGTTAACCAATGTCATGGAACAATGCATGTACTAATCGTTTGATAACAAACTAGTTTGTTCTGTAAACCTTCATCTAAAGTACAATAAAAAAAAAAAATCATGATTTACTTTAAAATATAAATAAATAAATAAATGGCTGTAGAAAGAAGAGGGGGTCATATCTGTGTTGTGTAACTTCAGACCTGGAAACTGAGAAGAAGTAAGTTTTATCTCAATCAAAAAAGGGAATTGTAGGACCAAAACACTGGATACTAGAGAATCAAAAGGAAGAATCTTGGATTTCCACTTCTGGACAAAATGTAGTAACAGGGACTGAATTTATGTACCCTCCCATCTGAAACAGAAAAAAAAAGAAAAAAGAAAACCAGATAAAATATATAAAGCAAGTTTTCAAGGCACTGGAAATAAGACAACAAAAAACAGAAGTCCTGAGAAACTAAAAAACAGATACGGAGAGATGGGGAAGAAATTAGGTAAACCCTACAATTGCTCCAACTTATTGCCTTTACAGAGTTTCCAGGGCACAGTGCAGTGAAAGGGAACTCAAGTTGAGCCTGGCAAATTGCCTATGTTGAGAAGACAGAGCTCTGATTCTGGGGAGGCCAAAATGGCTAGAGTTAGCAGGACAGAGTAATGGAGAGGAGAGAACTTCACAGAGAGAAAATTCAGGAGATCTGCGGAGGGTCCCCTTTGATACATTCAGGTGAGGAAACTACCTGATGCTGAGAGGATTAAAGGTAACAGTGTCTGGTGCTCATTCAGTAGCCAGAAATGGTGCCTGTTCCTACTAGGCACATTAGGAAACCTCATAATTCAAGGGTCATTGTACAGAACACACAGAAGGGTCTTTCTCAGTAGTGAGAAATAATTAGCCCTAGACTAAATACTGCCATGGCTCTACCTAACAAATCTTGAAAGCAAGAACCAAAAGAATCAAACCTTTTCCAAGTAATTTAAGTATGTCCCAGAGTTAAAAAATATTTATTGAAATATAAAAATACCAAGCATGCAACAAGACAAAAATCACAATGTCTGGCATCCAATCAAAAATTATCTAGTGTGCAAAGAAGCAGGAAAATGTGACCTATAATGAGGAGAAAAATCAATCAATCGGAACCAACCTGGAGCTGACACAGATGTTAGAATTTGCACACAAGGATATTCAAACAGTTATTATAACTGTTTTCCATGTGCTGAAAAAGTTAAGTAGAGACATGGAATATATTAACAACACCCAAACTGAACAAAAAAGTAGAATATACTCTATGGCTCTGTTTTTATAAAACTGCAGAAAATATCCATATCCATTAATCCATCGGGACAAAATCCAGACCAGTGGTTATAGGCAGAATCTGCAAGAGAGGGATTACAAAGGGGCACGAGGCAACTTTTGATGGTGATGGATATGCTTCCTATTTTGAAGGTTTCATGGGTATATACATACGTCAAAACTCATCAAATTGTACCTTATAAATATGTACAGTTTATATCTCCATGTGGCTTTAAAAAAGAAAGAATCACCTAACACAGAGCTAAGCAAAAAATAAAAAATAGCTGCTATTAATTACCTATTCACCTAACACAGAAAAAAAAAAAAAAAAAAAAACAGAGCTAGGCAAAAAATACCTGTTATTAACTGATTACCTATAATATATCCCAGGCCCTGGTGATGGAAACAGTTAAGCACTTGGCTGCTCAACAGAAGGTCAGTCATTCAAACTCCCCAGTGGCTCTGCGGGAGAAAGGCCTGGTTATCTGCTTCCATCAAAGTTTCAGTCTAGGAAACCCTAAGGGGTAGTTCTACTCTGTCCTGTAGGGTCACTATAGGTCAGAACAGACTTGACGGCACACAACAACATGCTAGGTGTTTCCATGTATCATGTGATTTAATCTTCACAGTGATCCTGAGTTCATGATTTTCCCTGTCTTCCCTTCACCTCCAAAAAGAGTCAAATGAGGCTCAGAGTAAAGGTTACTTCCCCAGGTTCACAGAAGCAGTATGTAATGGAATGATGTCAAGGAATTCAGGTGTGTCTGACTTCAAAGCCCTACACTTTCCACTGCGCTATGCTGTCTCAAAAAACACCACCCACCTCTACCAAAGGAACGGCCAAGTTTAGAAAGATGAGACTTTTCCATCACTGGAGGCATGTAAGCAAAATGGCTTTTGAAGGGTGTACTGAAATGTTACAGGGGAAGCAGGACTAGGTGATCTCTAAGACGCTTCCAACCCTGAAATTTTCTCCTGATATTTGAAGAGGTACTTTCAATGCATTGAATAGAATATGCCAAAGAAATGGTAGAAACAATGAGTGGCCTAAGTGGAGAGGACAGGGTGAAGATTTTGTGCTGAAATGGTCAAGAAGCCTTCAAGAAAGAAGCAGCACTTGAGTTTTGACTTAGAAGCTACACGGTATGTAGGAGTGAGCACTGTGTTGAGAGTAAGACAGACCTGGTCATAAAGCCTGGCTCTACCATGTACGGGTTGTGGGATTATGGGGAAGTCATATACCTCTCTGGTCTTCACTTTCTTTATCTGTAAAACCGGGCTGGTAATCATTCTTACCTTATGCAGCTTTTCAATTCTGAAAAGAATGGCATACTATAGAGATATGAAGCATATTGTCAGTGTAACCAATGGCCGTCAAGTCAATTCTCACTCATGGCGAGTCCATGTGCATCAGAGTAGAACTGTGCTCCATAGGGTTTTCAATGGCTGATTTTTTTGGAAGTAGTTCGCCAGGGCTTTCTTCCAAGGAGCATCTGGGTGGACTCGAACTTTAAGTCTTTTGGTTAGCAGTCTAGTGCACTAAATGTTTGCAGCATCCAGGAACTTATTAGTGATCTGTGATCTAAAAAGCCCTGCCATTAAACAGCACTCTACAAAGACAAAGGCACATGCACATACACACACTACACATTCATTCATTCACATATACCAACAAGTCTCAACCACATAGAAATAAAAGTTCACAAAAATGAACACAAACATACATACGCTTATACACAGATGCACATACTCAGACATACAGTCATGCATAAGTGTACATTCACACAAACACACAGAGTCAAAAGATGGAAAGAATTAACAAAGTTCTAAAGGATGAGGCAAAGCCAGCTGCCCGATTATTTTTCCGTGACTAGACCCTCATTGAAAGTGATTCCTACTCCAGCTTCTCCAGTCTTTTTCAGCCAATTCCAGTCAATGAGCCACATAAATTCCAGTGCACCAAGCAGCAACTGACTTGACTTCTCCTGCTGTCCATCATCTTGGCCCTTCTCTCTGTGGTCTATTTCACATTCACAGCTTCACTGGCCACTTTCTTCCCAGTTTCAGAGGAAGCAAAGCAAAATTAGCCCAGAGAGGAAAGAAGGAAAGGGAGGAGAAGACACGGTGAAGAGAAGGAGAAAGAAAAAGACAAGGAAGCAATAAAGGTCATTTCATTCATTCGTTATTCATTCATTCAACAAACATTTGAATGCCAGGCCTTATGGCAGACATTGGAAATTTAACCATGATCAAGACAGACAGTCATCTTTGCTTCCTGAGTATATAGTCTAATGACAGATACATACCAATTAGTAACCAAGTAATTCTACTGTTTGAATTCTTTCGATAATCCAGTCTTGGTTAATTTATTTCTAAAAATAAGATAAAGTTGGGAACTTGAGGAAATATCCTCAGCTAGATAACCTTGAGTTAGTCTCCATTCCTGAAACTGTGGAATGAGCACAGTTTAGGTTTTTGAGACAATTCAGTGAGATGCTGAACAAAGCACTTAGCTCAGTGCCTGGCACAGCGAGTAGATGCCCAGTTGATGGTTTCTGGTTGGAAAAATACAATGAGTGAAGGGAGGTCTAACAGAGAGCAGATAATGTTAGCCTCCACTGCTGGTCCTGGTGAATACTCAGTTTCTTGGCAGAGTCAGGGATTTAGAAGATTTCAGAGATAGAACTCTGAGTTTCAATAAAATTAGCCCTCTTAAGAGCCACCTTTCTCATCTTCTCCTGCATTCCTGAATCATTTCCAATTCCCCCTAGCACCAGTTAATGAAGATATCACAGTACATCTCACTGGAAAAAGCAATTGCTTTAAGTCCCTCACCTCAGTCCCAGAGACAATATTTTTATACACCAAGGTCTCCAAACATGTGACCTGTGGACGTCCCAAGTACAGAAAAATCAAATCCTCTTCAGAATAAATTAATCCTTTGGTATATCTTTGGAGGTCCAACTCAGAGTATCAGAAATTCTCTTCAACAAAAACATACTACCTTTCTTGCTCAAAATCTTTAAAAAAAAAAAAAAAAAAAAAGCACACAGGAATGGGCATCAGGTAACAATCGCTAAATAATGGAAACTTGTGATACCTTCCCAAGCCAGATGACAAGAAGTCTCCAAAGGCATGGAAAAATCCCAGTTTCCCTCCTCTGTCACACTTTTTGACAAAATGGGAAGTCATGAGCTTTCAACCTACCAGTGTAGAGGTCAGTGTCTGTGTATTCATCCACTTTCTTGTGCTGCAGAATATAGTCGGAGACCTTAGTCCCAATAGCTGGCTGAACATCCACCCACTCCAAGGAGACCACGGTGCTGGAGGGCTCCACTGTTGGGGATAGCCGCAGCCTACAGGGGTGACAGGGAAGGTTGCTGGTTTGCCAGGAAGCACCACCTGGGCCCTGAAAGGGTCTGCATGTTTGAAGATTAAATCACAGGCTTCAGACTGGGTTCAAATCCTGATTCCATCTACCACCAACCCTTTGTATGGCCTTAGGCAAGTACTTTTACCTTTTAGCATCTCCATTTCCTCATCCATAAAATGGGGATAAGAAGTACTACCTTTCAGAATTCAGTGAGTTAACCCAACCACTCCATACGTGCTCACTGAAAGTTGGTTGTCTATTTATTTAAACGGTATTCTCAGTGATGCTTCATTTTCAAATAAACTGACAGTGCCTTCAAACACAGTAGCTTTCAGTCTTTCTGCCATTCTCTTCAGTCCCTCAATGTATTAGCCAATTGTTTAATACTCTCAGTTCAACACTCTCTCAAAGAGGGCAGGAATCCTGGGATGAATCTTTTTACAAAGCAAGGAATAACAGGATGATTGTAGGTTAGAAATGGCATGTTCTTTAGGGATAATGAAGTAGAATCCCCTCATTTCACAGAGGGGAACAGTAAGGCCCAGCAAAGGGAAATGATTTGTACAAGGTCACACAGCAACTTGGGGACAGGCCATATGGTAACTTTGCTTATTCCCAGCCCAGATCTCTTTCCTCTATATTGTATTATCTCTTCAAGGACTACCTTATAATTCTTCTCACCCCAGAGGTGTATTACATGACTCTGATTTTCCTGACGTTGCCTCCTGCCCCCCTCTCTGATATTCTTCACACCACTCTCCCTCTTAATCACATTCCTCCAAACAAGATGGCTTTCCTCTGTTTTCTCAAATGGTCAGTTTCCTGTGTTAGGGCCTCTACATGCACTTTCTTTCTGTGTGGAACCTGATTTTCTCGCCACTCTTTGCTTGGCTAACTCCTACAGTACTTCAAGTTTCATCAGAGAGGCTTCCCTGACAATTCTTCCTCCCCTCCAGCCAAAGCATCCCCCATTATTCTCTCCATTAGCACTCTTTTGTCTTCTTTCATGTTTTTCTTATTTAACTTTTTAAGCTGTATCTATTTTCCTCTTTTGCCTTTGCTGTCAGTCTCCCCCAGTATACTGTCAACTTCCTAAGTACCTGGACTACACTGTCTTGTTCACTGATGAATCCCCACTATCTGACACATCGAAGGTGTTCACAATTATTTGCTGAATGAATGAATAAAATGAAGTTGCTTCAGAGGGGTTCTACACTTTCTTTCTCTCTGCAGCCCCAGTGCCTAGCACGAGAATTGACAAAGCTGCAATCATCACTCAGAAAATCTTTGTTAAATGGGTGAGGGAAGAAAGTGGAATGACTCAAAACAGCACATTGCAGTATCAGTGTCTACCCCTGAGCCACATTTCTTTTCTGCCATGGCTCCTTTCTTTCCCCAAGAAAAAGGTAGCCCCAGGAGCTTCAGGGATCTGGTTAGGCCCCCTGGGAACAGATGCAAGTCATGGCCTCGGGTGGTAGGACAAGAGTAGGAATCCATGCAAAGAGGAGGCCAAAGGAAGAGGGGCCATACATACGTACACCGGCTGTGGGAGCGGGCTGCAGTTGGGGAGCCCGTTGGCATCAAAGGCGCTAAGGTCACATCTGCACCAGTCATCGATCACGTCCCCTTTCCCTGAGCACCAATAGGAGCTCATCAGTGCACTCCTGAAGGCCTGAAATAAAGGAGGACAGAAGAGACAATGACGACAGTGGTGGAGAGACTGAGAGTGAACGTGCTGATGGCCATGCTGGTAGTCGACCAAGGCTTCAAAGCAATCTTCTAAGCATGGGATGCCTCTGGTACCCTACAACCAGACTCTCCTGTCCTGAGCCATTCTCTACCCAGCAGCCAGAATGATCATTGTGATACAATAATATCAACATCCACTGGGAGCCTCCACTGGGCAGGGCACTCTATGTTCATTGACTTGTTTTATCTTCACAATAATCTGAAGGGTCAGATGGTAAAAATTTTTGGCTTTGCCGCTGGGCAGCCTCTGCCACTGGGCGTTGGTGGTTCAGTGGTAGAGTTCTTGCCTTCCATGTGGTAGACCCAGGTTTGACTCTAGGCCAAAGAGGCTTAGGTATTGCTATGATGCTGAACAGGTTTCAGCCATTTCCAGACTAGGACTGACAAGGAAGAAAAGCCTGGTGATATACTTCCAAAAATCAGCCACTGAAAACCCTATGGATTACAAACAGACTGATCTGCAGCTGATCAGGGGTATAGCACAGGACCAGGCAGCATTTCATTCTGTTGTGCGTGGGGTGACTCCACAGCAGCTAACAACAACCTTTGTAGCATGAAAATAGCACAGACAACACTTAAATGAATGGGTGTGGTTGTAGTTTATATATATGTGTATATATATACATACATATTTACAATAACAAGCAGCTGGCTAGATTTGGCCTGAGGGCATAGCTTGCTGACCTCCTGCTCTAAATAATGGTCAGTTTTCTGTTTAATTGCAATGCACTTCATTGTCCTCTCCATCTGAAGTATTTTGTTCCCTCTGTTGGAATCGACTCGACAGCACTGGGTCTGTCTGAAATATTCCCCCTTTGCACTTCAATTCATGTTTTTGGTTTCAACTGCAACTTCCTTTTCTCTGAGGAGCCTCCTCTGGCTTTCCTACGCCCGGGATCACACTCCTCAGTTGACACCATGAAACTAGAACACCCACACCATCACATTTACTTGTCTGTCTCATCCAGCAGACTATGATCCCGACAAGGCCAGGGACCACCATGACTTAGTCACGGGAAAATTCTCAGGGGACCTAGCATTGGCTTTCAATTGATATTTCACAAATAGATGAATGGATGCTAAAAAAAACTGATCACTGATGTCCAGCAGTTAAGAGAAAATGGAAGTTATTTCTTCAGTTCCCCTTAGGACAGTATAAGGTGCTTTAAGTTCACCAAAAAAAAAAAAAAAAAAAAAACCCTCAAAACAGCCCTGAGATACAGACATTATGATCCTCATTTACAGGTGAGAAAACCAGGAATCAGGGCAGTGAAGCAATTCCCCAAGTTCTCGCAGCAGGTAAATCGTAAAGCAGAATTCAAAACCAGATCTGCGTAACTCCCAAGTGCAGGGCTTTTCTGTTCAACCATGCAGGACAGTGGGATTAGCCCCAAGTAGAGTTGTCATATTTAGTAAAAAAAATAAAATGAAATACAAGATACCTGGTTAAATTTGAATTTGAGATAAATATTTTTGAGTATAAATAGGCCCCACGCAATATTTGCATGTAAAGCGTCTGCCCCAGGGTCTGGTACATGGTAAAAGCACTGTTCCTATTATGTGCTACAGCCTATGCTGGGAACAAATGTCCATTCCCCTACCAGCACCAGAAGAGGCACTCTCATGAGGACAGAAGACAGATGACAGAGCATGAGGTCTTGCTGACTCTCAGACCTTTTCTCCCTGTGCAATATTTGGGACATACTTACACTAAAAACTTTGTCTTATCTCAAATTCAGATTCAACGGGGTATCTTGTATTTTATCTGGCAACTCTGATACCAAGGGGCTACACAGCATCCCATGACCTGGCTTCTACCTCTCAGAATTCTGTTCTGATGAACAGATAAACAGCAAGACTCTTCCTTGTTCGCCACTGGGTATTTAGGAATAAAGGCTCTGTGGTAGGCTGAATAATGGCCTCCCAAGATTTCAGGTTCTAATCCCTGAAACCTGTAATTGTTACCTTAGATAGAAAAAGGATATTTGAAGATGTGATTAAGGATCTTGAGATGGGGAGGTTATCCTGGTGGTCCCTTAACGTATCACAAGTGCCCATAGGCAGAGGGAGATCTGACACAGAAGAAGAAAAAGCAACATGACCACAGAGGCCGAGATTTGAACAATATGACCACAAAGAAATACCGGAAGCCACCAAAAGCTGAAAAAGAGGCTCTTTCAGAGCCTCTAAGACAGCACGACAGCACAGTCCTGCTGCCCCCATGACCTTGACCCAGTGAAACTACCATGAGAGAATAAGTTTCTGTTGTTTTAACCCACCAAGTTTGTGATGATTTGTTGTAACAGCCACAGGAAGCTAATACAGGGGACAGTCATTAACTCAGAGTCCTAGAAGGTACTTCAGAAATCCTTAAATCCATCTCCCATCACTTCATGGAAATAAGAAGGTGAAGGGAGGACTTGCCCAAGGAACAGTGAGGTAAAGGCAATCCTCAAGTTGGAAAAACTCAAAACCAAACCCAAACCCGTTGCCATCAAATCAATTTCGACTCATGGAAAACATCTGACATGTTATCTAATCCTATTCCTTGGTTTTTATCTATGGATAAGTTGATAACAACAGTGGAGACGAAACTTGTCTGAAGAAGAGTATGGATCAAGAATAGCTTGACCTTGCGATCAGAAGAAATGGATGGTGCCCAGCTGCCATTACTTAACATTTTGATTGAAGATTCTATAAAAGAATCCTGATCAAAAAAAGGAAAAATGTAGAACAGAATTTCAAATTCTCATGGAATCCAAACTTACTGGAGTTATTTAAACTGATGAACCTCTAAAACTATAAACCTGATATAAGATTTAAACCCTAGACCTTAAACCAAAAAAATACCACCTGAAGTCTTCTTTAAACCAAACAACAGCAGGCTTAATTAGTAAAGAATGTCTGCTCTGAGCATTGGGTTATTTTAAAGAACTATTTATGTGGGATCAAACTGACAACAGGAACTTGAGAGGTTAGATAGTAAACTTAGCAGGCACTGAGTTTATTTTATTGGGGGAGAAACAATTCGGAAAAGGAGGGTGAGAACAGTTGTACAACTTGAAGAATGTAATCAATGTCATTGAATTGTGTACATAGAAATTAATGAATTGGTGTACGTTTTACTGTGTATATTTCCAATAGCAACAAAAAATAATAAATACATTATTAAATATATATATATATAGTTGGCATGACTACAAAGAACTGGCCTTGAGGAACTAGAATTGTGTATTCTCCACAATCCAATCATATTGGTTTAGTGTTCTTCTAAGTGTAATACATAATTAGAAAAAAAAAAAAAAGAATATAAAACAGTAATAATGAAGACAGTGTGTTCTAGTTGTTAGGTGCCGTCTAGTCCGTTCCGACTCATAGCAACCCTACGTACAACAGAAAACACTACTCAGTACTGCGTCATCCTCACAATCACTGCTATGTTTGAGCCTATTGTTGCAGCCACTGTGTCTATCCATCTCATTGAGGATCTTCTTCTTTCTCCCTGACCCTCTATCTTACCAAGCATGATGTCCTTCTCCACGGACTGGTTCCTCCTCTTAACGTGGCCAAAGTACAAGAGACAAAGTCTCATTGCTCTCACTTCCAAGAGCACTCTGGCTGTACTTCTTCCGAGACAGACTTGTTCATTCTTCTGGCAGTCCATGGTATAATCAGTACTCTTCCCCAACACCATAATTCGGAGGCATTCATTTTTCTTTGGTCTTCCTTATTCTTTGCTCAGCTTTCGCGTGCATATGAGGAAATTGAAAATACCATGGCTTGGGTCAGGCGCACTTTCGTCCTTAAAGTGACATCTCTGTTTTGCAACACTTGAAAGAAGTCTTTTACAACAGATTTTCCCAATACAAATCTGATTTTCTGACCACTGCTTCCATAGATGTTGTTCTGGATCCAAGTAAAACAAAATCCTTAACAACTTCAGTCTTTTCTCCATTTATCATGATGTGGCTTATTGGTCTGGTTGCAAGGATTATTGTTTTATTTTTGTTGAGGTGTAATCCATGCTGACTCAATACATTTGTCAGTTTGTTTTACTGTGGTGGCTTGCCTGTTACTGTGATGCTGGAAGTTATGCCACTGCTATTTTAAATACCAGTAGGGTCACCAGTGGTAGACAGGTTTCAACAGAGCTTCCAGACTAAGACAGACTAGGAAGAAGGACCTGGCAGTCTACTTCTGAAAAAATTGGCCAGAGAAAACCATATGAATAGCAATGGAACATTTTCTGGTATAGTGCCAGAACATAAACCCCTCAGGTGGAAATGCATTCAAAATTCAACTGGGGAAGAGCTGCCTCCTCAAAGCAGAGTCAACTTTAACAACATGGATGTAGTCAAGCTTTGAGGGTCTTCATTTGTTGATGTGCCATGACTCAAAATGAGAAGAAATAGCTGCAAACATTCATTAGCTATTAGAACATGGAATATATGAAATGTGAATCTAGGAAAATTGCAAGCCCTCAAAAATGAAATGGAACACATAAATGTCAATATCTTAGGCATCAGTGAGCTGAAATGGACTGGTATTAGCCATTTTGAATCAGACAATCATATGGTCTACTATGCCAGGAATGACAAATTGCAGAGGAATGGTGTCACATTCATTGTCAAAAGAACATTTCAAGATCTAGCCGAAGGTACAATGCTATCAGTGATAGGATAATATCCATACATATACAAGGAAGACCAGTTAAGCCGACCATTATTCAAATTTATGCACCAACCACTAATGCCAAAGATGAAGAAATTGAAGATTTTTACCAACTTCTGCAGTCTGAAATTGATCAAACATGCAACCAAGATGCACTGATGATTACTGATAATTGGAATGTGAAAGTTGGAAACAATGAAAAAGGATCTGTAGTTGGAAAATATGGCCTTGATGATAGAAATGACACTGGAGATTGCATGATAGAATTTTGCAAGACGAACGACTTCTTCACGGCAAGTACCTTTTTTCAACAACCAAATGGAATGCACAAGAATAAAATCGACTACATCTGTGGAAAGAGATGATGAAAAGGCTTACATATAAACACTGAGAGTTATGGCATAGCCAAGTTCACACACAATCTTAACCATCACAGTAGCATATGATCAAGAACCAACGGTACTGAAGGAAGAAGTGCAAGCTGCACTGAAAGAAATGGCAAAAAAAAAAAAAAAAAAAAAGGCTCCAAGAATTGACGGAATACAATTGAGATGTTTCAACTAACGGATGCACATATTTGTGCCCATTCCAAAGAAAGGTAATCCAAAAGAATGGGGAAATTATCGAACAATATCATTAATAGCACGCATAACTAAAATTTTGCTGAAGATAATTCCAAAATGATTACCAAAGTACATTGACAGGGAACTGCCAGAAGTTCAAACCAGATTCTGAGGATGTGGAATAATGGATGTCATTGCTGATGTCAGATGGATCTTAACTGAAAGCAGAGAATACCAGAAAGATGTTTACCTGTGTTTCATTGATTATGCAAAGGGATTTGACTTTGTAGATCATAACAAATTATGGGTAACATTGGAAAGAATGGAAATTCCAGAACACTTAATTGTGCTCATGAGGAACCTGTACATAGACTAAGAGACAGTTGTTCAGACAGAACAAGGGGATACTTCGTGGTTTAAAGCCAGGAAAGGTGTGTGTCAGGGTTGTATCCTTTCACTATACTTATTCAATCTGTATAATGAGTAAATAATACGAGAAGCTAGACTATATGAAAAATGTGGCATCAGGATTAGAGGAAGACTCATTAACAACCTGTGATATGTAGACTGACATAACCTTGCTTGCAGAAAGTGAAGAGGACTTGAAGCACTTACTGATGAAGCTCAAAGACTACGGCTTTCAGTATGGATTGGACCTCAACATAAAACAAAAATCCTTACAACTGGACTAATAAGGAACATTATGATAAATAGAAAAAATATTGAAGTTGTCAAGGATTTCATTTTACTTGGATTCACATTCAACACCTGTCAGGGACTGAATTATGTCCCCCCAAAAATGTGTGTATCAATTGGGTTGGGCCATGATTCCCAGTATTATGTGATTTTCCTATGTGTTGTAAATCCTGCCTCTATAATGTTAATGAGGAAGGATGGGCAGCAATTGTGTTAGTGAGACAGGACTCAACCTACAGGATTGGATATGTCTTGAGGAAATCTCTTGAGATACAAAAGACAGAAGCAAAGCAGAGAGACAGGGGGACCTCATACCACCAAGGAAGAAGCACCAGAAGCAGAGCACATCCTTAAGACCTGGGCTTCCTGGGCAGAGAATCTCTTAGTCCAGGGGAAGATTGATGAGAAAGACCTTCCTCCAGAGCCGACAGAGAGAGAAAGCCTTCCCTGGAACTGAAACCCTGAATTTGGACTTCTAGCCTACTTCACTGTGAGAACATAATTTCTCTTTGTTAAAGGCATCCACTTGTGGTATTTCTGTTATAGCAGCTCTAGATAACTAAGACAACGTCCGTGGAAGCAGCAGTCAAGAAATCAGATGATGTATTGTATTTGGAAAATCTGCTGCAAAAGACCTCTTGAAAGTGTTAAAAAGCAAAGATGTCACTGTGAGGGCTAAGGTGTGTCTGATCCAAGCCATGGTATTTTCAATTGCCTCATATGTATGGGAAAGTTGAACAACGAATAAGGAAGACCAAAGCGGAACTGATGCCTTTGAAATACGGTGTTGGTCAAGAGTATTGAATGTACCATGGAGTGTCAGAAGAACAAACAAATCTTTCTTGGAACAAGTACAGCCAGAATGCTCCTTAGAAGCAAGGATGGTGAGACTTGGTCTCACATACTTTGGACATGTTATCAGGAGGGACAAGTCCCTAGAGAAGGACATCATGCTTGGTAAGGTAGAGGGTCAGGGAAAAAGAGGAAGATCCTCAATAAGATGTTCTGACACAGTGGCTACAATAGGCTCAAACAAAGCAAAGACTGTGAGGATGGCACAGGTCCGGCACTGTTTCGTTCTGTTCTACATAGGGTCCCTGTGAGTGGGAACTGACTTGGCAGCTCCTAACAGTCCGTACTGAAAAAAAAAGCTGCAGTAATTTATCTTCATGGGTAAGTGCCTCAGGTCCTCTTTGCTTGAGCAAGCAAGGCTGTGTCATCTGCATATCAAAGGTTGTTAGTGAGTCTTCCTCCAACCCTGATGCCCTGTTCTTACAGCCCAGCTTCTCAGATTATTTGCTCAGCACAGACTGAATAAGTATGGTGAAAGGATACAATCCTGATGCACATCTTTCCTGATTTTAAACCACCCAGTATCCCCTTGTTCTGTTCAAACAACTGCCTCTTGGTCTTCGTACTGGTTTCGCATGAACACAATTAAGTGTTCTGGAATTCCCATTCTTCCCAATTTGATTCATAGTTTGTTATGATCTCCATGGTTGAAGGCCTTTGCGTAGTCAATAAAACACAGGTAAACACCTTTCTGGTATTCTCTGCTTTCAGCCAAGATCCATCGGACATCAGCCATGATATCCCTCATTCCATGTCCTCTTCTGAATCTGGCTTGAGCTTCTGACAGTTCCCTGTAGATGTATTTCTGCAACACATTTGGAATTATCTTCAGCAAAATTTTATTTGTGTGTGATTATTAATGATATTGTTCAATACTTTCTTCATTCTGTTGGGTCATCTTTCTTTGAAGTGGTCACAAATATGGATCTCTTTCATTTTTCCAGGTAACTGTTCCAAATTTCTTGGCATAGGTGAGTAAGTACCTCCAATACTGCATCCATTAGTTGAAACATCTCAATTGGTATTCCGTCAATTCCTGGAGCCCTTTTTTTTTTTTTTTTCCTCCAATGCCTTAAGTGCAGCTTGGACTTCTTCCTTCAGTACCATCAGTTCTTGATCATGTGGTACCTCCTGAAATGGTTAATATGCTAACCAATTCTTTCTGGTACAGTAAATCTGTGTTTCCTTCCTTCTATCTTCTTTTAATGTTTCCTGCATCACTCAATATTTTCCTCATGGAATTCTTCAATACTGCAACTCAAGGCTTAAATTTTTTCTTCAGTTCTTTCAGCTTGAGAAATGCCGAGTGTGTTCCTCCCTTCTGATTTTCTAACTCCAGGTCATTATAATAGTTTACTTTCTCTTCTTGAGCCACCCTTCTAAATCTTCTCATCAGCATTTTTACTTCCGCATTTCGTCCATTAGCTTTAGCTACTCTATGTTCAAGAGCAAGTTTCAGAGTCTCTTCTGATGTCCATTTTGGTCTTTTCTTTCTTCCCTGTCTTCTTAATGACCTTTTGCTTTTTTCATGTATATGTCCTTGATGTTATCCCACAACTCATCTGGTCTTTGGCCATTAGTATTCACTGTGTCAAATCTATTTTTGGGAAGGTCTCCAAATTCAAGTGGGATATACCCAAGGTCATATTTTGCTTCTTATGCACTTGTTTTAATTTTATTCAGCTTCAAATTGAACTTGCATATGACCAAGTTTGTTGTACTGTGTCATACTATGGTGGCTTGCATGTTGCTGTGATGCTGAAAGCTATGACATCAGTATTTCAAATACAAGCAGGGTCACCCATGGTATACAGGTTTCAGTAGAGCTTCCAGACTAAGACATACTAGGAAGAAGGACCTGGCAACCTCCCTTTGAAAAAAAAAATGGCCAGTGAAAACCTTATGAATAACAGTGGAACATTGTCTGATATAGTGCCAGAAGATAGCCTCTCATGTTGGAAGGCATTCAAAATATGACTGTGGAAGAGCTGCCTCTTCAAAGTGGAGTTGACCTTAATGATGTGTATGAATTAAACCTTTCCGGACCTTTATTTGCTGATGTGGCTTGACCCAAAATGAGAAGAAACAGTTGCAAACATCTATTAATAATAGAAACTTGGGAGTGTACAAAGTATGAATCTTGGAAAATTGGAAGTCGTCAAAAATGAAATGGACCACATAAAGATTGATAACCTAGGCATTAGTGAGCTGAAATGGACTGGTATTGGCCATTTTGAATCAGACAATCATATGGTCTACTATGCCAGGAAAGACAAATTGAAGGGGAATGACGTAGCATTCATTGTCAAAAAGAACATTCCAAGATCTATCCTGAAGTACAAAATTGTCAGGGATAAGATAATATCCATAAGCCTACAAGGAAGACCAGTTAATACAACTATTATTCAAATTTATGTACCAACAACTAATGCCAATGATGAAGACATTGAAGATTTTTACCAACTTCTGCAGTCTGAAATTGATCGAACATGCAATCAAGATGCATTGATAATTTCCAGTGATCGGAATGCAAATGTGGGAAAAAAAAGAAGAAACATCTGTAGTTAGAAAATACGGCCTTGTTGATAGAAGTGACACTGGAGATCTCATGACAGAATTTTGCAAGACAAATGAGGTATTCATTGCAAACACCTTTTTTTAACAACATAATGATGACTATACATGTGGACCTCACCAGATGGAAGATACAGGGATCAAATCAACTACGTATGTGGAAAGAAACAACGGATGTTGCTAGCAGTAATAATAATAACAATGCAAACATCAAGTTGTGCAGTTGAGGACTGTTTCCTGCTGAACACTGAGGGGTCCTACAAAGCAGACAACGAAGAATAGGAAAGTGTTTAAGCACATGCACTTTGCCTCTTATTAGATGGTTGACCTGTGATACACTGGTTATTTAACTATGTCCACAACTCCAAAAATAGAGCCAACATTAACACTTTTATCATTGAGTTGATCAGGGAAGATTAAATGTGATCATGCACGTAAGTGATGTTGGCACAGGGTCTAGCACATAGTAAGTGCTCAATAAACGTTAGCAATTATTAACACATAGTATAAAGCATACAGGCTTCAGACTCAGACATGTTTAAGTTCCAGTCCCAGCTTTACCACATATTAGTCATGTCACCAAATAACTTTATCTTTTTAAGTCTCAGTTTCTTTATCTGTGAAACGGAAATTCAAGGTTACTGAGATCAAAAAAGTCAATAAAAGTCTGTCCCAGGGTCTGGCACATGGTAAGAGCACTGCTCCTACTACGTGCCAGAACCTATGCTGGGAAGAAATGTCCATTTGCCTACCAGCACCAGAAGGAGGCACTCTCATGAGGACATAAACCAGATGGCAGAGCATGAGGTCATCCTGACTCTTAGATCTTTTCTCCCTCTATTTGCAGGCTTCCCCCTTAGTGAAATTAATGTGCACAACTGTTCATGGCTTAAGCTTCTGTAACATCTCCAGCCAGCTCTAAGTGCTTAATTACCAGAATGGTGAAATGCAGGGCCACTGGGTGAAAGTGATACAGATGGTAGGAGATTGCACTGGACTCCAGCAAGGGGAGGAGAGAGAACATTCTGTTTTGTGTGTGCATGTGTATGTGTTTTTATTTTTGAATGCATGTGTGTGTGTGTGTGTGTGTGTGGTTTTTGATAATCAATAGGAGCTTGAAGTTGTGGAAAACAAAACAGGAAATCTCTCTGGACTTTGTGAGTTCTACCAGCCAGGCGGCTCTTGGGAAAAAATCCTGCCTCTGAGTCTCCCCATCCACTGGCTGTTTCCCAAACCATGAGGAACAGAATGGGGACTGGTGCAATGGCCAGACAAACCCTGGATAGAGCACAAACACACCCTGATAAAAGGCCGACATCAAACAGACAGCCCATGCGAGGCAGCAGAAGCCAGCATTGTGTCAGCACAGGATCCCGCTTCCTTTATATCTTCAGTCCTTGCAACACTCAGTCCAGAATCCAATTAGTTCCCAGGGGAGGAGAATCATAGAATGTTCCAGCTTGACAGAGATCTGTAAATCATATCTAATCCATTTTACAGATGCAGAGACAGTGGCCTAAAAAGGCTAACTGAAAGGCTAACTAGTGACCCAAGGTAATAGAGAGATATCCTGATAAAACTACTCCATTTAATCCTCAAAATTACCCTTTCAAAGGAGGGCCCTATTCCCATTTACAGATAAGCATGGAAGAGTAGGAGCTTGAACCAAAGTCCATCTGAATTCTGGTACCCTTGACCTTTCTAGGTCACACAGGAACTGTAAATGCCAAGATTTCAATCCAAAACATCATTTTCAGCTGCTCTGCTTGGGTCACATGCTTGTGTTTGTATGTGTGTGTGCGCATGTGCGTGCGTGTGCTTCGTGCACACCCCTGTGTGTGTGTGTGTGTGTGTGTTTTCCTAGGAAAATGAGACCAGACCCTGAAGGCATTGTTGACTCCTGGCTTTTAAGTAAGTGGAGGGACCCGAGAAACAAATTCTGCACTGGTATAAGGGCTATATTTGCATGGTCATTGGTTTTCATAACAAAGAAGGTTTACATTTCCACAACTTGTAAATGGTTCCAACTTCTGGCTAATTAGCTAGCAAACCAAGCTGGGCAGGAGGAGGAAACAGCCACACAAATGTTAAGCAATCAAAATAAACTACGATTTATTCCCGACTCTGTTACTTTCCTAAGTGAATTCACATAAGTGATTCTTCTCTCTAAGCCTCAGTTTCCCCATCCATAAAATGAAGGGGCAGAAGATATACTTTTTGAAGTTTTATTGCAGTTCAATAACCATCACTGAACTTCCTGCTTCATGCCATGTGCCGTCTAGATGCTAAGAAGGGAGATGAACAAGACCTAGTCTCTAACTTCAAAGGACTCATGGTTTAATGGTGAAGACACATACAAACAAACAATTAGAATTACTATGGTTCAGATGCTATGAAGTAATCCACACAGGAGGCTGTGGCAATACAAACGAAGGGGTCTTTGCAGCTCTCAAAATTATGACAATGTCTTAGGAACCTTAAACTTTAAGTAAACACTCTATATTTGATTAAGATATTTGGGAGCATTTATACAAAATGTCACTAAGTGGATGAATTAAATTCCATACTCTATGCTTCTAATGACCGTATTTTTTAATTCCTGGGCTGACACAAAGTCAGTTATTTTTCATATTGAGATGGATCTGGTTTGTACGACTCCAAAAAGGATGCCCTGGAGTTCTCACTCAAAGCCTAAGAAATTTTGTTTTCACCACAGTACTTGTAAGCTTGGTCATTTAGTTACCCAATTCTTACCAAATGAGGAGGGGGCAAGGCCTTCCAGAGACAAAAATAATCTCTTACCCTTTTACCTTCTGGCATTCCTATTGTGTCTGACACTGCCTAAAACGTAAAAGTCAATCAACTGTTGAATGAAAAGTTCACACGGAATGCTGAATGAAGCAAACCAATTTATACAAAATAAAGGCAAAGAGAATGTGAGTGTGAGAAGACCCAGTCTTGGGTCTTCCCCAAGATTGCTTGTATGTCCCATGTCAGTGCATGGCACCCCCATCAGTTGGATTCCTCCAGCCAAAAGCCTATGAGGGCATCACCTGTGTTCCTCCTTCCCCTCATAACCTGTGTCAAAACCAAGCTCTCTTCCCAAGACCCACTGCTGTCTCCCTGGTGCAGGTTAGTAATGCTTCTTCTCTAGGCAGTTGCCATAGCCTCAGGACTGGCCTCCTTGCTCCAATGTCACCTTTTCCAGCATTGCCTCTCACAGCTTTCTAAAATAACACTGCTTGCTTGAGCCCCTCCAAGATTTTCATCACCTTCTGGTTAAAGCCTTCTTAGCCTGACATTCAGAGCTCTTTGTTCTTCAGCCTAGGCCTCTTCTCCCATCTTATCCCCACTGCACCTAGTCTATGTTCCAGTGTCCCTTAAACCTTTTCTCATGCTGTGCCTTTGGTCTAAAAGGCTCTTTTCCACTTCTTCTTCCTCGCTAAACTATGGGGAACTTTTTCTGTCCACCCAATTTGGGAGATTTTGTCTCTCCCTCCTCTCATTCAGTTTTTTCATATTTCACATATCATTGTAGTTTGTTTGTGTTTCATTCTTGACTATCAGACTATGAACTCCTTCAGGGCAAGACCATATATCTGATTCATCTCTGTGTCTCCAACTCCAAGCAATAATGTTAACACACAGTATGGTCTCAAAAATACGTAGTAGTATGTCCTGCCAAGGATGAAACTTGTGAATTTGCTGATGCTTTTTTCTTCTAGAAAAAAAGATGCCAGAAATGCAATTGGTCACTATAAAAAGAGTAAATTACTTTGAAATCGTTGAAACAGGGTTGAGTGGGATGTAGAAGCAAAGTCCCTTTTGAAGCTATTGTGATTACTGCTGAGGGAGACTGAGTTGATAGTCCACCCCCCTGCCTACCTGCTCCCCCCCCCCCCGCTGCCTCTGGAAATGTTTGAATATCTAAAATAAGAAGATTTCACAGCCCTAGAGGAGCCCTGGTGATGTAGTGGTTACGTGCTATGGCTGCTAATCAAAAGGTCAGCAGTTTGAATATACCAGCCATTCCTTTGAAATCCTATGGGGCAGTTCTACTCTGTCTTGTAGGGTTGCTATGAGTCAGAAATGATTCGATGGCAATGGGTTTTTTTTGTTGTTGTTGTTAGGGGTCTAGAGAAAGATGGGAGGAAGGTAAAGGGGTTGATGTCCTAGCTTTGTAGGGAGACTAACTCCTGAACCCATGCTGACCTTGAGTTTGGATGATCAGGAAAGACTAGGACTGATGAACAGAGAAAGGATTGGAGAGGGTAGCATAGCAGTACATGTGCAGAAGAAGAAACAACAATTTTTAGTCTAGCCTGGAACTCTGGGATAGGACCCACCTGGTCCATCTGTCATTTGGTCATCAGCATACTCCTTTGTAGTAGATGCAGAAGATGACAATCACTCATTCACTTGGTAGAGGAGCTAGAGATTAGGGGCTGGAGCCCAATCTTTGGAAAGGGACCAAGACATGTTGGTGTGCCCTGGCAATGAGAAGGAGACTGATTGGTCATCCTGTTACAGATCAATGAATGCATAATTAAGCAGCATATGTGAAGATATATTTAGGGAGGTAAACAGGAGTTGACTTAAGTCTGCTTATTCCCATACAGAGCAAGAAGACAGATGTGATGACTTTAAAATATAACCCTAAAATTCTTTGACATTCCTCCCATCATGAGGTGGCATCTAGCTCCCTCTCCCTTAGATTTGAGTTCTGCAACTGCTTGACCAAAAGAAGTGATGCTACAGAAATTTACAGGCCCAGGTCTTAAGAAACTGGCAGGTTCAACTTCCTGCCTCTTGGGATACTCACTCTTGGAACTCAACCACCATGCTGTAAGAAAGCCCAGACCATACTGAAAGGCCACATGTAGATATTCCAGCCAGCAAACTCAGCTGAGGTCCCAGACAACAGCAAGGATCATCTGGTGGAAATGTGAGTAGGGAAGCCTTTGAGATGACTCCAGCCATAGTTGCCATCTGACTGCAACCACATGAGAGGCTCCTCCAATTGTTAACCACCCAGCTGTGCCGAATCAACTCCCAGAACATAATACATGAGCCTAGTCAACTCCCAGGATGTAACACATGTGAATAAATCCTACAGGAAAGGGTATAGGGTATAAAAAGAGCATAGAGCCTAAAGCAGACAAATTCCAGGGAACTCCCATATTTACTGACCAGCTTGCTGTATGACCTCAGTAAGTCCCTTCCCCTTGTGAACCTTTCGTCATTACCTGTAATTTCTTCATATTGGACATTCAGATCACAAACTTGCTGGTTCTGATAATTGTCTGATTTGTGTTCTAGATTTTGTCTTTTCTCAAAGCTGGCTACAATTTTTGCATTGCCTTTAAAACTTCCCATCCTGGACGTAATGCCAGGAATCCTTTAAAAAATTCCCACCAGCTAGCATTCTCTCTACAGAGGAGGTCAAAGTGACAGCGAATAAGCCATTGATAGTTTTTGAAGAAAGAGAGGAGTGGAATGAAGAGAACAGGCATCTATTAAGTAGCTCCCTATTCTAGGTCTAGTGTAAGGGGATCTGCTTGTTATCTGGCAGTTCTTACCATCCACATCCTACAGATGAAAAAGCAGAGGGTCCGAAACAAAGATACTGGCCCAGAGTCACACAAATAGAACTCAGTAGAGCTGGGAGTCTACTTGGGACTCTAACTACAAATCCCAAGCTTTGGCTCCAACCTCCCTCACCCACCTCTCAGTTTCAGCCTCTGACTCAGAAGCCTCCAATCACAAGGCCATACAGTGAAGACATACTAGCTGGCAAGGACCCATTTCCTATATGAGAAACTGTGTAACTCAGTCTCTGGCTCTATAAATCACAGAAACGACACCTAATTTTCGGTCAGGATAAGATGCGCTTTTCAAGCCATTCACCCCTGAATGATGACAGCCCAATAGAACAGACTGTTAAACTGGGTGACAGGAGGAAGACATTTGAGTCAGTGAAACCCCCCTCTTGCCACACTTACCTCTGCTAATGAAAAAATATTAGGGAATAAATATACAATCCACTGAGATGTTCCCACACAGGGCACTGTCATTTGTCTTTTTCCCAAGAGGTACAGACAAGAAGATAGCATGATATGATCCTCAAGTAAGGGACTGTTTTTCTTGTGAGTTAGTCCTGTATTTCATATTTCATAGTTCCCATCCATCTCCTGTAGAGGGTGAAGTGCTAAGTTTTAATTGTTTAAAAATAATAGTAAACTTTTTTGAGCATCACCATATGCCACAGTACGCAGTTTTTTATGTGTGTGTGTGTGTGTGCGTTTTAGATGAGTGCCCAGTGTTTTACATATAGAAAGTTATTTAATTTGCACAGTAACATTATCGATTAGGACCAGGCGACATTTCATTCTGCTATATATAAAGTTGCCGTGAGTTGGAGCCAACTAACGACAACAGGAACAACATTCCCATTACGCAGGTGACGAGACCGAGGCACTAGGGAGTTTGGGTTCCCTTTCTATGTCACATAGGCAGTATTTCACAGAGTAAAATTCAAACTCAAGTTTTTCAAATTCTAAAGTCTAAAATGCTTAACCGCTATGAGCTAATTTAATCCTCATAGTAAGTCCATACTTTAGATTACATTGCCTCCACAAAATTTTTTGAAAAGTTGAAACTTGAAAATAGAAGAAACTTGAAAAAGTTTGAGGCTCAAGTGACTCGCTCAATGTCACAAATCTAGAATGATTCGGAGTTAGGATTCAAACGTAGGTCTGATTTCAAAGACTGAATCCTTTTCTCTACCCTGGTCTTTTATCCTAAGTACTGAAGACAGGTGGGTATGAAGGACATGGTCTATCCTCGCGAGAAGACAAGGTGACCAGTTAGACTTGCTCTGGTCAGTTCTAAGTCCCTTATTGATCACAGAACATTCTAAAGTGTGTTTCCAGGGACATGAGTTGAAAGAGATATTAACTGACATGCAGTAAAAGAAAACTGGCGTGAAGAGGAAGTGATTGTCCCTGTGATAAAATGATTTTAAGAAAGACTAGATTAAACAAAATCAAATAGACTATGCTAATGTGCACTGACAAGCCCCAAGAGGGTAATACATAGAATGCTGCAATTCTCAAATACACTTGTCCATAGAACATTTCCCCTCCCCCCCGCCACATAGTACCTGGGTATCTGGTACTCTGAAGCCTCTACCTCCCCCAGGACGTGCTAACCTAAACTGTGGGCTGGCTGCAAAGCCCTCTGGTAGAAGAGATCTGAACTGGAAGGAGAGCTCATTCCAGCTCTGCCAATAACTATGCAACTTTTCCCAAGTTAAGCTCTCTGGCTGGGCCTCAGTTGTAATTTCTGAGACCGTGTCCTTCTCACAACACCATGAATGCAAGAAACATGTGGAGCTCCCACTCATGCTGTCCCAACTCCTCCTGAATTAGCCCCAGTGTCCAGGTCAGGAGCCTGCCCTGGTTTCCAGACCATGGCCTGGGTTACAATGGTTATCAGTGCCCACCATAACTCTGGCCTACTGGCGTCAGATTCTGCCACATCTTATTTGACTTTTAGGGGTCATCACCTCTTATCATTGCCCTCTTCATACTCTATTCTCCAGCCATGCTTTTCTCACTTCTAGCCTTTTTACATGCAATTTCCTCCCCTTGGAACATTCTTCTCCCATTTGATAATTTCCTCGACTACTTATCCATCAATTCTCAGCTTAGAGACCACCTCTTCTAGGCAGCGTTCCCTGGCTTCTTAAAGCTGGGATAGATCCCTTCTTTTGTACACCTTCCCCCCCCATTTCCTCCTATAACAAAACTTATTTTACTGTATTAGGTTTTACTATATACTTTACTGCATATTTTGTTACTTATCTGTCTCTTTTAATAGACTATGTACAAATCAAGGCTAGGGGATCTGTCTGAATTGCATACTGCTTAATCCTAGTGCCTGATATAGACCAGGAGCTCAGGAATTGATTATTCAATTGGCCAATCATAAATTATTTAATGTCAGGAATTCTAATCCTGTCATAACTCTGTCCCATTGTCCCTATTGCCTCAGCTCGGTAGATTTCTCCTCTGCTCTGGGCCTCAGAATAATTCAGTATTCTTGACCTCTGGCATGCTCCCACCACACTCCAGCATCACTCCTGAGAACAGCCCAAGAGATCTAACAGCCAAAGCTCTTGACTTAAAAACCTTCCACAACTTCCAATAAAACACTGAAGGGGTTTTTCAAAGATTTCCTTCAGAGGTGGGGCCAAGATGGCGAAAGAGACAGGCACTCTCAGTGAGCCCTCTTACAACAAAGACCTGAAAAAACAAGTGAAATGATTATATTTATGACAAGCTAGGAGCCCTGAACATCAAAAGCAAAGTTAGAAAATGGATTGAACAGCAGGGGTAGGATTAGACAGACGGTTTAGAGGCAGAGAGGAGTTACTGGACCTGAATCACCAGGAGCACTCAGGCACCACTCCCGGGAGCGGCTGCAGCAGGCTGGTAGTAGCATTTGGCTGCACTTTCCTCAGAGAGAAGCAGCCAGCTGCACAGCCTACTCCCACCTCTGGAACCAGAGAAGAACAGCATTCTCGGCAAAAGCTAAGTACGTGCGGATATTTTACCATGCGCCCACCTCAAGCCAGCTTCAGTGGCTTTTGATTTCCCTGGGCCTGACATAGGCCCTGTTGAGTGCCTAGATCCATCATCCCAGCCTTGGAGAAGGAATAAATTCACAACTGGGGGAAAAGATAATTTGCTGGCTCCAATAACCTGGGGTGCTCCAGACAGAAGCGGCTCCTGTCCAGGCATAAATGGTCCATGGCCTTTGAGTACCTTTCCCCCCTGCATGGACAGTGTGGGCTATTTCAGAATAGGCCCTTGTTGGCAGATTACAACTGTTTCAGCTGTGCAGTGGAGAGGTGGGTGTTTGATGTTTGACACCGCTTTGCCTATTAAACAGGGTCGTCACCTACCCACATCAGGGGCCTAAGGACTGGTGGCTCTACTCAGGTCATCCAGCCACCCGCAATAGGGGTCCAAGGATAACTGGCACCTCCCAGCCCTTACAACCAAAAATTTTGGGTGCCCATGGTCCACCTGCAGAACCCACCCACCCCTATGCTCTAGGGAAGAGGGATGTGCTTTCCTCAGAGACACTTGGGGGATGACTCTAAGCCCTCTGCTTTGTTCAGAGTGTGACCCCCTGCTGCAAGCAGATACCGGCACCTATACCAATCACCCCTGCCTTTCTAAGACTGTAGGACAGAGCCTGTACACACAGTTGAGGAGCAGCTGCCTGGACACCTGAGCTGAATCCAAACAAGAAAAGTGAATGGATTCCCAGACTGATACCTGATAACAGCTCTAGCCATCTGGCAACAGGACATCAGAGCTTAACAGGTGAAAATAATCAAGCTAGCTGACTCAAGCAACCCATTTGGGCATATCAAAACAAAACAAAGCAAGAGGCTAGGATACAGTAAGTAAACATAAAGTAAATAATATAATAAATTACAGATGGCTTGGAGACAACAGTCAATCTCAAAACACAGAAAGAAACAGATCACGATCACTTCAACAAGCTCTCAAAACAAAGAATCAAGGGATCTTCTAGATGAAAGTGCCTTTCTGGAATTACCAGATGCAGAATACAAAAAATTAATATACAGAACTCTTCAAGACATCAGGCAGGAGATCAGGCAATAGGCAGAACAAGCCAAGGAACACACAGATAAAACAGATGAAGAAATTAAAAAGGTTATTCAGGAACGTAATGAAAAAATTAATAAGCTGGAAGAATCCATAGACAACAATCAGAAATTCAGAATATTAACGATAAAATTACAGAATTAGACAACTCAGGAGAAAGTCAGAGGAGCAGAATTGAGCAAGTGGAAGGCAGAATTTGTGAACTTGGAATAAAGCATTTGGCACCAACATATTTGAAGAAAAATCAGATAAAAGAATTTTTTAAAAAATGAAGAAAACTTAAGAATCATATGGGACTCTATCAAGAGAAATAACCTATGAGTGCTTGGAGTACCAGAATAGGGAGGGATAACAGAAAATACAGAAAGAATTGTTGAAGATTTCTTGGCAGAAAATTTCCCTGATATCGTGAAAGAGGAGAAGATATCTATCCAAGGTGCTCATCAAATGCCACATAAGGTAGATTTTAAAAGAAAGTCACCAAGACATATTATAATCAAACTTGCCAAAACCAAAGATAAAAAGAGAATTTTAAGAGCAGCGAGGGATAAATGAAAAGTCACCTACAAAGGAGAGTCAATAAGAATAAGCTCGGACTACTCTGCAGAAACCATGCAGACAAGAAGGCAATGGAATGACTTATATAAAGCATTGAAGGAAAAAAACTGCCTGCCAAGAATCATATATCCAGCGAAACTGTCTCTCAAATGTGAAATTAGGACACTGCCCGATAAACAAAAGTTTAGAGAATTCATAAAAACCAAACCAAAACTACAAGAAATACTAAAGGGAGTTCTTTGGTTAGAAAATCAACTATGTCAGGTAACAGCCCAAGACTAGAAGACTGGACAGAGTAATCAGATGACAATCCAGACAGGAAAATCACAAAAATAAAGCTAGACAAAAAACACTTAAAACAGGTAAACAGCAGTGTTATTATGTAAAAGAAGACAATATTAAAACAATAAAGAAAGACTAAGAAATGTAGTCATAGATTTTTCATATGCAGAGGAAGATAAGGCAATATAAAGAAATAAAAGTTAGGTTTAAATTTAGAAAAATAGGGGTAAATAATAAGGTAAACACAAAGGAGACAAACTAACCTACACATCAAAATAAAATACAAGAAAAAAATAGAGACTCAGCAGAAACAAAATTAACAACAACAAAGAGGAAAAGACAATATATACAGGTAAACTACTCAATACAAACAAATTAAGTGGGAAAAAGAAACTGTCAACAACACACAGAAAAAGACATCAAAATGACAGCACTAAATTCATACCTATCCATAACTACGTTGAATAAAAATGGACTAAATGCCACCAATAATGAGACAGAGAGTGGCAGAATGGATTAAAAAACATGATCCGTCTATATGCTGCCTCCAAGAGACACACCTTAAACTTAGAGACACAAACAAACTCAAAGGGCGGAAAAATATATATCAAGCAAACTACAATTAAAAAAGAGCAGGAGTGGCAATATTAATTTCTGACAAAACAGACTTTAAAGTTAAATGTACCACAAAGGATAAGGAAGGACACTATATAATGATTAAAGGGACAATATACCAAGAAGATATTTTAAAAAAAAAAAGAAGATATAACTGTATTAAATATTTATACACCCAATCACAGGGCTGCAAGATACATAAAACAAACTCTAACAGCATTGAAAAGTGAGATAGACAGCTCCACAATTATAGTAGGAGACTTCAACTCACCACTTTCAGTGAAGAACAGGACATCCAGAAAGAAACTCACTAAAGACACGGATGATCTAAATGGCACAATCAACCAACTTGAACTTATACAGAACACTCCACCCAACAGCAACCAAATATACTTTCTTTTCTAGTGGACATGGAAGATTCTCTAGAATAGACCACATATTAGGTCATAAAGCAAGCCTTAGCAGAATCCAAAACATTGAAATATTACAAAGCATCTTCTCTGACCATAAGGCCATAAAAGTAGAAATCAATAACAGAAAAAGTAGGGAAAAGAAATCAAACACTTGGAAACTGAACAATAACCTGCTCAAAAAAGACTGGGTTATAGGAGACATTAAGGATGGAATAAAGAAATTCACTGAATCCAATGAGAATGAAAACACCTCCTATCAGAACCTGTGGGACACAGCGAAAGCAGTGCTCAAAGGCCAACCTATATTAATAAATGCACATACACAAAAAGGAGAAAGGGCCAAAATCAAAGAATTACCCCTAAAACTTGAACAAATAGAAAGAGAGCAATAAAAGAAGCCCTCAGGCACCAGAAGAAAGCAAATAATAAAAATTAGAGCAGAATTAAATGAAATAGAAAACAGAAAAACAACTGAAAGAATTAACAAGATCAAAAGCTGATTCTTTGAAAAAACTAACAAAATTGAAAAACCATTGGCCAAACTGACAAAAGAAAAACAGGAGAGGAAGCAAATAACCCAAATAAGAAATGAGAGGGGCGATATTACAACAGACCCAACTGACATTAAAAGAATCATATCAGATTACTATGAAAAACTGTACTCTAACAAATTTGAAAACCTAGAAGAAATAGACGAATTCCTAGAAACACACTACCTACCTAAACTAACACAAACAGAGGTAGGACAACTAAATAGACCCATAACAAAAGAAGAGATTGAAAAGGTAATCAAAAAACTCCCAACAACAAAAAAAAAGCCCTGGTTCGGACAGCTTCACTGCAGAGCTCTACCAAACTTTCAGATAAGAGTTAACACCACTACTACGAAAGGTATTTCAGAGCATAGAAAAGGATGGAATACTCCCAAACTCATTCTATGAAGCCAGCTTATCCCTGATACCAAACCAGGTAAAGACATTACAAAAAAAGAAAATTACAGACTTATGTCCCTCATGAATGTAGATGCAAAATCCTCAACAAAATTCTAGCCAATAGAATTCAACAATATATCAAAAAAATAATTTACCATGATCAAGTGGGATTCATAGCAGGTATGCAGTGATGGTTCAACGTTAGAAAAGCAATTAATGTAATCCATCATATAAATAAAACAAAAGACAAGAATCACATGATTTTATAGACTGATGCAGAAAAGGCAAAATTCAGTAACCATTCATGATAAAAACTCTCAGCAAAATAGGAATAAAGGGTAAATTCCTCAATATAATAAAGGGCATTCATACAAAACCAATAGCCAACATCATCCTAAATGCAGAGAGTCTGAAAGCATTCCCCTTGAGACCGGGAACCATGCAAGGATTCCCCTTATCACCACTCTTATTCAACATTGTACTGGAAGTCCTAGCCAGAGCAATTAGGCTAGATAAAGAAAAAAGCGCATCTAGATTGGCAAGGAATAAGTAAAAGTATCTCTATTTGCACATGACGTGATCTTATACACAGAAAGCCCTAAAGAATCCTCAAGAAAACTACTGAAACAAATAGAAGAGTTCAGCACAGTATCAGGATACAAGATAAACATACAAAAATCAGTTGGATTCCTCTACACCAACAAAAAGAACATCGAAGAGGAAATCACCAAATCAATACCATTTACAGTAGCCCCCAAGAAGATAAAATACTTAGGAATAAATCTTACCAGAAATATAAAAGACTTATACAAAGAAAACTACAAGACACTACTGTAAGAAACCAAAAAAGACCTACATAAGTGGAGGATAGTAAGACTCAACATTGTAAAAATGTCCATTCTACCAAAAGTGATCTATAGATTCAATACAATTTCAATGGCATTTTTTAATGAGATGGAGAAACAAATCACCAATTTCATATGGAAGGGAAAGAGGCCCCAGATAAGTAAAGCATTACTGAAAAAGAAGAACAAAGTGGGAGGCCTTCCTCTACCTGATTTTAGAACCTATATTTTTATACTACCACAGTAGTCAAAACAGCCTGGTACTGGTACAACAACAGAAACATAGACCAGTGGGACAAAATTGAGAATCCAGACATAAATCCATCCACATATGAGCAGTTGATATTTGACAAAGGTCCAAAGTCAGTCAAATAGGGAAAAGACAGTCTTTTTAACAAATGCTGCTGGCATAACTGGATATCCATCTGCAAAAAAAAGAAACAAGACCCATACCTCACTCCATGCACAAAAATGAACTCAAAATGGATCAAAGACCTAAATATGAAATCTAAAACAATAAAGATCATGAAAGAAAAAATAGGGACAACATTAGGAGCCCTAATACATGGCATAAACAGTATACAAAACATTACTAACAATACAGAAGAGAAACTAGATAACTGGGAGCTCCTAAAAATCAAACATCTATACTCATCCAAAGACTTCATCAAAAGAATAAGAAGATTACCTACATACTGGGAAAAAGTTTTTAGCTATGACATATCTAATCAGCACCTGATCTCTAAAATCTACATGATACTGCAAAAACTTAACTACTAAAAGACAAATAACCCAGTTAAAAAATGGGCAAAAGATATGAACAGGCACTTTACTAAAGAAGACATTCAGGTGGCTAACAGATACATGAGGAAATAATCACAATCATTAGTCATTAGGGAAATGTGAATCAAAACTACAATGAGATTCCATCTCACTCCAACAAGGCTGGCATTAATCCAAAAAACAAAATAATAAATGTTGGAGAGGTTGTAGAGAGAATGGAACACTTACACACTGCTGGTGGGAATGTCAAATACTACAGCCACTTTGGAATCGATTTGGCGCTTCCTTAAAAAGTTAGAAATACAACTACTGTACGATCCAGCAATTCCACTCCTTGGAATATACCCTAGAGAAATAAGAGCCTTTACACGAACAGATATATGCACACCCATGCTCATTGCAGCACTGTTTACAATAGCAAAAAATGGAAACAACCAAGGTGCCCATCAGCAGATGAATGGATAGATTATGGTATATTCACATGATGGAATACTATGCATCAATAAAGAACAGTGATGCATCTGTGAAACATTTCATAACATGGAGGAATCTGGAAGGCATTATGCTGAGTGAAATTAGTCAGTTGCAGAGGACAAATATTGTATAAGACCACTAATAGTGCTCTTATAATATAAGAGCTTGAGAAATAGTTTAAACACAGAAGAAAATATTCTTTGATGGTTATGGGGGGAGGGAGGGAGGGAGAGGGGTATTCACGGATTACATAGTAGATAAGAACTATTTTAGGTGAAGGGAAAGACAACACACATTACAGGAGAGGTCAGCACAACTGGACTAAACCAAAAGCAAAGTTTCCTGAATAAACTGAACACTTCAAAGGCCAGAGTAGCAGGGGTAGGGGCTTGGGGGCCATGGTTTCAGGGGACATCTAAGTAAACTGGCATAATAAAATCTATTAAGAAAACATTCTGCATCTCACTTTGGAGAGTGGCTTCTACGGTCTTAAACACAAATAAGCAGCCATCTAAGATGCATCAATTGGTCTCAACCCACCTGGAGCAAAGGAGAATGAAGAACACCAAAGACACCAGGTAATCATAAGCCCAAGAAACAGAAAGGGCCACAAACCAGAGTCTACATCAGCTTGAGACCAGAAGAACTAGATGGTGCCCAGCTACAACCGATGACTGCCCTGACAGGGAACACAAAAGAGAACCCCTGAGGGAGCAGCAGAGTAGTAGGATGCAGACCCCAAATTCATGTAAAAAGACCAGATTTAATGGTCTGAGTGAGACTAGAAGGACCCCGGTGGTCATGGTTCCCAGACTTTCTGTTAGCCCAAGACAGGAACCATTCCCAAAGCCAACTCTTCAGACAGGGATTGGACTGGATGATGGGATAGAAAATGATGCTGGTGAAGAATGAGCTTCTTGGATCAAGTAGACACATAAGACTATGTTGGTATCCTCTGTCTGGAGGGGAGATGAGAGGGCAGAGGGGGTCAGAAGCTGGCCGAATGGACACAAAAAGAGAGAGTGGAGGGAAGGAGTGTGCTGTCTCACTAGGGGGAGAGCAATTAGGAGTATATAGCGAGGTATATATAAATTTTTGTATGAGAGACTGACTTGATTTGTAAACTTTCACTTAAAGCACAATTAAAAAAAAAAAAAAGATTTCCTTCAAAGCACCCTAAACTTCAGAAGTTGTTGTTCTAAGGTGCCATCAAGTCTGTTCTGACTCATAGTGACCCTATGTACAACAGAAACACTGCCCAGTCCTGCACCATCCTCGCAATTATTGTTATGCTTAAGCCCGTTGTTGCAGCCACTGTGTCAATCAATCTCATTGAGGGTCTTCCTCTTTTCCACTGACCCTCTACTTTACCAAGCATGATGTCCTTTTCCAGGGACTGAGCCCTCTTGAATACATGTCCAAAGTATGTGAGATGAAGTCTCGCCATCCTTGCCTCTAAGGAGCATTCTGGTTGTAGTTCTTCCAGGAAAAGTTTGTTCGTTCTTTTTGCAGTCCATGGTATATTCAATATTCTTCTCCAACATCACAATTCAAAGGCGTCAATTCTTCTTTGGTCTTCCTTATTCATTGTCCAGCTTTCACATGCAGAGGAAGTGATTGAAAACACCATGGCTTGGGTCAGGTGCACCTTAGTCTTCAAGGTGACATCTTTGCTTTCCAACATTTTAAAGAGGTCTTTTGCAGCAGATTTGCCCAATGCAATGCGTCTTTTGATTCCTTGACTGCTGCTTCCATGGGTGTTGACCGTGGATCAAGTAAAATGAAATCCTTTACAACTTCGATGTTTTCTCCTTTTATCATGATGTTGTTTATTGGTTTAGTCATGAGGATTTTTGTTTTCTTTATGTTAAGGTGTAATCCACATTGAAGGCTGTGGTCTTTGATCTTCATCAGTAAGTGCTTCAAGTCTTCACTGTAAGCAAGCAAGGTTGTGTCATCTGCATAACACAGGTTGTTAATGAGTCTCCCTCCAATCCTGATGCCCTGTTCTTGTTCATTATAGTCCAGATTCTTGGATTATTTACTCAGCACACAGATTGAATAGGTACGGTGAAATGATACTACCCTGAATAACACCCTTCCTGACTTTAAACCACGCAGTATCCCCTTGTCCTGTTCAAACGACTGCCTCTTGATCTATGTACAGGTTCCTCATGAACACAATTAAGTGTTCTGGAATTCCCATTCTTTCCAATTTTATCCATAATTTGTTATGATTCACACAGTCGAAATGCCTTTGCATAGTCACTAATACACTGGTAAACATGTTTCTCGATCCTGCTTTCAGCCAGGATCCATCTGACACCAGCAATGACAGCCCTGGTTCTGTATCCTCTTCTGAATCTGACTTGAATTTCTGACAGTTCCCTGTCAATATACTGCTGTAGCTGGTTTTGAATGATCTTCAGCAAAATTTTACTTGAATGTGATATTAATGATATTGTTCAATAATTTCTGCATTCGGTGTGATCCCTTTTCTTGGGAATAGGCATAAATATGGATCTCTTCCAGTCAGCTGGCCAGGTAACTGTCTTCCAAATTTCTTGATATAGACAAGTGTGTACTTCCAGCTCTGCATCCATTTGTTGAAACATCTCAATTGGTATTCCGTCAATTTCTGGATACCTATTTTTTACCAATGCCTTCAGTGCAGCTTGGACTTCTTCCTTCAGTATTACTGATTCCTGCTCATATGGTACCTCCTGAAATAGTTGAACGTCAACCAATTCTTTTTGATATAGTGACTGTTTGTATTCCTTTCATCTTCTTTTGATGCCTCCTGAGTCATTTAATATTTTTCCTATAGAATCTTTCAACATTGCAGCTCGAGGCTTGAATTTTTTCTTCAATTCTTTTGGCTTGAGAAATGCAGAGCATGTTCTTCCATTTTGTTTTTCCATCTCCAGGTCTTTGCACATGTCATTACAATACTTCACTTTGTCTTCTCAAGCTACCCTTTGAAATCTTCTGTTCAACTCTTTTACTTCATCATTTCTTCCTTTCACTTTAGCTACTTGACATTCAAGAGCAAGTTTCAGAGATTCTTATGACATCTATTTTGGTCTTGTCTTTCTTTCTTCATGTACGCTGTTCTTGATGTCATTCCAGAACTCCTCTGGTCTTTGGTCATTAGTACTCAACATGTCAATTCTATTCTTGAGACGGTCTCTAAATTCAGGTGAGATATACTTAAGGTCACACTTTGGCTCTCATCAACTTGTTCTAATTTTCTTCTGTTTCAACTTGAACTTGCATACAAGCAATTGATGGTTTGTTCTGCAGTCAGACGCTGGCCTTGTTCTGACTGATAATATTGAGTTTTTCCATTGTCTGTTCCCACAGGTGTAGTTGATTTGATTCCTGTGTATTCTATCTGGTGAGGTCGACGTGTACAGTCGCTGCTTATGTTGGTGAAAACACGTATTTGCAATGAAAAAGTCCTTGGTCTTGCAAAGTTCTATCATGAGATCTCTGGCATTGTTTCTACCACCAAGGCCGTATTTTCCAACTACCGATCCTTCTCCTTTGTTTCTAGCTTTAGCATTCGAATCTCCAGGAATTCTTAATGCATCCTTACTGCATTTTTAATCAATTTCAGACTGCAGAAGTTGGTAAAAATCTTAGATTTCTTCATCTTTGGTCTTAGCAGTTGGTGCCTAAATTTTAATAATGGTTGCATTAACTGGTCTTCCTTGTAGGCATATGCATATTATCCTGTCACTGACAGTGTTGTACTTCAGGATAGGTCTTGAAATGTTCTTTTTTGACAATGAATGCGTCGCCATTCCTCTTCAAGGTGTCATTCCCAGCATAGTAGACTACATGATTATTCGATTAAAAATGGCCAGTACCAGCCCATTTCAGCTCACTAATGCTTATCATGTCACGTTACATGCACAGAGACTGAAAGAGTTGAGAGAATGGAAGAAAGAGAGAGAGAGAAACAATGACAACAAACTCAAGTGCAGAGAAAAGCAAAGATAACAGACTTCAGGGACACTGCTGAGAATGGCTGCCTGGATGATGATAATTCAACTGTGCTCTTTGCCTTGATAAATCACTATATTATTATAATAATTTCCCCTTTTCCATTTAACAAGCTTTGGTGGAATTCTCTTTCTTAAAACTAAAAGAACTTCAACTAAGATGAGTATAAAGACTGTTTCTTAGCCTGGCACACGGGGCTCTTCACAAGGTGATCTGAAACGATCTCTCTGGCTTCATATCCTACGGTCATAGTCTGTTCCATGTATATAGGAACATATCAGCTGTACTGAATCACTTGGCATGGCCCAGACAGTCAACAAACATGGTTTCCTTCCACCTGTAATGCCTTTCCTCCATATATTAATCAGATCATAATCATTCTTTAAGACTTACTACAACCACAATCTTCTCTGGATACCCTCCCTTGATTTCCCAGCAGAATTGAAGGCCCCGCTACACCTTGGACACATCTGTTTGTGAACTTACCATCTTTTATTGAATTATTTATTTGTACGTCTGTCCT
This sequence comes from Loxodonta africana, assembly GCF_030014295.1. Lineage (NCBI taxonomy): Eukaryota > Metazoa > Chordata > Mammalia > Proboscidea > Elephantidae > Loxodonta > Loxodonta africana. Next base: position 60,474,356 of record NC_087350.1, on the reverse strand, counting down.
CTCCATTGGATTATGGGCTTTTTTTGGCCTTATTTGTATCAGGATCCCTTTGCACAAGGCCTGGCCTAAAGCAAGTGCTCTATAAGTGATTATTGTATGAATAAGTGAATGAACGAGTGGTAAAGTCTAAGGACTAGAAGATTGGGAGCTCTTTGGTGCTTATGTGATCCTAGTGGACTCGCTCAGTCATCGGGACAATAGATTGTGCTTACATTGTCCCAAACTATCTCCAGACCATTTGCCCTGCCTGTCACTGGGCTGATAGCAGTTGTAAAAGTGATGAATATCAGACCAATTATGAGCAATAGGAAACACCAGTTATAACTCCGGGGAGAAGATGCAGCCATATCAGTAGCCTCATCCATCTAATAATGAGTCATCTTCCCAAGGCATCTTGCCCTGTGGCCTTGAACAGTCAAGGGATTCTCAGTCTTGTAGAAATCCAAGTTCTTCAGAGGACGGCTACTCCTCTCAGCCAGTCTTGTACAAGGCGTTGTTCCTGGCCTGCTCAGTCCTGGAAGGGGAAACCTGGACGAAGCCCACACACTTTTCCTAAGGGAAGTCTTTCGTCAAGGATCCCAGCTCCACCCAATAGACAAAACCTGTCTTCTAAGGCCTGACATTCTCTGACAGATAGTAACTCCTCTTCCCTGCAGTGAGAACATCTGGAGATGAGAAGAGGGTGGGAAGATTTCAAGTAGAGAATTTGTCCAAGATTGTGCAGTTGGCGTCGCTAAATGATAGCTTAAGTTAAGGGTGAGTTCCTGAGTAAAAGACTACAAAATTTCCCTTCTGTGGCTGCTGGTGACTTCATTTTTCCAGTACGCCCATATTCCCTCAGGAAGTTTCTCCTGTTGATGAGCCTTCTATGGCTGGGACTATGGGTGGGAGCAGGAAAAAAAAAAGTCAGAAGACAAGAAATGACATGCTCTAATCTAGATTCATACTGAGCTTACCACTGTCATTGAAAAAGAGGCTTAGAAATTTGGCTAAGAGAGTAATGAAAGGGGAGATTCCTGGCACGTTCATTGTAGCCACATTTCTATCATGGGAAATTGAACAAAATTGAAATTTATAAAAAAAAGACCAGATTTACTGGTCTGACAGAGACTGGAGGAACCCCTGAGACAGTGGTCCCCAGACCCCCTGCTAACTTAGAACTGCAGGCACTCCTGAAGCCTACCTTTCAGCCAAAGGCTAGACAGGCCTATAAAACAAATAATAACACACATGAGGAATATGCATCTTAGTTCAATCAAGTATACAAGATCAAATAGGTAACACCTGCTCAAGAGCAAAGAAAAGAAGGCAGCAAGGGGCAGGAAACCTAGACAAATGGACACAAGGAATCCTGGGTATAAGGGGAAAGGGGGAAGGTACTGACACATTGCAGGGATTGCAACCAATGTCACAAAACAATCTGTGCATAAGTTTTTTAATAAGAAACTAATTTGCTCTATAAACTTTCACCTAAAGCACAATAAAAAAAAAAATGGGCAAAAGACATGAACAAACACTACATCAAAGAGGACATTCAGGTGGCCAATAAATATATGAAAAGATGGTAGTGATCATTAGCCATTAAAACCAAAAAAAAAAAAAAAAAAAACCATTGCCATCTAGCTGATTCTGACTCATAGCAACCCCATAAGACAGAGTAGAAATGCCCTTAGGGTTTCCAAGGAGTGCCTGGTGGATTTGAACCGTCAACCTTTTGGTTGGGAGCCGTAGGTCTTAACCACTATGCCGCCAGGGTTTCCCATTAGCCATGAGAGAGATGCAAATCAAATCTATACTGAAACACCATCTCATCCCTGTGAACATGGCATTGTTCAAAAAAAAAAAAAAAACAGAAACAACAAATGCTGGCAAGGCTTCAGGGAGATTGGAAACCTTCTCCACTGCTGGCAAGGTTGTAAATTAGTTCAATCACTACTGAATGCTTCCTCAAAAACTAAAAACAGAAATATCCAATGATCCAGCAATCCCACTCCTAGGTCTATACCTTAGAGAATTAAAACTACTGACGTGAACAGATACACGCACACCTATGTTCATTGCAGCATTATTCACAGTAGCAAAAAGAAGGAAACAATCTAACTGCCCATCAACAGATGAATGGATAAACAAACTGTAGTACATACTGTAGTACCATACACATGATGGAATACTATGCAGCCATAAAGAAAAATGATGAGTTCTCAAATATACTGTAACATGGTTGAAACTGGAGGACGTTATGCTGACTGAAATAAGTCAATTACAAAAGGACAAATATTGTATGATCTCACTATTATAAAAAGACAAGAATAGATATACACACAGAAAGCAACATTCTTTGGTGGTTATCAGGGATGGGTGGGAGAAGGAGGGAGAAATCACTTTCTACGTAGTAGATACTGGTTAGTTTTGTTTTTTGGGTAAGGCAATACCAAATAAGGGTGAAGTCAGGCAACTTCACCAAGGTAAAAGATGGCACTAAGAAGTACACAAGAATAAGGGGTGATTTTGGCAAAAGCCACAATATATACAATTTGGTAACAACAGTAATAACAACCGAAAAACATGTGTGTGGTTACATAGGTAGATACATATGCATATATATGTATAGGTAAACACATATGAATATATGGCTGTGCATGTTTAGGTGTTTCCGTAGGGAAATATATATATGTGTTTGTGTGTGCTGCATATATATTCATACATAAAATAAAGTACATAGGGGCACAGATAGAGATACTTCTTAGACATAATCTTACACCTCATGGGATTGCGTTACTGGGCTTGAGGGCTTAGGACCATAGTCTCAGGGGCAACTCGGTCAACTGGCATAACATAGCTCATAAAGATAATGTTCAACAATCTAGTTTAGTGAGTAGCATCTGGGTTCTTAAAAGCTTGTGAATAGCCATTTAAGATAAAACTATTGGTCTCTACTTGTCCGGAGCAAAAGAGGATGAATGAAACCAAAGACTCAAAGGAGAAATTAGTCCACAGGACTGAGCCCACATGAACCATAGCCTCATCTAGTCTGAAACCAGACGAACTACATGGTGCTCTGCTATCACCACTGACCATTCTGACCAGGGACACAATAGAGGCTCCCAGAAAGAGAGGGAGAAAAATATAGAACAAAACTCAAATTCCTAAAAAATGGCAGACTTACTAAACTGGTAGAGACTAGAGGAACCCTCAAGACTAATGCTCTGGGATACCCTTTAAACTTGGAACTCAAACCACTCCCAGTGGTCACCTATCAGCCAAAACACATAGTGGCTCATAAAATAAATAGTATCACCCATGAGTGCTGTGCTTCTCTAAGCAATAATCTAAATGAGACCTAACAGTCAACACTTACTCTAGACCAGAGATGAGAAGGTAAGCAGGGCAAGGAAGCTAGATTAATGCAAACGAAACAACCAGAATGGAAATGATGAGAATGCTGACACAATGTGAAAAGTCTAACCAATGTCACTGAATTATATGTATAGAAATTGTTAAATGATAACCCAATTTACTATGTAAAATTTTCTCCTAAATCACAATAAAATATATTTTTTTAAAACGGTCTTTGGAACCTGGGTTTAAATCCTAGGACTATCACTAAGCAAGCTGATAGAAGTGATTTAAATCCTCTATGCTTCACTTTCTGCATGTGTAAAATGGGAATATATTAATATGTAAAGAATTTTATAAGGGTTATTTATGAAGTGCCTAAAATAATGTCAGATCCATATATATATATGCACAAATTCATATATATATTTGATAATTAAATGAATATTGACTGAGCTCTGAACTTGGATATGCTCTAGATGGAAGCTAATTTATGAGCATCATAATAAAGTTGTTACCCGTTAAAAACTTGTTGCTGTCAAGTCAATTCCGACTCATAGCAACCCTATTTGACAAAGTAGAACTGTCCCATATAGTTTCCAACGAATGCATGGTGGATTTGAACTGCCGATCTTTTGGTTAGCAGCCATAGCTCTTAACTGCTGAGCCATCAGGATTTCCAATAAAGTTGTTAGGCACACTTACTTACAGACAAAAAAGATTATAGCACATGTACAGTCATTTACAATTATTTTTATTCTTTTTAGATATTTTTCCTTTGGAAAAAATATGTTACAGGAACCAAGTATCAATAGACATTAAGATTGTCCTTGCCTTTGGGAAAGTATACTTTCCCAGTACCTGTGAACCGGCTGCCCTTTTGATTCTTGAATTGCAGGTTTCCTGAGGGTAAATCAATTACTATTTATTGTACATCTTTTTTGTTTTAATAATTTCTGTTGTGCTTTAAGTGAAAGTTTACAAATCAAGTCAGTCTCTCACACAAAAACCCATATACACCTTGCTACACACTCCCAATTACTCTCCCCCAATGAGACAGCCCGCTCTCTCCCTCCACTCTCTCTTTTTGTGTCCTTTTCGCCAGCTTCTAACTCCCTCTGCCCTCTCATCTCCCCTCCAGGCAGGAGATGCCAACGTAGTCTCAAGTGTCCACCTGATCCAAGAAGCTCACTCCTCACCAGCATCCCTCTCCAACCCGTTGTCCAGTCCAATCCATGTCTGAAGAGTTGGCTTCTGGAATGGGCCAACAGAAGGTCTGGGGGCCATGACCACCAGAGTCCTTCTAGTCTCAGACCATTAAGTCTGGTCTTATAAGAATTTGGGGTCTGCATACCACTAATCTCATGCTCCCTCAGGGGTTCTCTGTTGTGTTCCCTGTCAGGGCAGTCATCGGTTGTAACCGGGCACCATCTAGTTCTTCTGGTCTCAGGATGATGTAGTCTCTGGTTCATGTGGCTTTCTGTCTCTTGGGCTGATAATTGCCTTGTGTCCTTTGTGTTCTTCATTCTCCTTTGATCCAGGTGGGTTGAGGCCAATTGATGCATCTTACATGGCTGCTTGCCAGCGTTTAAGACCCCAAACGACACTCTTCAAAGTGAGATACAGAATGCTTTCTTAATAGATTTTATTATGCCCATTGACTTAGATGTCCCCTGAAACCATGGTCCCCGGACCCCTGCCCCTGCTATGCTGGCCTTCAAAGCATTCAGTTTATTCAGGAAACTTCTTTGCTTTTGGTTTAGTCCAATTGTGCTGACCTCACCTGTATTGTGTGTTGTCTTTCCCTTCCCCTAAAGTAGTTCTTATCTACTATCTAATTAGTGAATTGCCCCTCTCCCACTCTCCTTCCCTGCCCCCCTTGTAACCACGAAAGAATGTTTTCTTCTCAGTTTAAACTATTTCTCAAGTTCTTAAAATAGTGATCTTATACAATATTTGTCCTTTTGCAACTGACAGATTTCACTCAGCGTAATGCCTTCCAGGTTCCTCCATGTTATGAAATGTTTCACAGATTCCTCACCGTTCTTTATCGATGCATAGTATTCCACTGTGTGAATATACCATAATTTATTTATCCATTCATCCGTTGATGGGCACCTTAGTTGCTTCCATCTTTTTGCTATTGTAAACAGTGCTGCAATAAACATGGGTGTGTATATATCTGTTTGTGTAAAGGCCCTTATTTCTCTAGGATATATTCCAAGGAGTGGGATTGCTAGGTAGTATGGTAGTTCTATTTGTAGCTTTTTAAGGATGCACCAAATCGATTTCCAAATTGGTTGTACCATCTGACATTCCCACCAGCAGTGTAGAAGTGTTCCAATCTCTCCACAGCCTCTCCAACATTTATTATTTTGTGTTTTTTATTGGAGTGAGATGAAATCCAGCCTTGTTGGAGTGAAATGAAATCTCATTGTGGTTTTGATCTGCATTTCTCTAATGGCTAATGACCGTGAACTTTTCCTCATACATCTGTTAGCTACCTGAATGTCTTCTTTAGTGAAGTGTCTATTCATATCTTTTGCCCATTTTTTAATTGGGTTGTTTGTCTTTTCGTACTTGAGTTTTTGCAGTATCATGTAGATTTTAGAGATTAAGCGCTGATCAGAAATGTCATCGCAAAAAACTTTTTCCCAGTCTGTAGGTAGTCTTTTGGTCTGTCGGTGAAGTCTTTGGATGAGCATAGGTGTTTGATTTTTAGGAGCTCCCAGTTATCTAGTTTTACTTCTGCATTCTTAATAATGTTTTCTATACTGTTTATTCCATGTATTAGGGCTCCTAAAATTGTCCCTATTTTTTCTTCTATGATCTTTATCGTTTTAGATTTTATATTTAGGTCTTTGATCCATTTTGAGTTAGTTTTTGTGCATGGAGTGAGGTATGGGTCTTGTTTCATTTTTTTGCAGGTGGATAGCCAGTTATGCCAGCACCATTTGTTAAAAACACTGTCTTTTCCCCCATTTAACTGTTTGGGGGCCTTTGTCAAATATCAGCTGCTCATATGTGGATGGATTTATGTCTGGATTCTCAATTCTGTTCCATTGGTCCATGTATTTGTTGTTGTACCAGTACCAGGCTGTTTTGACTACTGTGGCAGTACAATAGGTTCTAAAATCAGGTAAAGTAAGGCCTCCCACTTTATTCTTCTTTTTCAGTAATGACTTATTTATCCGGGGCCTCTTTCCCTTCCATATGAAATTGGTGATTTGTTTCTCCATGTCATTAAAGAATGTCCTTGGGATCTGGATCAGAATTCCATTAAATGTATAGATCGCTTTTGGTAGAATAGACATTTTTATAATGTTAAGTCTTCCTACCCATGAGCAAGTTATGTTTTTCCACTCATGTAAGCCTCTTCTGGTTCCTTGCAGAAGTGTACTGTAGTTTTCTTTGTACAAGTCTTTTATATCTCTGGTAAGATTTATTCCCAAGTATTTTATCTTCTTGGGAACCCACCCACTGCCATCGAGTCGATTCCGACTCACAGCAACCCTATATACAAAAATCAGTTGGATTCCTCTACACCAACAAAAAGAACATTGAAGAGGAAAGCACCAAATCAATGCCATTTACAGTACTCCCAAGAAGATTCATCTCATCTGTTCTTGCACTGATTTGGTGATCTCCTCTTCAAAGATCTTTTTGTTGGTGTTCGGGAATCCAACTGATTTTTGTATGTTTATTTTGCATCCCGATACTCTGTTGAACTCTTCTATTAGTTTCAGTAGTTTTCTGGAGGATTCCTTAGGGTTTTCTGTGTATAAGATCATGTCATCTGCAAAGAGAGATACTTCTACTTCTTCCTTGCCATTCTGGATGCCCTTTATTTCTTTATCTAGCCTAATTGCTCTGGCTAGGACTTCCAGCACAATGTTGAATAAGAGTGGTGATAAAGGGCATCCTTGTCTGGTTCCCGATCTCAATGGGAATGTTTTCAGACTCTCTCCATTTAGGGTGATGTTGGCTGTTGGCTTTGTATAAAAGCCCTTTATTATGTTGAGGAATTTTCCTTCTATTCCTATTTTGCTGAGAGTTTTTATCAGAAATGGGTGTTGAGCTTTGTCAAATGCCTTTTCTGCATCAATTGCTAAAATCATGATTCTTTTGTTTTATTTATGTGGTGGATTACATTAATTGTTTTTCTAATGTTGAACCATCCCTGCACACCTGGTATGAATCCCACTTGGTCATGGTGAATTATTTTTTTGATATGTTGTTGAATCTATTGGCTAGAATTTTGTTGAGGATTTTTGCATCTACATTCATGAGGGATATAGGTCTATAATTTTCTTTTCTCGTGGTGTCTTTACCTGGTTTTGGTATCAGGGATACGGTGGCTTCATAGAATGAGTTTGGTAGTATTCTGTCCTTTTCTATGCTCTGAAATACCTTTAGTAGTAGTGGTGTTAACTCTTCTCTGAAAGTTTGGTAGAACTCTGCAGTGAAGCTGTCCGAACCAGGGTTTTTTTTTGTTGGGAGTTTTTTGATTACCTTTTCAATCTCTTCTTTTGTTATGGGTCTATTTAGTTGTTCTGCCTCTGTTTGTGTTAGTTTAGGTAGGGAGTGTGTTTCTAGGAATTCATCCATTTCTTCTAGGTTTTCAAATTTGTTTGAGTATAGTTTTTCATAGTAATCTGATATGATTCTTTGAATTTCAGTTGGGTCTGTTGTAATATCACCCTTCTCGTTTCTTATTCGGGTTATTTGCTTCCTCTCCTGTTTTTCTTTTGTCGGTTTGGCCAGTGGTTTATCAATTTTGTTGATTTTTTCAAAAAACCAGCTTTTGGTCTTGTTAATTCTTTCAACTGTTTTTTTCTGTTTTCTATTTCATTTAGTTCAGCTCTAATTTTTATTATTTGTTTTCTTCTGGTGCCTGTGGGTTTCTTTTGTTGCTCTCTTTGTATTTGTTCAAGTCGTAAGGATAATTCTTTGATTTTGGCCCTTTCTTCTTTTTGGATATGTGCATTTATTGATATAAATTGGCCTCTGAGCACCGTTTTTGCTGTGTCCCAAAGGTTCTGATAGGAACTGTTTTCATTCTCATTGGATTCTCTGAATTTCTTTATTCCATCCTTAATGCCTTCTCTAATCCAGTCTTTTTTGAGCAGGGTATTGTTCAATTTCCAATTGTTTGGTTTCTTTTCTCTGCTTTTCCTGTTATTGATTTCCATTTTTATGCCCTTATGGTCAGAGAGGATGTTTTGTAATATTTCAATATTTTGGATTCTGCTAAGGCTTGCTTTATAACCTAATATCTGGTCTGTTCTAGAGAATGTTCCATGTGCAGTAGAAAAGAAAGTATATTTGGTTGCTGTTGGGTGGAGTGTTCTGCATGTGTCTACGAGGTCAAGCTGGTTGATTGTGACATTTAGATCATCCGTGTCTTTATTGAGCTTCTTTCTGGATGTCCTGTCCTTCACCGAAAGTAGTGTGTTGAAGTCCCCTACTGTTACTGTGGAGCTGACTATCTCACTTTTCAATGGTAATTGAGTTTGTTTTATGTATCTTGCAGCCCTGTCATTGGGTGCATAAATATTTAATATGGTTATATCTTCTTGGTGCATTGTTGCTTTAATCATTATATAGTGTCCTTCCTTAACCTTTCTGATGGATTTAACTTTAAAGTCTATTTTGTCAGAAATTAATATTGCCACTCCTGCTCTTTTTTGATTGTTGTCTGCTTGACATATATTTTTTCCATCCTTTGAGTTTTAGTTTGTTTCTGTCTCTAACTCTAAGGTGTGTCTCTTGTAGGCAGCATATGAATGGATCTTGTTTTTTAATCCATTCTGCCACTCTCTGTCTCTTTATTGGTGCATTTAGTCCATTTACATTCAGGGTAGTTATGGATAGGTATGAATTTAGTGCTATCATTTTGATGTCTTTTTTTGTGTGTTGACAGTTTCTTTTTCCTACTTGATTTTATGTGCTGAGTAGATTTTCTTTATATATTGTCCTTTCCTCATATTTGTTGTTGTTGATTTTGTTTCTGCTGAGTCTATATTTTTCCCTTGTATTTTATTTTGATGAGTGGGATAGTTTGTCTCCTTTATTGTTACCTTGTTTTTTACCCCTATTTTTCTAAATTTAAAACTAACTTTTATTTCTTTGTATCACGGTATTTCCTCTCCGTATGCAAGGTGTATGATTACATTTCTTAGTCCCTCTTTATTATTTTAATGTTGTCTTGTTTTATGTAATAACATCACCGTTACCCTGTATTGGGCTTTTTTTTTTTAATCCTGCTTTATTTTTTGGATTTCCCTGTCTGGGTTGACTTCTAGTTGCTCTGCCCAGTGTTCTAGTCTTGGGTCGATACCTGATATTATTGATTTTCTAACCAAAGAACTCCCTTTAGTATTTCTTGTAGTTTTGGTTTGGTTTTTATGAATTCCCTCAACTTGTGTTTATCTGGAAATGTTTTAATTTCACCTTCATATTTAAGAGACAGTTTTGATGGATATATGATTCTTGGCAAGCAATTTTTTCCCTTCAATTTTTTAAATATGTCATTCCCATTGCCTTCTTGCCTGCATAGTTTCTGCCGAGTAGTCCAAGCTTATTCTTATTGGCTCTCCTTTGTAGGTGATTTTCATTTATCCCTCACTGCTCTTATAATTCTCTCTTTATCTTTGGTTTTGGCAAGTTTGATCATAATATGTCTTGGTAACTTTCTTTTAACATCTACCTTATGTGGAGTTTGATGAGCATCTTGCATAGATATCTTCTCATCTTTCACAATATCAGGGAAGTTTTCTGCCAAGAAATCTCCAACAATTTTCTCTGTATTTTCTGTTATCCCTCCCTGTTCTGGTACTCCAATCACTCATAGGTTATTTCTTTTGATAGAGTCCCACATGATTCTTAAGGTTTCTTCATTTTTTTAAATTCTTTTATCTGATTTTTCTTGAAATATATTAGTGCTAAGTGATTTATCTTCAAGTTCCGAAATTCTAGCTTCTACTTGCTCAATTCTGCTCCTCTGACTTTCTACTGAGTTGCCTAATTCTGTAATTGTATTGTTAATCTTCTGAATTTCTGATTGCTGTCTACCTATGGATTTTTCCAGCTTATTAAACTTTTCATTATGTTCCTGAATAATTTTTCTAATTTCTTCAGTTGCTTTATCTGTGTGTTCCTTGGCTTGTTCTATGTATTGCCTCATTTCCTTCCTGATGTCTTGAAGGGTTCTGTATATTCATCTTTTATATTTTGCATCTGGTAATTCCAGGAATGCACTTTCATCTAGAAGATCCGTGGATTCTTTGTTTTGAGAGCCTGTTGAGGTGATCATGGTCTGTTTCTTTATGTGACTTGATATTGACTGTTGTCTCCAAGCCATCTATAAGTTATTGTATTAGTTTATGCTTGTTTACTGTGTTGTAGCTGCTTGGTTTTGTTTTGGTATACCCCTCTGGGTTGCTTGAGTGAGCTAGCTTGATCATTTTCGCCTTTGGAGCTCTAGTGTCCTGTCCCCAGCTGGCTAGAGCTGCTATCAGGTATATCAGTCTAGGAGTCCATTCAGTTTTCTTGTATGAATTCAGTTCAGGTGTCAAGGCAGTGTGTGGTACAGGCTCTGTCCTACAGTCTTAGAGGGGCAGGGGTGATTGGCGTATATACCGGTATCTGATTGCAGCAGGGAGTCACACTCTGAACGAGGCAGTGGGCTGAGAACTGACCCCCAAGTGTCTCTGAGGAAACCACGTCTCTGTTCCCTAGAGCATGCTGGTGGGTGGGTTCTGCAGAGGGACCATGGGCACCCAAAGTTCTTGGTTGTAAGGACTGGGAGGTACCAGTTATCTTTGGACCCCTGCCGCGGGTTGCTGGGTGACGTGAGTAGAGCTACCAGTCCTTAGGTCCCTGATGTGGGTAGGTGAGGACCTTGTTTAATAGGCAAAGCAATGTCAAACATCAAATACCCACCTCTCTAGGGCAGAGCTGAAATGATTGAAGTTTGCCAACAAGGGCCTATTCTCTCGAAATAGGCCCACATAGGTCCATGCAGAAGGGAAAGGTGCTCAAGGTCCACAGACAGTTTATGCCTGGACAGGAGCCGCTTCTGCCCTGAGCTCCCCCGGTTAATGGAGCTAGCAAATGATCTTTTCCCCCCAGTTGCAAATTTTTTCCTTCCTCAAGGCTGGGAGGATGGCTCTAGGTGCTCACCAGGGTCTATCTCAGGCCCAGGGATTCAGCCGCTGGGGGTGTAGGGGGCAGGGTAAAATATCCTCAAGTACTTAGCTTTTGCTGAGAGCGCTGTTCTCCTCAGGTTCCAGAGGTGTGAGTAGGCTGTGCGGCTGGCTGCTTCTCCGTGAGGAAACTGTGGCCGAAAGCTAGTTTCAGCCCGCTGCCACTGCACCGCCACTGCCCCAGGAATGGTGCCTGAGGGCTCCCCACGATTCAGGTCTGGTAACTCCTCTCCACTTCTGAACCGTCTATTCCTCCCCCCGCCCCTCAGTTCGTTGTCTAAGCTTGCCTTTGATGCTCAGGGCTCCCAGCTTGTCACAAATATACTTGTTTCACTTGTTTTTTTTGGTCTTTGTTGTAAAGAGGGCTTGATGGAAGCATCTGTCTATTCCACCATCTTTGCTCCACTTTTTATTGTTCATCTTCCATGTAGTAGATACTTTAATCAGGTGCAAGAGCAAAAGGAGAAGAGATGAGGAGAAAAAGAAAGCAAAGGAGGAAAAATATGAATAAGGAAAAGGAGAAGGAACAGAAAAGAAGGTACAAATAATAATGATTTTAACCACAGTAGTCAATCCATCTCGTTGAGGGTCTTCCTCTTTTATGCTGATCCTGTACTTTACCAGGTATGATGTCCTTCTCCAGGACTGATCCCTCCTGAAAACATGTCCCGAGTATGTAAGACACAGTCTTGCCATCCTTGCTTCTAAGGAGCATTCTGGCTGTACTCCTTCCAAGACAGGTGTGTTCATTCTTTTGGCAGTCCATGGTATATTCAATATTCTCCAGCACCACAATTCAGAGGGGTCAATTCTTCTTTGGTCTTCCTTAATGATTGTCCAGCTTTCACATGCATATGATGTACTTGAAAATACCATGGCTTGGGTCAGGTGCACCTTAGTCTTCAAGGTGACATCTTTGCTTTTCAACACTTCAAAGAGGTCCTTTGCAGCAGATTTGCCCAATGCAATGCGTCTTTTGATTTCTTGACTGCTGCTTCCATGGCTGTTGATTGTGGCTCCAAGTAAAATGAAATCCTTGACAACTTCAAACTTTTCTCCATTTTTCATGATGTTGCTTATTGGTTCAATTGTGAGGATTTTTGTTTTCTTTATGTTGAGGTGTAATCTATACCGAAGGCTGTGGTCTTTGATCTTCATGAGTAAGTGTTTCAAGACCTTTTCACTTTCAGCAAGCAGGGTTGTGTCATCTGCATAATGCAGGTTGTTAATGAGTCTTCTTCCAATCCTGATGCCCCGTTCTTCTTCATATAGTCCAGCTTCTCAGATTATTTGACTTTAAACCATGCAGTATACCCTTTTTCTGTCCAAATAGCTGCCTCTTGGTTAAGATAATCTTGATAAGATTATCTACATGCATAATCTTATTTAACCGAGCAACAGCTCTATGTGTTAAATACTCTTATCATCTCCCTTGGGATTCTGAGTAATTAATGTGTCCAAAGTACGTGGCAAAATGGGAACTTAAATGTTGGTTTTTCTGATTCTTGTACTGTCTTTTCTTTATAGCGATCATCTCAAATAATATTTGGAACCACCCTATCAAGTAGTTTCTTCTATTAACCGCATCTTACAGATAAAAATGTGGAACTCAGGTAGGTGAAGTTGCCTGTGGAATGAATTCTCTCTCTCTGACATCTCACTAAAAAAAAAAAAAAAAAAAAAAAAAAAACACTAAAATCTTACTGATAAGACTATCTTAAATGTAGCTAATTACCTTCTGAATATAAAAATAAGTAAATAAATCTATATTTATATCCACACCTATATTTCCTCCAGCTCCATTCAAAAGAAGAACCTACACACTTGAGAAACAACACGCAGGGAAGAAGAAGAGTGGAGGGATGGGCAGAGCCTCACTAGCATGTACCCTCCTCCAGGGCAGGATGACCCAATAAGCAAACTACACATGGGCTTCCTTGTACATATGTGTAGTGAAAAATTTCATCTGTTCAGCCCATGTGAAGTTGTTCACTACAGATCAGTAAGGAAACGAAAGTATGTCCATGGTGTCTTGCTTAATGTAAGCCCGCATGTACCTTTCTTACTGGTTAATCTGCCCATCTCCACCCTCAAGCAGCTACCATGCTTTCCTTTCCTGGTGTTCCCTCTGATTTCTTTCTTTTCTTTTTTTTAAGGAAATCAATAATTTATAGAACACGTTGGGGTTGGAACAAGCTAAAGTTGAAGGATCCAAGTCCAAGATCTTTTGAGATTTTGAGATAGACAGAATTTGCTCTTTTAAAATACTGCTGAAAAGAGGTTCTTGAATTGAGCTAATAGAAAGCCTTTGTTGAGTTCTGAGACAAGAAATTCAGTTAGATGATGGGGACAGAACATAGATTTCAAGAGGATGAGAAGTGACTAAGAGTTGTGAAAGCAGCAAGAAATTCTACCGTGAAGAAAACGATAGTGAAAGGAAAAAAAAAAAAAAAAAAGACTCAGAATTCAAGAAAGAGTACTTGATGACAGAGCAGGGTTGACCATGTCAAAGTGTAGAAGAAAGAGTCAATGATGAGGGAGGCTCTATACTTTACCTGTTGAGACCACATGGACTCAGAAAAACCTGCGTTTAAATCTTGGCTCTACATGTACTGGCTATAGGACAAATGCTTGGCAAGTGTTGATCATTGTTGAAACTAGAAGGTGATAGGTACATGGAGGTTCATTATGCTATTCTTTCTAGCTTCATGTATGTTATACTCCTCTATACTAAATTGGTTTTGGTATGGATAGTAGCAGACCCACAGACTTAACAGCACTTCCTAAAAATGAGATGATTTGGAGAGGAAGCTAAAAAGGACAAGAAACACATGGCCAAAGGACAAGCCACATTCTTCATTCCCCTTTACCAACTCCCTCCCCCCCTCCCCCTACCCCTCACCAGGACTTGACTTTATAGCCTGGAACCCTTTTGCTCAAGGAGACTAGGAATAACGTGACTCTGCTGACCAGAGAAGGCACTGTACAAACTAAGCAGCTGTGCAATGGTACAAGGTCATGCTGCTTTCAACTGCATATGCCTGATAAATTGGAAGACACATCTGGAATGACTATTTTTCTTTCTTAGATTAGAGAGAAATAGAAGGAGAGAGAGTTGGATTGTTTGTGAATTCTCTCTGGGCCCTTTAGCATCACTGCTGACTGAAGTTGCCTAATGACCCAAGAAGAGCCCCCTGTGAACAGGGCTGAGCTCCAACAGGGATGAGGTCCATAGCTTGCCCTGTTCCTGGAAGCCCAACACCGCCTTGGCTGGGGCAGTCTTTGCACGACATTGTCAGATAAATGATGGTGGTGTGATGAATGAGTGGATGTTGGACAGCTGGAAAAGAGATTCCAGCCCTGGTTCTGATATTTGCTAGCCCTGTGGGACCTCAGGGGTTGGTACATCCAGTCTGCGAGCCTCAGTTTCTTTATCTATAAAATCAAGATAAACATTACTACCTTCACAGGCCCATTGAGAGGATTAAGAGAGCCAGTGTATGTGAAAGCACCTGGTAAGAATACCAGTGTAAGTTGGTGACCTTTTTTTCACTCATTCATTCATTTATTTTATATCAAAATATATTTATTAAATCTCTACTCTGTGCAAGGCACCTTACTATAGAAGCTGTTGGCACAATGCCATGCAAAAGTTAGTCCAGTCTCTAGTCTTATGGATTTTGCATCCTAATGGAAGACAGAGGCATTAATCAAACAATCACACAAATGCACACAAAAAGTGCAATTAGAAACTAAGATGACTGCTATGAAAGAAAGATGAAAAGACTCAAAGAAAATAATTAAGCAGAGAGATCTGATCAAATTGAGGAGTCTCAACAATCAAATGGACGAGTAGCAGTAAACTCTGGAAAAGAAGGAAGGGGTTGTAGATGAAAGACATTCCAAGGAGAGGGAACAGCATGTGCAAAGGCTATTTGTCAGGACAAAGCGTGGTGTTCTCCAGAAACTGGAAGAAGATCACTGAGACTGGAGTGCACAAAGTGAGGGCTGTAGGGGTTCTAGATGAGTCCTAAGAAGTTGGAAGGATCCAGTCCATGTAATCCCTTGTAGACCATGGTAAGGACCTTGGTCTTCATCCTAAGAACAATTAGAAGCTAGTAAAGGGTTTTAACCCAGAAAGTGACATGAGCAAGTTCTGGTAGAAAAATATCACTCTGACTATAGGGAAGAGAATGGAGTGAAAGTGGAAAGGTCACTGTTAGCCAGTTAGGAAGCTACTGCAATATCCTATGCACGGTGACTTGGACCAGGCTGGGTAAAGCAAACACATGTGAGAAATAATTATGAAAGAAAATACACTGCGGGGGAGGGAGGGAGAGATGCAGACAGAAGGAGGAAAAAAAAAAAACATATCAAGGGTGTCTGGGTTACAAGAACTGAGATAGAAACACTGTCAGGAATAAAAGCAAGGTCATTCTCAGCAAATGTAGTGGAAAAGTCTGCAAGGGTTACAAATAAGGAGAAACCATTGTATTTCCATTGGATGCTAAGAGCCAATCCTGGATTGTAAGGACATGGAATAAATGAGAGCTGAAGGAGTGTAGCCAGTAGATATAGTCTACTTTTTAAAAGAATTTTGGCCATCAAATAAAGGAATAAAGAGACAGCAGTTAGAGGAATCAATAGAATGCAGTGATAGTATCTTTACTATACATTGGATTTCCATTTATTACGCTTTATTTAAAAAGTTAAAGGCAAGTGGTTAGTAGAGAGAGAGCATAGCAAAGTGAGAAAAAGCTCAGGTTTTGGAGACAACAGACCTGGGTTCAAATCCTGACTCCATCAGTTCCTATTTGTAAGACCTTGGGGCAAGTGACTTTACTTCTCCATGCCTCAGGTGTCACATCTGGAAATTAGGGATATCAGTACTCACCGCACGAGGCTGACGAGAGGGTTCAGTGAGCTGAGCATGTAAAGTACTTTAGCTAAGTTCCTGGCACAATTTGAGTGCTCACTGAGTGGTTGTTATTGTTAAAAGCACAGGGGGAGACATTCAGCTGTTCCCTTTTCTATTGCATTCAATAACTGAATTCAATGTCCCATGAAAACAATGCTTTCCTCTCTGACATGAAAAAATGTTTGCATTTTCTAAGATTGTAGGTCTTCTATGTCTTATTCAATCTGGTAGAGTCTTCTGGTCCCATAAAGTAGCTACGTTTTTCAGTTTTGCAAGTAGGCAAGCCAAGCATTAAGTCCCTCTTTTGTAATTGACCACGAGTGTGCTGTGTAATATGTGGATTATTTTCTTTCTTTTTCTTTGATCTTCCCTATTGCCTGAGAGTCTGGTTCCTGGCCACTTCACCTCCTTCTCAGAATGCACTGAGAGGTAGAGGAAGTGGCCCATAATAGCAAAGAAGATTTAAGCTAGATTTTAAGAAGTACTTGACTTTCTTAATCCCAAAGCAAGTAATTCCCTGAAAGGATTTAAAAATGAGAAAGGATGGATGGTTTGGGGTAATGGTTCTCAAGCTCAGTGGGTATTAGACTCCTTTGGAGAGCTTGTGAAAATAAAGATCCCGGCCCCGCCCCCCAGAGACACAGAATCAGTAGGTCTGAGTGGGAGGCCAGGAATCTGCTTTGTTAACAAATACTTCTCCTGTCCTAAACCAGTTGCTGTTGAGCCAACTCCAACTCATGGTGACTCCATGTGTGTCAGAGTAGAATTGTGCTCCATAGGGTTTTCAATGGCTGACTTTTCAGAAAGATTGCCAGGCCTTTCTTCCGAGGGCCCCTGGGTGAACTCCAACCTTCAATCTTTCAGTTTGCAGCTGAATGCATTTACTATTTGCACCGCTTTGAGGCACTCTGAGACCCAGATCTCCACTCTCTGCTAGGCACTCCTGATGTCCCTTACTCTTCTCTGCTTTTTTTTTCACCACCTTCTAATACACTATATTATTTACTATGCTGATGATTTATTTTATGTCTCCCCCACCCACACGCATCCTAGTAGAAATTAAATGTCTAGGGGGTGAGGATATATGCCCGTTTTGCCCCTTGATGTATTTCCCATAGGAGGGCCTTGGTGGATATTTTTAAAAATTATTTTAATTGAATCCCCACTTTCCTCAGTCAACTCATGCATAGACTTCTGCAGCAGACTCCTAATTAATTCTCTTATTTTAGTGCTCTACAACATTTGTGTCAGGAACACTTCAAAAATTTGGAAACGCCGTATGTGATGGTTAAGGTTAAGTGTCAACTTGGCTAGACCATGATTCTCAGTAGTTTCACAAATATTACGTAATCATCCTCCATTTTGTGATCCGATGTGAACAGCCAGGGGAGTTTCCTTGAAGGTGTGGCCTGTATCTAGTACATATGGATGTCCTAGCAAAGCTCCTTCTTGATACTGCTTCTGTCTTGTCATCCTCTGACCTCTGGTTCTTGGGACATGAGCCAGCAGCCTGCCACCTGACCTGTGGATTTGGGACTCTCCAGCTCCTGCAACCCTGTGAGCCCCTTGCAACCACGTGAGTCAGGAGAAGTCTCCAGCTTGCCACCTGATTTTCAGGTTTTGGATTTGGCAGCTCCTGCAGCTCAGTAAGTGCCCGCAACCATGTAAGTCAGGAGAAGCCTCCAGCCTGCCACCTGACCCACATATTTGGTACTTGCCAGCCTCCACAATTATGTGAGCCATTTTCTTGAAATAAATCTCTCTACATATTTATATATGCTTCACAGGTTTTGCTCCTCTAGAGAATCCAGCCTAAGATACCATGGATCTGCTTCCCAGGAAAAATAATTACAAGTAATGTATAATTCTACATAAACTTTCTGGGAATAGAGATCCAAACACCCTCTAAAGTCAAGGATCCATGAACCCCAAAATAATAACTTTTGCCATAAAACCAGCCCTAGTCCCTGCATTTTACTCTTTGTTGCTGTAATTATCAGTCTGAAACTCACATCTAGTTCTGTCTCTTCCTTGGTTCTTTGAAGGGCTCCCTATTGCTCACACGGTATCCAAATCCCTCAACTCACCGTTCAAAGTCACCCACGACTCAGTCTTCTGTGTATCACTTTCCCAGCTTTATCTCTTCCAAATCTTTCAAGCCTGAAAGCTTTGGAAACATATATCCTGGGTTTGAAATCAGATCTGACAATTTACTTAGGGGATTTACTTTAGATGATCTTAGGTAAATTATTTAACCTCTCTAAAGCCTCAGGCTATTTTTATTTGCAAAACGAGCATAATAGTGCCTACTTCAAATGGGTTGTAAAGCCATAGAGTGAGTGAACATATATTAAGACACGTAAAACCAAAACCCATTGCCATCAAGTCGATTCCAACTCACAGTGACCCTACAGGACAGAGTAGAACTGCCCCATAGGGTTTCCGAGGAGCGGCTGGTGGATTCGAACTGCTGACCTTTTGGTTAGCTGCCAAATGCTTAACCACTGTGCCACCAGGGCTCCATGGTAATAGTACTCCCTCATAAGTTGTTGGATGATTAAATGAGATAAAGGACCATTTTTGGCAAATAGCATACATCTTCATCATTGATGGCTTGCTTCAAGCTGTTGCGCTATCTGACCCTATCCGCCTTCCCTGCCCCAAGAATCTTTTCCAGATTCCTCCTCTCAGAATTTCTTTCTCTTACTCGTCTAACACTGTTGGAATGTCTATTATGTTATTCAAAATAAATCTTGTATTAATGTAGCATATGAAAGTGATTACAGTTGCTTATGTGGTTTCTGCCTCATCCACCAGACTCTGAACTCCTTGAAGACACAATCCATGTCTTAGTCCCCTCTGTATTACATTTCCTAAGCATAGTGTCTGGCATATATTAAGCACCCAATTCAAGGTTATGGTAGTGATGGTGCTTTAATGGTGATTAGGGTAGCAGCACTGGGTTTCACTGGGGTAGGGTGGCAGTGGTAGTGTTGACGGTAGTGGTGGTGGTAGTGGCAGTGGTGGTATATTGATGACAATAATGGTGCTGGTAATAGTGACGGTGGTGGTGGTAACAGTGATAGTAATAGTGGTGGTGATGGTGGTAGTGGTAGTAATAGTAGGTAGGGGGCTTGGATGTTAATTATTTTTTTGAATAATAGTCATTTGGAAGTCTCTTCCCAGTTTGAGCCAAGAAGTGGAAATGGAGAAAACAAGTCTGTCTGGCAGGGTGAGAGAATCTGCTGGAAGGTCAGGCAACCACAACAAGAACAGAATTATACATGGCTCTTCCGACAACAGCATGAAACAAAAGGAGCTCGCCAGATTAGAAGTCAGGACCAGAAAAGGACCCAGGAAAGGATCATCCACATGCATGGGGTATTTTATAGTTTTCAAAATACTAGTGCAAATAGTCTCCTCATTTTCCTATTTAAGAGCCCTGTAAGGAAAATCACCACCACCCATTTCACAGACAAGGAAACTGAATCTTGGGGAGATGAAAGACATTTCTGAGGGTTACACAGGTCAGAAGTCACCTCTGACTACTTCAAATTCAGACTTGGCTGTGTGACATAGAGCAAGTCACCCCTCATCTCTAGGCCTTAGTTTTACTATCTGTAAAACAAATAGGTTGATTTGTGAAATAAGTGGGATGTGATTTTAATATCATTCTGTGCTCATAAATCTCTTGTCATTGGGATGGTGTGCAAGAGATGTATATCTTTCTCTTCTCAATACTAAATTTAAGGAGTAAAACCAGGATGGTCTTTTGATGGGAATTAAATTATAGGCCACAGAATGCCTCTTCCAACCTCAAAATATTTCCCTTATATCCAGAGTAGAATTTAGTTCCGACTCTATTTCAGAGCCAAAGGGGGGCTTCGATGAAGCATAGTCCATATTTCTTATTATACAGGTAAAAAAAAAAAAAAAAAAGACAGACCTAAATAGTAGAAGCATCGTGTTCAATGCCATATAACAATCAAGGTGGATGGAGCCTAGCTCAGATTCCAGGTGTCCCTGTTCTCTGGTTCTCCCAGAGAAAACTCCCCAACCCAAAATCGATAGGGATAGATACTATAATGCCTACTTTACCAATAAGTAAAATTCAAATCCATTTCTCTCTGGCTCTCCACCATGACAAAATTCTGTTTCTCCCACTTGAAGCCTTTTCTTCACTCACAAGCTAAATTAAAAACTATACAAAGTCAAGTACATTAAGCACCAGTTGTGTTGAACCAAGCTCTGTGGTTTTGGAGTGTTTAAGGGTCATTTAACAGGTGGAAGCAGAAGATTTACACAGGAATCAAAGTCTCCATTTTAAATAATTTTTTCCTGCTTTGCTTATGCAAAACCACAGCGCAAACTATAATTGAGGGTTCTTTCCAGCTGAGGCAGAAGGCAGAACCTTTTCCTGTGCATTCACTGGGATGAACCCAAGGAGACCCCCAACCACCCAAGGACACAGTATCCAACAGTCCCCAAAGCTATCTAGTGTACACCCTGGCCCTGGTTCAGAATTTGAGACCAGGCTGTTCCACAAAACTCAGGTAAGTCATAGCCCCCTTCTCTGAGACTCACTGATCATGACGTGAAGTGGGACTGACAGTTGACTGAGTTCCTCAAATAACTTGAAGAATCAAGGGTTCTCACATGGAAGAATGGTTCTACTCTGAATTGGAAGATCTGTAGGAGAAGGGAATCCTTTTATCCATATGTTACTCCATCTCCCATATCTCTGGCCCACAGAGTATGAGTCCCAGCAATGTTTAAAGTGAGGAAATGCTCCTCAAATCCCTCCATTGTTGACCTGCCCTTTTAAGTTAATCATTGATTTCTCCCATATAAAATGTGTACCCTACTCTAAAATATAATTTCTAGAGTGCTTTTGGCATCATCAAAGTTATCAATACTACCTAGAAGAGGAGGTACCAAGGAAGGAACAATTACAGGCAAACTTCATTTTTAATATCATCACAGAGGCATTTGTTCATCCTATGCTATGTGCCAGGCACTCTGCTTCTGCATTCATTATCTCCTTTGAGCCCCATGATGTAGGGATCATGAGACCACATTTTACAGATGTGGAAACTGAGGTTTACAAAGGTCATTCAACAGTGAATAAGGGATTGAGTTAGGTTTCCTACCCAAGCGTGTTACAACACAGAGCCTGCACTATTGCCTCCATGTATAAAAAGGTTTATGGAAGGGAGCTCAGACACTTACTCAGCCTATCTGTTTTACAGGTAGAAAAAGAGAGACCCAGAAAAGGAAAAGAACTTGCCCAAGGACGCACTATGAGTCAGAGCTCAGGCCCCTCTGCGCTGCAAGGCTCTTTGTGTTTTATCTACATGGCCTCTGCCTCTAGCTGCACAGAATGACAGAGAGATGGAGATGGCACTGGGAGAAGGGGGGAGGAAAGGGTTTCAGGCTGAGGTAGAAGGCACAAATGATAGAGAAAGTAGAAGCGGCTGCTTTCTCCCCACGTCACCTCTCTGGGTGGTCATATTCCCTTCCTCTAGGATCATTTCCACATTTTCAGTGGGCCCACAACCCGACTCCCTTGGAAATGTCCAATACACCACAGTCCCCTTTAAAAGCCCATTGCCACTGAGTCGATTCCAGCTCATAGCGACCCTACAGGACACGGTAGAACTGCCCCCATAGGGTTTCCAAAGAGTGGATGGTGGATTTGAACTGCTGACCTTTTGGTTAGCGGCCCATCTCTTAACCACTGTGCTACCAGGTCTCCACCCCTGGCTGATGTGAAACTCTTAACCGGCCTGTCATTGGAGTCTGAGGACAAGGAGAGGAAACTGGATGCTTGGCCAGCTCCAAAATTTATTTGCAGGGAGAAACTAAGAGAAGAGGAGTATGGCTGTCTGTCCTAACCCCTCCATGGCTCCCTTCTGCTCCAGGGCCAAACATCTCACCACAGCCCCCACAGCTCTGCCTGGTCTGGCCCTGCTTGCCTCTCCAGCATGTTTCACATGGAATTCCCCATAATTCTATGCACCAGCCTCACTGATTTGCATTCAGTTCCTTAAATGGGCCACATTTGCTCCTTCTTCAGGCCTTTGCAGGAGCTGGGCCTTCCACCGGGAATGCTCTTATGTCCCCCCTTCTTCACACCAGTCCTCCACATTCACGTCATGTACCTGTGCCCAAAGGACTCAGCCTAAATGTCACCTCTTCAGGGAAGCCTCCTTTGGCCCCACAAAGCCTGTTATATATATTTGACCTACGAGCCCAGGCTTCTCCCTGGGACTTTGCAGGGTGTATTTACTTCTTTGTGTGGTTATCTCATGAATATCTGTCTTCTCCACAAGTCTGTAAATCTCCATAAAGATAATGACCACATCCGTTTGTCATACTCAACTTCCCAGCACATAACACAGTACTTGGCATATAGTAAGTGCTTAAAAATACTTCTTGAATTAATGAATGAATGACTAGTGCTTCCAGTATGCCAGGTCTCCTATAAGGAGAACAGTGACATCTAGTGGTCGCTTTCACACCCTTGGAATTCTCTGGGAACACACGATTTAGCAGCCTGAGAAAGACCCCAGTGGATTTCAAAAGAATCAAATACTTAGATCAAGCTGAGGGCATCTGGTATAGAATTCATATCTGGGAAAATCTGGCTCCTAGACAAAGAGGAAAGGAAGCAGCACTCCTCCTGCTGTCACAAGAGCTAAGGACACATCTAGGAAAAGCCCTGGGAGGTAGCTAGTATCCCACACATTACAGATGAGAAGACTAAGGACCAGAGCAGCAGCCGTTGGGGTAAGTTCACATAGCCAGTGAATGGGGACATTCATGTTTTCACTCACCAAGGCATGGAGAGTCCACACCTACACAGCTATCCAACATGCTACAGCAGTCTCCTAGCTGATCTTCCTGCTTCCACTCTTTAACTTCCACAATCTACAATCCATTCTCACCCTGAAGCCAGAAGTGTGTGTGTATGTGTGTGTGTGTATACATATATATATATGTATCTCCAAAACCAAAAAATCCATTGCCATCAAGTCAATTCTGACTCATAGCGACCCTATAGAACAAGGCAGAACTGCTCCATAGGGTTTCCAAGGAGTGCCCAGGTGGATTCAAACTGTCAACCTTTTGGTTGGTAGCCGTAGCTCTTAACCACTATGCCACCAGGGTTTCTGAGATATATATGTGTGTGCGTGCGCGCGTGCGTGCGTGCGTGTGTGTGTCTGTATGTGTATATATGTCTATGAATTATGTATTTTATATATGTACATGTATTATATATATAATTATTGTTAGTGTGGAGACCTCTGGTGGACGGAACTAGATTATCTACAATGCTTAGTTCACGACTCAAGCTCACTGTTGGGCCATGCATGGTTAGACTTCCATCATTCATTCATTCAGTTAGCTAGTTTTAATAGTTTAATAAACTCTTACAAGTACACCATACAAAACACTAGCGAAGAACTTGACTATGTACATCTCACGTACGCTCCCTTGTGCCACTACCCTGCCTCCCCTACTTTGAATCCTATATTTGTCATTTTCTGTTTTCCTTTTTACAGTCCGGGTGGTGCCATGGTTAAGTGCTCAGATACTAACCAAAAGGTTGGTGGCTTGAACCCACTCAGTGGCTCTGAGGGAGAAAGACTTAGCGATCTGCTTCCATAAAAAGTATTGCCAATAAAACTCAATGGTTCAGTTCTGCTCTGTCACATGGGGTTGTTATGAGTCAGAATTGACTCAAGGGCACCCAACAGCAACACTGTATCTGTATTTATTCTTAAAAGTTAGTGTATTTTTTTTGTGTGTGTGTGTGTGTGTATTAGCTTAAAAGGTTTGGGGGAAGAGAATCATGCTATATATACTCTGTAGGTCATTACTCAGGTTTGACTTAGTGTCTGGGCCAGCGGAGCTCACCTCCTTGGTGCCATTGTCTTGGATAAGGGTATAAAGAGGTACCACACGGTTGATTTCCAGCAGCACCGGTGTAGGGCTCAGCTGCTCCTTGCCAGGCCGGCGGCAGAGGTGGCAGGTGGATGGACACCGGCCTTTCTCCTCGCAGCGGATCTCCACCCCTGAGATGAGCTGGTCATCTGATAGCATCTGGGCTGTCAGCAGACCGGAGAGGTAAGTGATGAAGGGCATGGACTTCAGTTCCTTCTTGCTGCCCAGCTCTGTAGTTTCTGGAAAGGTAAGAAACAGGAGGCAGGAGAGGTAAATTCAAGGCCAAGAGCATATGCTAAGGAGCTGTTATTCCTGTAGGAAGGGAGAAAAGGTGATAAAGTCATTTGCTTTTCATGTCTTGTAAAGAGTACTGACCTAAAAGTTCAGAGGCCAAAACGATGTCTTGTTCTACCACTCACATTAAATATTCTCTTGCCTTCTCTGGGCTTCACTTCCTCCATGTTTAAAGTGAGTGGGTTGGACTAGATTCTCCAAGGGCCTTGCAAGATGTAACTATTCAAGAATTTGTCCCCTCCTCACAGACACAACTAGAAATTCCTTTCTGTCTACTGTCAGCTTACCCAAATCTCATGTTTAAAAACTTGCTCAGGTACTATATTTTCCATTAAATGGGGAAACAAATTTGGAGTCAAACCACTTGCTGTTAAAATTTCAGGTCTGCTTCATAATAGCTTTGTAATCTTGGGAAAGTCTCTTAATATCCAGGAGCCTCTAGTGATTAATTCTGTAAAATGGGGTTAATAATACCAAACAAATAGGTTTGCTATGGATGGTGAATGTGAAGAAGGAAGCGGAACTGTCTGAAAAAGAGTAGATGTGCAATAAGCTATTTCCCCTTCCTTTTCCTGCTCACCTGCTGTCTTGTTCAAATTTGGTTTGCTGCTCTTCAGTTGCCCCCTGAGATCTGATCCATGACTTGCTCCATTTTGTAATATTGTGCCTTCCTTTCTTGAATAATACAACTAGTATTTCCCACCTATTTGCCTTTGCTCACCCTAGTCCTTCTGCCTGTAATGTCCGTCCCCTCCCTGGCTTCTCCAAATCTTTCCTATCCATCACTGCCCCATCCTGATGTCACACTCTTCAGGAAGTCTTTCCTGGCTGCCTCAATGCCTCGTCTCAGAGTAAGTATTTCTACTCATGACACCCCATCTTGTCACCCTTCCTTTCCAGTTTTCTGCTGATCTCCACAACCCTATTATCAGCTCTTGGGGACCAGGGACCATGTCTCCCACTCCTGTTCCCCCTTCAGTGCCTAACGTGGTGCTAGGGATGTACTTGAGACTCAAAGAGGAAGATTATAGAACTCTTAATGATTTGAACTGCGTTCATGATCCAGTCTAGAGGCTCCCAGATTCTTCTGAGGAACTTCAGGGATCCCAGAAGCATCTCATCTGCTTCTGTAGGGCAAGGAGGAAACCAAGCAAGCAGAACTCTAAACCCACAACTTGGCTTCAAATAAAGCAGTTTTATTTTTATCAGTTTTGTTGGCCTTCTATATAAGGTTTCATCAGGAGGAAGGCTCCTGCGGCTATATCAAAAAGTTTGAAGAAGCAAGGTGATCTGTACAACCCAGAAAGTTCTGTTTACAGAAGAGACTATGTCAATGGTGTCCTCAAGATTGGGCAATACACAATCTGAGAGGCAAAACAGCGTGATCCTGTTCTAAGGGGCAGGGCTTGGTCCAGATGGCAGCTGCTTACAAGCCTGGTGAAGTCAAGGCAAGTTCCTGTGTCAATGGAAGCAAGGGACCTGGGCACGGAGCCCTGGGAGAGAAAGTAGGGCTGTCTCCTGCCCTTGCTGTCGGCTTGCAGTGACACGCGGCTGATCTGGAAATGGGCTTGCCAATTAGAAATACAAATAAACGCAGGCTTCATTCATTACTCTCTGGGCCCTGGGGCCTGGGATCTGGGCTCCACCTTTTCTGTCTGGCTGTCAGCAAATGCTTATTAGTACCAGATCAAAGGCTCTGGAGGAGGAAGACAAGGTGAATTCCAGCTAACCAATCTTTTAAAGAAGGGTAGTTACTAAGATAAACAAAACAAGGCTGTGAAGAAGGCATCTCAGCAGCTGGGGAGACAGCCGTATATACAGACATGTCAGAAGAAGATGATGACAAATTTTGGAAATGGAGGCCAGAGGATAGTTTTGGAGAAGGGTGACTTTAAACCTGGGAGAGAACAGCCATTTGGGGTAGAAGGTCAGGGGGAAGTCAGAGTTTCGAGGACATTAGAGATCAGTTAGCCCACATCCTAGCCCAGGGGTCAGAAAGCTATGGACCACAGGCCAAATCCAGCCCAATGTCTGTTTTTGTAAAGAAACTTATACTGGAACACATCCACACCCATTCATTCATGTATTGTCTATTTCTACAATTTAAGTAGTTACAACAGAGATACATGGCCCTCAAAGCCTAAACTATTTATTATCTGGCCCTTTACAAAAAAAAAAAAAAGGCTGCCAACCTCTATTTTAGCCTCATATCTAGATGGGAAAACTAAAGTTAAGAGAAAGGACCCCCACACGATCACACAGAAGGACTATATAGGAGTAAGGTGGATGGGTTAAAGTAAAAACTTTAGAATCAAATAGACCACTAATACCCTTGGATTGTGAATCTTCAAGGAGAAAAATAGAGTACAGCACTTTTTCTCCATAGCACAGTTTTAAAAAACAACTGAAAGAATACACTTTTGAAAATGCTGATCTTGTACAACTCTCTCAATTTAAGTAAGGAGAGAATGTATCTCAAAGACTTTCTAAGGTCATCCAGTGAGTTAGTGGCCGTATCAGCACATGACTCCAGTCTTCTGATAACCGATTCATCACTTAAACTGCTGTCATCTCTATTTTAAAACACAGATGGCATGCCCCTCATAGCACCTTCCCATATGCACTTAATTGGGAAGGAATGTACCCTGGTGCTGGGTATAAAAATTCCATTGATAAAATAAAAAGAAAAAATACACAAACATTGATAGCCATCAGGCTTATCTATCCATTTAGCCACAAAACAATCCGTACGTCTTTGCCGGTTTGCTTCTGTCCAAAAAATCTTTTGCTTTCTCCCACAGATTTATTCCAACAAATGGAATCGGGTTAGGTGAGGCGGGAAGTGCCTCACTAGCTAAAAGCCCATAGCCCAGGCTGGAAAGTGCCCTCAGCAGCAGTATAGCATTCACAGCTGAATTTAGGGGCTGGAGGCTCCTTGGGATCACCTGTCCCAACCCCAACTCCTAACAGGCAAAGAGCCTGACATCTAAACAGGGATCTAAGTTGCATACACATTCATTAACAATGATTGCTCTCTTAAAGATTGTGTCCTGCCTAAGTGATGATCTGGTAGGGAGTCAAAACAAGGAAGAAAGACCATTACCCATTCCATTAATTATTCCTATGTACCCATTCCATTAATTAAAAAAAAAAAAAATTTTTTTTTTCTTTTTTTTTTTACCCATTCCATTAATTATTCCTATGCAGGCATTAAAATTGCAAAAGTTAATTGCCTCTGATCCAACTCCACCCTGTGGCTAGATTCATCTTTTTAAAGGCCAAACCCTATACTCCTATCCTGCTTAAAACTCTTCCACCGTACTTAACTGTTCTTATGAGAAAGACCAAAAATTCTTAAGACGGCACATAGGACCTATGACTTTTCCAGCCTATCCCTTATCTCACCACCTCTAGCTCTCTTACTTTCACCTTCATTGGCCTTTACATACCTAATGCACCCCGTTTGTTTTTCTCTCAGTCTTGGCACATGCTCTTTCCTCTGCACAGAATCTTCCCCTCATCTCACCCCCACCCCCTGCCTTCCCCTGGCTAACTTCCATTCATCCTTCAGATCATACTTCAAATGCCAATTTCTCAGGAAAGCCTCCCCTGAACTCCATCCCCATGTCACCAATTTACATTAAAACCAAACCAAACCCACCGCCTTTGAGTCAATTAGAACTGACCCATAGGGTGAGGATGTAAATATTTACGGAAGCAGACTGCCACATCTTTCACCGAGGAGTGCTGGTGTGGGCTCAAACCCTCAAACTTTCAGTTAGCGGCTGAGTGATTTAGCCACTGCACCACCAGGGCGCCTCTCCAATTTTTATTAGACCTTCCTATTAAAGATCCTCATAGCATCCTATTCTCTGCACCACCTGTTAATGTCTCAAGATTATAAGCTCCAGAAGGCCAAAGGCAGTGGCAGTTTGCTGATGACCATGCCTTTACATACTGCCTGGAACACAATAAGCTTTCAATAATATTTTCAATAACCATGTGTCTTTCAATAATATTTTCAATAACCATGTGTTGAATGTATACTACACATATATACCCTAATCATTATACTGTGTTACCAAAGAATTGATTACTCTAAAAGCCAAGATTTGTGAATTTCAAGGATGACTGAATTCATCAATGGCTTGTTATGAAGACACATCTCTTCTCAAATTAAAATTAGCTCTCTCAATAGAAAGGTCAACAGATGAATAGCTGCTCAATTTGCCAGTTGCTCTGACTTCCTCTATATTTTCACATAGGTCCTCACCATTGAGGAAATGGGAGAGTTAGGTTAAAGCAGGCTGCCCTTAACAGGCCAAGGATAAAGAACATTTTTGAAGAGACTTATCCTCTGTTCACATTTCCCATCCTTCTGAACAATGCTTCCAAAATAGGATCATGCCTGGTTTGAAGCCCAATTCAGTTCCAATGACACTACAACCCATTCATTTGAGAACCTGCCAAATGAACTCTCTTTTTTCTCCTCCCAAATTCCTGCTGGGTATTATTTTGTTGCCACCAAAAAAAAAAAAAAAAAAAAATCCTCAGTTGAAGTGACAACTCCTTGTTGGGAAAGCAGCCAGGGTTTTTCGGCAGGAGGTGATGGCACCACTTGCCCTCATCCAGAAAACAAAACAAAGCCTCAGACTAAGGGCTTCTGGGAGAGCCAAGGCTGCGCGGATGTTTGTTCAATATTCGGCAACAGTGCAGGGCGCTGCCTCCCTAGTCAGACAGGCTTGCTTTGGCAATGGGCTTGCACTTGAAGCATTTTAAAGGCTCCACAGGGACCAGAGGGGCTCAAAATTAGAAATGTTAAGGGTGGGGGAAAGAGGGTGAGATTTTTATATCATAAAGAATGGCCTCTATTTCAGCAATGGCCTCCCAGGAATTGCTGAAATGGGATCATTTCTTGGGCAGAGTTACTGTCTCCTTTTGGAGGAAAGCAATTGCTCTGAGGCCTGACTCCAGGACCTACAGAAATACCCTTAAGGGAGGGAAAATCGCCAGCTGAAACACCATCCGCAAGGCCTGCCCCTCAGTGTTGTGCAATTTGAACTTTTCTGCAGCTTAACAGGCAAAGTTCGGTATCGTCAGAGTATCCTTTATAAATAATACCAGTTGCCATTGAGTTGATTCTGACTGAGACTGATCCCATGTGTGTCAGAGTACAGCTGTACTACATAGGGTTTTAAGTCGATGATTTTTTAGAAGTAGACTGCCAGGCCTTTCTTCCAAGATGCCTCTGGGTGGACTCAAACCTCCAACCTTTTTGGTTAGCAGCCAAGCATGTTAACTATTTACACAACCCATGGTACTACCCTAAGAGAGTTATTGATGGGGATTAAATAAGGTGCCTGGCAGAGATTAGCACTTGACAAGTACGAGCTGTCATTGTTGTTGTTGCTGTAGTTGTTATCATTATTATGAGTCTGAATTGACTCAATGGCAACAGGTCTTTTTGTTTTTGTTTTTGGTTGTAGTAGGAGGATGTGAAAATAGAAATTTGTATGGAGACACTAAATTGGCATAATGGAAGTGAAATCCCAAAGCCTGGCCCTTATATGCAGATTTACAAAGGAGATGAGTCCTAACTAGTTTCACAACTCCAGAAACCTCAGTCAGAACAAAGATATAAAAAATGTCAGAGAGTAGAAGGGAGGATTTAGGGGAGGTTTTCTTTGACAAAATCCATTACCATGCTTGGAGTCTCCAGTATCCCACAGGAGACTTGTAGAGTGAGCTACCTTCTAACCTCAAGCTTTATGAGAGAGGGCCTCAAGAGTGCCACCTGGAGAACTTGGTGTGTGTTTTCTGCAATATGGAAGACAGTGAACTAGCGTCTTACTCCTCCTGAAAAGCTCTCTCGGCCTGTGGCAGCAGAACAGGAGTGGCTGCACTGGGGTTAGCCCAAGTTCCCAAAGGTTAAGAGGGTAAAGGTGCTCGAGCGTTTTCCATGGGCCAGATGTCAGTCGTATAGGTGGAGACTTAGCTGGCCTGGGACTATTTTGAGTCCTGCCTAAGAGAAATTCTAACAAAGGGTGAGAGGTCCCCCAGCCAAAGAAACAGATGCTAGAAGAGGGTCAGCAGCAGCCAACCAAAGAGAAATTGGGTCTCCCCAGGTCTTGTGAGAAATCCCCAGCAAGAGGGAATTATGAAAAAGCCACCAAGAGAAAGGACCAGCTTTAAAAATCTGCCACGACCAGAGAACACAGAGCAAGGGTAAGAAGGAACCAGCAGAAGAATGACCTTCCCATTTCTTACCATCCCTTCCTCCCTCTCCTTTGACCCTGGAGGAAGGGGAAGAAGTGAGAGGTGGAAAAACGTAACAATGGCCGATCATGTTCCATCTCTTAATGCCTCCACTAAAAAGGACAAGGAGATTTGATTTGTTAACTTTAGAGCTTTGATTAAAATCTTGGACTAGACATTCTAATTTCTAATTTGAGGCTGTGTTAGCAACACAAAATGTCTGTAGTACTGTCTATTACATAAAAGATTAGATACCAGCGGCTAAGATGTTTACTTTGGGGCAGAGGAAGATTATTCCTGAGAATACATTAAAAGGAGTGTGGAAACCAGCCGACACATATACTTTAGAACATACAAACACATACACAAATTACATTCTGATTATTTTCAGCCTACCATTTATATCATCATCATTATAGTGCTCATCACATTCATAGTTGTAGTTAATGTGCTAATTAATATCTGTCTCCCTCACTAAACTGTGAGCTCCATAAGGACAAGAACCATGGCAGGTTAAATGACCATTTGTACTGCCAGCAAAGTTTACTGTCTGACACAGTGTAGACAGTTTACAGATAAATATCTAAATGAATATGCAAATCTGATGCCTTTTTCCTCTATAGAGGGAATCCCTTCTATTTGTAAAACACCACACTTTAAACCCACTATCTGTACCTATTAGAACAGCCCCAGAGACAAATGGTCTCGACCTTATTTCATTTATGTACAAATGGTAGCTCAGAAAGGTGCAGTAACTTGCCTAAGGTCACACAGGTAGTAACTAGCTATTCGTACGAGTTCTATTCCTACTTTCACTGTCCATGTTTCCGCTCAGAAAAAATTCCACACTAATTCTCACTCGTGCACAATAAACCATTTCTGTTCAAAACATTTGGGCCTTCTCGGTTCCTGCCACCCCAAGACAACACGTCCACCCCTTTTCATGGGCTCATAAAATCTCATTGGTAGAAGGTATTTTAAAGATCCCGTGGCTAGAAATCCCATTTAATGTGTCATTCACCACCAAATCATCCTCCAACTTCCTGAATATTTCTAATAATGTGGGACTTATTACCTTTTTAGGTCCCCAGTCCCGTTGCAAGATGGCTCTGTTAAAACTAGGCTGGCTTCCCATCTAGGAACTGTACTTTTTATCCTAAGCTTCTGACCCAGACCCCGAGTTACACAAATTATAGACTTTATTTGGACACCTTCTCTGCAATACTCAAGCCTGCCCACTACTTGGGGGTTCTGCCAATATTACCTAACTAGGTAGAGAAAATACCTATCCCCAGGAACCGTGGGAAATGATTGAGTGGTGTATACGGTATATACGTCTGAGTGCGTATTTGAGAAATGGAAAGGGAAGCAGCAGTGAGGACTCCAAAAAGAAGAAAAGACAAACCTATAAAACTGCCAAATCTTAGGACAAGTGATTTTCTGATCCAACCTAGTTCACATGCTTCTTCCCTAAAGGCACAGTAATAAGCCCAGGTGCAGAACGGGCAGCTGTAAGCACAATGGCCTGACTGACTTTGAACCTCAGTTCTTCCATTTTTCAGCTTCGTGAACTTGGACAAGTTAATTAACTTCTCTGAGATTGTTTTCTCATTTGTAAACTGTGGATAATATTGGGATCTGAATCTTGAGTTACGTGGAGGATTAATGAAAAACAGAAGCAAGCGAAGAATCTACATGTTCTAGGGTCTTAAGAGAGACACCAGAGGTCACTTGGTCTATCCCTTGAACTTCACCTCCGAAATTATTCAGTTTTGGTGCATGTCTGAGTCTGTAAATCTTTCCTCGTAACCTGCCGAGTGCTTCAGTGACACTGTCAGGAATTTCTGGTTAAACTACCCTGCTTCCTAGCTATTGGAACACAGTAAACCGGGGTAGAACTGAGCACCTAAGTCCACAGCTATTGAATCAGGCTACCTATTTTCAAATCCTGGCAAGTGACTTCACCTCCCTGACTTTCGTTTCCTCTTCTGTAAAAGGGGGTTACAGATTCTTGGTGGGAGAAGCAAATGAGAGGCGCTGCATATAGTCCTCACAACCACCCTGCCAAGTAGGAACTGTTGCTCTCTCTTACAGAATGATAAAGGCTCAGAGTCATAAAGTACAAGAGGATATTCGTCTTGCTGTTGAATGGATTCCAACTCATAGCAACCCTATAGGACAGAGTAGAACTGCCCCATAGTGTGGTTGATTCGAACTGCTGACATTTTCGTTAGCAGCCGAGTTCCTAAGCACTGCACAACCAGGGCTCCATATGTAGAGCAGGGGTCAGCAAACTACAGCCCATTCATTTACATTTACATATTGCTTTTGGCTGCTTTTGCACTACAATGGCAGAGTTGAGTATTGGTGACAGAGACCATACTACCTGCAAAGCCTAACACGTTTACTGTCTACCCTTTCAGGTAAGGGTTAATTCTCTGAGGAAGGCCATAAACTCTGTAGGGCAGAGAGAGGGCCCCCTGATACCGTTCAGTGGCCCTATGGCTGATGTCCTGGCTAAAGTCAGGGTGTAGTTAGCACTGAAGCGTATCATTTAGTCCTTCCCATTTTTTTTTTTTTTCCTTGAGACAAGGTGGGCTGCGGCCATTTCTAGGAGACTGAAAAAAAGACCATGTGTGATCTCCTGCTGCCCTCTAGTGTCTGTTTCGGATGATTGCTTCAGAAAAATCTCATCTTCCATATCAAAGAATGGTTACTGTGGATAGGACAATTTACTAGGCTTTGAGGGCAGCTGGGAAGACAGTAAAGGCTTAACTATGACCCAAGGAAGGTTGGTGTAATGACTACAAGAGTGCTAAACAAGCACTTGCTGGGAAGCCCTATTCAATGCCAGGTTTGGGGCTAGGTGCTGGGGGTGGAAATATGAATGCTGGTTTATTCCTATACAGTAGTACTCAAGTGTGGTGATTTGATTGAGTTTATTGGTTGGGAAAGAAAAGTCAAAGAGAATGAGAGATTAGAGATATAACAGAGAGAAGAGATAATTGATGGGGCAGATTATTGAAGAACACAGGAGAAGATGAACTCCCAAGTAGCGGTGGAAAGGATGCAGTCTGAATGTCAAACAGATCTGGGTCTGAATTTCAGTTTGGTCAAAAGTAAGCATTAGACCAGCGCCCCCATGTACAGTTATACTCGTTGTGTCCTGCATAAAGGTGTCAAGGGCAAGCAGGTGAGTGGACACTAAATCCAGCTTCAGGTTCACTCACCATGCCTGTGCCCAGGGGGTTAAAACCATCTGCAACGGGAACCTTTTCCTAATTTGCACAAAGGGTGATTTCTGGGCTACCCATGGCTCTGCATGTGACCATGGACAAGTTACTTCCTCTGTCAGAGCCTCTGCTTTTCTATGTGGAAAATAGGACTCATAAAAGGCATTATAGAGTTGTTGTGAGAATTTGAGATCATGTATGCCGGGCCAGACACTTAGCAGCCACACAAGAGATTTCAGTTTTCACTATTACCATTACTGGTATTGTTATAACAATATAGTTTACTTTTGAGACACAGTGAGCTGAGTATTTTAAAAAGGGAGAAGGTGAAAAGGAAACACATATCCTGAACTTCTATTCTTCACAAAGCACAAGGCATTGTGGATCTCATTGAATCTTCCCAACAGTGCTTTCGACTAGGAATATTACATTTTTTTTTTAAGACCATATTTTACAGCTGAGGAAACAGGGATTCTGACAGGTGACAGATTGTGGCCAAAGCTCCTTTTTTGTCAAATAGACCCCAGAAGATCATTAATGGGAAGTTTGCCTACTCTTCCCGAGATCCCAATTCCTCCTCTTTCTCAAAAACTGTGCTCAAAACTTATTCTCTCAAGGAAGGAGTCTAAAGATTAGTTCTCCTTAATTCCTTCCTTCTCCTTCCAGAAACTTCTTCAGGCTGGGGGCCAAGGAAGAAATTCCCAGAGGGATCATTCCTGGACAGGGTTTCAGGAACAAGAGGCTTCTAAGATGCAAATACCATGCTTTAGATGAAGATTACCAGACAGATTGTCCCGCTTGGAGATGGCCTTGAGGTAGGACAGCAGGCCAACAAGGCATACCAGGCTACCCTAGGATGGTGGGAGGATGTGATGGTCAAACCTCCAGGGTGGAGTGGACCTGGGGTGGGAAGAGCTGGAGGCTGTGGAGGCTTTGGTAAGAGCAGCCACCAGGAACCAAAGGCCACCCTCTGACAGCTTTCCTGGGGGACTCACAGTCTGGCTTTTACATGTCTAACTCCTTATTTTCATCAGAATCTTAACAATGTGCAGATTAAAAAGGTCACCTTTAAGGATGTTGAAAGGCATTATGTTTGGAGAACATTTTTGAGGTGAGTTATTTCTCAGATTAGCTGCCTTCTTCGCTGTAGCTGCACTGCCGGGGACTGGGGCTCATGAGTCCATCCACCAAAAACATTGAAAACAAAAATAAAGGGCTGAAACCCATCAGTGACTCCTACTCTTGCATTTGAGGAAATCAGTACAATTAATATTAATAAGAGCTCTAATTTTACAGGCACGTATTTCAGGCCAGATGCTCTGCTTGGCATCCATTATCTCATCTGGTCTCTATGAATCCTAACAACAATAAGACCTAGGTTTCATTCGTTTTTTTACAGCTGAGGAAATGGAACAGGAAACCTTGGTGGCATAGTGGTTAAGTGCTACGGCTGCTAACCAAAGGGTCAGCAGTTTGAATCCACCAAGCACTCCTTGGAAACTCTACGGGGCAGTTCTACTCTGTCCTGCAGGGTCTCTATGAGTCGGAATCAACTCGATGGCACTGGGTTTGGTTTTGGGTTTTTGAGGAAATGGAAGCTCACAGAGATGAAATTAGTGACCCTGGAGGAGACAGATTGCGACCTCGACCTGTCTACTTGTAAGCACAATGTTAAGTTGCCCCTCATTCCACTACATTGCTAGAGACTCAGGTCTGGGCAGTTATAAATTCTGGAAATTATATGTCCAATTTCTTACTTCTGCCCATTTCATCATAGAGATTAAGAATAAAACTCTTAAAATAAGAATTTATGGACTTTCAACAAGGAATTTGTTGAAAAATCATGGTGTTTCCACACAGTGGGGTACTATGTACTTAAAAAGGATATCAGGAAAATTTTGTATATGATATGGAGTAATCTCAAACAAATTTATTAAGTGAAGACAGCAAAGTGCAAAGCCGTGTTTATAGCGCTTTCTTTTAAGAAAAAGGGGGAGTATACATATATATATATATACATACGAGATATACACATTGTATTTCTCACTAAGAAACACTGAAAGGATTAACCAAAATGAATAAAAATGGTCACTTATAGAGGGAGGAAGGAAACAGGGTAGAGGAAGCGAGGATAGAAGCCAGAGTTTTTTTAGTGTATATTGTTCTATAGTTTTAGCTTTGAAACCACAAAAAAGTTTTACATAATTAAAAAAAAAAGGAAAGGAAAAAATAATTTCAATGAATTATATACAAACCGGGAACAAAAGGAAGAAAGAATTATTTCAAGTGGCTTTAAAACACAATATATTGATGTTACATGCCTAATGAGAAATATTTCAAAGACAAAATGATATGCAAATAAATCTTAAACTGAATTCAGTGGCCTCATTGCTAATTATAATACTGGTTTTGTTATTTTGGGACTATTATATGTGTATTATGGACTATAGCATTGCGTTACTGTCATTAGGAACTAAGATTATTAGTTATTTATATTTACTTATACTAATAAATTTGTGTTATTAGTATAAGTATTAATAATAATTTGTATTAATTTACATATATTTTTTTAATAAATTTGTGTTATTAGTATAAGTATTAATAATAATTTGTATTAATTTACATATATTAGCATAAGAGATGAACTACATAGGTATAAAGTCAAAGAAGTTAAGAAAAATTCTGGAAACTGAAATTCAAAGTAGAAATTCATATAAACTTATGATTTTTTTGTCTTAAGAAAAAAAAATCCAGAGCTTTGTCCACTGAAAAACCTACAAGTAATGACAACCTACCAGCAATAAACGTAACACCCAAATTCTTGTTTCTAAATACCATTTTCCACTAAAAGGAGAATTCTTGGGAAAATTTATGATTCCAAGTCTGGGACAGGCATGGTACAAGCTGAGCCTAGGACATCTTGTGCCAAAAAAGCAAAGTGGCTGTCAAGGACTAACGGAGTCATTTCAAAAGGACATCAGAACCAACTTAAAGGGGTTCTCACTGGCCTAAGATTGAACAATTTGATCATCAAAAAGAATAATGACCACAGTGGATAGAAATATATCAAATAAATAAATAAATTCCCAGGAATTCATAATGCTC
The DNA here is from genome assembly GCF_030014295.1 of Loxodonta africana. Taxonomy (NCBI): domain Eukaryota; kingdom Metazoa; phylum Chordata; class Mammalia; order Proboscidea; family Elephantidae; genus Loxodonta; species Loxodonta africana. Next base: position 60,437,061 of record NC_087350.1, on the reverse strand, counting down.
CTCAAACCAAAAACCCGTCTAAGAATAAGAACGCTCACATCTGTTAAAGTAAAAGCAAAGAGATTTATTGATGGTAATATAATTCTCGAACTGGGGAGATACAAGGCAGGGAGGAATCTATCAAGTGCTTCAAGGGAGAAGTGTGTTTTTATAGTAAAGGTGAGGAAGGGGTGTGCATGATGGTCACATGGTCACAAGGTGGGTACACTATCATGGACTCTATCTTCCACTACCTTCTTCCTGGAACATCTTGAGTACACTCCTTCTCCTATAATCACATTTCTGACCTCCACCCTCATTGACTGAAGAGTGGCTTGGGGCAAGAGCCAGACCAGTTAAACAAAATAATTGATAGGGGGCCAGGGTCTTCTGGTCCCACCCAGCCAGAGGCCCAAGGCCATATGTATATGAATGGAAAGAAGCCAAGTTTACATTCTCAAGAATGCTGAAGCACGAGCTTATAACAAAATGGAGTTTTGATTTGGACCTCATGTCAGCCATTTTATTATACCAAATGCCACAGTTTTAGAGGTTCCCTAGCACAAACTCAAGCCAAACAAACTAATCAAAAAAAGAGCAAAGCCCTATGGGCAGTATTGAATATTGCTGGGAAATTGGCTTATTATTCTGATAATTGATAAATTAAAGGAAAAGAAGCATTAATCATACTTTTATCATACAAACTGTATTTCAGGGTAACCACAATTTTCTTTATGGAAGTTGTATTTCTTTGCCTGAGCTGCTATAACAAACTACTATAAACCAAAAACAATGGATATTTATTCTCTCACAGTTCTGGAAGCTAGAAGTTTGCAATCGAGATGTGGGGAAGGGCATGCTCTCTCTGATGGCTCTAGGGGAGAATACGTTCCATGTCTTTGTCTTAGCTTCGTTTATTGCCAACAATCCTTGGCATTCCTTCGCTTGTAGAAGCATGACTTCTAACTCTATTGTCACATGACATTTCTCTTTGTAGGTCTGTCTATTCTCCTCTTATTAGGACACCAGGTATATTGGATTAGGGGCCACCCTAACCCAGCAGACCTCATTTTAACTTGTCTGCATCTACAAAGACCCTATTTCCAAATAAGTTCAAATTCAAAGCTACTAGGGGCTAGGACTTTAACATATCTTTTGGGGGAATACAATTAAACCAATTGCAGAATATTGCAGCTAATAAAAGCAGAATGAATAATAGAATTATTCTAAGAAGGGGTCTCTAGTCTTCATCAGACAACAGGCAAAAAAGTTATGACTCCTTAGGTGAGAAACAATTTAAATTTTTTCATGAGGAAGTAATCAGCTAATCTGCAATGTGGAAAACCCTAAACGAAAAATAAGCTGATGTCCTCAACAAATAAATGCATGAACACAATTAAAAGAAGTAACTATTATAGATTTGAAACCCTGGTGGTGTAGTGGTTAAGAGCTATGGCTGTTAACCAAAAGGTCAACAGTTCAATTCCACCAGGCGTTCCTTGGAAACCCTATGGGGCAATTCTACTCTGTCCTATAGGGTGGATGTAAGTCAGAATCGACTCGACAGCAACAGGTTTGGTTTTTGGGTTTTATTATAGATTAAAGTAGACTTTCGAGGCGTATCAGCCAAGTATAGCATGTAAGCACTTCAATCCTTATTTAAACACACCCATTGTAAAATGATGCGTTTAGCTCACCTTTAAGGAAATTTGAATATGAACTATTAGGTGTGATGATGTTGAGATTATGTTAAAAAATAATTATCTGTTAGAGACACATACTGAGGTATTTACGGGAGGAATGATATGATATCCGGGATGTGCTCTAAAAGACTCCAACAGCAACAACAAAAAGCAAATTGAATGTGAAGGATAAAAAAAAAAATAGCTGAAGCAAAATTGGCAAAATGTTGACAACAGTTAAAACTGGGTGATGGGCACACAGGGATCTACTATACCATTCTCACTCCTTATGTGTGTGCTTTAAATCATCCCCAATAAAACATTGAGAAAAGAGAGCTGCCAGGAGGGTTACACAAAATTAGTAAAGGCAATTATTGCCAAGGAGTGAACTGAGAGGGGTGTTTCACGCTCTACATTAAGTACCATTTGGTTCTTGTATCGTTCTCACTTGTATTATGTTTTAAATTTTAAATTTTAAAAATAGCAATAAAAATTTTTGTATCTGGGGAAAATAAAATAATGGATAAGCAGTGAAATGAGAAGAATATGTGGGGTAGAGGTGGAAGAGGGCAAGGGAAAGCAGATCATCCCTTTGTCTACAGCAGCCTTGTCATTGTTGTCATCATGTGCCTTTGAGGCGATTCTGACTCATAGTGGCAAATCTACTTGACAGAGTAGAACTGCCCCATAGGGTTTCCTAGGCTGTCATCTTTACAGGAGCAGGCCACCAGATATCTTCTCCCAGAGCAGCTGGTGGGTTCCGACAGCCGACTTTTTGGTTAGCAGCTAAGCACTTTACCTATTGCACCAGCAGGGCTCCTTTTAGCCCACCTTAGGGGACACAAATGCCTATTAATTGGTGAGTAATAGTAAAAATATTATAGTAGCCACCAATAAAGAGAAAAGTTGGCTGAAACCCTGGAAGCAAGAGACTCAGGAAATCTGGTTTGGGACTGAAAAAGGATGTGGGATTTAGCAGGAATAAGGCTCATGGGAAATTTCCCATTGGCCCTCATTTAGCATTGAATTGAGTTGATGTTGTCGACACTACATGGAGAGTGTTCTCTGGGCAAGCCTTCAATGCTACTGACGCTTATTAAGCACATACTTAGCCAGTGTTTGATTACTGCTGACCTTTGACCATCCACACTAGTTCACACCACCACAAATTGGATAAAGGTAATTGCACACAAATGTATAAGATGGTAAAATAAAACAAAGCTTCCATTTCTGAGTCAGCTGTTTTAATATCAACTCAAGAAAATATACCCCCACCCCGCCCCCCCCCAAAAAAATCCCGCCCAAGGACATTTATGCAGTTTTATTTGTGATGGTTACATGTTCAAAGATGGGCTTGTCAACTTGATTCATTTGGATGTAGCCAGTTTAATACTATGAAGACCAGAGAAATATGATTTGAAACATTCTCCTGTATTATGTAAATAAAATATCGAACTTTATATGCATTAGAAAAACATTTGTTAAATACCTAGTATGATTGTAAGTATGGATGAAGAGATTAAAGGAGGACTTTGTAAAATAGAAATGGTTATGTTAAGGTGAATTAGACCATTGTGATCCACAGGGCCTTCATTAACTGATTTTCAGAAGTAGATTGCCAGGCCTTTCTTCCTGGTCAGTCTTAGTCTGGAAGCTCTGTTGAAACCTGTTCAGCATTTATATATCTGCTAGCAGGTGGATAAAGATGGCTCTTTTTAAGTATACTTTGATTCTGTAAAGTTAAATTGAATTCAAGTATCTATTTAGCACCTATCATGTACCATGCATGGGCTAGACAGGGAAACATACATGAATTGTGTAAGGCATATGGAGATCAAGGTCAGAGTTTCAACAGAAAGTAGAACCAATTAGACAGTTAGATAGACAGATAATAAGAAAGGCAGAGAAGCACTGAAAGAGGGGAAAAGGTACAGAGGGAGAGAAGAAGGGAGGGAAAGATGGAGGAAAGACAAAAGAGGAAAGGAAAGAAGGATGGAAAAAAGGAAGAAATGAAGAAAGTAAGGTGGGAGAGATGGAGGAAGAAAGAGAGGAAGGGACAAAAGGAAAAAGATAGGGAGGGAGGGAGGAAAAAGTAAGGGAGGAAGGAAAGGAAAAAGAGAACAGGGGAGCTAGGCAGACAGGTAGGTAGGCAGCCAGCCACTAAGATGGTCCCCAGTGATTCCCTCTTTCTGGTATTTACTAGCCTGTATAATCCTCTCCCCTTGAGCAACTTGCTTCTAGCCAATAGAATAGAGATTGAGGACACGTCACTTCTGTGGTTAGATTATAAAAAATCATGACTTCTGTCTTGCTAAGAGGTTCTCTTGTGCTGTCTTTGATGAAGCAAGCTGTCACATAGAGGCCCATGGGGCAAGAAACGGAGGGTAGCCTCTAGCCAACAGGCAGCAAGGAAGCGAGGCTCTCAGTTCGACAACCCTGAATTCAGCCAACAACCACGTAAGTGAGCTTGGACGTAGATCCTTCCCCAGTTGAGCTTTCAGATGAGACTCCAGCCCTGGCCAACAACTTGATTGCAGCCTTATGAGAGGCCATGATGCCGAGGACCCAGCTAAGCTGCACTTGAAGTCCTGACTTACAGAAACTGTAATATAATAAATGTGTGTTGTTTTAAGCTACAAACTTGTAATTTGTTATGGAGTAATAGATAAGTAATACAGAGAGACAGATATAATTTTATATTACTTCATGGGAGTGCTAGTAATTATAAACCTCTAGACTCAGACAAACTCTGTTAGGATGTACTAGTGTTTTAACTCCTTATATTTTCTTCCCTACGTTATATAATCAAGAAATGTCTCTTCCCCTTCAAACTTCAGTTGCTAAATGGTAAAAAAAAAAGGGGGGGGGGGAGAGAATATTTTGTTGAGAAAAGTCATAGTGATAATGATAATGACAGTAAAAAATGATAACTGTAACTAACACTCAGCACTTATTCTTTATCAGGCAGCGTTCTAAGTCCTTTGGATCTATTAAACCATCTAACATTCCCAACATTCCTACCTGGTTGTTGTTGTTGGCTGTCAGCCATTAAGTTGGCCCCCAACTCGTGGTGACCTTGTGCATAATAAAACTAAACACCGCTCAGTCCTGTGCAATCCCTATGTTCGGTTGTGGATCGGACTGTTGTGATCCATTCAATTCTCAATGGCTGATTTTTGGAAGTAGATCTCCCCAGGCCCTTCTTCCTAGTCCATCTTAGTCTGGAAGCTCTGACAAAATCTGTTCAGCATCATAGCAACACCCAAGCCTCCACTGGCTAACTGGTGACGGCTCTGCACCAGGTGCATTGGCCAGGAATTGAACCCAGGTCTCCCGCATGGAAGGTGAGAATTCTACCACGGAACCACTTTTATACTACTACTATTATTTTATACTACTACTACTACAACTACTATTATACCTCTTTTGCAGAGGAGAAATGTTAAGTAAATAGAGACTGAATAACTTGTCCAAGGTTACACGTTTGTTAGTTACAAAAAGTTACCAAGCATTACTTCAAATCACCTTCTCCTCTATTCCCTAACAAACTTCGCAGGTGAGTGTAGCTGAAATTCTAACCTAGATCTGTCTGACTCCAAACCCCTTGCTCTTCTCACTACAGAATGATGTATTTAATAAGTAAATGTATTTATCATAATAATAAATGCAATATAATGAACACTTCCACATGTTAAGCAAAGAGCTAAGCTTTTTGCATCCAATATCTCATTTCGCTCCTGATAATCATCTGAGTTAGTTATCGTTATCCCCGTTTTGAAGAGAATAAAAAAGGCATTAAGCTAAGAACCTCCTTTGTAAGTGAAGAAAACAATACTTAACTCATAGAATGGTTTAAATGTTGAGTCAGAGTATGTTACGTTAAAGTGCTGAATAAAGAATATTTAAAGTGCTCCACAAAGAATATTTTTTAAATGTATCCATGTCTAAGGAATGCTAATATTGTGCCAGGTTGTGCAAACCCACAGGACAAAAAATGAGTGATATCCCCGGAGTGTTTATTTTACTGTGAGATCATGTGGTAATTAATTGAACTTGTAAGTAATTTAAACATTAAAAAAAATACACCATCAAGCAAACACTGTTTTTTTGTTTGTTTTTTAAGGGAAAAAGAGAGGTGTTTTGTTTTTGTTTTAAATGGCATGCCTGAGCTACATCCCCAGACTGTTAGGAGTACTGTGAGCTCACTTCTGTGATTGGGGAAACATCAGTATATATATATGAACAGTTTTTAACTGAAACTCTGGGCTGATAACTGTGGTTTTCAGCAACCAGGCTGCTAAATCTCCCTTCCACCACCACCTACTTGAGAAGGGGATATAACTCAGGTCTCAGGGCAGGAAAAAATGATTTGACAGCAACCCTCCCATATCCCCCACCTGCAATACAGGGGTTGGGAGAAATACTGCAGGCCCCATTCAGAGGGGCTCCCTGCCCATCCTATGGAGCAGGCCACACTGAGTCTCCAACATGGCAGAAACCTAGAAGCCCAGCCCACTGCCATCGAGTAGATTCCAACTCATAATCCCTGCTCTTCTCCGACGCTTCTGCTCAGAACAGCTCATCCCAGAGCCCTTGCCTTGGCAGGCTCACAGTCTGTGGTCAAAATGACAGCAAAGATTTGCCCTTTATTCTGTTTTTCCAAGTACTATGAATTCTTTCGCTCTTACACCAAATCTTACTTAATAAAATAGGAAGATAGCTGGTGTCATAATATGTGGGCATAGTCTTTCAGTGACTGTATGGGGCATATCATGAGCCTGATGAGCCTGGGTTTATAGCCCGGCTCTACCACTTCCTAGGTAATGACTACAAGAAAACTAGTGAATCTTTCGGAGCCTTGGTTGCCTCTTCTGTAAGCTGGTGCTACTGATAGCTACTGGAAAAGTTGTTGAGAAAACTAATTGTGACTTGTGACAATATATGTGAAATGCCTGGCATATTGCCTGTGCTCGAAAAACAGCAGCTCTTACCTGACTGACCCCCCACCCCCCCCCCCCCCGCCCCAGGTCACACAGGACATGTGATTTGCCTAAGGTCACATTTCAGAATCTGACTCACTTAGTAACTCTTAGGTGCTGGGCTCTGTGCTAGCTGGTGCGACTACGAACAGGCATTGCCCTTCAGGGAGTTCACAGGTCTGGAGAAGATCACCTGTAAGTAGATAACTTAAGGCCAACCTTGTATATGCTGCATGAGAAGTCATCAACTTGAAACTCCTGCAGCTTGCTGAACATGCAATGAACACCTCAGAACTCCCAGGAGCCCAGGAAGGTGGGAGAAGCAAGCACCCTCGTCCCCTGGCCCTCTGAGGTTTTTGTCTGCACCCACCAGCTGCCAATTCTGAGCAAAACCTACCCTGGGCCCTGTAGTACCAGACTGGGCTCCCTCCTCAGTCCAGTCCTGAACTCAACCTATACGTGGCCTATCTGCTAAAACCCCAGATGGCAAGTTCATCATTGGGGCCTGAGCCTCAGAGCTCTATTGCAACCCATGAGTCCAGAAACACCAGGCCTGTTCAGCGCATGCCATGAAGTACACCAAGCCAGGCTCCTGTTGGCCTCAATATTCCAGAAGCTGAGGCTTTTCAAACCAGCAGTTCGGAGGATGTGAGAGCTGATCTTAATTTTTAAAAAAGCAGCTACCGTTAATTAAGTACAAACCATTATACTTCTATAATCTCAGTTAATCCGTATAGCAAACCTCATCTCCATTTAGAGATTAAAAACAAAAAAAGTTAAAAAGCGAAGTTTCTCAGAACTGAGTAAAATCTGGGCTCTGATACTAATAAGCATGTGGCCTTCTCATTCAACCATCTAGGCATCAGCTGCCTTTTCTCACTGGGTCATGGTAAAGAGTAAGTGAGTTATGTCTATGAAGTGCTCACCATACCTGCAGTCAGACATTAAATGCTCAAAGGATGTTCTACAATCCTTGCTGGTTGTTTTATCATTGTTCAGCATCACATAGCTCAATGGGATTTTAAACCCAAGCTCATCCTACTTCAAAACTATATAGTATTATCCATAACTTTATAGTATGGTCATCTGCAGGGGCAGGTAGCTGGACTCAAACAATCTAACTGGCTGCAGATCCTGGTCAAGCAATAGGCCAGACTGCCTCCCACCTGTGAGGGGTCTACCCTTCAGTCTGCAGGGTCAGGAGCTGTAGTGTGTGTCTCCGCATCTACCTCTGCTATCAGCCTCCCTTCTGAGTAGGTGAAAAAATCCTTCACAATAGAAAACTGTTTACAGATAAGCTTGTCTCTAATAGGCAGTGTGTCATAGAAATAGGGAAACCAGGCACTGCCCTTCTAAGAAATCCAGGTTCTGTGCCTGCCCCAGAGTGAAAGTTTTATTCTTGCCTTGACCCTTTTCTCAGACTGGGACGCTGAGGTTCAGAGAGGCTTTTCTGTGAGTTGCCCAGGCTCAAAGGAGAACTACTCCTGGTGATCGCCTTTTAATGAAAGGGTTAAGATATTGGGATTTGGAGTCAGTCACGCGCCTGCAGGTTTGGCTCCTGACTCGTCGAGTGGATATGGGCAGGACCCATATGCCCTTGGGCCTCAGTTTCTTAATTTACACAATGGAGACAGAAAACTGGATTAAGCACGGTTTACAGCCCCACTTCTTGCTCTCACCTGGCCGCAGAGCCCCGAGCTAGGGCTAGCCCGACTACAAGCCCCGGCATGCCTCGGGAGGGCGGAGCCCAGTGAAGGACAGGCGGTTTTGCCAATCGGCGCCGGTCAAGGAGCGCGCGGCGGCGCGTGCGCAGAGGGCGGCGGCGGGTGGGCTGGCGGCGGTGGACGCGTCGGAGCCCCGGGAGGTCAGGTAGGGGGCGGGAAGGAGGGTCGGGGACAAGAGACCCTGGCCCGAGTCGCGGACAACGGCTGAGCGGCGGGGAGGGGGGCTGTGCTGGCGTGTAGAGGCTGGGCCCGCGCCCGACTAGCAGGGTCTGGGGATCGGATCTGAGGTGTAGCTCTGGGGTGGGGGTGGGGGTGGGGCAGTGAGGGGCAGGCTCCGGAGGGATTCGATGTGGCTGAAGATCTCAGGGGAGATGCAGCGCTTGGGGCGGAGGCGAGGGTGGGGTGGGGTGCGAAGACTTGCTGTGCAACATCTCAGGAGGTATGAGGTAATACGGGGGCCCGGAGGAGACGGGGTGCAGCATCTGGTAGGTTCGGGGAATCTAAGGGCCTTGGAAGGGTTTGGGGGTGCAGGATTTCGGAAATAAGAGGGAATCGGGGTCCCTGATGAGATTTAGGGTGCAACATCTCAGGAGATTCGAGGAAATCTCGGGACGCCAGGCATTTGTTTGGGCAGGGCAAGATCTGAGATCAAAAGGAGCAGGGTCTGAGGCGATCCTAATTGCTAAAGAGGGAGGGTTTTCCTGAGTAGGATCTGGGAAAAATTGAAGTGGGGAGTTCTTGGGGGAATCAGAGGGAAGCAACATCTTGTTAGAAAAAAGAAGAGACCTGGCTAAGATTTGAAAGCAACACATGACATGGGATGGGTGAAAGGAGAAGGAGCAAGGTTTGAGGATGGCACAGTGCCTGGTAGAATACAGAGAATGGAGGATAAGATCAAGAGAGAGCAGAAATCTGAGGTGTGGGATCAGGGTGTTTGGAAGGAGTTGGGGTACAGGGCTGAAGGCTTCAGAGATTTGGAAACGGATTAAGGGGTCTTTATCAAAGGAATTTGGGATGCATGGGTGAAGAATTGGCGAAGGTTGCAATGTAGAGCCCAAAAGGTTAGACTCTTGTATTGTGAGATGGTTTGGAACACAATTTGGAGAGGATTGAACAGGTTGCAGAATTAAAGGACTTTGAATAGGTCTGTGGGTTGGCGACTTGGGCTGCTAAAAGAATTTTCTTGAAATCTCTACATGGGAAGCAAAAGGAGTTTGGGGACCCAAGAACCTAGAAGTAATATGGAAGTGTATATATGAGTATGAGTTCAGGGGTTCAGGAATGAAGTTATAGATCATCAGAGATCAGGACTCCTGAAGAAGCATGACTTCCCCTCAGAGGGGCAGAATCTCCTTCACTTTTCCAGCAAATATCCCTTGTCATGAGGCTGGCATGGTACACCACTAACTCCACTCTGACCCTGGGCCAGCTGAAAGTGGTAGACTTTGGGGAGAAGATATTGGTGAAAGGGAGGATAAAGCAGAAAACTGTTCAAGGCCATCCTTCTAGGTCCTGTCTTCCCTACCCCTACCTCTGCACCATGGAGGTGCTAGCAGATAGTGTGTGAGATGTCCAGGGAAATGAGTGAAACATTATCTCAGGCCTTATTTTCCTCATCAGCTAAATAAAGTGGATTGAATTAGATCATATTATTAAAAAAGAAATTGTTGCTGTCGAGTCGATTTCAACTCATAGTGACCCCGTATATAAAAAAAAATAATAATAATTAGGACCCATTTAAAGCCCAAAGAGTCAGTGGCTTTGTGAATGAGGTGTTTGTTTTGGCTGGGAGAAGGGCAAGAAAAAGGGAGCTCAGGGTTCAGCATTTAATCCTTTGCAAGTCTCTAGAGCAGTGGTTCTTAACTATGGGTGATTTTGTCCAGCAGGGGACATTTGGCAATGTCTGGAGATGTTTTTTGGCTGTCAGAGTAGGGGTTTGGGGTACCGCTGGCACCCAGGGGGAAGAGGCCAGGGATGCTGCTAAACTTCTTACAATGCCCAGGAAAGCCCCCAGAACAAAGGATTATCCAGCTGAAAATGTCAATAGTGCCAAAGTTAAGAAACCCTACTGTAGAGTCATATCTGAGGTTCTAATGCTGGCTCTGTTTCTTCTGATTTAGTAATCTTGAGTGAGTTATTTAATCTCTTTGCCTTGGCTCTTCATTTGTAAAATGGGGTTCTTAACAGGACCTACATCATAGAATTATTGTGTGAATTCAGTGAAGTGAGTCAGGGTGCCCCGTGTGTGGCATATAGCAAATATACAATAAATTTGGCAATTTTTAGTTTTTATATCCACTTTTCCAGTTTTCACAACAGTCTTATTAAGTGTCTCTATTATATCCAGTTTTACACATGAGGGAACTAAAGCTTAGAAAAGGGAAGCTACTTGCCCAAAGTTTCATAGCTAGCAGTGAAGTCAGAGCTAGGCTCATATCCAGATCTCTGTAGCTGTATATTCTCTGTTTTCCTTGCTTCTTTTTTTTGTGGGGGCCTGTTTAGTCTTATTATCTCAGCCCATTCCCCTCCAAAGTAAAGGAGGATTGTCCAGTGGGTATCAGTGAATATCAAACAGAACCCTAGAAGGGGTATTCTATATGATTAGGTAGGGAGTAACCGTGGACTTTGTTCTTGGTTTGCTATTAGACCAGGACCAATGGGTGGATAAGGGGAGGAGCTTAGGTTAGCAAGCAGGATGAGGTGCATGGGACCAGAGGGTGAGGTATGGAGGCCCTTGGCTTGAAAAAAAAAAACAACCGCATAGCAGGGAAGGCAGGAAGCTGAAGGCCATCAAACCGAAGGAGAGTAATTACTGTTCTGAATGATCTCTTTTGGGCTTCTTTCCCCTGGGACAGAATAGCCACACTGGCTCTCTCAGCTCAAAGACTAAGCTACTTACAGCATTGCTGAAGCCAGCACAGAAACAGCTGGATTGGATCTGAGGGCAAGAGACTCAGCTGGAATACCTCACCCTCCCCAAGGGAAATATTTAATGAGCATTGAATCGGCCTGGGAATCAGAGGCCTGAAGTCCAGTGTCCTTACTCTCCTGCTAATTTACTGTGTGACCTTGGACAAGGACTTGTCCTGTCTGCCTCAATCTGTTACAAATAGCTACCATTTGTCACTTATGTGCTAAGTAAAAGATCCCTGGTGGCACAGTGGTTAAAGCACTTGGCTGCTAACTAAAAGGTCAGCAGTTTGAACCTGTTAGCCGCTCTGCAGGAGAAAGATGTGGCAACCTGCTTCCATAAAGCTTTATAGCCTTAGAAACCCTACAGGACAGTTCTACTCTGTCCTGTAGGGTGGCTATGAGTCAGAATTGACTCGATGGCAGTGGGATGTGCTAAGTGTGTGTACTCCACATGTGTTATCTCAGTTAATCCTGACAATGACCCTGCCAACAATCTAGTTGTTATGCCCCATTTTACAGATGAGAAAACTAATAGGTTAAATGACTCACCCAAAGCTACACAGCAAGTGACAAAGCTGGGATGACAGTCCCAGTCTAACTCCAGAGTTTTAATAGTTTTATTAGATAGGCTTTTCCAACTCTAAGAGCCCATGTATCCATATCTGGAGCCTATATGTCTAAACTTCTAGGTGGTAGCCAGAAGTTTACAGGACCCTTGAAGTGGATCATTGACTATGCACACCTGTGACACTCTCTCCATTATGTCTTCTAGTAGAACAATTAGATTTAAAAATCACCCCTAGGTGCCTTTACCAGCCTCTTCGCTGGACTCTTCCTAGAGGCATTGGCAGCCAAATCAACCAGGGAATTCTATAACATATCTTTTGAGTCAGCATGGTTTTATGGCTTGGAGTCAACACTCCTGGATTTGAACCCCAGTTCTACTACTTACCATGTTTGAAACCTTGGACAGATTCTCTGAGCCTCTGATTTATAAAACCCACCCACTGCCTTTGAGTCGATTCCGACTCATAGCGACCCTATAGGACAGAGTAGAACTGCCCGATAGAGTTTCCAAGGAGCACCTGGCGGATTCGAACTGCTGACCTTTCAGTTAGCAGCCATAGCACTTAACCACTATGCCACTAGGGTTTCCCTGATTTATAAAGAGGTATAATACTTGATAGAGCTTTTATGAGAATAAGAAATAATCTATGAAAGGTGCCTGGCACTCATGAATGGCACTTGTTTTATGAGAGGAAGGCAATGCTGGAAGGGAACTATGTTGCCATGCCGGATTTTAGTGACCCTAAGCAGCCTCTGTCAGTTACCCCAAGATTCTCATCCCCTTTTATACTTTACCTAAGATCTGCTTACAGAAAACAAAAAAACCAAACCCATTGCCGTGGAGTTGATTCTGACTCATAGCAACCCTGTAGGACAGAGTAGAACTGTCTCATAGGGTTTCTAAGGAGCAGTTAGTAGATGTGAACTACCGACCTTTTGGTTAGGAACTGAATGCTTAACCACTGTGCCACCAGGGCTCATGATTAAATGAACACACGTGAATGCAAAGAAAGGACTCAATGGAAAATTGAGTTGGTTGAGATGAGTTGGAGGTGCCCCAAGAGAAGACTGCTGATTTTTCCCTTGACCTTTATCATCCGAGTTATAATGGCAGCATTATTGCTACCCAGATGTATGTGGAAGATGCAAGGGAAACTGTCTAGGCCCTTCAGTTTTAGAGGAAGACAAAGACAGGTATCGGGCAAGCATTTTTCTAGCAAACCCTATTGCTAACATTTTCTTCCCCAAAAACATACTTCCTTCTGAGTTTTATGTATCCCAGATGGGCTCAACTTCGGGGTCATGCCTCTGCAAGCCCCTGTTTATTGAGTTTCTCTTAGCTCTCTGCAGGTGCCCTAAATGCCCTGAGTAAACTGCGTCCAGATCCTCTCCCACACACAGGACTGGGTGAGTGTCAGGTGGTGACCTCACAGACTTTCTTAAAATCAGTCTTGTTGGCCACTCCCAGAGAATGACCATGGAGGGCATGGAGATGGTTATGCACTTGATTAGCATTTTGTTAAAATACAGGAGGAATAAATACAGTTTTGGAAGCCAACGTGAAAGAAGATGTGATAAACCTTGCAAAAACAAATCAAAATAACAACAACAAATCAAACCAGGAGAGTGTGTCAATAGTAGAACCTTTATGTCTTATGAAAAAAAGTAAAGTACTACTTTTACATGTTTTCTGCATTTTACATGAAGTGCTTTTTTCATATCTGCTTTTGCTCAAAATTATATCCCCCGTGCCTTTCAGTGTGCCTAACTCATAATAGGTCCTCAGTAAATATTTAACCAATTGCTTAATCAAGGTTCTCCAGTTTTGCTCCTGGTTTAGGTCCCCAAAGTGCCGATACGAGTATGAGAAGTAGTCATCTAGAGAACTACCCCATGGTGGGGACTCAAGCATTGGATGGTGATTTTGAAACCTTAGGTCATCTCTATTCCTTTGATTCTGAGGTCAGGTAAAACAATCTCCAATGAAGGCTCAGAATTTTTATTGTTGAAATGTATGTACCTGATGCCTTGGGCCTGTTGAAAAGTGACTATTCATTTCTTCTCATAGGCTGGGTTCTGAAGGTGGCTGCTGCTGCTCCTCCTACTACTAAAACCCATTATTTGCTGCGCGGTTAATTGTTTTCCTGGCTTGGTACTGTGCTAAGTAAGTGCTTTACACACATAATCTCATTTAATCTCTACAGGGACCCTGCGAGGTAGGTACTATTACAAAGCTCCTTTTCCTAGATAAATAAAGACAAAAAAGAAGTAACTTCCGGAAGTGTGCACAAAAGTGGTATAGGGAGGATTAAAATCCAGAAACCCTGATTCCTGAGCCCACTTTCTTCATCTGTACTTTTGTTCCTAGTTCTGTGATAGGATTTATGAGGTCTGAATTTCCTCTTGGTCTCAGTTTCCTCATCTATGTAATGGGAACCAATTATCAGGACGGATCAGTCCCTGGAGAAGGACATCATGCTTGGTAAAGTGAGTGTCAGAAAAGAGAAGAAGACCCTCAACAAGATGGAGTGACACAGTGGCTGCAACAGTGGACTCAAGTATAACAATGATTGTGGCTCAGGACCTGGCAGTGTTATACATAGGGTTGCTATGAGTTGGAACCAACTCCATGGCACCTAACAAAAAACAGCATATGATGGGGCGATTGAAGTAAGATCCTCTTTGAGATCATTTCTAATTCTAGCATTGTATATTTAGTCCTGCTAGAAGGAGCCCTGGTGGCGCAGTGGTTAAGAGCTTGGCTGCTAACCAAAAGGTCGGCAGTTCGAATCTACCAGCCCTTCCCTGGAAACCCTATGGGGCAGTTCTACTCTGTCCTATAGGGTCGCTATGAGTCAGAATCGACTCGACGGCAGTGGGTTTAGTGGGTAGAAGGAGCTGCAGCAGCCTGTGTTTTGAGTAAGAGATATTCTGGGTTTGTTTGCCCGTCGGTTTCTAACTTGGATATCTAGCACCCTCAGTCAGATCCCGCCGAAGCTGACCAGTCCTTTCATTCAACATTATTTGCCTTTGCATGCCGTGAGAGGAAAGGCTCTTCATTCTCTGAAAGTTCATTTTGTAAACTGAATGCTTTGTTAGTATTAGTCATTTTATTGTTAATATCTTTTTCATTGTTATTGAATTATAATAAAACAGCGACCTTTCATTGCATTTCAAGCATTTACCCCTAGTCATCACTGTAACCTTTTTATAAATTAAAAAAAACAGGTTTAGAGAGGTTAAATAACTTGCCTACTCTCCCCCAACTTGAAAATGATAGTGTTAAGATTTGGACCCAGCTTTGTCTGACTCCAAGATCCATAGTTTTGTCTTTTTTTTTTTTTCCCTACTACCCATATTACTAATTTCACAAACTGGGGAAAAAACAGCGGTGCCAGATGCTGGCTAGATGAGGCTGGGGTATAATTACAGAGCTTTCCTGAGGCTTAGGGCGGTCAGAACAGACACAGCTTAAGGGGTAGATTCTCATATGAAACTGAGGAGATGGACTATGGGATGTGCAGTATTTATTATGATATCAATGAGGCGAGGGTGGGGGTAAACTGAAGTCTAGTCTTTTTAGGGAAACTGAGATCAAATTGACCTTCTGTCCGGGTCATCGACCGGTATTAATAATTCCAAATGCACCCTTCAGAGGAGAGAGGCTGTATCTGTCACACAGCTCCGATTGGGGCTGGCATCTTTCAGAAAGTACAGTTCCCAGGTCTTGGAAATGGGAGAAGTGATCCTGGCTTTTTCCAGGTCTGAGTCTTTCTCCATGCCCGATGCTTTAGTGATGAGAACTCTTGTTTCCCAGGCAAAGCTTGGCAGCTTCAGGGCAGAAATCCTTGGCATTTTCTTCTGCCTCAGAGAGCCTAGTGAAGCTGCAGACAGCTGAGATAATTTGGGGTATGGATGTGGGCACAGTAAATCCATCTTTTAAAAGCAGATGGCTTAGACAAGCAGGTGGGAAGCTTTTTAATTGAAGGAGGTGGAATGATCTTCCAGAAAGCTGGGGAAAGAATTTGCTGGTATTTTGATGAGTTGGCAGACTTGTTTAGTTAGCCGATCTGCAGGGCAAGCTTTGAGAAGAACAGATGTCCCTGTGCATTGTAAGGTAACATGCTCGGGATCCAAACACCAAATGGTGCTCTCAGTCTGGTGTCCCAGATGATAGAAGAGAGGGCCGGAACTATTGGTTTAGAATTGAGACTGTCTGCATGGATTTTGGGTTGCGGTTTCTATCAGCATTTCTATACTGTTGCCCCAGACATATGGTGTTTAAGAATTCAGCATTCAGTTTCGGGTGTCTACATGAGACCCCATAGTTTCATATGTGATAATTTATTTCATTGAGACATGGGTTTGAGTCATAATGGGTTGCAAGGCTGATGTGTGGGAATGGGTCACTTAGCTAATAAATGAATCTAAACCATTCCATTGCAGGTGAATCTCATAATTATTGTCCCTTCTTGGAGAATATGGTCTAGGGAACACTACTTGATAAGTGTTATATGACAGTTTAAAAAAAAAAAAGCTTAAATAATGTTGGGCTGAATAAAGTTAAAAAATACCTGTACTGCAGGATTTCTGAAAACTTTTAATATTGCTGATACATACTTAAAAGAAGGAAAATATAGTTTACGGTTTTATGAAACCTACTTGACCAAAGTGGTTTCCCTTCCAGCACAAGGTGGGATTGAGTTTAGATTAACTGTGCATGTCTGCTATTGAATATTTGTCAGATTGAATTCCAAAGCTAAGTATTTTTTTTGTAATATATACCTCTGTTTTGAGTCTTCCTTTTCTCTGTGCCTGGAGAAAGAATAGATCACATTTGCAAAGCTTTCCCCAGCTTGCTGTGTTGTCCTTAAAACCAAGCTAACTTGGCCTCCACCTTCTCCTTTTCTTGATGGCTGACTATCTGCAGATCACGAGACTACACAGGTGTAGCTGTAGGGCTTAAGTTTAAAAAGGGCTGAATTTGTCCATGTGCCTCACCTTGTTAGATCTGTTCATTCTAATTTTGGGTATGCATTGACAATGACATAAGGCTGCAGAACACTGAGATCCCTGTGGCTGTGCTTCACAGGTACATGTCCTCTGGACTACTTCGTGAGGACATGTGGATTGAGCAGGGTAGGGGTGTTCGTGCTATGTATTGGGTGAAGTAGGGGGTGTCCCAGGCTAGAAATAAGCTGTCTTGTTAAGGCAGTATGATTTTTTAAATGATAACGGGCTTGAGTCTTTGGCCATTTTAGCTCTTCCCTATCTCCTCCCTCCCACCAGTCCACTCAGCTTTCAAATGTTACTAATTATACTTATGGAATATTGTTTAAATGCATCTTCTTTCCATTTCCACCCCTGCTCCCTAGTTCAGACACCACAGTACCTCTCCCAAACTATTCTGCAGTACCTTCCAAACTAGTTTCTCTTGTTTTTCCCCCTACTTTATTCCAGCTTTGCAGTTCCCTGCCCCCAAAACATTCATGAATGCCTCACCGTGCCCTTCAAAATGAAGTTCAAAAGTGTCATTTTGGTTCTGAACACCTTTTATAATCATTCCCCAGTTTACTTTTCCAAACCTGTTACTCTTTTCCCCCGTATGCTCCCACAATTCTAAACTGAAGGATGCGAGAAAAGAGAACCAACATTAATTTGACTTTTTTGGTGCTGGACCAAATCTTAGCATTCTGCACACTATATATATTATCTTATTTGATCTTTACCAACCGTGTGAAGGCTAAGTGTTCTCTGTTGTCTTTCTAATACACTACACTTCTTGCTCTTTCCCCTGCTTTCCAACCTTTATAAGGCCTTGCTCTCTGCCTGAGATGCCCTTTCTCCTATCTCCATATATCTGTGTATCCTTCTGTGTCCCATATCAAATCCCATATCCTCTCTGAAAATTCCATCTCCCTTCAAATTAGAATGAATTGCTCTCAATCTTCATCAAACATGGTTTATACTGTTTCATTTATGATACTACTTTCTCCCTCGATTTTTGTTTATTTACATGCCTGTTCAACTAAAATCCGAGCATTTGAAGATCGGGGTCTGTGTCCTGAAAACCTTAGTACCCAGTAGACTTGTATGGATGGATAGTTCGTAGGTAGGAGAATAGATGAATGGAAAACACACATTTTTTTGTCTAATGCTTTGCTGATGACTTAAAGCTAATCATCATAACTTTGTATTACTCTGGATACTACCTAGGCTCCTGACATACCAAGAGAAACTCTTAGACTGCCATGCTCTTGCTCATGTAGTTTTCTTTGCCTAAAATGCCTTTATTCCTCACTGTCCTTTTTTTCAAGATATAAATCAGGTATGTCACCACTTCTGTGACACCTTTGCTGTTTCCTCTAAGCAGAAATCAGTTACTCTGTCCATTTTGCTCCCTCTGTTATACTTATTCCTTTTACTGTAGGTGATTTTCCTATGTTTTTCTCCTAATAAAAACTATAAGCTTTCACAAAATTTAAAATTAATTACTAACATTTATTACAACCGTACTACTTGTCAGGTGTTATACTAAGTGGCCTGTAGTCATCATGTTATTTAGCCCTTACAGCAACCACATAAAGGAGACACGGTTATTATTTCTGTTTTACAGATGGGCGATGAGGAAACTGAGCTTTGGGAAGTTGAGGTTATACTTCCCTAAGGTGATGCAAGTAAGAAAGTATCAGAGATGAGTTTCTGAAGCCTGACTCCAGAACTGGAATTCTTATCCACTGTGCAGTACCTTGTCTGCTTTGTTACCCTGTGTATCACCATCACCTAACACAGTGTTAGGTGCCCTCAAGTCATTTTTGACCCATAGCAAACCCACATGACAGAGTAGAACTGCCCCATAGGGTTTTATTGGCTGTGATCTTTAATTAATAGTAATTGCAGATTGCCAGGTCTTTCTCTCTCGGGAGCCACTGAGCGGGTTCCAGCCACCAACCTTTTGGTTACAGTCAAGCACTTTAAACATTTGGGCTGCCTGGGCTCCTTTAACATTTAGTAGGCCTCAGTAAATATTTGTTAAATAATGGAATGATTGAATGAGTGATTTTAGCCATTCTGTAAATATTTCTTGAATGAATTAATTCATATAGGTAGTAGGAAATGAATAATGGTTTCTTTTTTTCTTTAGCAGGAATTCGATCCCCTGGGGCATGAATACAGGTGGTAAGCTATTCAGTTCCGGCTGTGTTAGCAGAATCTTTCCAAGGAAGAGTAATGGCTGCGGCAGCAGCTTCTCACCTAAACCTGGATGCCCTCCGGGAAGTGCTGGAATGCCCCATCTGCATGGAGTCCTTCACAGAGGAGCAGCTTCGGCCCAAGCTCCTGCACTGTGGCCATACCATCTGCCGCCAGTGCCTAGAGAAGCTACTGGCCAGTAGCATCAATGGTGTCCGCTGTCCCTTTTGCAGCAAGATCACCCGCATAACCAGCCTGACCCAACTGACAGACAACCTGACAGTGCTGAAGATCATTGACACAGCTGGGCTCAGTGAGGCTGTGGGGCTGCTCATGTGCCGGTCCTGTGGACGGCGACTGCCTCGGCAGTTCTGCCGAACCTGTGGTGTGGTTTTATGTGAGCCTTGCCGGGAGGCTGACCACCAGCCTCCTGGTCACTGTACGCTCCCTGTGAAAGAGGCAGCTGAGGAGCGGCGTCGGGACTTTGGAGAGAAGCTGGCTCGTCTGCGGGAGCTTATGGGGGAGCTACAGCGACGAAAAGTCGCCTTGGAAGGTGTCTCCAAGGACCTTCAGGCAAGGTACAAAGCAGTTCTCCAGGAGTATGGGCATGAGGAGCGCAGAGTCCAGGAGGAGCTGTCTCGCTCTCGGAAGTTCTTCACAGGCTCTTTGACTGAGGTAGAGAAGTCCAATAGTCAAGTGGTAGAGGAGCAGAGTTACCTGCTTAACATTGCAGAAGTGCAGGCTGTGTCTCGCTGTGACTACTTCCTGGCCAAGATCAAGCAGGCTGATGTAGCACTACTGGAGGAGACAGCAGATGAGGAGGAACCAGAGCTCACTGCCAACCTGCCCCGGGAGCTTACCCTGCAGGATGTGGAGCTGCTTAAGGTAGGCCATGTTGGCCCCCTCCAAATTGGGCAGGCAGTTAAGAAGCCCCGAACAGTCAACATGGAAGATTCCTGGGCCATGGAGGCTGCAGCCTCTGCTGCCTCCACTTCTGTTACATTTAGAGAGATGGACATGAGCCCTGAGGAAGTGGTTGCCAGCCCTAGGTCCTCACCTGCTAAGCAGCGGGGTCCTGAGACGGCTGCCAATATCCAGCAGTGTCTCTTTCTTAAGAAGATGGGGGCCAAAGGCAGCACTCCAGGCATGTTCAACCTTCCAGTCAGTCTCTACGTGACCAGTCAAGGAGAGGTGCTGGTTGCTGACCGTGGCAACTACCGTATACAGGTCTTTGCCCGCAAGGGCTTCTTGAAGGAGATCCGCCGCAGCCCCAGTGGCATTGATAGCTTTGTGCTGAGCTTCCTTGGAGCTGATTTGCCCAATCTCACTCCTCTCTCAGTGGCTATGAACTGCCACGGGCTAATTGGTGTGACTGACAGCTATGACAACTCCCTCAAGGTATACACCTTGGATGGCCACTGCGTGGCCTGTCACCGGAGCCAGCTGAGCAAACCCTGGGGCATCACAGCCCTGCCGTCTGGCCAGTTTGTGGTCACCGATGTGGAAGGTGGAAAGCTGTGGTGTTTCACCGTTGACCGAGGAGCAGGGGTAGTCAAATTCAACTGCCTCTGCAGCGCTGTGCGGCCCAAGTTTGTCACCTGTGATGCAGAGGGCACTGTCTACTTCACCCAGGGCTTGGGACTCAACCTGGAGAACCGGCAGAATGAGCAC
This sequence comes from Loxodonta africana, assembly GCF_030014295.1. Lineage (NCBI taxonomy): Eukaryota > Metazoa > Chordata > Mammalia > Proboscidea > Elephantidae > Loxodonta > Loxodonta africana. The sequence goes on along the minus strand of NC_087350.1, from coordinate 60,416,355 downwards.
CACCTGGAGGGTGGCTTTTCCATTGGCTCTGTGGGCCCTGATGGGCAGCTGGGTCGCCAGATTAGCCACTTCTTCTCAGAGAACGAAGATTTCCGCTGCATTGCTGGCATGTGTGTGGATGCCCGTGGTGACCTCATTGTGGCTGACAGTAGTCGCAAGGAAATTCTCCACTTTCCTAAGGGTGGAGGCTATAGTGTCCTTATTCGAGAGGGGCTCACCTGTCCAGTGGGCATTGCCCTCACTCCTAAGGGGCAGCTGCTGGTCTTGGACTGCTGGGATCATTGCATCAAGATCTACAGCTACCACCTGAGGAGATATTCCACTCCTTAGAGGAGAAATCGCCATTTCTTCTTCTAAGACAACTTCCTTTCCCTTATCCTTAATTGTTGGTGGTACTGTAGAGTAGACTCAGCCTGTGTCCTGATTCCACCTGGCTAGTCCTAGAATTTTAGAAGCTCTTTTAGTTTTTTTTTCCCCTAAATTTAGAGCTGTAACATGCATTTCCTTACTAGGACACATTATGGGGTTAGCTGAAATTTAAGTAGACATTAGGCACCTCCAAGGCTTCAGTAGAGAGAACCACTTTCGCCTTTTTGTAGATAGAAATTTCCCCTGTATTGAATCCTTGTTGGTTTTCCTCTCTTTTGGCTTTGATGTCTCTGGCCCATTTCCTTCCTGTTATATAATGTGTTTCACCTTTGACACTTTCTCTTCAACTCTGGCTGCATTCTGTGTGCATGCTCTGGTGGCATCCACTCCACCTTTCAGTGACATTTCAGACATCATTCCCCTGTGTCATGATGTCTCAGATCTCATCACCTTAACCAGTGTGAAAGCTCATTCATTTAGTGCCACCAAGGGAGATATACAGTCCTTTTGGGAAGCAGTGCCTCTTGGCTGAGGGATTTATGCCATCTTGGATTGGTCTCTAATTGTAGATGTGACAGAGAATGGATTGGCCCTAGTTGTTTGATGTTGAAGACTTTGGCCTGGAAATTGCTTTCCTTTTAAAGGAGCATATGGATTCGAATTTTGCCAAAGCATAGAAAAATGGGAATAAGCAACTATGGTTGCTGATATAGTCAACAAATACGCTTGGATAGACATCATTTCTCATACTCCCTCTCCACTGACCTGTGCTAAGAGTTGTCTGAGAAACACCAAATAGATCAGGGCCAGCAAAGTGGGGAAGTGGACACTTCTCATTTTCAATACTAAAACAGAAAATGAAACTGTTGCATCTTTACTCTGTATTTTCTCCAAGTGAGTACATAATACTGGTTTTGGGATTTATTTCCATTCCTGTTGCTGCATTAAACAATTGATAACTGTTTCTTCTCAACTGGTGTTCATGCTTTTTAATTAAATATGGGATTTCAGGGGTGAGGAGGGAGAGAATTTGTACCATGGCATTTTGCTTCTCTATCTTAACAGTGCATCTTTTGAGTGCATAACCATCATAGGGATCTACCTCAGTCAAAATCCAGCCAAAAGCACCGTTATGTAAAAGATAGTCCAAAGCTCATTCCTACAGTTATATATTCAGAATCAGTCTCCAAAATGTAAAGTCCCTAACACCCTGTCTTAAATTCAGCCCTTGCCCTCTGTTCTAAGAATTACAGTTAAAAAAGGAAGAGAACCTGTGCTTTTAAGAGAGGCTTGTAGGTGAAGGAATTTGTGATGCGGCTCCTCAGGCTTTGGCCTGAGCACCATACCTTGCTTTTGCAGTGCAGGGGTTATGGCAACCCCAAGAGCTGTGCCCTTGCTTTCACTGAAACAAAATTTGCTAGGCTGAGCTACTCAAAGTGGGTTTTTTTTTGTTTTGTTTTTTTGCTTCTGTTGTACTAGCTGCCAAAGGATGGGAAAGGAGGTAATTAAAGTGATGTTGAACTAGTTTGTCTTTTTACTTCTCATCTAGAGAAAGCCCCATGCTCTGATGATGAAATTGCATCTGATTTTCAAAGATTGTATAATTAAGAGGAAATTGATCCAATAAGAAGTACATCACAAATCACTCTACTAGTTATTAAAGCCACTTTATCTGTGGGGCACCTGGCAGCAGGAGATGTGTCTTTGCTGTCAGTGGGGGACTTGCTGAGGCAAGAACAGTGGCTGAGGCCTTTGGCGCATGGTCTGCGGCTGAGGAATGAATATACTATTGTGGGCTGGCTGAGGAAAATGAGGCCAGGACTCCTCCAGCTGCAGATGTTTTTGGAAGGAAGTGCCATCACTGATTGTCATTCAGCGTTTATATCTGACCCCATCTCTGAATCACACTCATGCCTTGGCCCTCAAGTACAGTAGCTATCTGCTGGCTCAAAATGAAAGTAAGTTTGGATTGAATGTTTTTTTTTTCCTCTTTGATATGAATATTTTAGGCTGTGCTTATTACAGTTTTCAGTTATCTGCCATGTTGATTATTATGGAGTATGGCCCCAAGAAACTAACTTGCTCAATTACAGATTTTTTTTTTTTTTTTGTAAAAAATAGGAGTACCCTTGTTCAAATGAAGTCTTATGTGCAAATATATCATGTAAAATAGTCCAAAGGACAGCTGCTCTCGTTGAAGCAGGCTTGTGTGCCTTGTCCCCTCACCTCCTAACCTCCCGTGGCACCACTGCAAAACTCTTCTGTGTCTTATACAATTTCTTACAACCCTTGGACAACATTGCTAATATCCCATTCCATTTTATTAGCTTTGTGGCCTTGGGCAACCCATTTAACCTTCCTGAGCCTTTATTTCCTCATCTGGAAAATGAACACTATGACCCCTGTCTCCAGAAGTATGTAAAAAGGAAAAGAATATGTGAAAATACCTAGCTCAGTTCCTGGCATATAGCTGGTACTCAATAAATAGTTACTATCTTTCTGAGTTAATCAAAAGAGTGCTTGGTGATGTGAGGCTGTCCAGCTGTGTCAAGTAATACCTTCCCTCTTATCTTACAAGGTCCTACTTGGCAGCCAAAACCTTTCTCAGGCATTTCCTGCTCCTGACCACAAGTCTCCAAATAAATCTGATCATCTCTTCCTTTCTATTACCTCTCTACCTATTTCATGTTTCTATTATGGTATAAATCACCTTGTGTTACAGTCATCTGTCCATATGCCTGGGTTCCTACCAATCTGCTTTATAGAGGACTAACTTTAATCTTTAGCAATGGTGCGTAATATACGTATCCTTAGTCATTGAATTCACTTGATGACAAGGGTGGGCCCTCCAGTAACTATTGGCTCTTCCTAGCACAGCTTCCTTCCTTTAGACACAAAGGAATTCCCAGGCAGGCCTCATTGTAAGTTATATGGAAATCTAAAGGCAAACAAAAATTACAGGTGGAAGCTTCTGCTTCCTTTTAATATACAAAGTTCAAGGTTTTGGAGCAATGAGGTGGACTGGCTCATTTCATTCAGCATGCATTCATTCAGTATTTATTGAGCATCTTCTGTGGGCCAGGCACTATGCCAGGTGTTCAGAAAAGAAAAACAATGATAAATGATATTAATGTATCTGTCTTCTCAACTTACTTCATGGTCTTTCCTCTGTGAAGTATTAGAAATCTAGTATTCTGTTGCCCTGGACGTCCTCAAAGGCCAGGTGTAGGCAGTGTCTGAATGATTGTGAGGGTCAGTCCCAGTACATTCTCCAGTCTGAGGTGGTCAGCAGAGGGACACTCTATTATCCCAGTCAGTAAGATAAACTTGGTTTGAATCTTACAGTGTTCATGTGGGCAAGCAATGTTCAAGTAGTTGTACTTTTTATCTAGTACTAATTAATGGCCTCTTAAAAGTGCATTGTTACCCGGCTCTGTTGGAAGGGAATGGAGGGCATAGCCTAGTGTGAGACTCAGTGTTTTACCTTGCACCTGATGAGGATGCTGCTTTACACTCAGGACATGTAGCCCCTCAAGGGACTCTCAGAACAAATGACAGATATGAAACAGTGGGTGCCTGGATGAATTTTACAAGCAGAGCAGTGGTGAGGTAGGATGCTGTCTAGCAAAATACAAACTTAGACTCCAGACGTACAGCTTTATCTTGTCAATATATTCATGGGATCCTGGCCAAGTCTGGAGTTAGTGAAGCAGCTAAGGGACTGGCAGGGTATTCTAGTGAGAAGGTCACTGGACTTTGAGTCAGGCCTAGGTCTGAATCATAGCTCTGCTTCTTAACTAGCAGTGTCACCTCAGGTGAGAAGCACATCTGTGCATCAGACTCCTTATCTATAAAATAAGGACGTTGGGCTAATCACCAAAGTCCCTTCTAACTTTATGATTCTAATTAATTGGTTATCAGGCTAGAATTGTGGTTGAGTTTTCCCCCGAGGTTTTTGCATAGTCTTTGCTATAACTTTACTGTATTGTGTTTGCGTTATAGTAGCAGAAAGAGCATATGCTTTAGGATTACCTCCACTTTTGTCCAGTTACTTACTCTGCCCCTAGTATTGTGACCTTGGGTCACTTACTAGCCATTGTCACCCTACCAAGCTACAGTTTCCTTGTCTAGTAAAAGGAAATGGCAGTTTATATTCTAAAAGCTGTTGTGAGAATTAGAAGATATTAAGTGCAATAGTATATGTAAAAGTACCTAACTCAGAAAATGTGAGTTGCCACGTAGGGGACAAAGGCTTCCTTCACCTCATGGTGACCTGATGCAGATCCTTCAAGTATCTCTGCTAAGAGAGATTTCAGACCTGTGAGGCACTGCTCACCTTCTTAATGAAAAAGCCTACTGGAGAAAGAGATTGCTGGAGGGGCAGTCAAAACTCATTCACAACCATTTTCCCACTAGGAAAGCCAGCACATAAATATGTAAGGCTAATTATTTGGTTAATCAGGATGGCATCTTTCTTCATTCACAGTGAGAGATGAAATGGAGTCAAGGTAAATATATACATACATATATATATATATATAAACAGTATAGAAACATACCTGGCTAGCTATTCCTATAGATGGCTAGCTTGAAAGGATTTTTCCTCCAGGTCAACATTCATTAGCTCAAATAATTACAAAAATAAAAGTAAGACATCTCACTGTTGGCTGGAGGTAATATTAATGTGGTGGCTAACACTTGGGCTTTGTATGCACGGAGGCTTGAGTTCAGTCCTGCTCCCCGACTAGCTCTATGACTCTGAAGCCCTTTGGCCCCTCTGAGCCGCAGGTTTTATTAGTGATGTAACGGTACTGTTTCTCATTTTACTACGGTATTGTGAAGAGATGGATGTAAAACACTTGCAGATGATTAGACATTTCATAAACCTTCCGAAATGGTAAATATTTTGAAGTTACAGTAAGTGAAATGTTTTTAAAAGTTTATTTTTGTGATAGAAGGATAATGTGAAACTAGTGAGGAAAAAGTCTATTTCTCCCTAAAAGAAAATTACTTAGTAACTTACTCAAATCTTGATTGAAAACATGAAGAGCTTATTGAGTGTGTGTGTAAGTCAAAATGCAGTGTCTTCTGTATACAGGATTTTGTTTTGGTGATTTGCTCAGTTTACCTGGTTAAAACTATGACAGATTGCATCTTTTCATACAGTATTAAAATGAGATTTCATGTGTTCATTCACTCACTGATTAAACATATAAAAGACATCTACTATTTATTCTTATTAGCAATAAGTATGTGAGTAATACAGGAGCCCTGATGGCAGAGTGGTTAAAGCACTTGGTTGGTAATCAAAAGTTTGGTGGTTCAAACCCACCAGCCGCTCCTCAGGAGAAAGAGGTGGCAATCTGCTTCTGTAAAGATAACCGCCTTGGAAACCCTATGGAACAGTTCTACTCTGTCCTACAGGGTCACAATGAGTCTGAATCAACTAGATGGCAACAGTTTTGTTTTTTGTTTTTATGAGCAGTGAATGCAAAGATGAATCATTAATGAATCCTGCAGTCACATAGCTTATGATCTAGCTATGGAAATAAGGTATATAAACAATTGATACAATTGTTTATATATTTATATTAATTGCATCAACTGTATAAACAATTGATACAATTGTTTATACAGTTGATGCAATTGATACAAATATAATGAAGAATAAGAAATGGTACAAGATAGAAGTGAAGTGCCAAGTATATGAGAAATTATTTCTAATTGAGAGGGTCTGGGTGCTGAAGGGCCTTTGAAGTAGAGAAAACAGCATGAACAAAGGTACAACCTTAAGGCTAAGAGTGAGAAGTTTATTTTACTTGAGAAGCATTAGAGAAATTCAAAAGGTCTAAAATGTATTTGTCCATGGCTCTTCCTTTAACTAATAATACAAATGGTTCTCTTCCCCTACTCCACCCCCCCCCCAGCCACATCATTCATTCTCTTCAGTAACTATGGCTTAATGATGCTGTCATTCTTATGTTGGTAGTACAGTGTGGATCAGAATCTCCTTGGAGACCTGGGGGTAGGGATGAAGTACAAGGAGACTGTATAATTTGAAAATGGACCCTGCATATTCTAATGTGTCTCTTTACTGAGTATCACTGATTGACACTATCTCAGAAATAAATTTTCTATCTTTTTAAAATCCTGAAATAATATCAGATTGCTCCCACCCAAAAGTCTGAGCCAAGTGAGTCTTGCAATCTTGATGTAACTTCATAATAGAGTGTGACTCCATTTTTTGATGTTTGACTGAACAGCTTTCAAGACCTACCATTCCCCCTTCCTCCTGCCACACATGGGCAAGCTGAGAAGAAAGTCTGTGTGCCCTCTTTGGATACCAAGAGGAAGTTTAAACCGCACAAGTCCTAGCCTGAAAGTGGGAACCCTCCAACCATTCCCTCTCCCCACGCCACCATAAAAGCCAAGCCAGTCTCCTCTTGCTGCTCTCGAGCCATTTTAGACCTGATTGGGAGTCCCCTCTGCTCTCCCAGAAAGCTTTACTATGCGAGTAATAAACGTTTTCATACTCCCTGGGTGTTAGAAAGGTACCATCGGTCTCAACATCTGAACCAGATTTTAGTTGTATGTGGGGGGGGGGGTCCATCATGCTATTGAAGGATGACAAACTTTTTAAGAGTTAAATATCAAAAACAACTTCATAATATAATTAACACAAATTGTATAAATTTAATTTCCGAGCAACCGCATGAATAAAAACCAAGTGTTTTCAAAATGACATTCAATAGTTAACCTTAAAAATCACAATAAATCACTTATTCCCAAGGATCTGAAATTTGGTGAATTTAATGATTCTGTAAAAATGCTGGAAATAAAAATTTCACAGTTCAAGGGGCAGCTGGGGTGGGGTGTATATTACCCCACCTAATCTAAGATTCAGGGGCTGGATCTAGGAGAATAAAACGCACTAATTGATACACTGCAAGAATGGTCATGTACAAATAGGCACATATACCCTGGACCCTTACTTAATTCACTGTTAGCTAAGTGAAAGCAAATGATTAAACAAAAATCTGGAAAGCAGGTGTTCTTCCCTTCTGCTTTGCTGACTATGGCCACATATGCCTGCTTTCCCCCTTGATGAAATGGGAGTACCAACTCTAGCCAACTTCACATATACTAGGACTATTAACATTCTGTAGCATTTTATAGCAGTAAAAGCGAAGGCGGCTAAAAATGAGCAGCAAGGCTACTGTCTGAATGAAGCCTCTAAATGAAACCTCTGAAACGATGCTGGGTGTGAAAGGGGCAAAGTCACTCTAAGGAAACAAGTTGTAAAAGGAAGTTTTATGTTTATTCTGGAAGATCTTCAATTACCTGTGCCGTTAGGTCTCAAACCTGAATTTTTCGGGTCTCACTTCCCTGTTGATCACCAGACTGGTACGTATCCAGTTACCCACTCTATATCTCCAGTCGTGTGTCTCTTAGGAACCTTAGATTCAGCATTTTCAAAACTGAACTCAGCTCCTCCACATCTGCTCCTCTTCTTTTGTCCCACCAAAGGAACACCAGCTTCCATCCTGGAACTGAGGCCAGAAACCTCAGGACCATCTCTGATTACCTCCCTCACTCCCCACCATTCAGTCATGACGTTCTGTTCATTCTAGCAACTTAGTATTTTTCATATCTGTTTATTCTTTTCTTCATCCTCATGGCCACCAAATTTTAAGCTGTTATTATTCTTCCCCTGGAACACGGATACAAATTCCTAACTGACCTTCCTAACTCTAATCTAGCATACCCATATGCTACCTCCCAACCCAATTGAAACCCTATTGCATACCAGCCAGAGTCAAATTGTAATATGCAAACACTAACAATACCAGTACATAAAACCTTCAAATGACCTCCAAATATTCCTAGTAAAGGTACAAATTCCTTAACATGGTCAATAAGACCCAGTGTGATTTGGTTCCTGCCTGTTTCTCCCTTCCTGTCCTAGCACTCTGCTCCATCTAAATTCCCTCCCCGCACCTAGGACCTTTTTTGTACTTCCTTTTGCTACCTGAAACACGTTTCCTGTTCCTATCCACTTTTGTAGGAAACCCTGGTGGCGCAGTGGTTAGGTGCTATGGCTGCTAACCAAAAGGTCAGCAGTTTGAATCCACCAGGCACGCCTTGGAAGCTTCACGGGGCAGTTCTACTCTGTCCTATAGGGTTGCTATGAGTCGGAATCGACTCAACAGCAATGGGTATCTACCTTCATCAGGCTAAATCTTACCTCCTTCAGATCTGTAATGCTTTTCCCAGTCTACCACATAGTTTGAATCAGGTGTCCACAACACACCTAGTGCTCACTCTTCTAGTACACCTTGCATTGCCATTTCCTGATTCTCTCTCTACCAGACTTGGCTGAGCTTTGTGAAGGCAAGGCAACATCTCACTCACTGCTGCATCCACAGCATCTAGCATAGTGCCTAAGACATGGTAGGCACTCAAATCACAGCAGAATAAAGCCAGGGCAGAGGGGGAGCTTAGCTCCTGTGTTGATACATATGAAGACTTTGGGTCACATTTAGCACCAGATGGTTATTGCACTTCTGCCCCTCCTACCAGCTGCCTCCCTGAATCACTAGCACTAGCTGCAACAAAAAACAGGGTGAGGTTGAGAAGTGGATTTGCTCTTCCTTAGGCAATCTTTTCAGCTATAAAATAGTTGAGTCGAGTTCCCTTCTGAACTCAACTCAAACTTTGTCTTGGTACAAAGTCACCCCTAGGAAAGAAGGCTAAAAAAGATTCCATTGTAATGTGAATTATATTTCAGGAAAAGCTGTTATCAAAAAAAAAAAAAAAGATACCTATGGACACATGCTGTCTCGAAGTGCCTCTCAACATACTTCCTTGGGTGGGAGAGGGAGGGAATAGAGCTAGACTGAGTCCTAATGGTGTCAATAATTTATGAGTAGGAATTGACTCAATGGCAATGGGTTTGGGTTTTGTTATTTTTGGTTTTGAGCAAATTGATTCTTCTCCCTGGGACTCCATTTTCCCATTAATATGTGTATTAAATGAAAGGTCACTCCCATTGTAAATTTCAGTGATTCTGGTGTCCCAGACTTCAGGGACTTCTTTGGCCAAGATCTCCAAAAGGAGCCTTCCATCTCCCTGGGCACTTGTGAAATGGGAGTCAGCAGAAGCGGTACAAACCCTAGAACCCTAAGCAGGACCCCCCAGGGTCTACAGCAGGCATGTCTGATGAAAATAACCAAGGCTAGCTCCGGTTCAATGTATCAATGGTCAAGTCAATCCTTAAGACCTAGTTCAGAACCTGCACCCTGACCCAGAACTATGGCATTGCTAGGGAACAGGTCTGGAGCCAGCTGGCGTGCATCAGGCAGCCTTGAATCATGCTGGCTCTGCCTCTTTTCAAGAACCCTGGTGGTACAGTAGTCAAGAGCTGCAGCTGCTAACCAAAAGGCTGGCAGTTCAAATCTACCAGCTGCTCCTTGGCAACCCTATGGGGCAGTTCTACTCTGACCTACAGGGTCATTATGAGTCGGAATCAACTTGACAATAACGGGTTTGGTTTTTGATTGGTGGTACAGTGGTTAAGAGCTTAGCCGCTAACCAAAAGGTTGGCGGCTTGAACCCACCAGTGGGTCCCCGGAGAAGAGACCTGGAGATCTGCTCCCCTAAAGATTACAGCTGAGAGAACCCTATGGGGCAGTTCTATACCGTCCTATAGGGTCACTGTGAGTTGGAATCGACAGGAACGGGATCTGCCTCTTTTCTCACACTACCTGACTAAAAACTTCTAATTGTTGTAGGGGGGAGAAAAATGCCTCTTGGAAAGAACACTCCTTTCGGAGTGCCCACTGTGATTAAATAATGGCAGAATGTAAGTGGTGAGAGTATTGGACAAGAAAAGATGGAAACGAGAGAAGGCAAGAGAGAATACCATTTACCGGCTAGGTGCCTTTGGATTACATATCTTAACCCCTCTGAGTCTTAGTTTCCTGGACATAAAGATACCAACTTTAGAGCGTTGTTGTGAGGATTAAATGAGATTGTGTTGGAAGTTCCCTTAGACCACGGGCTTACAGTGGTTTCTCAGTACATAGTATCTGTTATTATAGGGAGACAATGTGGTATGTGGACTTCAGAGTCAAAGTCCTGGGTGGTCCTGGGATAGAATCCTGCCTCTGCCTCTTACTAGCCATGTGACCTTGAGCAGATGAATTTTCTCATTTGGAAGATGGAGATAACAATCTGGACCTCACAGGGCTGTTATGAAGATGACACGTGATAATGTGATTTATTGGCCCATAGTAGGAACTCAATGCGTGAAAGTCATTGTTGCCCTCTTTTATTTCACCCTCAACTCAAACACATTCTTCCTGACCACTGTAAGCTTGGTATCCAGCTGTACAAAGATGCCCGGCCATGACTTACTTTAGAAAGTCAACAGGAAAAGGGCTTATATCTTAGATTGCTGTGCCCAGGACTGGAAAGAGTGGTATCATTTATCCTTTTTTGTTTTGGAAAACTAGTAATAATCATTATCATTGCCTTAATTCTGTCTCATAATAGTAATGAGTGATTATAATAACTAGCGTTTCCTAAGCATTTATCATATGCCAGGTGCATAAAATAAGCACTTTACGCACATTGTTTCATTTAATTCTCACAATACTGTGAGGCAAGCATTATTATACCCATTTTAAAGGTAAAGAAATTGAGGCTTAGGGAACCAAGTCACACATATGGTTGGTGGGAGACATGAGTCACATAAAGCCTGATATGTGTGTTGTTGTTTGCTATAAGTTATACCTTTGCTAAGGAGGAGAAGGCCACAATGACTTACATGCATTGAGCTCTTACTTTGGGCCAATTGATTGCATGATCTCATGTCATCTTCATAACAACTCTGTGAGGTCCAGGTGTTTGTCCAACTAATCCCCAGGTACCTGCCAAGCTGGCCCTTGTTTTTACGTGATGCATTTGGAGATTCATCCTCTCCTATTCAGGACAACTCTTAGCTGTGGACAGAGGCAATGGCAGTTTCTCTAACTACTTGGGAGATTGAAATACAAATTCCTAACCATGAAACCAATGAAATTTCTCAGGAGAATCTGGGCAGCTAAGAGGATCCAGGCAGCATTGCTCCTAATTGGTCCCAAAGGATTTAACATTTCCCAAGGGTGCCAGGCTTTCCCACGCAACCAGCTTTGTATCCTGTGTTCCCTTGCCTTGCATCCCCTTTCTCTCCACCCTTCCAGTTGGCAAATGCCCACACACTCTCCAAGGCTCTGCTTGGACATCTTCTTCTCCAGGGACTCTTCCCAGCCCACCCGTAGCTGGGTTAGGTGCCATTCTCACAGTCTCCCTCCTACCCCCCACGAACATGCACTTCTGCTTTCCTCTGCTGCAACACTTATTAGAGTGTTGTGATTGTTTGTTCACCTGTTAGTCTTCCCCATTTGATGAGAGCAGAGACTGGGTCTGATTTATCTTACCACCTGGTACAGGGCCTGGCCTATATTAAGGGCTCAATGAATTATTGTGAGATGACAGAGGGGTGAGAAAGGAGGGAGGAATGAGAGACAGAGGGGGAAGGAAGGACCCTTGCGTGTGGTATCTCAGAGAACTCTGTGTGTGAGGCTGCTCTCAGGCTGGCAGGTTAGACCTGGGAGAGGCAAAAGCTCCAATTTCTGTTATCTGTCCCTCCTGACCATTCTGTTCTCACTGAGCAGCTGCAGGGAGAGAGATAACAAAGGCCCCGTGTTCATCTCTGTGGGAATTCCACATTCTCAGTGCAGGATTTCAAGAAGGGTCCTATCTAACCATCCTCCTCCCTCAGGTCTGCATCCCTTTACTGGGACTATGACAGGGGGACGAGTGTCATTGGCCCCACTTTGGACAGAATCAGTGTGACTGGTTTACAATAGTCTCTTGTTGCTGCCTCTAAGAAGGACAATAGAGACGGTCTCTAGTGCTTCAGGTAATCATGTGTTTGTGTGTGTGTGTGTGTGTGTGTGCGTGTGCACATGCGTGCATACATGTTCCCTGAAATAAGAAAATGGGCAGTCTGCCAAACCAGTGACTGTCATCTGTATGTATGAAGGGGGCTTGGGTAACCTGGAGTTTTTTAATTTGCTCTAAATGTTCAGGGTTGGGGAGACCAAAAAATGCTTCCACCTGGTTACTAAATTTCCCCCTTCATAGCTGCAGACTCTAATTGATTATATAAGCTTACCTCAACTTTCCCATCTGCAGAGTAGAACTGGCTAGCCTAGAATGGGAGTGGAAAACACCTAGCATATGAGTCACTTTTTTCTACCCGTGACAGACATTGCTAAGCAATCATTGCATTCTTTCCCACTGAGCCTGGTCCTGACCCAGGATCTCTTTAAATGCTGTATTCCAGGCAGTCCTGATTCCACCTGATCATAACTGGCACAAAAAATGGAACTCAGGCCTGGCTAGATGATTGCTAAGGACTCTTTCAACTTTGACTTTTTAAGAGTTTGGCTTTACCTCGTAAGGTTTGGGATGCAGGTTGTGGAGAGGGTTTTTGGCAAATAAAGAGAGTATTTCCAGCCCTACACCAAGTATAGCGCCTGAGTCTTAGCGTTCCTCAGTTCTTTTAAGAGAAACAGAACAGGAGAGCAAACGGGTCCCTTGGGTTTGATGCCAACATCTAAAAGAGTTCTCTGAGGCTGCTGTGGTGTAGTTGGACGAGCACTGACTTTGTGATTAAAGCAACCTGGGTTCAAATCCCTGCTCTGCCACATTCCGTGGTGTGAACCCTGTCAAGTCACCCCACCTCTCTGAGCTTCAGTTTCATCAAGCCTGAAATGAAGATAACAACGCCTACCGTACAGACTTGTTGTGAGGAATAAATCGGATGAAATAGTGTACATGAAAGTGCTTTGTGCGATGCTCTGTGCTGAGCACATGCAAAGGGTTCTTATTCTTGATGTGTGCACCAATAGAAAAATGACCAGGGTGTTCCGTTCCAGATGGACTCAGTCTAAACCGGGAACAAATGCTTTTTTTTTTGGTAGTTTCATCTGGTGAAAACGGCAGTCTCATGGTCCTACTTGTGTTTAATGAACCACATCTTGTATCGTCTTTTTCAAGGTTCTGAGGAGGAATAAGCTGGTGTTCTCCTGGACTTGGGGTCACACAGCTAGTAAACTGAGAAGCCAGGTTTATCTGAACCCAAAGCCAGTGCCCTCAGATTCCGACTGTTTCTTTCCATCAGTGGTCTTAATCACTTTTGTTGTCAGAGAACACTTTGAGACTGAAGGAAATCTATGGGACCTTTATTCCCAAATAAAACACAAATGTAGACACAATATTTTGACTGTGTCCTATGGCATTTATGATCCTCCCAGGCTCGTACACTTATTCATTCATTCACTCATTTTAATAAATATGCCAGGTACTGACTAGAGCCCTGGTGGCACAGTGTTTAAGAGCTTGGCTGCTAACCAAAAGGTGGCCAGTTTGAATCCATCAGCTGCTCCTTGGAAACCCTATGGGGCAGTTCTACTCTGTCCTATCAAATCACTATGGGTTGTAATCTGCTCGACTGCAACAGGTTTAGTTTAGTGGGTTTGACTAGGCATTCTACCACAATGGTTTGCCAAGCAGGCATGGTCCCTGCCTTCATGGAGCTTACTGTTTAGTAAAGGAGAAACAGGCATAAATCAAATAAACACACTAATGAATGTGACTTTACAAACTGAGGTTAATATTGTGTAGCAAAGGAACATCATCCTATGAAAGAATGTGACAAAGAGTTCCGACTTAGCCTGAGGCTTCTTGAAAGGTTTCCTGAGGAAATGAAGTTGGAGCTGAGATCTAAAGTGATTTAGACCAAAAAAGCTACAGAAGTTCAAACTGCAGGACTGCAGCTCATGCTAGGGCCTGAGGGTAGGTCAGTATGACTGAAAGGCAGAGAGCATGAGGGGAGATGGCACTGAAGAAGTGGGCTGGGGACGGATCAGATCAGACCAGGCCTTGAGGTGAAGGGGAGGAGTGTGGAAATTATCCCTAGGGCAATGACAAGGCACCAAGGGGCTTTCAGCTGAAGAATGGAACAATGGCATCTTTATTATAGAAGCAACCCCAGAGCTGCTGTGTGGTTGGACTGAAGGAGGCCGGAGTGGATGCAGGGAGACCAGACATAACACTAGCTCAGGAGTCTAGGCAAGTTGGACTGGTGGTTTGGGCTATGAGGGTGGCAGTGAGATGAAAAGAAGTGGGCAAATTCAAGAGCTGTTTGGGAATTAAAATCGACAGGACATGGGCTGGTTTGGAAATGGAGTGGTGGCAATTGAGAGGGAGGTGTTCAGAACAACTCCTAGGTTTTCTGTTTTGTCTCTAGACAGAAAATGAGGTTTTTCACTGATATCAGGAACACTAGAAGAGGACCAGGGGCAGTGGCAGAATTCTTGCCTTCCATGCGAAAGACCTGGTTTGGTTTCGGCCGGTGCGCTTCATGCACAGCTACCACCCTTCCATTAGTGGAGGCTTGTGTGTTGCTATGGTGCTCAACAGGTTTCAGCCAAGCTTCCACACTAAGACGGACTAGGAAGAAAGGCCTGGCGATCTATTTCTAAAAATCAGCCAGTGAAAAGCCTAAGGATTGTAACAATCTGATCCTGTTGTGCATGGGGTCACCATGAGTTGGGGGCCAAGTGTGTGGGGTGGGGTTTGTGCAGGCAAGGGAGATCGCATGGTACATAGCAAATATCAGAAGAAAACTTGGAGCTGGAGGTATAAAATGGGAGCCATCAGTATAGAGATGTCAAAGCAGAGTGTGCCTGAGATTTCCCTTGGAGTCAGTCTAGGAGGAAGGACTATAGGACTGGCCTTGTGAGGCACAACATCACTGATTTC
The DNA here is from genome assembly GCF_030014295.1 of Loxodonta africana. NCBI lineage: Eukaryota > Metazoa > Chordata > Mammalia > Proboscidea > Elephantidae > Loxodonta > Loxodonta africana. Next base: position 60,401,112 of record NC_087350.1, on the reverse strand, counting down.
GTGGGGGAGATGGATGAGCCTGTGAAGGAGCCAGAGAGGGGATGGGCAAGAAGGGAGGTAGGAAATCAGGAAGATCTGGTATTATGGGGGCAAACACAGAAAGTGCCTCAAGCAGGAGGCGGCCAACTCTGTGAAATGCTGCTGAAAGGTCAAGCAAGATGGAAACTGAAGAATGCCCCCAGGTCATTAAACCACTAGGGAAGTAGAACCTTACCTATACACGTCTCATTTCCTGAGGCAGCCCCCTTTAATGTCTGCTGCCTGTCTTTGAAGCAAGTTCCCTCAGGAGACTGAAAGCTTTGGAGAATTTTCCAGCTCACATCTGCCCCTTGGCCACACCTGTTCTCACAAGAGGAGGTGACATGTGACTACATCTTTCCTTCTTCTCCCCCCCACCCTCAACCCTAGGGCTGCATCTCAAACAGCCCAAATGCCTTTAAGAAGTAATCTAGGAACATTTCAGCCCAACATTCAAAAGTGCATTGCCGTTCAGACGGAAATACAGAAATGCATTCTCTTGGTCAGTCTTGGGAAATTATAATAGAGAATAAAACACCTTTTAAATGTGGCGACTGGCATTTATCTGTGGGGACATCTCTATACTGTGGGTTGTCGCCGTCTAAACTCAAGAGTAGTACAAACTTTGCATGGAAAGTGACCTTTCACAGGGGTCACTGAGTCGCTAAACTTGGAAAAGGCATGTTAATTGCATACATCCTCTCTCTCTACCAGACTTTCTGTCTATCCATTTCCCTTTGTGGATTTTGTTTTGCCTTTGTCTATCCCTCTTTGTCTTTCTGTTTCCTCCTCTCTCAGTCTCTCTCACACACACATACATGCACAGAATGAACAATTCCTTCACATACACACCCCTCCCCTTCCATAGTCATTTTCTCCATGAAAGAGAAAGCCACTAAAAATTCAGGAAACCTGTCAGACTGGGAAATTCTGCTGCACCTGTCCCCAACCTCCCAGAGTAAAGAATAACAGGGGATGACAAAGGTACAAGGTTACAGGGCCGTCGCGATGCCTCCCTAGACCAGCTTTGAAGCTATCCTCCCTCCACTGGCTCTGCCCCTACAGCTGACCTCAGTGAGGCCCTCCACACCCCAGGCTAATCCACCCCTGCTCTTGGTCCTAGATCAACTCTGACAAAGATGGGAGTAAATTGGCAGCCATACATCACTGTACCCATACATGCATGTGTGCTTGTGTGTCCATGCACACCCACACACATACATGCAGAAACACAGTACCCCAAATGGATGTGCCAGCCATGAAGAAAGGGGTGTCCGGTTAGGTGCCCAGCTACGAGTCCATGATTCAGTCTGCCTATTCTCATTCACACAATGACCCTGCGTTGGTCATATGGGGAAAATCAGCTCAGAACGTACAGCAATTGTCTGAGATCACACAGCTGATGAGTGGTAGAGCTGGGATTTGAACCCAGGTCTTTCTGACTGCAAAGGCTATGCTTTATCTCTACATGAAGGAAGGTTTTTACCCAAGGTAGCCAGAGAAAGTGCAACTCGATACAGAGAGTGTCAATCATGATATATAAGGCTCATGTATCAAGGTCACAGCTAGGAAAAGAGTATGAATATTAAGTGAGGCGGTGAAGTGGAGCTCCAAATGGGAGAAAGATAGCTTCTCAAAATACAAGAGTATCAAGAGTACAGCAGCGTGTAGTTTAAGAAACTGGGGCAAGAGACTCAAAGCTTCACTGGGTGCTTGAGGCATGGCCCAGGGGCAGAGGTGATGGGTTAAAGGAACTAGACAGGCTGAACAGCTTCCATGCTAACCATGCCAGGGACTTGGTGTTCCAGGGATGACGTTTGCTACTCCAGTTGTCTCCTAAGGCCCAGTTCTTCCTGGTTTCCGCCAGTCTCCATCTAGCAGTGCTCTAGTCCCCTCCAGAGTGATGGAAAGACCAGAATCCCCACCTGGTGGTAGAAAATTTTATCTCCCTGCCTGGATCTTTCTGGTCCTTCTTGCATGCCCAGTGCCTCTCTGGAATCAGTGCCTGAATCTGAATCTGTTATTCTAAGTTTTATTTTGCCCTATTGCAGGGAAGAAAATGCATGGAATGTGGAGCAACACTACACCTTTCTGCATCTATGGGAGGTCTTGGTAGTTGATCACAGCTCTCTTTTCCAGAAAGCCCCATGACTTCTCAGAACTCTCCATACAGTGCTCTAGATGGCCAATCCCAATTGATCAGAATGGCCCTTGAGATGAAAGCTATGGGCCAATGAATGACTGCAACAGGGTTCACTACCATATGCCAGCCCCCTCCCTCCTCCCAGCTGTTTACCAGAGGATGAAAAAAAAGTCTATGACACAAATGAGGAGCATGGGAAGGTCAAGACAGGCTGGTAATGAACAAATTGGGGGCAGAGAGTGTGTCTTACTACTGTACTTCAACACCTGGCACAGGGTCTGGCCAAGAGGAATCACTCAGGAAATGTTCAGTTCACCAAAGAATTAATGAGTGACAAATGTGACTTTTTCCCCCGTGGAATATACACTTAGAAGCACTTAGGGAATAAGAGTAAAATAAACCCCGTGTGGGAGATATTTCAGTCAGACACATTTACCCCATCTACCTCGGCTTTCCAGAGGCTGCCTCAGATTGTGACAGTGGCCAGACCCCTACTGTTAGTAAACATGGAAAGGCTAGGACATTTGGTTCTAATGTCTAGGGACACTGGATCTTGGGTGAAGGGGGCACGGGAATCAGGTTGGGATTCAAACACCATCTCCTTCACTAAAATAAAATCTGTGACCCTGACAAACCCCTTCCCTTGTCTGGGCCACAGTTTTCCTTCTGTAAAGTGAGAAGTGAAAACCCTTGCCTTCTTTGGTGGGAAGATCAGAGGAAGGCCATTTGTAAACTGTGCAGAGCTGCCCAAATGCTCATGTTTGCCATGCATACCTTATTTGATCTCTTCTCCCTGATCTCTTCTTCCAGCCTTGGTCCTTCCAATCCCGGAGACACTTGTCCACTGTCTGGTGCTAAATGTAGATTTCAAAGAATGCTGGAGCTCCCACCCTCTCCAGGCTAAAAAGACATTTGCAGGAATTGTCCCGTTCTTCTGAAATATGTGGTTCACAGTGAGAAACGAGAGCTGGAGTCACACGTTAGCAAGGGCTAGGACCAAGACTAGAATCTTCAGTGGGTGCCCACAATTTTTGTTTTATTTTAAGCTACTGATTTTCATGTACCTCGGCATTTTACCTGAATTATCTCCATTCATCCTTCCAAAACCATTCAAGAGAATTACGGCCCCTTATTTAACACAGGAAATTGAGACTTAGAAGTTACTTGGCCCAAGGTAACGTGGCCAGCCTGTAAGAAGAGGTGTCAGGACTTGAAATCTATCTGTCTCATTCCAATGTCCCACTCTCTCTCCTCTTCCTACAAGCTCTCTCCCCAGAGTATTCAGCCTCCAAACCCAAATTCATCCTGTCCTGGTTCCCACTGGGCCCTTCTGTAGCAGATGTTGATGACACACAATTGATGTTGGAGGTAAGATGGGATGCCAACTATCTCTGAATCCAAAAGGTTTTTTCAATTCTGTAGGGGCAGATTCCCAGCTTCTCATCTCCCTTCTCCCTAACATCACTCTCAAATGAAAATAAATAAAACCAGAACGTTTGATGTAGAATCTAGCTCTCACAGCAGGTGGACATAGGGCAGAAGAAATACACATGGAATATTTAAGCTGACCTCAGTCTATCCCAAAGGTCACTTGCCTTATGTTCTTCTTAGGAGTGAGTGTGGATGGTGGAAGAAAAAAAAAAAAAACGGGGCTTTTCTACCAGATGCCCAGAGAGGAAAGCTTACCACTCCATATTTACCTAGCAAGTTTGTGGCAAAACCAGACCTTGAACAGAGGGGTCATGGCTACTGTTTCAGCATTCTTTCCACATACACCCCCTTCCTATATTACTTGTAACAGATTCTGTGCAGCCACTATATAAGAAAAAGGATGTTCTGGAATGAAATAGTCAACTGCCTGGAAGCAGCCAAGAATGGAGATGGAGGTGAGATTTGGTACCAGAGTGGTGTCCCAGGCCCCAAATGCAGGATGAGGCAAATTAGTTCAGTGGCCACAGTAATCTCAGGGTTCTTATAAACATAACCTAATTGTATTACTTCAAAGTCCTGAAGCTTATTGCCCTGCTTAATGATGTGTCATGTTATTTATAGGGTAGTGCAATGAGACTTCTATTGATTTAATGCACTTACTTAAAGACCGTCATTGTCACAGCCATAAAACGGAGCTATTCCCAGACAACTCAATTATGTCCCCTGGGCCTATACACCAGAGCCCTGGTGGCACAGTGGTTAAGAGCTTGGCTGCTAACCAGGTCAGGAGTTGGAATCCACCAACTGCTCCTTAGAAACCCTATGGGGCAGTTCTACTCTGTCCTATAGGGTTGCTATGAGTCAGAATTGACTTGGCGGCAACGGGTTTGGTTTTTAAACCACCCCATGCCTCATACAGTTGCACACAAGAGACAGGGAGGGGCTAGACTGTGATTAGGGGTGCAAGGCCCTCAGGGACATGGGAAGGGCCCCGCAGAGGGGAAAGTCAGGTGGGCCAGGGGCCTGATCTAGTCAGAATGCATGGCAGCATGGAAAGCCCTAGACGGGGTGTATGGAGCAACCCCATTCTGTCTTGGCCGTTGGACTTTGAGCAAGCCTCCTTCTCCCCTTTGGGCCTCTGTTTTTCTAACTGTGAAATGGAGCACTGAGCTTAATGAAACCTTGATGGCCACTACCGGCTCCCACGTTCTGTGGCTTTATGATTACAGTTGATTTAGTTCTTGGAGATGGATAAACACTAGAGAGGAACTGAGGAAAGGAAGTAGCTCAGCCCTATGAATAGGAGGCAAGCAAGTTTTTTTTAACATTTCTCCTCCCCCTTTCTTTCAGCTAAGGGCCTTTCTTTTGAAACTAATTGATAATGATAGTAATAATCATAATGGGAAGCCCTTCAGTCTGACTGAAAGAGGGAAAGAACACGAGCTTTTGCATCCAGCCAGTCATTGGTTCCAATCCTGGCCCTGCTACTTAGTAGCTGTGTCCCTGTGGGCACTTGAGTTGGCACATATGAGACTCTTTTTCTCATGTGAGAAATAGGGGCATGTATACATGGATCTCTTAGAAATGCATTTATTTGTGTGTGTGTGTGTGTATGTGTGTGTGTACATGCAATATTTCTAACTTCCTCTAAGTGCTGTTACAGAAATGGTGTGCCTTTCATGTAGGAAATAGATGTGACTAGCTACTTAAATGCCCATTCCACAGGAAGGGAAAACTGTGGCAGGAAGGACATGACTTGCTCAAGGTGAGTGGCAGAGACTGGTCTCCAGTACCAGGTCTGGGAGATTCCAGTTCTGATAATAGCTGAGAATCAGAGGGCAATAAGATCTGGTGACCCTCCCTGAGGATAAATGGAGATGCTTCAAACTGTCCCCCCAGACATGTGATGGTCTCTTCCAGAGGGTTCTCCCAAGAAGTCTGGAGAGAAAAAGGTGTCAAAAAGACACCACCACCACCGCCCCGTCCAGCAGCTTTTTCCGGGAAAGGGATGAAAATAAAGAGCCTGTTGTAAAAGGGCAGAATTCTGGAATCCAGAGCACCAACTCCGGAAATGCCTGAACCAAACAAGTCCTGAGAAATCAGCATGTGTGACCATCTCATTCTGCTCATGGTGAGACTGAAGCCCAGAGAGAGGAAGCAACTTGCCTAAGCCACACAGCTTGGACACAGCAGAGCCAGGATTTAAATCCAAGGGAGGTCTGTTATCTCCCCAGGCTCCTTACCTCTACGTCCCACTTGGTCACCTCCTCCAACATGCTTTCCAGGCTTACCTTTCTGATACTGGAGCCACAGCTGCTGCTGGACCTTCTTGCTGGGGAAATGGATAATACAGGTGAGCTCTGAGCCGTAGAGGGCCTCTGCGATGTAGTGGGAGCCATAGTGCTGGATGAAGGACAGCAGCTCCTCCCGACTGCTCTCCTTGGTCAGGATCTTGAGGACATTGGTGAACTCTGGGCAGGGAAGAGCATGTGGAGGTATCAGCCTTGGGAGGCTGGTTGGCAGGAAGTTAAACAGGGGCAGGAGGCAGACTTCAGCCTGGATTTGGTAGCTTACCCATCACCATAGTGGAAGCCTGGTGGCTACACTAGTCCAGATGTCTACGTCATTCCCCCACTTACATATTAAAGAATTGCTGTCTCTTCTGGACACACAAGATACCATCCAAGAGAGGAGTGGCAGAAGAGGAAAGCCTGAAGCTTGGTGACCCAGACCACGAGGTCTTGAAAGTCACAATCAGGAAGCCTGAGCTAGTATCTACTGAACAACTCATATGCACCAGGAATTCTGCTAGATTTTCACCTACTTTATCTCATTTAACCTTGCCACAGCACTATAACCCTGATGACAACAACCCCCAGTATGTAGATGAGGAAACCAAACCTCAGAGAGTGTTAATGACACGTAGGTTCTCTAGCCAGAGGAGCTGGGATTCAAACCCAGTTCTGTCCTCACTCCAAAGCCCATGCACTTTCCACTGCACCAAATAAACCAGGGCTTGGATTGTTCATTGTGGAGTCCTGGGGCCACCATTTGCCCAGGCTCAGTGGATGCGCCCAGTCTACAGATGTGATCCCTGCCTTAACTTCCTGTAACATCGCTTCCCTTTCTATTTCTGCTGTTGCCTTCCTAAAACTGGTTTGTTATGCCTCCCTAGATTGCCATAAGAGCCTCCTTGCTGCTCTATTTCCCTCTAATCCTTGGCCAAAGAGATTTCTAAATCATCAGCACCCTGCATGGGGCCTGCACACCAATCAGTGGATGATGGAGTTCCCTGTCTCCTTTTTCAAACACACTCATAACAAAGCTATTCTTCTGGGCCCAAGGTTCTTATGTGGGCAGTCAAGGCCTCTACGTCATTTTCCATGAGCCACCCATACCAGGCTTTAGTTCTAACCAAATCCGTTTTCTGATTTCGCTTGATTATGACCCCTGATTCCCACCACCCTTTCTTCAACTCACATCCTCCACACTCCCAGCACACACACACACACACCCCACCCTCTACCTGAATTGTCTCCCTGCTTCCTCCTTGAGCCACACCCATACTTCAAGGACCCAGGAAGTCACCCCTTCCCCAGGCAGCATTTCACACCACCCTGGCCAGGAGCATCTACTCTCTGAACCTTCAGCACGCACCCCCCTTGAAGGCAGAAGCCCTATCTCACATGTTTATGAATCTGCACATATCCCCCCTCCCCAGCCCAGTTTGTGGCCATTCCTGGGACATGGCAGGCACATCGACTGTGATTAGTACAAGAACGACCAAGTTTGTACCAAGTCAAAGTAAAGGAAAAAAAAAAAAAAAAAAACTCCTCTCCAACATTAAAAATGAGCTCCAATTTGCCAGCATTTGTTTTACAAAGGGGTTTTCAGGAGCACAGTTATTAATGAAAGCAGGTACACCTTTGTAGTTCTAATAGGAACATCACAGTCTCACTCACGAGTACAGTGTGAGGAGGTAGGAGGCAAAACAGAAACGGGACTCAAAGAATGGGTGCTTGATTAGAACAGCCCCTCTCCATCAACCCGTGAACTCATGCAACTGGGTAATTAATGCAGCATGTTAATAATGAGATGGTTTCTGCTAAGTAATAAATAACAATACCATGTATACGCCCTGTGGCTTTTTATCCAAGCAGACAGAAGTGCAGTCAAATCCCTGCTCTGCTCCCTGTTCTGCCACTTACTAGCTGTGTGACCTGGGACAAGTCACTTAACTCTCTGACCCTCAGTTTCCCTATCTGAAGAAAAATGGGGACAAATAATGCCTTGCCTACAGGGTCTTGTAAATCATACATATAAAACATTATAAAGCACTTGGCAGGTATCAGCAATCATTACTGTTTGTACTTCCCAGAGGGTGAAGTCTTCCAATTTCCAGAAAGAGTTCCATTTTGCTGATTGTACAAAGTGAGATTAAAAAAGAAAAAGATGTGTGGATAACTAGGGGACATTCAGACAACAAACCAGTACAAGTGTTATGAGTGACAGCCAGGGTAGAAAACCCTAGGCCAGGCCTCATCTCTCCAGAGTCATTCATTCCTTCTTTCTTTCAGGTTTTATTATTATTTATTTTTTTAATTCCTTCATCAAACATGAACACGAATAATACGCTGACCCTCTGTTGGTTCTGGGGATACAGAATACAGGAATAACTAAGACCCAAGCCTTACCCAGAGTTCTCAGGTCAGTGGGGGAGACAGACAAGATCCAGATATAAAACCAGCACTTGTCAGTGCTTCAAGAGAAATCCTCAGAGCAGTGGAAATGCCTTGAGTCATTCTGAGGGAATGGGGAGCTGGGGAGATGTTACAGGTTACTGCAGAGTACATTCCTGTGCAGAGAGATCCAGGCAGAGGGAACAGCATGTGCAAAGTCACAGGCACAAAAGGACAAGTCCCTTTTCAAGAGTCACAGATCATCCCCCTCGGCTGGATGTTAGGACCCATGTGAGCAAAGTGTGGGCAGTGAACGTGGGTGTGGTGTTTGTGTGATTGTTGTGGAGGAGATGCACAGAAAGAAATCTGCTGGCAAAGAACACAGGAGTTGGTTCCTGAGAGGGACTTAAAATTCACAAACCTGAAATAACTGAAGAACAGAAATGTGACTTAGATGGTTATTTCCCCCTTCTCTTTTATTCGGCACCCTGCTTGGAGGCACTTCCTCCAGGAAGCCTCTCTGTCTCCCCCATCTTTGCCACCTTTATCCCATTATTGCGTTGACACTGCTGCAATGTGCGACATAACTCAGTTTGCTTTTGGCTTGCCCTCCCTGTGAGCTGGTTGGTGGCAGGGAGGGCACTGCCTCATTCCCTCAGCATCCCCTGTGCCAGCACAGGGCCTGGCATACCTTGGGAACGTGTGCTGATTTACACCGAGTTCCCTGGCTGCCCTGCTGTGTCCTCACCTGCCGACAGGGTGATGGTGCTGAGCTTCACACGGTAGAGGTTGCTCCGGACCCGCCACTGCTGCACCATGGGATAGCCCATAGCCTCGTCATACCTGATGTCTCCTGGGGGAGGAAATAAGATGGTCATGTGATCCCAGCACTTAGAGGCCTCTTGCCACAACTCCCACCCATGGCTCTGGGCTCTGGGTAATGCCCTTCTTTTAGACGGGTAGAGGCAAGAGACCTAGAGTGCAGGCTCTCACCGTGGCCAACAATTTTATCTAGGCCCCAGTCCCAGGCCTCTGATCTTAGCCCCAACCCTGCTTTTTCTCTGTTCAACAGCGTACAAGGACCTTTCACCCTGCAAACAAGAGCAAGGTCAGATTTATGTCCCATTTACACCTGACCAAGTTACAAGTTGGTAACTTGCCAGGGGGCACTGAACATCTATCTACGTGCCTCAGTTTCCTCATCTGATACTGGAGATATCTATGCTGCCTTGATTCCATGGGCAGGCTATAAGGGTCAAAGAAGATAACAGAAGTGGAAGCACTGTGGTAACCTAGAAATGCTGTATGTGTGGAACAGGAATCAGCAAACTACAGCCTATCATTTGCACATTGCCAAGGCTGTGTTTGCACTACAGTGACAGAGTTGAGTACTGGTGACAGAGACCCTACCATCTGCAAAGCCTACTTTTACCTATCTAGCCCCTTACAGAGTTTGCTCACCTTTGGCGTAGACCATTGTTTCCCCATATGGGAATATGGGACGCTCCAGGTATTAGGCAAAACACACACGTACATACATAAATGGTTCCATTTCAAGTGAGAATGAAAAACATTGGTAAAACAAAGCTAAACAAGATTTTTAAAAACCATCATTTCTCAGCACTTTTGAATCGGGTAATGTGCATTTTAAGCTCCACAAAGGCACAGTGTGCAGCAGCTTCTTTGATGTTGTTATTAGGTGCCGTGAAGTCAATTTTAACACATAATGACCCCAAGTGACAGAGTAGAACTGCCCCATAGAATTTTCTTGGCTGTAATTTTTACAAGAGCTGCTAGGTGGATTCAAACCACCAACCTTGAGGTTAGCAGCCAAGAGCTTAACTGTTTTGCCACCAGAGCTCCTTCTTTGACCACGTAACCCCCTTCCGTACAGAGGGTCCACTCAAACTTACATTCCATAGAATGCACTTTGGGAAAAGTGGTTATAGACAAAAATGAACAGACATAAAGCAAAACAAAATGCTAGCAAGTACTTAACTTTGGACGGTGGGTGTATGAATGATTATTTTCTGATTAATATTCATCTTCATTTTCTAATATCCCTACCCTAAGGAACTCTCTCTTTCATAATCAGAAAAAAAAAATCCATAAAAAAGAAATGCTGGTCCCATCAGCAGTTATCATTATTGCTGTTACGTATCCATGCTTTCTAGTGCCTCTGCAAATGGCAGGCACATTTCCTATCCCCTCTCTTGTCCCCTGGTGAGGAGGCACTTACAGAGATACTCGATACCAAGATTAAAATGAGAATCTCATTGGAACAAATGATTTCTTCCTAGACATTACTGCAGTATTAAAGTTGTCCATTACTGTCAACATTTTTTTTTTTTCTCCTTACCCTTTTCAGGAATAATATAATTTTTTTAGAGGCTTTCATTTTAAAGTAAAATATTCATGATCCCCAAAGATATGTCCACTGGAGCGAGGGTGTTTTGTTATAAATATGTTCTCTCTGTTTATCTGCTCTGCCTCTCCCGTCCCTCCTTTGCAGAGTCTGGAAAGGGCAGGGAAAGTAGGGGCAAGAAGAAGAGGGCTCTGTTTCTGACTCGAGGCAGAGAAAACAGCCTGCACAGGAAGATTCAGACACCAGGGCCCGTGGATTACTGCGTCCTACCTGTTACTGCTCCTCTGGGTTCAGAGCAGGGTTGGAGCCATCATGGGCAAAAGGAAAAGTACTTCCTCTGATCATCAAGTAATGTATGAAGCTGTCCTCCCTGCCCTTTACCCCACCCTTGAGCCTCCCCCATAAGTGATCCTCACCCCATCCCTTGCTTTCCCCCATCCCTTGTCCTTCTCTGGAATATAAGCTCCTCCAATGGAATGTCAGCTTCTCGAGGGTGAAGTCTCACACAGAGCCCAGCACACAGTAAACCAAAACAAAAACCATTGCCGTTGAGTTGATTCTGACGCATAGCAACTCCTATAGGACAGAGCACAACTCCCCCATAGGGTTTCCAAGGAGTGGCTGATGGATTCAAACTGCCAACCTTTTGGTTAGCAGCCATAGCTCTTAACCATTGTGCCACCAGAGCCCCACAGTAGGCTTGCAGTAAATATCAACTGACTTGTTCACTTTCACCCTGTTTCTGATCATAAATCTACCCCTGACCCTCATTTCACCCAACTCCATCCCAGATCCCCACCTGGGGAATAGGGCTGGGATGGGAGGAGGTGTTTTCCTGATAATTAAAAAAAAAATTATACACTCTGGAAATGTAAGAGTTCTTTCCTAAGGACACATCCAAAGATCCTCGAGTCAAAACAATGTAACAATTCCTGCCACAAATGGAGAATCACAATGTGCCAAACAGTTTACATACAGAATCTTCATTTCTCTCATGACAATGCTGAAAAATAAAGGTTATATCTCCATTTTTCAGAGGAGGAAGCTGAGGCCCAGAGAGGGAAACTGCACAAGGACACAGAGTGATCACTGACAGATCCAGAGTCCTTTCTGTTATAGCACAGCACCTCCCCAGGGGCCATGGAAATGTCTACTTTAGGAGGTGGTGAGCTCCCCATCACTGGGGGTATCCAAAAAGGAATCACTCAGCAGGGATCCCACAAACCCAATTTCTCATTAGTAAGGAGGCTAGGACTACAGGCCATCTTAGCTCTGAAATTCTACAATGTTTGGTAAAATTAAAATTAAAGAGGGCACAGCCAATTTTTAGACACTTTTTACAAAGCACTTTTTATCATTCCTCAGCACCTAGAATAGGCTAATATGCATGTTAAAAGTTCCATGAAGGGGAAATGCACAGCAGCTTCTTTGACCATGTTGATGCTGTTGTTAGGTGTTTTCAAGTCGAATGAGTTGATTTGATCTACATCTAGGTCCCTTTGCGGAGCAGGACGGGACAGGGAGGTGACAGCAGATAAGGCATTAGCTTTGGAGTTAAGACTGGCTGGGCTTCTGTCCTAACTCAACTATACATGAGCCATGTGGCCTTGGACAAGTTACATGACCTCTTCGGCCAATTTAAAGGGGGCAATAATGCCCTTGAGGGGTTACATGCATTAATGTATGTAAGGTGCCTGGCACCTAGGAGGCCCTCAGCACATGTGGGCTCTCTCCCTGTCCACATCATTTTACAGAAAAGGCCCATGGACACTGCATGTGCCCAAGGTCTCCCAGAGCTTGCAAGAGATGGACGGGACTTAAACCTAAGCCTGTCACGTTGCAGGGGTCTTGCCTGGGGGAGAATTTCCCTCTCAGGAAACAACTCCAGGATCCCTCAAGTTGGCCATTCCCCTGAGCAGTGAACAAGACACCCAACTCCTATATCACAGAGGCAGGGCCAGGGCCCTTACATCTTAGGAAATTCCCCATGAAAAAGGGTAGGAGAACAACTGGTAGAAGACAAGGAAGAGCAGAAGGGTGTCCTGGGGTGAGACAGAAAGAATGAGGCATCAGAAAAGCCTGCAGAATACAGCTTCACAGTAAGGGAGACAGATCTGGCGGGAGCACTTCAGAGTGGAGTGTAAAGGGCATAAGACCTGGAGTCATGACACCTGGGTTCTACTCCTGGAAGATTTGCTGTGTGACCTTTGGCTGGTCCCTTCACCTCTCTGAATCTAGATTCCTCACCTACCAAATAGGAATAATAATAGCAACCCCCACAGGATGGCCACCAAAAAAAAAAAAAACATGCTGTATAACTAAAGTTCTACTAAGGTGGAGAGAATCTGGTTTGAGAAGTCCACCATTTTACTTCAGAATGACTTAAAGATGAACCAATAAAACAAAACACTGAAAGTGAAAAAAATTAAAAGTCAGGAAATTGTCAGTGAGAGTGAAAAATGCTGTTGAGACTCAGGCACAGAGGCCAAGACCTCTCACCAAGAGAATTTTCCTACTGTCAGAGAGGCACCTCCCTCCCAGGTGGCCCCTGCCCATAGTATGGAGTCTCAGGGAAGCCCCTCGTTTAGCATAGGCCATGACAGAAGTCCAAGAAATGGCAGGTCCCTTTCCCCTTCCACCCTTCACAAAGAGGTAGGCCGGGCTGGCCCATCTTGGATCTGCTGAGGACAGGCTATGCACCTGGAAACCAGGTGTGTGGTTAGGGAGACTGGGGAGGGCCCCACATCTGTCTTACCAGTGAGCAGCTGGAGGTCTGGGAGGGGCTCGGAGAGGACCCCCCGGCACTGCTCCTCCACCGGCAGCGGGATCACCAACAGCCCATCGGCCAGCTGGGGGAAGTCCTTGATGAAGTTGTTCTCCCTGTGGAGAGGAGCAGAGAGACTGGCAAAACGAGGAGGTGAGGGCTTCTGGGGAGCTGCAGGGCAGGGAAGCAGGAAACCAGCAGAGTGACTGGCTCCCATGAGTGAGTTGCCTTGCTGTAATGACTCTGGCTCCCTGAATACCAGCTCTGAGAACATGAGAGTTAACAACAGGATCAGGAATCAGGCAAGCTGGGGTCCAAGCCTACCCTCACTATGAGCTGTATGATCTTGAGCAAGCTACTGTGCCTCTCGGAACCTCAGTCTCTTTGTCTATAAAATGAGACTTGGATCCCAGGGCTGTTGTAATCATTTAATGAGATAAAACTGTCAATTACTTAAGAAGCTGTCTGACACTCTATAAACTGTGCATGTGGCTGCTAAATGTCCCTCTGTATAACCAATAACAATGGTGAACCAGGATGCGAGGGAATTGGAAACAGTGTGGAGTGCTAAAAAGAGTGGATTTTTTTTGTTGTTGTTGTTGTCTAAAGAGATCTTTTGGATGAAACTCTTTCTTTTACAGAGGGGAAACTGAGGCCTGTAGCAGGGATGTGACTTGCTCAAAGAAAATTGATGTATTAGACTCAAACTAAAGTCTTCCTACTTCCAGGCTAGCGCTCTTCCCCTTGCCCTAACTTCTTCAAGGGCCTCTATCCCTTCCCTGTAGGGCCATCCCAGGGAACGGCAGACATACACTTTCTGGGTGACCTCAGGGGACAGAACCCTGAACAGAGGTAGCTTTTAGTACACTTGTATATTTAAGTGTGCTATTCTCTGTAAAAAAAAAAACAAAAAAAAAATTTTTTTTTTTCTCTGTGTGTGTGACCAGGTATGTCTGTGGAGTTGTACAGTGCATATATGGAAGCGGGCTTCCTGCTTCTGAACAAAACCAAACCTGTTGTTTCAAACGAATTCCGACTCATAGCAACCCTGTAAGACAGAGTAGAATTGCCCCATAGGGTTATAAGGAACAGCTGGGAGATTCAAACTGCCTACCTTTTTATTAGCAAGGGCTCCTTCTAGCCAATAAACCCAAAACCAAACCTGCTGCAGTCGAGTTGATTCTGACTCGTAGCGATCCTATATAGGACAGTGTAGAACTGCCCCATACAATTTCTAAGGTGCACCTGGTGGATTCGAACTGCCGACCTTTTGGTTAGCAGCTGTAGTTCTTAACCACTATGCTACCACGGTTTCCTTCTAGCCAGTGGTAGTAGACCTGCCTAAAAAGGGAATAGCCTACCAAGAGAGGTGGTGAGCCTCCTGTTACGAGTGGTGTGCAAGCAAGAAACTTGATACCCACTTGGCATGCTTGGTGTCAAGATCATTTCTGTATTAAAACCTGACTTTTAAGGTCCCTTCATACTCAGAGATCCTCAGAGTTAGTGACACTAATTACAATCTGGAGAGGAGGAGAGGCGAGGGGGACAAGGAGGGGAAGAACAACCGGAGGAGGAGGTTTACCATTTTTATTTTGCTATCTGGCACGGGCAACCTTGAAATGGAAATTGGAAAGAGGAAAACAAGAATATACAATGCCAGTGTAAAGCCTTTGAAGCCTGGGTCTCGAGCAGTTCAAAAGGAGCTGTCAAAAAAAGCATCAGGTGGCCTGGGTCATTTTCTTATCTGTACTTCACCTCCCTCTGTCCTGCCCCAGGCACCTGAAAACCTCGCCACTGATTTCTTCATTTAGTGAACACCTTCTCCATGTCTGACCTCTGAGCAAGATCAGAGGCCAGAGCAGAAATCAACATCTCCATCGTGAACACTGCCAACATCACCATCAATGTCATCTCTGACATTTATTAGACCTTTATAACTTGCTAGGATCTGGCTAAGGACTTCAGGTATGTTTTATCACTTAATATTCACAACAATCCTACAAGACAGTTATTATTATCTTCATTTTACAGATGAGAAACATGAGGTTCAGAGTTAATGGGTGGTAGAGTTAGGATTTGAACGAAGGTCTGACTCCAAACCTGGTGTCCTTAAAGAGAAAAGTGAAGGACTGGTGAGGTCAGAGGCTGGGCCTGGGACATCTGCCAGTGCACGCATTGTCTGCGCTTGTATATTTAAATGCGCTTTTCTGTGTCTGTGTGACCAGGTCTATGTGTGACCAGGTCTATGTGTGGAGTCATACTTGTTTATGTCAGTGTGTGCATGTAATTTTGGGTTCTCCCTAGGTTTTGTGGTTGGCCTTTGGTTTGTCTGCAAGCCTGGGAGTGTGGGACAGCAATGTGAATATAAAAAGTAGCCTGCTTGTTCAGGGCTATTGCCTGTGCCACCAAGTGGCCTTAGTGTTAGCCAGAATCTAAGGGACTACGTTTCCTATGTCTCCACTGTGAGATGGCCTCTCGGGCTGCAGCTCTTCCCTCAAAGATAGAGGGGTCGAGGGGTGTTCCCATGTCTCTGTCATCCAGCTAACATGCACCAAGCACACATACGGGTGGAGCCCTGTGCTGGGCGCTAGGACTCAGATTTAGGTCTGATTCTCTTCTTGCCCTCAAGGCCTCCCCAACCTAGTGGGGGAGACAATACAAGTGGCCATGCATAATAATCATGTGGCTGGCTACAGGGAATTTTGGGGGGGGACCAGATGCTTCTGGGCAAGGGTCCTTTCCCCATGAGACCCTAAGCATTTGTTTCATGGGTGACGGGGTAGCAACGACTCTGAAGGCTAGGGCTCCACTCTGCCCATACCACATCCTAGCTGTGGAACCTGGAACAAACCACTCAAACCTCAGTTTTCTCATCTGTAAAATGGGGATCACTATAGCCACTCAGCCTGCCTTAGTGAAATAACAATAATAGCTTTTCATCGAGCACCTACTATGCACCAGGTACTATTCCAAGTGCTTTACATGAGTCCTCAGCACAAGTCTGTGAAGTAAGTGCCGTTAAGATCCCCAGTTTAGAGATGGAGAAGGTGAAGCAGAAATCGGTTATTAACTACTCAAGGCCACACAGCAGGGACATGGTACACCCCCAGCAGTCTATCTCCCAAGCCTATGCTCCGTGCACCTGCTCAATGGGGAAATGGAGGCTCCAGGAAGTGAAGCGGTTTTCTTGGATTAAGTCACTTTGGGAAGAGAGATCAAGGCTGTCTTTTTTCCCTTTATCACCAGGGGTATCCATTTCAAATCATATCTTAAAATGTTTTTTACATTGCAGAAGAGGGAGGCAGTGGTGCCCTCTCTGCCCCCCCCCCCGCCCCCACTACACCACATCCTTCTCCTTCTGTCCCTCTGTCTCTGGAGAAGCCAGGCGGAGCTCTGTGGTAGCTCTGACCCCAAAGGGACAATGGGAGGCAGCATAGTGGGCCCAGTGGGCACCTCAGGACAGAGGGGTCCGGCTCCTGAGGCCCCTTCTGCTTGGAGGAAGGTGCTTCCTCTGAGCTTTTGGGGAGCAGGGAGGGTCCTGAGCAAGCACATAGAAGGACAATATGAGGAGGGAGAATATAAGACAGGTGGGCATTAGCAGAGCAGTTTGGAAAGATGGGAGGAAGGGAGATGAGGACAAAGCAATGAATGGCAAGTCAGCAACTGCAAAGACCTAGGGCCATCCCTGAGCATCGGGCCCCATTGCTGCTGCCTGGGCCACATCCATAAGTTATGTGGAGCCTCTGCCAGCAGAGGGCGCCCAGGGCCTTCACATCAATAAGCTCTTCAGGGAAGCAGAATACTGATGGCAAAACAGCACAGAAAGTTCTGCTGTGCTGAGAACCTCAGACAGATGCCTACACAGAGGCTTCAGAAACCACCCACCTGGGAAAGGTGACCAGGGAGGTTGGCAGGGTACTGGCTGAAACTCAGTTGGTCTGAGGCTGGATTCAGATGCTCAGAGCTTAAGAGTGTGTGTGTGTGTGTGTGTGTGTGTGTGTGTGTGTGTGCGTGTGTGTGTTTGCATAGTAACAAGTACTAGGTAACTAATCTAATGATAGGAAGAAGAATGAGTAATATTTATTAATAGTGATTGATCTTTAGCTATATTCTAGGTAGTGTGCCAAGATACATGTTTTAACCTCACAAGAATTCTGTAAGATAACTACTGTTATTCCATTTAGATGAAGACATGGACGTTCAGTGATGGTAAATAACTTGCCCAACCAAAGTCCACAACTAGGAAATGGGCAGTGGCCACGACTACATTCTAATCAGTCTAGTTTAGCTTGATGCCTGGTACTCAGTAAACGCATGCTCAGTGAATCGGTCCAAAGCCTGTGCCCCCGATCGCGGGGACAGCCAGAGACCAAGCAGTTCTGTGGTTGTTTGTCTCCAGGGTAGAGTAAGCGTCTGTGTTCACAGATGAGCTATACCGCATCTGTGTGTGTGTGTGCATAAGTGAATTCTGCGTCTCGAACAGCAACAAGACCACTGTTTCTTCAGACAAATATCTTCCAAAAGAGCTCTACAAAAATGGTTCAATCTCGGCTGGAAATGATTCATCAAATTTTTAAAATAGTGGGTCCTGGGCCCCAGAACTGAGGAACTCTGGGAGTGAGACATCTCATTCATTCCACAAACATTTCTGGTGCAAATGGTTAATGTGCTCAGCTGCTAACCAGAAGGTTAAAAGTTTGAGTCCACCGAGAGGTGCCTTGCAAGAAAACCCTGGCTATCTACTTCCAAAAAAAGTTAGCCCATTAAAGATCCTACGGAGCCAGTTCTACTCAGACGCACATGGCGTCGCCACGAATTGGAATCAACTAGATGGAAGCTGGTTTGGTTACCACGTTCCAGGGACTGTTCTAGGCACTAGAAACACAACAGTGGAAACTCAGAGGAGGAGCCCCTGCTCATGAAGACCAGGAGAAAATACAAAAGCCATATTAAGGTCGACAAGGTCCTTTAAGATCTAACCCTTGCCTATTCTTTCTACCTCATCTTTTGAGGCATTACCCCTTGGCTTCCTGTTCTCTGGTCACACTGACTGTCCTGGAGTTCCTCTAGTGGGCATGCTGCCTTCCTCCACAGGGCCTCACTTGGGATTTCCCTCTCTCTAGACAGCTCTTCTCCCTCTGTACCTGGCCAACCCATCACTCAGACCACACAGTAATGCACTGCCTCTGAGAGTTCCCTTGTTACTCACTCTCATAGGATCGTCCTCTTTTGAGGCATCATATTTCCTAACTACAGGTCTACTCATGGGAGACCTCACTAGACTGTAAGCTCCATGTGGGTCAAGACTATGCCTGTCTCATTTACTTCTGTCTCAACCTGCTGTCTCCCCAGGAAGCCTAGCACAGTGCCTGACAAAAAGTAGATGCTCAACAAATATTTGTTTAGGAAATAAAGGCAGGGAACCCAGAAATAACAGTAATGTGCCCATGACCTACATATTTTTTAAATTATACATACAACATAAAATTTGCCATATTAATCATTTTCAAGTGTACAATCAGTAGTATTAATTATACTCACAATGGTACGTAACTGTGACTATTCGTTTCCAAAACGTTTTCATCATTCATATCACAAACTCTGTACTCCTTAAGCAATAACTGTCTATTCCCACCTCACCCCAGTCCACGGCAACCACAGGGTCTGCTTTCTGTCTTTATGCCTTTGTCTGTTCTAGATATTTCACGCAAATGGGATCATACAATATGTGTCCTTTAGTGTCTGACTTATTTCACTTAGCAAAATGTTTTCAAGGTCATCCATGAATAACCTACATCTTTTGATAGGGCACTTTCTGATGTTTTGCCCCAGGGCCGCTGCCAGCATGCTTCACAGTTCAAGGGGTATTGGGAGTTTGAGTCTAAAATTCCAGCTCTTCCACAAAGAAGCTTCAAAATTCTATTTCCTTTCCTCCCCTAATTTCCCATGGAGTTTAGGTAGAGAGGGCCAGGGGTCACTGAACTGGTGGGGGCTAGACAGAAAAGATGATCTCCCTGAGTAGGTTCATCAGGGCTCCCACTCATGGTGAGTGCATGTGTGTGCGTGTGTGTGTGTGTGTGTATGTGTGTGTGTGTGTGTTCACGTTGGGGGAGAGGCAAGGTGGGGGAAGGTGGGGTGAGAAAAGCCAGCAGGAAGTAAGCCACCCAGTTCAAAGCTTTTTCAATTTTCCCTAGTTGGAATACATCTTTCCTTTCATTTTTCAGAAACCCTGGTGGCGTAGTGGTTAAGTGCTACAGCTGCTAACTGAGAGGTCGGCAATTCAAATCTGCCAGGTGCTCCTTGGAAACTCTATCGGGCAGTTCTAACTCTGTCATACAGGGTCACTATGAGTCAGAATGGACTTGATGGCAGTGGGGTGGGTTCTTTTTTTTTTTTTCCATTTTTCTTTTATATATCTTTGTGAATAGATTCTAGGAGCGGCCTTGGGTCCTGGTGGTGGAAAAATTGTGGACTTGGAAGTCATCTAGACATGGATCCAAATCCTAGCCTTGCCATTTACCAGCTCTGTGACCTTGGGGAGGTCACTTCAACTTTTAAGCCTTAGTAACTTCATCTGTAAAATATGGGTAATGAGTTTTGTGTCAAGGGTCTTGGAGCAGGGGTACCTGACATGTTTCCTGTAATGTTATCTTTGATGCCAAGTCCTTCTCTTGAATTGCATGCTAGATTCTGAATCCATCTTTGAGCCTCAGAGAGCACAGGCAGTGCCTGGCTCACAGCACACGCATCTGATGCATCTGCTGGACCTTGTATGGAGGCCAGGGGCAAGCTCTCTACCCTGCACACCACCTGCTCAGGAACTCTAAGTCATACAAAACCTACAGGGCACAGCCAATGAGGATGCGGAGCACCTGACTGCCTTTTGATCAGTCACACCGACAATAACAGCAAACAAGGGGAGATGGGCTCCTCCCCAGCCCTCCTCACCTCTTCCCCAGATCTTTGCTCCCTCCCTCTCTCCTCCATTTAAGAATATGTGTGAGTGTTTTGGATACATTAATACGCAGCCACCAGCATCCAAGAGCCTATCACCCCTCAGTTCTGGTGAAATTAGCATTTAAATTGAGGTATTTCGGGGAGGTAAATCACCCTAGAGCCAGCCAGAGCTGTCTGCAGCCTTTGCTTAGTGGAGGGATGGCAAGGAGTCTTGGCCTGGTTGCTAAGAGTTTACAGGGAGGGGTCCACTCTCCCTGCCTCGCTCTCTGGCTCTCTCCAGGCTGGCCAGGAGCCTCCAGAAAGGCTGGCATCAAATTTCCAGTGCCAGTGAGGACATCTTCCCTGTTTTAAACCTTGCCCCTTCTCTGCCCTTCCAATTGAACTGAGCCCTTCTGCCAAATGAGAGAGATGACTTTGGCTGAGATGTGGCTTCCTCCAAACCAAGAAGTCAAGAGTCCTGTGTTCTCGTCTTGGCTCTGTGTTCCTGTCTGGTGGTGTGATTTGGAGAAGCCTCTCTCCATCTCTGAAACCAGTGGTTTGGAGGGCTGGTGCAATATGTTTGTTTCTGTGATTCCCAGATTGGGAGGCATTGGGCTAGACTTTGAAGCTGATCTGTAGGTGCTGGAGTCAACAGGGCCCAGTGGTGACTAAATGGATGCCAACACTTCCATGTCCAGGTGCACCCTCAGCTTGTCTCCTTTGCAGGAGGCAGTTAGAAACCTTGTTTTCCTGTGATCTGCTTCTCAATTACGAGTCTTCATTTAAGTTTTCTGGTCAAGCACCCTACTGGTACCCTGTTGCTGTTGAGTCGATTCCAACTCATAGCGACCCTATAGGACAGAGTAGAACTGCCCCGTAGAGTTTCCAAGGAGTGCCTGGTGGATTCAAACTGCCAACCTTTTAGTTAGGAGCTCTTAACCACTGCACTGCCAGGGTTTCCTCAAGCACCCTAGACGATATTTATTCTTTCAGCCTTTAATTAATTAATTAATTCAACACATCTTTAGTATTACATGCCAGGCACTGGGCCTATGAAAATAAAAAAAGACATATTCTGTCCTCAAGTTGTACACTGCATGGTAGGAAACACATGTGTGCAAATGTTTCCTATGTGTGTGTATATGTGCATAAGAGGAATACTGTTTATGAAAATATTAAGCTGAAGTATTTTTCACTTTTTTAAGTCATATTTATCCATGGCTCTCCACCCCTAAATCAATGGCATTCCCATCTTCAGTGGAAAAGCAAATACCACCTAGAAAAAAAGGAGGTCATTGCTTAGCTTTGCACCTCAAAGCTGACTTTGTAGCATCTTCAGCTAGATAACAGTTTTGAAAGCCAGCCTGTGCCAGCAAAGGTTCCCTTGTATATCAAAAGCCAGGCCTGGCTGACTCAGATCACAGTGTTTTATTTTAATGTAGAGATGGTCCAGGCTGTGACCTCAGGGAATTCCCACCAGACAGGAAAAGGAAGTAGAAAGCCCTTCTCTCTGCCACTGGTGCTGGGAGGAATTGCAGAGGAAAGACGCTAAGAGATAAATACAGGCATGAGTGTCTTGATGAATCTCCTTCTGGCTTTTTGGAAGCCAACCCCTCCCTCCACAATACTCATCCCAAGCATGAGGGTAGTGCCAACAAGTGCTTCAGATACCAAGACAGAGTTTGTGGAAAATCTTAGTATGGGAGAGTTGAGACAATGGGGTTTGCTTACCCAAAATCAGGGTATAGTCTGGGGAGTTTGTGAGCCTCTTCATCCAACAAGCCAATGGAAGCTCCCTGGCAGGATAGCAGTGGGTGAGGGAAAGGCCTGAAGCAGCCTCCCGAGTCCTGCACCCACAGGGTAGAGAGAACAGAGCAGTCATGATTTCCTGGCATGATTTCCCAGCCCCTATGAAGGCAGTAGAGCTGTTAGGCCTGATATTCAAGGGAGCTTCAGAGTATAGGGACCTCATGACCTTATACTTCTACATTGGTTTTAACACATTGATTCTCTTTATCCATGTCACAACAGACACCAGTGCAAGGGCCCAGAGTCACGCTCAAACAAGAGATCCCGTAGCGAACGGCAGAGAGGATCCAGTAGGCCACGTTTGTTCCAGAGTCCTTCCCCCATCAGCATCTGTCTGCACCTAATGCCAAGTTGGGAGGGAGGGAAAACTGCTTGATAAGGGAGAAACAAGGCTGGTGGGGAGTTCAGTTTTGAATGGAGTGGATATTTACTCTAAAGAGAATGTTTTCTGCTCTTAATTGGCAAGTTGAAGTACTTTTTTGCTATCAGTGGGATGGAAGCTGTAGGGTAAGATTATATCAGTTCTGGAAAAATAAGAAAACTATAGCATTTTGCATAACTGAATTTCAGTAAACAAATCTTTGAACCTTTTACTTGTATAAACATGGTTATCAGTCAAAGTGATAAAGTTTAAGGTTAATAGATAGAGGAAGTTCAGAGTCCAAGGGAGTACAGATGTAGATCACCTGACACAGACTAGCCCTTTCAAGACCCAGTTATTTTTTCCTTGTAATTTTTTGTTGCTACTATATGTTTTCAGTAATGAGGGCATGCTGAATCATTGAGTGTATTTGAATTTTTGGTGGGTAATATATATATATATTTTTTTATGCCTGATCCCACTAATTATACCCTCAGAATCTAGAGGTACATATGTGTACTCCTTGACACCCAAAATTCTACACTCAGCGTCCAGAGGTACATATGTGTTCCAAATAAAAAATTACAAATTTGGGTTTTTCTTACCAAAAATTCAATGATTCAGCACCACTTCATACAATATCCTGTTAAAACAGTAATTTGTGGCACACACCTGTTTTTTCTGTTTCACACTTACATAGGGCCCTACCTGCCAGCAGCACATACTATCAGTGCTACAATACCCTCCCCTCCACCAAAAAAAAAAAAAAAAACCCATTGCCATCAAGTCGATTCCGACTCACAGCAACCCTATAGGATAGAGTAGAACTGCCCCATAGGGCTTCCAAGGAGTGGCTGGTGGATTCGAACTGTTGACATTTGGTTGGCAGCCAAGCTCCTAACTGCTACACCATCAGGGCTCCACTGGTACAACAGCTCCCCAATAAACCCCAGAGGCAGAAAAAGTAAGTGGTAGCTATATGTACTATGGGTCACAAAAAGGTTAAGAAGGTTGGGAAGGCTTAATGGAGGTGTTGAGACAATAGATTGGGAGGGGTTATCCAGGGAGACAACAGGGAAGACAAGGTGGGGGTAGTTCCAGGAAGAAAGAATAGCAAAAGTCCAAAGGATATGTAGTGTGTGTTTGTGTGTGTGTGTGTGTGTGTGTGTGAGAGAGAGAGACAAAGAGAGAGAGGTAGAAAGAGGGGTAGGGAACACTCACATAACACATTCTGGAAACCATAAGAACCTAAGATTCCAGATGGCCAAAGCTTAACATGAAAGGCAGGAATGGAGCTGGGAAGGGCAAGTAGATAGGAGTAAGATCTTAAGAGTCTTCTCAGTCATACTGAGGGATGTAGACTTAATTCTGAGGGCCAGCAGACCCCCATGCAGTGTTTTAAGCAGGACAGTGAGAGTGGCACCATCAAACTGGAGTTTTAGAAAGATTGCCTGGCTACACTGTGGAGGATGGATTGGGAAAGCAACAAGACTGGAGAGAGCCTAGTTACGAGGCTTTGCAGTAAGCCAGACAGGAAATGATGGAGTAACTGCAGAGCATAATCTAGGGCAGAGATGCAGATTTTAGAGAAGAACCAGGAAGTGGAACCTGCAGGTCTTGGTCATCAATTGTATCTAGTGGGAAGTGGAAGGAGACGGAGGCGATGCCAGGAAGTTCTGAGCCCAAGCAGACAAAGATGTGTGTAGTGAAACCCATGTGAAATCGTGCACTACAGATTAGTAAGTAACCACAAGTAAGCCTGTGCATACCTTGTTTATTGGGTAGTCTACCCCTGGGCCCACCCAAGAAGCCCTCAGACTTCTGCTTTTGCCAGCTGCTAGGTGGGATGACCTGCAGAAAGATGGCCGGACCTCAAACAAAGCCCCCAGCATTTCATGTAAGCTCAGCCACTTTCTCCAAGTCACCGTCTCCACAATGGCAGAATATAACTCCTGACCTGGGCTTCTGGGGCTGCTTCAGTAATCATAGATGCGAAGTTGCTTCACTAGCTGTACAGTGGTCCACGCATATGTGGCTGTTCTTATCTCAAGTATCCTCACAGAAATGGTGAGCATTAGTCTTCCCATTTGATGGGAGAAGAGACAGAGGCTAGGCAAATAAGTGACTTATTTAAAGGGCTCCTAGGTTTGTTTGTGTGTGTATAAGGACTGGCTACCAACCCATATTCCTGATTTCTAACCCAGAGATTCTTCCATATTCTTTGCAAGTTCTTTGAATTCTTCGCATGTTCTCCAAGTTTAAGGATGGCCACGTTACATGCCAGATGCTCCCTTTGAAATGTGAACTCCTTCAATGCAGGGGCTATGTCTGATTCATCTTTGCAACTTCTGCAGAGCCCTCGTGGGGCTTCACGGACAGAACATATGTGTTATCTCCTCCAGAAAGCTGTCCCTGAGCCTCTCCATTGGAAGGGATGTCTGTCTGCTTTGGCTCGGATCACGTACTTTTTGCCAGGCATGGCGGTTCTCTGCGTGTCTGTCTCGCTCCCAGACTCTGTAGTTCTCTGTTGGAAGGATCCGGCTGATTGCCTCCTGCCCCGAGTCCTTACCTCCCTCACACCCCGCTGCCAGTGTCCAGCACAGACTCAGCACATAATTGCTGTCTATTCTGGTTTAGGCTTCCATCCTTTCTAGAGGGGATGACTGCAACAGCCTGATAACTGTGGTCTTTGCATTCAGCTTTGCCACCTCCAATATGTTCACCATCCTGTGGCCAGAGTGAATCTCTAAAACAATGGCCCTAATTCACAATATCATTGGCTCCATGTATCAGTTTCCTGTTGCCGCTGTAACAAATTACCACTAATTCAGTGGCTTAAGACAACATGCATTTATTATATTAAAATTCTGGAGGTCAGAAGGCTAACATAGGCCTTATGGGCTAAAATCAAAGTGTTGGCAGGGGTGTGTTCTTTCTGGACACTCTAGAGGAGAGTCATTGCCTTGACTTTTCCAGCTTCTAGAGACTACCCACATTCCTTAGCTCATGGCCCCTTCCTCCATTTTCAAAGATTACAAAGCTGAGTGCAGTTCTTCTCACACCATATCACTCTGATCTCCTCTTCCACTTTTTTTTTATTGTACTTTAGATGAAGGTTTATAAAACAAACTAGCTTCTCATTAAACAGTTAGTACACATATTGTTTTATGACATTGGTTAACAACCCCTCCCCCCTTTCCCGACATGTCAACACTCTCCTCTCTCTACCTTGAGTTCCCTATTACCAGTGTTCCTGTCCCCTCCTGCCTTCTTGTCCTTGCCCCTGGGCTGGTGTGCCCCTTTAGTCTAGTTTTGTTTTATGAGCCTGCCTAATCTTTAGATGAAGAGTGAATGTCAGGAGTGACTTCATTACTGAGCTAAAAGGGTGTCCGGGGGACCATACTCTCAGGGTTTCTCCAGTCTCTGTCAGGCCAGTAAGTCTGGTTTGTTTGTTTGTTTATGAGTTAGAATTTTGTTCTACATTTTTCTCCAGCTCTGTTCAGAATCCTTTACTGTGATCCCTGTCAGAGCAGTCGGTGGTGGTAGTCAGGCACCATCTAGTTGTCCTGGAGCAGTCTGGTGGAGACCATGGTAGTTGTGGTCCATTAGTTCTTTGGACTAATCTTCCCCTTGTGTCTTTAGTTTTCTTCATTCTCCCTTGCTCCTGAAGGAGTGAGACCAGTGGAATATCTTAGATGGCCGCTCACAGGCTTTTAAGACCCCAACGCTACTCATCAAAGTAGAATGTAGAACATTTTCTTTATAAACTGTTACGTCAATTGAGCTAGATGTTCCCCGAGATCATGGACCCCGCAGCACTCAGCCCAATAATTCGATCCCTCAGGGAGTTTGGATGTGTCTGTGCAGCTTCCATGACCTTGCCTTGGACAGTTGTGCTGGCTTCCCCAGTATTGTGTACTATCTTACCCTTCACCGAAGTCCCTCTTCCACTTCTAAGGACCCTTGTGATTATACTGGGCCCATCTAGATAATCCAGTATGACTCTCCTCATCTCAAAATCAGCTGATTAGCAACTTTACTTCTACCTGCACCATTAATTCCACTTTGATATGTAAAACAATGCATTCACAGGTTCCAGGGATTAAGATGTGAACATCTTTGGGAGGCCATTATCCTGCTGACCACCTCCAGCTTTCTGTCTGTCTGTCCCAGGAGGACTTTGTCAATGCCTCTCCCTTCATTTGTGGGTGAGATGTCCCTTCTTTGTTTCCATAGCACCCTGTCTCCCCTCCCCTACCATTTTCACACTAGACTCCTCTTTCCTGGTCACTTGCCCTGTCTCTCACTGGACTATGAGCACTTGAGGGCAAGTACCATGTCTGTCTTACTCCCTGCTGTGCATCCATCCTGACCTGCTGGCTGACATTCACGCTGAGTCTCAGTAAGTGCTTATTCAGTGAATGAATGAATGCCTCTTAGCTGAGTGGAAATATGTGTGTATTGGGGGTGGCAATCTGTTCAGCTGCAATACTGCCATCTCTCTCCTGTGGGGCCTATGTCCCAGCCTTATTCATCTCTGCCTCACCTTCCCTCTCTCCCTTTGTTCCCCAGAATAATAAGTATCATTATTAGAGCTAATATCTATTGATTATTTACAATGTGCCAGGGATTATTGCAGGGGCTTTGCACATAATATCTCATTTTGCCCTCTCAACAACTCTTCAAGGTAAGTATCATTATTCTCTCTCTCTCTTTTTTTTTTAATGAGGGAGAAGAAGCTTAGAGAAATTAAGTACACAGAGCCAGTAAGCTCGGATTTGAGTAGTCCTAACTCCATATCTTCAAAAACAATTCAAAAGATACTAGTAAATGTTTATTTTTGCCCCTAAATGAAAAGGTGAAAAGCAAAGGTTGGCTCTTTGAAAACATCAGTGCTGGCTGAATGTTCCAGATGGATGATCACATTAATAACAGTAATTGCCCTTGATTGCATACATACCGTATGTTAAGTACCCTGCAGGTTTCCTTCCCAACCTTCTTAACAATATATTGAGATAGGTATGATTATCCTCATGATAAAAGTGAGGAAAGGAGCTCAGAGAGGTGAAACCAATTTCTTGGGGTCACACCCAACCTAATCAGCATTGTCGGTATCCACTCCACCCCCTATCTCCCAGCCATGCTCACACTTCTCTCTCTCTCTTGCCCCACCTGCATTCACAGACACCAATGAAACCAGCTGCTGTGAAGTCGAGTCTGACTCATGATGACCCCACCTGTGTCAGAGCAGACCTGTGCTCCATCGGGTTTACAGTGACTGATTTTTCAGAAGTGGATCTCTAGGCCTTTCTTTCAAGGCACCTCTGGGTAGGCATAAACTACCAAATTTTGGTTAGCTCGGTAACCATCTGCATCACCCGGCGACTTCCACTCACACACAGGTGTGCACAAACACACACATACATGCAGGCACACATAGTGTGAAGCATGCCTGAGTTACCCATCCCACATGCCTTCCCTATCTAAATGCAAGGCCGCTTCCACCCGTGGCACCGAGCTCACTTAAGAATTCCAGGCATGGCTGTTACTAACTCCTGCCCTAGTAATTGCGATCCCTGAAATTGAAAGAAATTGCAGGCTAGAGAAACATTATCTTCTCCTCAGCTGCTTTGCCCTCCATCTCCTCGCCTTTGTGTGTCAGCACCAGGATTCGTTGTCCTGTCATAACGCCTGGAACAAGCAGAGCTGCTGTCACTGGGGCCTCTGGAGCACCTTCCACCTGTCCCCTCCAGTCCTCAGGGAAGGAATCAGAGGCCTTGATACCCTGACGTTAAACTCTAGAGCTGGGGTGGGGAAAGGTAACCTCCGGCACCACTAGGTCCAACCACTGCATTTTCTGACAAAGTACTGTCCTTATTTCTGTTTTTCAGACGCGTAAATGAAATTCAAGGAAGGAGCGTAAATGAAATTCAAGGAAGGAAATTAGCCTTGCCCCAGACCCTACAGCTAAGATGCAGACCTGGAGATTCAAACCTAAAGCCCGCCTCTTTAAGCAGGTCTGCCAGGTCTGATTAAGAGTCTCCTTGTCCCACGTGGTGGCTGCACTCTCTGCTGGAAGGGCACCTCTTAGTCTGCTCCTTCTCTCCAGCCCTTAGCCCTGAGACTGCCAGTTGCCATCAAGCCAATTCTGACTCATGGTGATGCTATGTGCTGCAGAGTGGAATGTACTCCATAAAGTTTTCATGGTTGTGACCTTTCAGAAGCAGATTGCCAGGCCTTTCTTCCAAGGTGCTTCTGGATGAGTTTGAACCACTAACCTTTAGGTTAGTAGCCAAGCGCTTAACGGTTTGTGTCACTCAGGGACAGCCCTGAGACTACAAGCTCCATATTACTTCCTTTAATCCCTGAGGGGTCAAAAACCAAAAAAAAAAAAAAAACCCGGTGCTGTCAAGTTGATTCCAACTCATAGCGACCCTATAGGACAGAGTAGAACTGCCCCATAGAGTTTCCAAGGTGTGCCTGGCGGATTCGAACTGCTGACCCTTTGGTTAGCAGCTGTAGCACTTAACCACTGCACCACCAAGGTTCAAGCTATTTATTTTATCCCAGTCAAGGGCAGCAGTCAACAGTCCTGCGCCTTTAAAGACATTTCAGATCCAATTTGAATCTTCATTTTCTGGTGGTTGGGCATTTTCTGTTTTCAGGGCCCCTCCACCCCACACCATGTCCCTGTATGCCCCCCGACCCCCAAGCACTCATGCGCATGCATTCTCACCATCCCTCACCTGCTCTTAGTCCTGCCCTGGACTGGAAGACAGGATGTCCAAGTCCTGCCTAGCTGGGCTACTAACTTCCCGTATGGCCTTGGGAAAGTCATTGCCCATCTCTGGGCCTTTTTGGCCCTGCCTTTCTCTGGTTCTTTAACTAAATCAGGTATCCCCAAATGACTCCAGTACACAGGGCAAAAACAGAGTTGCTGAGATGGGGAGCCCCTGCTCCCACGGGACACTTGGTGTCTTCTCTCGCACCTTTTTGGAAGGAGTATTTGAAGTCAGACACACCTGGGGTTGCCTCCAGGTTCCACCTCCCACCCACTCTTTGGCTGGACAGAACATTTAAGCTTTTCTTTGTATCTGTATCCTTATGAAGAGTCCCTGGGTGGTGCAAACAGTTAAGGTTTGAATACCTAACTGGAAGGTTGGTGCTTCAAACCCACCCAGAAGTGCCTCAGAAAAAGAGCCTGGCGATATTCTTCCAAAAGGTCACAACCTTGAAAGCCCTATGGAGCACAATTCTATTCGGACACATGTAGGGTCACCATGAGTTAGAACTGACTTGGTGGCAACTGGCTTGGTTTTTTGGTATCCTCATCAGAAGAAGGAGAATAATAAGAATCCTTGCCTCACAGACTTGTGCAAGGGTTAAAAGAGCCTAGAACATGAATTGCTTAGCAGAAGGCCTGAGGATAGCAGGCTGTCAATAAATGGTAGCTTTCGCTGCTGGAGCAAAGCACTGTTCTAGCACATTCTTATCTGATGTCCTCAATAACCAGTCTTAATTAGGAATAAGAAGGATGCAAATTTTAGAGTTGGAATAGACCTCAAACCCTTTTCTTCTACCCTTGCCCAGAAGGTAAACACAGCTTGCCCAAGCATGTGATAGAGCCAAAATGAGAACTCAGGATCTGTGACTACTAATTTGGGGTTCTTTTCATTTTATCATAGATTTCTTTGTTGGCTGGTGGATTTTAACCACAGGCGGCGCAGTGGTTAAGAGATCAGCTGCTAACCAAAAGGAGAGCAGTTTGAATCCACAAGCTACTCCTTGGAAACCCTGTGGAACAGTTCTACTCTGTTCTATAGGGTCACTAGGAGTTGAAATTTACTCAACAGCAACGCATTGGGTTTTTTGGGTAACCACATAACCTACACCCCACCCCTAGCAGAATTGTTAATGGCAACACTCCCAGTATGGTATATGTTGATTATCCCGCTTCCTGCCACAGCTTGAACTAAAACTGTTTCTCCCACTTGGAGAGGAGGGACTGTGTCTTCTCTCTTCTTTTCCAACCATCCTAACACTGTATTAGGCTCATACAGGATGTTCAATAAACGTTTGTGAAGTTGAACCTTTACTAGGTTGGATTCCAAATTAAAGGAAAAAACGTGTTTCAAAACTCCTAACTCAAAGCAACAGACCGAAAAATCAAAGACACATTTTAACTGGACACGCAGTATCAATTCATTCGTAATCTCATTTCTGGTAGTAGAGAGGGAGAACGTTTTCTTTTTTTATTTAAAATTTTAAGACCAAGCCATGAGTTGGACTTTGAAATCAGAGCAGGTGGCCTGGGGAACAGCTGGTTTTGGTGCAAGTTGGTGGCTGGGGTCACATCTCTGAAGATTTTTCCTTCCCTTTTTGTCTTCCCCACCCTCCCTGGGGCACCTTAGATGTCTTTCCATATAGCCACCCCTAATGAGCTTTGGAAAATGAGAAGCTTACTGCAGCAGAAGAAAATCTAATAGCAATTGCTTTCTTGTTCACTCTCTCTCTTCCTCTCTCTTTTTTTATTAGTCATTAGCAATGAACAAAGAAAACACCCAAGGGCAGTAGAAAGGCAGCAATATTTGCATGTGGTTTCTGCAACACTGCGCTAATGAGGAGCCCTGACCATCTCTCATACCCCTTCTTGCCCAGTTCCAACAGACCTGACATCATTTGTGGCCAAATCCAGAACCCAGCTAATGTGGATACTAGCCAGTTCCCATCACAACTGGGGTGAAGTGCATATACTGTTATAGGGCAGCTAGAAATTGTTTTCAAGTGCTCCATAAAACTAATGACTTACAAGGGCCTAGGAAAACAGAAATTCAGTTAATGGATACAATTTTGATCTTTTCAAAATTTGACATCAAAATGCAGTAGGCTCTAGGCTCTAAGACCCTGGATCTAGCTCCCAGCCTTGCTGGTCAATGGTCACGTGAGCTTATGCAATCACACGATCACACCAAGCCTCAGGTGTGTCTGTAATACCATTGCCCATGCTCCTTGTGAGAGGACTTTGGACGCTACCTCTTATTAGGAGTGTGATCTTAAGCAAGTTACCTAATTTCGAGAGCCTCAGTTTCCTCACTTGTAAAAATAAACCATAGTAATTACCTACTTTTATAGACTCAGTGAATAGAAATAAATAGAAATAGCCTGGTATATCTATAACTGGAGTCCCTGGCTGATGCAAATGGTTACCATGCTTGGCTAATAACTGAGAGGTTTTTGGTTCGAGTCCACCCAGAGGCACCTAGGAAGAAAGGCCTGTCCATCTGCTTCCAAAAACTCAGCCATTGAAAACCTTATAGAGCACAGTTCTACTCTGACATACATGGGGTTGCCAGGAGTTGCAATCGACTTGGCGATGACTTTTTAAAAATATATATATTTAGGTGTGTAGCGGTTACTGTTGTTATGGTTATTTCCTAGTAAGAAGGATCAGGCTTTCAGTCCTGCCTCTGCCTCTTGCATCTTTGGGCAAGTTGTCATACCTTACTAAGTCTCCCTTTCCTCATTTCTAATATGGGCAAAATACAGTAAAACTTGCAAAAGCCAGAACCTGTGTAAGGTGGAAACCTGTCAGAGAAGGAAACCTCAAATATTTTCTGCTAAAATTAGCAACACAAAAGTGGTAAGACTGCACCCTGTCAAAGGTGGAAAACATCTGAGACCTGGACAAACAAGGCAGTCTCATCGAGTTCTGGCTCTCGCAGGTTCCACAGTAATAGCACTAGCATTGTTGCGTTGTTTTGGAATTAAATGAGATAATGCATGGAACATGGCACCTGGGACATGATAGGCTGTTCTCCATAAATGTTTACTTTTGCTGCTATTAATATTATTATCATTATTAATAGGAGCATGGTTTAGGTTTAAAAATTAATATGCTTAGGCTAAGTGGTAAAGTAGTTGTATTAAATTCTATTGTTATAGAATGGGGGTTGGCAAACTACAGTCCTCTAGATAAATCTGGCCCCCTGCCTGTTTTTGTAAATAAAGTAGCCACACGCATTCATTTACGTATTATTATGGCTGTTTTCCTGCTACAATATCATTGTTGAGTAGTTTCAACAGAGACCCTGTGGCCCGAAAAACCTAAAATGTTTATTATCTGTCTCTACAAAAAACTTTGCTGACCCCTGTTACAGAGTAAAGGCTTCTAAGCTAGAAAGAGCATTTAAAAGTCATTTAATTCAATCACCTAATAAATGCTAGAGTCCTTGGTACTACATTATCCTGGAAGGAACAGTTCCCTAGTCTAATCTCTCCAGCCAACATGAACTGCTACACATTAATCTCAGCATTAGAAATCAGCCTGTTAAATGCTAACAAGTGGCCATCTAAGATGCATCAGTTGGTATCAACCCACCTGGATCAAAGGAGAATGAAAAACACCAAGGTCACACAATAACTATGAGCCCGAGATAGAAAGGGCCACATGAACTAGAGACTTACATCATCCTGAGACCAGAAGAACTAGATGGTGCCCAGCCACAACCGATGACTGCCCTGACAGGGAGCACAACAGAGAACCCCCGAGGGAGCAGGAGAACAGTGGGATGCAGACCACAAATTCTCATAAAAAGACCAGACTTAATGGTCTGACTGAGACTAGAAGAATCCTGGCAGTCATGGTCCCCAAACCTTCTGTTGGCCCAGGATAGGAACCATTCCCGAAGACTACTCATCAGACATGGAGGGGACTGGACAATGGGTTGGAGAGAGATGCTGATGAAGAGTGAGCTACTTGTATCAGGTGGACACTTGAGACTGTATTGGCATCTCCTGTCTGGAGGGGAGATGGGAGGGTAGAGAGGATTAGAAACTGGCAAAACGGTCATGAAAGGAGAGACTGGAAGAAGGGAGCGGGCCGACTCATTAGGGGGTGAGTAAATGGGAGTATGTAGTAAGGTGTATATAAGCTTATATGTGACAGACTGACTTGATTTGTAAACTTTCACTTAAAGCAGAATAAAAATTATTAAAAAGAAAAAGAAATCAGCCTGTGTTCTCTCTCTGCTATTCCTTTGACCCACAATCATCCTTTGTAATATAGATTTATCAAGTCAGAGTAGAACTTGGACTACTCATGACTTGTAACCTCATTCTGAACCATTTTCCTTGACTCAGTCCCATCCTGCTTGGGAAATTCCTGGTTACTGATCCCTACCGTCAGCCCCTACTTCTGACTTTTAGTTTCAGTGCTGGACTCAAGTGCCCCAGCTATGGCCCTGGCTCCCTTGACTCCATTTAAATTGAAATGTACTCTTGTAGGTCCCCAAAGGTATCCAGTCCTAATCCTTGGAACCTGTGACTGTCACCTTATATAGCAAAAGGGTCTTCACAGATGTGATTAAGTTAAGGATCTCAAAATGGTGAAATTATCCTTGATTATCCATGTGGGCCCTAAATGCTATCGCATGTGTCCCTACAAGAAGGAGGCACAGGGAAATTTGATTACAGAAGGAGCAGAAGGTGATCTGAAGATGGAGCAGAGATTGGAATGATGTGGCTACAAAAACAAAGAATGCTGGGAGACATCAGAAGTTGGAAGAGACAAGGAATGGATTCTCTCCTGGAGCCTCCAGAAGCAAGCCCTGCCAACGCCTTGATTTTTAGCTATGTAAAACTCAGTTTGGACTTCTGGCCTCTAGAACTTTAAGAGAATAAATATGTATTATCATAAGCCACCAAGTTTGTGGTAATATGTTATAGCAGCCATAGGAAATTAATACACATACTTGCTTACGTAAACGCCATTTTTGGTTTAGTCTAGTCTCAGACCCTCCTCCTCCATTCCCACCAAGCTCTCAAGCAGGATCCACAAACATTTGTCTGTATGATTTGGGTATATTACTTAAAAAAAAAATATTACTTAGCCCATGTAAATCTCAATTTGCTAGTCTGTAAATGGGGGTAAAATTATCCACCTTCTAGGATTGTTGTAAGGATTTTAAATGATGTTGATAAAATGAAAAAAGACACTTTCTGGAATAAAGTAGGTTACTAATGTTTTCAATAGGTAATAGTAACAATTGCTATCATTAGCTGTTTTGGGTTCTCCAGTGATTCCCTTTTCTCAGTGTCTATGATGGTCCTTGGAAAACATGGTTTGAGGCTCAGCTCTCACCCCAATTCAATGACTTTGTACTAGCCACTTCCCTTACTCAATCCTTAGTATCTCTGGTCATCTGTGGGACACTTAGAATAAAACAAGTAAAAACAAAAAAAACATGGTCATCATTGATTCCAGTACTGCTATTTGGCACTTAAGGGAGACTGAGTGGCTTACCTTCAGAAAGGTTAAGTGATTTACCCAAGGTCACACAGTTAATAAGCGACAACTCTGGGATTTGAGTCCAGGATTCCAATGTGCTGTCCACTATTTCACAGTCTCTCACTTGCTAACCCTGTCTCTGCAACTCTTCTACCTAAAATTAAAGTACTCCTACCTATAGCTCCTGCTGATCTGGGTGAAGGTGTCTTCTATCCATAAGGCCAGTGCCCCTCCTTCCCTCTTTCGGGGACTCCCCCCAGGGAAGGTCCTGGTGAGCAGACAGATGGGAGAACTGCAAGCAGGTGGTGGGAAGCCTGGAGTCCCTGTGCCCTCATGCTGGAGAATGTGGTGGCGCACCTAATAGTCCTCCCTTCTCCCCCTGGGAAACCAGGAAACCAGCACTTACCCAGAGTGCCTTCCCACTCTGTCAGCAATCCAGACCATATGGTTAATTAGCTAAAATTTGTGACTGCATCTGTGATGCTATTTCTCTTTTTGGCATGTGTGAACTTAATTACCAAAGCCATGGGAAGCTCCTGGCCCACAGGGAGCATGGTGGGCATGGGGGTCACAGAGCCTGCCCACAGCTCAGGAGGTGGGATGCCTGGGTGGTTGCGGGTCTGATGATGGAGGAGGGAGAGGGTCACTGGATTGGCTGAGTAGGAGTTCTTCATGGTGGTTGCATCAAGGCTGGGGCACAGTGCTACCAGGGCTTCCATCTATGTGGGCTGGCAACCATTCTCAGAAAAGTGGCCAACCTCCCTTATGGCAGAATGGAGGGTTCATTCCCTGGTCACCCACTGTGCTTCAAATGCTATCCTTGGTTACTACTAAACAGATTGTATCTGTTTCTTATACCAAGGCAGGGCCTATAACAAAGAAATGGCTGATTGGGCCAATGAATGAATATATCCTTTCTGAGCCTTTGTTTCTTTCTCTCTAGACCAGAGATCATAAAATCTATATCCTATTGTTTCATTAAGGATTTAAAAAAAACTGAAAAACTCATTGCCACTGAGTTGATTCCAACTCATAGTGACCCTATAGGACAGAGTAGAACTGCCCCATAGAATTTCTGAGGAGCAGCTGGTAGATTCGAACTGCTAGCCTTTTGGTTAGCAGCCGAGCACTTAACCACTGTACCACCAAGGCTCCTGATAAGGATTGAGATAAAATATATAGCAAAGCATGTGTTAAAGCATCTGGCTCATGACAGGTATTCAACAAGTACTTGTTGAATGAATAAGTGAATACCAGAGTCAAAGAACCACTGAAAGCCAGAACTGGAAGAAGCCCATGAGACAGAAAACTAGTTCAATCCTCCCATTGTTCCACAGTTTCCTCATCTGTAAAATGGGTACGGTAAATATACCTACCTTATTGTTTAGGGATTAAAAGATATAACACGTAAAATTTTGTTAGAATAGTGCCTGGAATATAGTAAATATATCATAGATATTGCTGTTGCTGCTGCTGCTGCTGCTGTTGTGAATGGTAATAAAATGAGAAAACTTACTGCTAGTGAGGGAAAGGGTCTTGCACAAAGAACAAGAGCAGTTCATTGTATAACCTAGACTACAATTCGGGTTGCCTCCTCTCAGTCCACACTGCAACTTTCTGAGCATCACGGGTCTGCTCATAGGCCCATAGTTCCCGGGTTCATAGGAGAGACCTGTGCAAGCTCTCAGGGGTCACTAGGATGATGTGGGAGACAGAGTCGACCCCTTTGGGAACCACCAGGCTAAGAAGTAAATCAGAGTCCGGGAATGAATGCTTTAGCTAACATCGGGCAGAAAAGAAGTCTCGTCCATTAGGGGGATCTTCAGGGCTCCCGGCATATGGTTTTGCAGATTGTTCCAAGGCAAAGATGGCAAATTGAGGCTGAAACACAGCCTTGCTCTGCTACCAAGCCATGTGGAAAAGGCTCCTTTTTCCAATTCTTACACAGGTACCATATTGGCAGGCTTTCTCTGTGGTAAGTAGACAGCTTGAAGGGAGGAGAACTTGAAGCCCCCAAAATACTGAGGAAGGAGTTTCATAAGAGCAGGAGCAGGGTCTGTACTCCTGATGCCTAGAATAGTAAGAAGCCCTAGTGGTACAATGGTTAAGTGCTCAGCTGCTAACCGAAAGGTTGGTGGTTTAAACCCAGCAGGTGTTCAGCAGGAGAAAAGACCCGGTGATCTGCTATGAGGCAGTTCTATCTGTCACGTGGCATCACTATGAGTCAGAATCCGCTCGACCACTCACAACAAGTATAGCGCCTGGCCTAGTAGGCGCTCAAGGAAATACATGTTGAATGGATAAACAATTTTATTCTTAAAATCTATCATATACCCTAGCATATGCTATGGGCTCAGTGGGTGCTGGATAACTGTATGACTAAGTAGCTGGAGGAGAAGTGCATGTAACAAATACAATGACGTCCTAGACCTTTAGCACTCTGCAGTGATAGTAGCTGACTTATTGAGGAGTGACTCTGTGCCAGGCGTTGTATGAAGAGCTGTATATGCATGATCCCCTAATCTCACAACAAACTTATGAGAAGGTGCTATGATGGTTTGTAATTTACAGATGAGGAATCTGACGCTTGGCAAGGCTAAGGGATTTGCCTGTGGTCGCACAGCTCCTAAAGCAACGTGTTTCACTGCCTCCTATGTCCCTTTTACCCACCACGCTCTTTTCTACTTGGTCACTGGGTATCTACTGAGGTATCAGGAGACCTACCTTTCCATCATCTGCTGTGTTCCTTCCCTCTCTTTTTTATAGGGCTCACCCCTTCACTTCATTCATCCCTCTGCTCAAGTCTTACCTCCTCCAAGAAGGCTGCCATGACTACCTTGTATATAAAATAAAAAGTTCCAGTTCCTTCCCCTGCTTTATTTCTCTTCACATCACTCACTGCCACTAGACATGTATGTAGATTTTTTTTTAGCTGCCTTGGCCTCCCCATCCCTTCTCCACAGGCTAGCTCTTTGAGGGCAAGGACCTTATCTGTCTTGCTAAGTGCTATTTTCCCAGAACAATATCTGACATATAAAAGTGTTCCACTTGTATTTATAAAATCACTGAATGGATGACTGAAAAACCTGGGGACATGATTTAAACGGCTGTTTAATTTCTGGTATTTTCTTTCTCTCTCTGGGCCTCAATTTCTTCATCAGTCAGATAAAGGTAGTGATGTCACACCTGACACCTCCCTGATGCATATGGGAAGGACCATCAGAGAACGTTTAAGAGCTCAACAAAATAGAAGAGATTATTATTAAACGCCTGTGCCCACACAAGCTGAGGTAACAGATCTTTTGCCCCGTCCAAGTATAAAAGCCCAGGTCATGGTCAAGGTATGCCAGGGCTGGGATGCATAGAATAACCTTAACACCCCAGCATTTGCCGTGCAAAGGGCAAGAGCATATGCTAACTATCGCAAGTGAGCGTGGGGACACGGAAGCTGGAGGCGGTTTTTCTGGCACCACCACTTCGTGGCCAAATAATATTGGTTGAGTCACTTCACCCCAGTTGCCTCCCCTCCAAAACAGAAGTAATGATAACACCCATCTTAGAGGGCACTTGCCAGAATCAAATGTGGTAATGATTTTGAATGCATTTTGTGAAATATAAAGTTCAATACCTATGCAAAGTCCTACCTATCCTTAGGAGTGTAAAAGCAGACCAGGTAGTTCAGACCTCACGGACAAACGGGAGCCATGAAAGACTTGGGGCAGTGGAGAAACACACTGAGAAATCCCTTTTGGGAAGCGAACCTGGCAGCGCATATAGACAGGCTGGGCTGTCATGGTTCCTATCTTCCCTTCTGGATTGTGTCTGGGGGAGGAGAGATGGGAGAAAGGTACAGTCTGCAGGATGGGGAATCCCCCTCCTAGGGCTTGCAGAAGGGGGTGGAGTGGTGGGGAACAGGCCTGGGTGACAGGCACCATTTGTGCCACCCTGATTAGCCGGGAAAATGCAAATCTGCACTTCCTTCGCCGCTGTAGCTAACAAGATAATGAATATTTTCATCAGCTGCAGAGAATACAAACATCTGTAGGAACTGCAAACCTACTCTCAGGGATCGGGGGAGAAGGGGAGGATGCGGAGGTGGGCAACGTTGCTTCTCAGCAGTTTTAGGGAAGAGATATGCTGAGCTGTCGGGTGGGTAGCTGGGAGCCGGAAGCTCTGGCTGGTACCTCCTGTGCATGGCACAGTGGGAAATAGAGAGCTGTCCACTATTCTCTGTGTATTCATAATTGGGGCATTGTTGTGGGTGGACTTTGTTCATCACCCTTCTATCTATCCACCTATACCTGCATCCATCCCTCCCTCCATCTACTTATGAATTCAACAGACATTTACCAAATCCTACTGTGCATCAGGCATGAAGCTAAGTTCTAGGAGTATACAGGTAAATATGACATCCTTTGCCCTCAAGAAGCTCATTTATTCATTAACTGCCAAATACCTCTTCATGAAGTACCTACTGTGTATTGGGCACTCACAATCTAGATGGGGAGACAGACCTGTAAACTGGTCCCCTATTGAAGGACTCTGAAAGAGAACAGAGGATGGCCTCCTAATCTTTCTAAGGAAGAGATGGTCAAGGAAGACTCCTAGAGGAGGTGAGAGGCTCCAGATGTAAACCAAGATTAGATGGGAATATGTTGGACAGAAAAACTGGAAGAGCATTCCAGGTAGAGGGAAAAGCACATGCAAAGCCAGGGAGCCATGAGGACTTTCAGGGAATCCAGAGAATTACAAACAACACCCACCACTTGCCTGTCAGTTTGTCATACTGTGGTGGCTTGCACGTTGCTATGATTCTGGAAGCTATGCCACTGGTATTTCAAATACCAGCAGGGTCACCCATGGTGGACAGGTTTCAGAGGAGCTTCCAGACTAAGACAGACTAGGAAGAAAGGTGTGGTGATCTACTTCCAAAAATTAGCCAGTGAAAACCCTATATATAGGCATAATGCTAAGTGAAGCAAACTGAGCACATAAGGACAAATATTGTATGATCCCTCTTTCATAAGAAGACAACAGTAGATATATGTATATGTATATATACACAAAGGAAAAGAAAACCTATGTATAATGTCAATCACTAGAAAAGGACATCATGCTTGATAAAGTACAGGGTCAGAAAAAATGAGGGAAACCCTCAATGAGATGGATTGACACAATAACCACAGCAACCGACTCAAATATACCAATAATCATGCAGACAGAGCAGGACCGGGCAACATTTCGATCAGTTATACAAAAGGGTGCTGTGAGTCGGAGGCGACTTGATGGCAGCTAACAACAACAAGAAGCAGCTCAGCAGAAGTGGGCTGCAGAGGGCAGGGTGAAGGCAGGGAGCAGATGAAGCCTGAGAGGAAGGCTTGGGCCCTGTTATGTAGAGCCTTTCCCACCAGGCTAAGAAGATTGGCCCTTATCCTGCACACCACGGGCAGCCACTGAGGAGCTCTGAGCAGGGCGGTGACACGATCCGATCAGCATTTTAGTAAGATTACTCTGGCTGCTGAGAGCAGAATGGACTGGGAATGAAGACTGGGGGACGAGTCAGGGAACAGTTGAGGATTCCAGTTAGAGACAGCCTGGCTCATAGGCAATATTCAGAAGGGCATGGAGGCAAAACTTTCCAGTCCTGGCAGAGACCCGCACATACTGATGGGCAGCTTTGCCATTTAACTGCCTCTGTGACTTTGCAGCGATAACTCAGCTCCCTGAGCTTCAGGGGCTAATAATAATACCTCCTTCATGGAGTTTCAGTGAAGAACAAATGAGAGAACGTGCATCAAAGTGACCTACAAGGTCTAAGGCACTGTGGAAGTATCAGTGATCAGTTATTTAATTATAGCAGCACTGCTGGGTCTAATCATTACTTCACTCTGCTGTCTTTCATTCCCATAGCTGGCATCCAGAGATGGAACATAGTATAGAATTAGAGCCTCAAGGCCCTAGTTTTGTCTCTTACTGTCCATGGTCTTGGGAAGTCCCTGAATCTCTTTGCTTCAGTTACTTCATCTCTCAAATGTGGAGGATATTCTTCTCCTTGCCTGTTGTTCAGAATGCCCATGAGGATGAATCTAGATAGCTGACATTCGAGGGCTTTGAAAAACACAAATCTTTAGCAACACAAAGAGCAAAGTGGGATGAACTCAAATTCACTGAGAACTTTTCATGGTCTTTATATTTTAGACCAGGGATTGGCAAACTACAGCCTGCAGGCCAAATCCAGCCCACTGCCTGATTTTGAACAGACCAGGAGATATGAATGATTTTTATATATTTCAGTGGTTAGAAAAAATCAGAAGAATATTTCGTGTGACATGTGAAAATTACATGAAATTCAAAATTTAGTGTCCCTAAATAAAATTGGTTGAAGCATACACGCCCCATCATTTACACTGTTTTCACACTACAACCACAGAGTTGAGTCCTTGTAACAAAGATCACATGGCCGCACAGCCTAAAATGTTTACTCTCAGGCCATATGCAGAAAAAAATTGCCGATCCCAACTTGAGATTGATTATTACAACCCTGTGAGTTAGGGATTTTTTTCTTTCTTTCTCCATTTTACAGATGAAGAAACTGAGGCTCAGAGAAATTGCACCACTTGCCTAAAGTGACACAGAATGAAAATTGCTTCAAGGCCACGATTACTTTATTCTAAGTCCATTCCCTTTCCACCTCACCTTGATGTCCCCATAAGGAACTGATTTTCCTTCTTCCATGGGTTAGTCTAGGCTGTCTTCCCCACCAGACTATAAACTGTGTGAGGCAGAGGCTGAGGCTGCCTTACTCATCACTGTTTCTCTCATATCTAACACGCTGCTTGGCACGCGGCAAAGAAACCAAGCCGGTAGCTGTGGAGTTGATCCTGAATCACGGCGACCCAGCGTAATTCAGAGTAGAAGTGAGCACCACAGGATTTTCAATGGTTGTAATCTTATGGAGGAGTATGTGGGTGGTGCAAACAGCTAAGTGCTCAGCTACTAACAGAAAGGTTGGCAATCCGAATCCACCTAGAGGCACCTTGAAGAAAGGCTTAGTGATCTGCTTTCCAAAAAGCTCATAGCATTGAAAACCCTATCATAGGGAGTGCAGTTCTGCTCTGACACACCTGGGGCTGCCATGACAGAATTGACTTGACAGCAATGGGTTTGGTTTGGTTTTGGAATTTTATGGAAGTAGGTTGCCAAGCCTTTCTTCTGCGGCACTGCTGGGTAGATTAGAACTGCCAACTTCCTGTTTAGTAGCCAAGGGCTTAACCATTTATCTTACCCAGGGACCTTACAAGTGCTTAATAAACAATTGTTGCTGTGCTAGACACAAGTGGCTGGGGTAGCTAATTTTTTCTATCACATTTCTCCCCAGCAATTCAGAGGTTTAAGCTATAAATTTATAAGATACACTCCTTTTCTCCCGTCCCTTTTGGAAATGAGTATAATCTCCCCCTGAGGACAGTGATTTGGAGACTTTAGCACACCCTCTGTTCACAATTTCTCAACAGGAGCCCAGCGTCTGCTGTGTTTTATTGCACGTGGCTCCTGTGATCAATACCGGCCCACCTCTTCCTCCGGCTACACAGTGGCTCAGGGCCCCTGAAGGCCACCTTCAAATACACAGACTTTCTACTTGTCCAGACAAACCCCATTGCTTATATTTCCTGCAAACATGCAAGAGAATATCCACTGAACACACAGTGGTGAGAGAAAGCACTGCCTGTGCTTGTTTGGGGTGGTGCAGTCAGGTGGGCCTGGGTTTTAATCCAGCTCTAACAATGATTTGCTGGGTGACCTAGGGCAAGACACTTCACCTCTCTGAGTTTCAGTTTCTTTATCTGCAAAATCAGATGCTAAAGCCCCGCTGTCAGAGTTATGGAGAGGACTAAACAGGGTGATAGGTAGAGGAAGTGCCTTGCCGTACCTGGCTCATATAGATTCTCAGTAAGCACTACTATTGTTTGCTTCTCTACAACATGCAAAGCACCGGACAAGGGGATTGGGGACATAGAGTGGGGGTGAGGGAGAGACACAACCAAGTTTAACTGTAGCACAAGGCAGAGTAGTATGGATTGCGGGGGAAGGCCCAGAGGAAGCGGAAACAAGAACGTAGCTTTTACTGAGGATCTCTTGAGGACCAAATACTGTTCTGGGCACTTTGCTTACATAATCTCTTTATTTTTACACCATTCCTAATAAGCAGAGAATGTTCTCTTTGTTATTAAGAAAAAAAACAAAGTTAAGTCAGTTCCAGCTCGTGGCAATCCCATGTGTGCCAGCATAGAACTGTGCTCCATTAGATTTTCAGTGGCTGATTTTTGGGAAGTGGATTGCCAGGACTTTCTTCTGAGGTACCTCTGAATGGACCCAAACCTTCAACCTTTTGGTCAGTAGCCAAGTGTATTAATCATTTATACAAACCAGGGATTCCTGTTCACTTCATTACATGGATAGGAAAAACTGGTGATAGAGATATTAAGTGACTTGTCTGAGGCCACACAGCTTGTGTAGCAGACACTATGATGCTCCACCCAGATCCCCCTTTAAGGAAGGACTTGCTGGCCCAGCTGCCAAGTGTGCTGTCCTCAGGCAGCCTTCAGGGACTGCCTCTGCTGCAAAAAGCTTCCTTGCCCAA
Source organism: Loxodonta africana (assembly GCF_030014295.1). NCBI lineage: Eukaryota > Metazoa > Chordata > Mammalia > Proboscidea > Elephantidae > Loxodonta > Loxodonta africana. The sequence goes on along the minus strand of NC_087350.1, from coordinate 60,357,679 downwards.
ACTCTGTCCCTGCCTGGGGTGGCTGTATTCATGACTGGTCATTATTGCAGGGGAGAAAGGAGGCCTAGACATCTTGGCCCAACTTGGGGCAATGCTGAAGGGCCATTGCATCCCAGGGGTCCCAATAAAGTGAGCGAGGCTGACTTTGAGCCTACAGGGCAGCTGGACTTCTTCCCAACCCTGCTTCCACTCCTCCCTTCCACAGGGTCAATCCCCAGCAGGCTCCTGAATACACATTCTGTTTGTTGAACTCAGATTCTGGCTTCCCTAGCAACCCGTCTTGTTACGGCAGCTAATAAGTGATGGAGCTGGCATTTGAACCCATGCCTATTCAGTTCTCCACTTTAGCCTCTTGCTGTGGACAACTGCATAGCTAGTTCAATCATTCATTAATTCATTAATTTCTTAAACAAATGTTTACTGAGTTTTACAAGAATTGTGATCCTCTCTTTAATTCCCATCTTCAAGGAGCTCAGAATGCAGTATAATTATATTTGATGTTTCTGATACAATTATCTCCCCGCCTTTATGTAAGTGCTGGCATCTGGGCATTTTAACTGCTCTCTGATATTTTAACTGGAAGCTGAGGGTGGCATCCATTTTATATAATGACAGTGGACTAAGGCATCACTCAGGCCCTCAATTCTTTGGCAAAGCCCCCACTGCCCTCTTTGTGTCTTCTTTGCCTGCATACTCAGCCCAGCACCACCTCTCTGGCTTTTGTCTCTTGTTTTCACCTCATTTAATTCTGTAAAAATCCTCTCTATCTTTGAGAGATGCTGTGTGAAATGCGGATGTGTCTACAGTGTGCCTGCTAATGACAAATTTGAGGACTGAGACAGCATGGGGCTGAATTAGGGTAATTTAGCCCAAGAGGGTTCCTTCTAAGCAAAGTCCAAGTTCTACCTGAGAGCACCGTCTGATGTGGCACAGCAGCCTAAAGAACCTTTCCTTCTGAAGAAAGCCCCTATGCTCCCTCCTTTCACTGTGCTTGTCTTCCAGGCCCCCTGCAGCTGAACCTATATGGCTCCTGCCGCCTGAGTCCTGGACCAGCCCAGGTCTTGAGGAAATCCAAAGCGCCTGCGCCCCCAGCCAGGGTTTGGAGTTAAATCAGAACCCCAGACAGCACCAGCTGCATCCCCTCTGGCTAGCTTGATGCCTCCGTTAAGCTATTACATCAGGGACTTGAAGTGTAAGCTGGTTTGACCTTTCTGGAGGGTATGTGGCATTGGGTACCAACATTTAAACGTGCATACCCTTTGCCCAAGAGGTTCTGCTTTCAGGGATTGATACTGAGATAATCAGTCAGATGAGCACAGCTGTATTTACAAGGATGCTTATCATAATACGGTTTATGTGAAGAGCTGGAAAATCTAAATGTCTATCAATAGGGAATTGATTAAATAAATTATAAGCCTGGATAATGGAATACTGTGCAGGCATTTAAAAAAAAAAAAAAAGCAACACAGTTGAAATTTAAAAATTAGTAAGGAAAGATCTCTAGGGCATGCTGTTAAGTTTAAAAAAATACATGCTTATACATGCTTATACTGAGCTATCCTAGTTATGTAAATTTTCTCTATATAATATGTGACTACAAACTCAGAGGGACATTTTTAAGGAGGTTCACAAAAATGTGAAGGTGGTAGCCAGCCGATGAGACATCAGTAGATTTGTAACTTCTTCCTTTTTAAATATCGCTCAGATTTTCTACAGGAACATATGTGAACTTTATGAGGCGGGGGGAATACAGGCTGTGGCCCTGGGCAAATAATTTTCCCTTTCAGTCCTAATGAAAAGGGGATAATATTACCTATTAAAAAGATCATTAAAATATTAAATAAAAATGTTTTTAAGGTGCTCAGAACAGAGCCTAACACAGGACCATAACCAAAAAATCCAACCCATTGTCATCAAGTTGATTCCAACTCATAGCGACCCTACAGGACAGAGTGGAACTGCCCCATAGGGTTACCAAGTCTGTAAATCTTTGAGGAAGCAGACTGCCACATCTTACTCCCACGGAGCAGCTGGTGGGTTTAAACTGCCGGCCTTTTGGTTAGCAGCTGCGCACTTTAACCACCGCACCACCAGGGCTCCTCTAACGCAGGACAAGCCTCAATAAATTGTCGCAATTAAGGAGCCTTGATGGCTCAGTGGTTAAAGCAGTTGGCTGCTAACCAAAAGGTTGATAGTTCAAACTCAACAGCCAGTCCTTGGAAAAAAGATGGTGGCAGTCGGTTTCTGTAAAGATTTACAACCTTGGAAACCCTATGGGGCAGCTCTACTCTGTTCTATAGGACTGCTATGAGTCAAAATCGACTCTATGGCAGTGGACTTTTTTTTTTTTTTTTTAGTAGTAGTTATCATAAAGAAGCAAGGATGGAGCAGATATCCTGGATAAATGGCCTAGAACTGACAGTGAGATAACAGTGAGATAAAGGGGCAATTTTGCTAGTAAAGGAGGACACAGAATTAAATTTGGAGGGTTTAGAAAAAACTTAACTGAGGGCCAAACTTGATCCCTTGTACCCTATAGGCACACACACATATACACACACAAGCATACACATTCACATTCAAGTGCATGTGAACACACACAAATGCATACATTCACACTAACATACACTTAAACCCATGCACACATTCACGTATGCACACACAAGCACACTCACACACAAACACAAATACACATTCACACTCATATATACATAAACACACCCACATACACACAGAAGTACACGCACATACATAAACACATACACACAAACACACATAGTGGCATATATGGCAGGAGATGGGGAGGACCAATCCTGCGAAACCGACCCAATTGGCACCCCCTAGCCCCCAGCCAAGGTGGATGTCAGAGGAGACTCTGAAATTTGCTCTTCAGCGTCGAGCAGCTAAAGCAAAAGGAAGAATTCATGAAATAAAAGAACTGAACAGAAGATTTCAAAAGGCCTCTCGAGAAGACAAAATCAAGTATTATAATGACATGTACAAAGAGCTGGAGATGGAAAACCAAAAGGGAAGAACATGCTCGGTGTTTCTCAAGCTGAAAGAACTGAAGAAAAAATTCAAGCCTCGAGTTGCAATAGTGAAGGATTCCATGGGGAAAATATTAAATGATGCAGGAAGCATCAAAAGAAGATGGAAGGAATACACAGAGTCATTATACTAGAAAGAATTAGTTGATATTCAACCATTTCAAGAGGTGGCATATGATCAGGAACCGATGGTACTGAAGGAAGAAGTCCAAGCTGCTCTGAGGGCACTGGCGAAAAACAAGGCTCCAGGAATTGAAGGAATATCAATTGGGATGTTTCAACAAACAGGTGCAGCGCTGGAGGTGCTCACTCGTCTATGCCAAGAAATATGGAAGACTGCTTCCTGGCCAGCTGATTGGAAGAGATCCATATTTATGCCTATTCCCAAGAAAGGTGATCCAATCGAATGTGGAAATTGTAGAACAATATCATTAATAGCACACGAAAGCAAAATTCTGCTGAACATCATTCAAAAATGGCTGCAGCAGTATATCGACAGGGAACTGCCAGAAATTCAGGCCGGTTTCGGAAGAGGACTTGGAACCAGGGATATCATTGCTGATGTCAGATGGATCCTGGCTGAAAGCAGAGAATACCAGAAAGATGTTTGCCTGTGTTTTATTGATTATGCAAAGGCATTTGACTATGTGGATCATAACAAATTATGGATAACATTGCAAAGAACGGGAATTCCTGAACACTTAATTGTGCTCATGAGGAGCCTTTACATAGATCTAGAGGCAGTTGTTCGGATAGAACAAGGGGATACTGATTGGTTTAAAGTCAGGAAAGGTGTGCGGCAGGGTTGTGTTCTTTCACCATACCTATTTAATCTGTATGCTGAACAAATAACATGAGAAGCTGGACTATATGAAGAAGAACAGGGCATCAGGATTGGAGGAAGACTTATTAACAACCTACGTTATGCAGATGACACAACCTTGCTTGCTAAAAGTGAGGAGGACTTAAAGCACTTACTAATGAAGATCAAAGACCACAGCCTTCAGTACGGATTACACCTCAACATAAAGAAAACAAAAATCCTCACAACTAGACCAATGAACAACACTGTGATAAACGGAGAAAAGACTGAAGTTGTCAAGAATTTTATTTTCCTTGGATCCACAATCAACAGCCATGGAAGCAGCAGTCAAGAAATCAAAAGACGCATTGCATTGGGTAAATCTGCTGCAAAGGACCTCTTCAAAGTATTGAAGAGCAAAGATGTCACCCTGAAGACTAAGGTGTATCTGACCCAAGCCATGGTATTTTCAATTGCATCATATGCATGTGAAAGCTGGACAATGAATAAGGAAGATCGAAGAAAAGTTGACGCCTTTGAATTGCGGTGTTGGCGAAGAATATTGAATATACCATGGACTGCCAAAAGAATGAACAAATCTGTCTTAGAAGAAGTACAACCAGAATGCTCCTTAGAAGCAAGGAAGGCGAGACTGCATCTTACATACTTTGACATGTCGTCAGAAGGGATGAGTCCCTGGAGAAGGAAGGACATCACGCTTGGCAGAGTACAGGGTCAGCAGAAAAGAGGAAGACCCCCAACGAGGTGGACTGACACAGTGGCTGCAACAATGGGCTCAAGCATAACAACGATTGTAAAGATGGCGCAGGACCGGGCAGTGTTTCGTTCTGTTGTGCATAGGGTTGCTATGAGTCCGAACCGACTCGACGGCACCTAACAACAACAACAGCCCCCACCTGCACACACCCATGTCCCCTCTGATGAGAGGCTCTGGCTGCTGTTTGCTGGCTCCCTGAGATTGTCTCCCTGTGAGGAAAGGGAGGGGTTGCTTAGGAGAGGCGGAGGTGACGGTTCGGGTTTAATTAAGCAGGACACCCAGAGACAGGCTTGGAGGATGCGCTGTAAAAGACATTCTGCTGAACTCGGGACCCCTGTTCTTCAGGCGTACACGGGCCTGACAAAACATTTCAAAGCGGAGAAGAACATTAGGAACAGAGGGAGCTGACAGCTCCTAATAGCACAGTAACAAGTAGACACTAATAAAGAGCGTGTTTGTGAGCTGAGTGGCTCCAGAGACAGAGACTACAGGCTTCTTAAAACGGATGTTGGCAATGCGGAAGCCTTTCTTCTGGTGTCTTCTGTCCCCTGTGCATCACAGTACAGGGAGAAACTCCCGGTGAATTGTGCGCAGAGGTCCTTGCAGCCAGCACTGTTAGAGGAGTCCTTTAGAGCCCTCTGGGATCAAAACTGTGGGCAGCACAGTGCTATGCAGTCACATGGAAGGAAGGGAGGGAGGGAGGAAAGGAAGAGAAAGAATGAGGGAAGGAGAAAAGGGGGAAGTGGAGAGGGAGAAAAGTGCTGACAAATAAAAAGCAAAGCCGACAAATAAAGACATTGTCTTCAAGTAGTTAACACTTTAGTAGGAGTACACAGAAGTAAAATGACAGGTATATCGTGAACTCCACAAATCCACTCCCCTGCCCATTCTAGCAAAATTAGTTCTAGCAAAACTAGAACTAGTCCTATAAAACTATAACTAGTCCTTGAGTTATTCCATGTCTGTAACTTCTCACCTCTCGTCATCTACCCAGCTCATTGCAATCAGGCTTTTATTACATTCTTTTCACGTGTCCCACCCTTACTACCACTACTGATGGCTTCCAATTTCTAAACCCACAGGTCAGTTTTCTGCCTTTGTCTTAGGTGACCTCTAAGTAGCATGTTACACAGACGAGCAAATCCTCCTCCTGAAGCAAGTACTCCTGGAGTCTCCGTGACTACCTTCTGGCGTTTCCTCCCACCTCCTTGGCCACTCCTTTTGTCCCCATCTCTAAGCAATCTGTCCTTGGCTCTCTTTACTATCTATAGTGTCTCTGGATAATCTCATCTAAAATGATTACTTTAAAACTCATCTATATGCCCATGACTACTCTGAGGTAATGTTCCCCTGCTATTCATAAAGTTTTCACTGGCAAATTTTTTTAGAAGTAGATCACCAGGTCCTTCTTAGTTTGTCTTAGTCTTTCTTCACTGAAAGCTGTCCACCATGAGTGACCCTGCTGGTATTTGAAACATCAGTGGCATAGCCTCCAGCATCATAGTAACACACAAGCCACCACAGTACAACAAACTGAGAGATGAGCGGTAGGTCTAGCCTACAGCACTTGGTATTTCCAGGTCATCTTCCATCCAAGTACTAACCAGGCCTGACCCTGCTTAGCTTCCAAGATCAGACGAGACAGGATATGTTCAGGGTGGTATGGTTGTAGACTTGTCTACGCCAAGAAATTTGGAAGACAGCTACCTGGTCAACTGACTGGAAGAGATCCATATTTGTGCCCGTTCCAAAGAAAGGTAATCCAATGGAATGCAGAAATTATCCAATAATATTAATATCACACACAAGTAAAATTTTGCAGAAGATCATTCAAGAACAGTTGCAGCAGTACGTTGACAGGAAACTGCTAGAAATTCAAGCCTGATTCAGAAGAGGACGCGGAACAAGGGATACTGTTGCTGATGTCAGATAGATCTTGGCTGAAAGCAGAGAATACCAGAAGGATGTTTACCTGTGTTTTATTTACTATGCAAAGGCATTTGACTGTGTTAAAAAAAAGGTCATAACAAATTATGGATAACATTGCAAAGAACGGGAATTTTAGAACACTTAATTGTGCTCATGCAGAACCTGTAGATAGATCTAGAGGCAGTTGTTTGAACAGAACAAGGGGATACTGTGTGACTTAAAATCAGGAATGATGTGTGTCAGGGTTATATCCTTTCACCATACTTATTGAATTTGCATGTTGAGCAAATAATCCAAGAAACTGGACTACATGAAGAAAAACAGGGCATCAGGATTGGAAGAAGACTCATTAACAACCTGCAATATGCAGTTGGCAAAACCTTGCTTGGTGGAAGTGAAGAAGACTTTACGAAGATCAAAGACTACAGCCTTCAGTATGGGTTACACCTCAACATAAAGAAAACAAAAAATCTCACAGCTGGACCAACAAGCAACACCATGACAAGTGGAGAAAATATTGAAGTTTTTAAGGATTTCATTTTACTTGGATCCACAATCAACACCCATGGAAGCAGCAGTCAAGAAATCAAACAATGTAGTGCATTGGGCAGACCTGCTGTAAAAGACTTCTTTAAAGTATTAAAAAGCAAAGATGTCATTTTGAGGACTAAAGTGTGCCTGACCCAAGCCATGGTATTTTCAATTGCCTCATATGCATGTTAAAGCTTGGCAATGAATAAGAAGACTGAAGAAGAATTGATGTCTTTGAATTATGGTGTTGGTGAAGAATATTGTCTTAGTTATCTATCTTGTCATCAATCTTCCCCTAGTCTAGGAACTTCTCAGTGCAGGGACCCCAGGACTAAAGGACACATTCTGCTCTTGGATCTTCTTTCTTGGTGGTATGAGGTCCCTCTCCTCTCTGCTTGATTCCTTCTATTTCAAAAGAGATTGATTCAAGATACAACCTCGTCCTGTAGATTGAGTCCTGACTCTTTAACATAATTACCTCTAATCCTGCCTCATTAGCATCATAGAGGTTAGAATTTACAACAATAGGATAATCACATCAGTTCACAAAATGGTAGACAACCATACAATACTGGAAATCATAGCATAGCCAAGTTGACACACATTTTGGGGGGATACAATTCAATCCATAACAACCAGAAGAATGAACAAATCTGTCTTGGAAGAAGTACAGCCAGAATGCTCCTTAGAAGCAAGGATGGCAAGACTTCATCTCACATACTTTGGAAATGTTATCAGGAAGGACCAGTCCCTGGAGAAAGACATCATGCTCAGTAAAGTAGAGGATCAGTGAAAAAGAGGAAGACCCTCAATGAGATAGATTGACAAACTGGCCCTAACAATGGGCTCAAACACAAACGATTGTGAGGATGGCACAGGACCACACAGTGTTTTATTTTGTTGTACATGGGGTTGCTATGAGTCGGAACCAACTTGAGTGCACCTAACAATAACACTCTGTGATATGCTATACCTGTTTTTGGCTCAGAAGAAAGACCCAGGCTGGGGATACAGATATGGATGATAGCATATATGGGATGCTATCAGAATACTTCTTAGAAGCAAGATGGCAAGACTTCAGCACCTTTGGACATGTCATGAGGAAAGACTGCTAGAAAAGGACATCATGTTTGATAAAGTCGAGGCTAATGAAAATAAGGGAAACCCTCATTGAGATGTATTGACATAATAAGTGCAACAATGGACTCAAGCATACCAATGATCATGGAGATGACACAGGACTGGACATCATTTCCTTCTGATATACATAAGGCTGTCATGAGTCAGAGCCAACTCCATGGCAACTAACAACAATCATGGGGTGCCTTGATAGTGTATAGCCCACAGAGAGTACATAAGGAGAGAAAACAAAAGTACTAAGGATAAAGCCCCAGAAAGGCTGAGAAATACCCAAACAGGCTGGAAGAAAACTACGAGCAGAAACCAAGGGAAAGTATCAAGAAAAAGTGAACAATGGCACTAAATAAAGGGAAGAGTTGATGTGAAGTGAAGAATGAAACCTATGTTTTGGGTGTAACCATGAACAGGCACACTTCTGGCCTTGGTAGAAGCAAGCAGTTCTGTGGAGTGATAGGTGCAGAAGCAGACTGTGGTGGGTAGAGGAGTAAGTGGGAAGTGAGGAAGTGGAAACCATTTGCACAGCCTTCTCTTTCTAGAAGTCTGGCTGTGAATGGAAGACATAAGGTAGTAACTAGAAGGCAATTCAAAGTTTGGGGGTGGGGTGAGATGCGGAGAGACGAACACATTTACAGGCTGAGGGGAAAGAGTGAGGAGACAGGGAGACATTTAAGATTAAAAAAAAAAAAAGATAAAAGGGAGGGCAAATGAAGGATTCAGGTTGCTTAAGATACTGGAGAGCGTGGGTTTCTTCAGGCAGTTGAGGAAACACCTTGTCCCCTAAAGCAAGAGGGGGATGTCAGAATGTGTGTGTGTGTGGGTACATCTGAAGGAGGTTTGGAAATTATCTCCTTTCATGCCTGATAGGCTCATATTTTAAAATTTAAAATAGAAAAGGGAGGAGGGAAGGCTGAAGTTGTTTGGGCATCTAAACAAGGGCTTTGGAGGTTTGAAAAAAGCCACTGGCGGGGGGGATGGGGAGAAGGAGGAGAGCAGCGAGGTAATTCCTACTAGTGCTGAGGACCCAGCTGCTATTGGAGGCCATGTTAGAAGGAAGATGGCTGGCTGGGTTGATTCAGGGTTGGAGATCTATGTAAAACTAGTCCTTCCCTCACCTGCATCTTCTCCAGGAAAACAAAGCAACAACAGCTTCCATTGTTATGTGCCAGGTGCCTTACGTACAGCATCTCTAATTCTCAGGATAGTGCTGCAAAGCTGTTAAGTATTCCCCTTATTACCTCTGAGGAACTCAGGTCCCAGAGTGGTGATGTAATTTGCCCAAGGTTTCATAGCCCGTCTGACTCCAAAGCTCTGGTCCCTTACTCTGTACCTTGTCACAACCTTTGAGACTTGGTGTCAGTTCTCATTTCCCCCCTGAGTTTTTGCTTCTCTTGGATAAACAGGCTTTGAATACTTCCTTATGGGACCTTGTTTCCAGTCCCTTCCCTCTCCCAGCTTCCCTTCCAGTTTGTTAGTTTCTGGTTCTTGAACACATGTGTACTCATACACGCTTTTTCAAGGTGGTAATGAGTTCCCTATGGGGAAGCCAAGAGTCCTCTGTAAAAAGTTCTTGATCAGGACTCTTTGGCTGGTTTCCCCAAGGACACTTTCACATGCTTCAATCTAGTTTCATCCCTAAAACAATCTGCCCATTAAGATGCCTTCGAAGAGCAAAGGGGATAGGGGTGGGTATTACATGACCACCTCGCTCACCCTCCCTCCAAAAACTCACCCCCATGCTCAGGAAAGACCAAACCATCTGTAGTGTTTTCTTCCCACTTTCTCTGGTTTTTTTACCTGCTGATTTCTCTGCCTGAATTATCTGTTTCACTGTCCTTCCCTAACAACCACTCACTTTTCAAGATTCAACTCAGGTGTCACCTCCTCTCAGAAGTGTCTCAGGGGACCCAGGCTTTATCAGGTGTCCCCTGCACTTTATGCTTCTTCTATCATAACACAGAAGACACAGAACACAATGAGTAAGAGTGGGCTAGTGGGCTTGTTATTCAGACTAGACAAGACCTGGTTCAGGGCACTTAATACTGCTCATGTTACTTAGTCTTCCAATATTTCCTCAGCTGTAGAATGGGGATAGTGAATACCTACCTCAGAGGGTTGCTGGGAAGAAGAAAGGAGGTGACCCACAGAAAGCACCTGGCACAATACTCAGCACATAATAAATGGTGGCTGTTACTTCTATCAAACAGTGCTGTATTTAGTTTACTCTTAGCTCTTCCCCACCACCACAACAGTTCTAAGAGGGCAGGGATAGAACCTGTTCATGTGTCTATCTCTAGGATCTCATACAGAGCCTGTTGCACATACACAGTAGGGGCTCATGAATAAATGAATGGATGAATCCAAGTTGTCTCAGTATGTACTGTCCTTGGGAATCACATTTTCTGAAATTACCTACCTCATTTCCATTTTATCTTAAGAGAAGATGAAGGGTAATATAGATCTTCATTTAAAGGGCAGGAGGCCACCCTAAGGACTGACTGGATGGTTGGGAGATTTACAGGGTTGAGTGCCAGGCTTCATGCAGCACTATGGACAGCAATGGTGGCCATGCCCAGCTGGAATATGGTCACTTCCCTCAGAAGAGGTCAAGACCAAGAGGTCAGGTAGCCAAGAGTGTAGACATCAAGAGAAGATCTAAGTCACATGTAGTGGTGGGGATTCTGCTAGTTCATGCCACTGGTACTTGTGGTATAGCTTTTATAGCTGACTGCAAATGCAATAGCTCCAGGGTCTGTTCTTACTGTTTGGTGTCCATACCATTACATCTATGAAGTACATTAAATATTACCCTTTCTCTGAAACGCCAGGATCCTAGGGTTTCTAACAGGGCTGTGGAAGGTGATGAGGAACTCAGTTAGACCATTGCAAACCCAAAGACTAGATTTAAGGTGGCCTAATTTTTTTTTTTTTTTTTAAAGCGAAGAGCAAAGAGGCAGAGGTCAGGTCAGGCAAAGTCCTGTAATCTAGTTGAGTCAATGAGTTAGCAATATGAGTGATGCAATGCAAGCTAACCCTTAGAAAACTGTGACAACCAGAGGTTCGTTATGGGGGAAACATGATCAGCCCCATTCCCAGGACTGCCTTCTTTCTCAGCCACCATCTCCCCAGCACTCTTCTTCCTGTACCTGAGCCACTTGACTCTAGCCAGTAGCCTCATCTTAATATACAGTCACTGGGACCAGGCATGATTCCAGAAACAGGAAATTTAAGAACCCCTAGTTTTTTTTTAGTGGTGTAGTGGTTAAGAGCTGCGGCTGGTAACCAAAAGGTTGGCAGTTCAAATCTACCAGGTGCTCTTTGGAAACCCTATGGGGCAGTTCTACTCTATCCTATACGGTCGCTATGAGTTGGAATTGACTCAGTGGCAGTGGATTTGGTTTTCTTTTTCCTAGTCAGAGATAAGGGGACTTAGCTTTGGGTAAGGATTTGGTACTTACGTAGGATAAATCACTCACTGAGGGGCGCAGTCATTATTTCTTTATAGATCTATCTTTCCTGCTAGCTTGAGGCTTTTCTAGAAGCAGTAAGGATGAAAAAGGAAAAGAAAGAGAAATAAAGAAAGGAATGGAAGGGGAAGAAACTAGGCTGGCTGATGGTTTTACTCTCATCCTTGGGAATAGGGATTCCCTCCACTTTATTTTCTCAAATGCCTGTCTTGATAACCTGCCTAGCAAGTCACACTCTTTTGATCCTTGCCACTTTCTCTCTGGGAGCTGGAATTCTAACCCTAAACCATTATCCCATATCTGTGTCCTTTAGCCTTTGCAACATACGTGGTTCCTGTTGCAAAGACCTGGGCCCCAACCCTGAGCCCACATATACCTGCACTGTCCTAGGGGGCCTGTCTTGGACTTCCCAACTTGCTACAGTTAAGCTTTACCTTTATGGAAGCTTCCTGTCATGGAGCTTACATTCCTACTGTGACCTTACCCCAGAGGTCAATGGATTCTAGGGAGGAAATGCTGTAACATAGTGGGGAGATCATGAGGGAGAACAGGGGTTACAAAGAAGATCTGACAGCTTAATGCCAGGAAGGTAGGTGGGACCCTGCTTCCTCATCAGGAAGTATTTCACACAAGGACAGGCCTCGAAGAGTTGGAACAGACACAGAACTCAGAATTCAGGTTAGGAAGAGGGAAGAGAAAGCACGCACTTGAGTATATACCACAGGCCAGGCACTGTGAGATTACATAATGATCTCCTTTAATGTTACCTTTTTTTTTTTCACCCCTTGCAGTAGGAAACATTCCCATTTTACAGATCAGAAAATTCAGGTTCAGAGAGGTTAAGAATCTTGCTCAACATCACAGAGCAACTGAGAGGTGGCGCCCAGAATGGAAGCAGCTCTGTCTGACTAGAAAGCTTTCTCCCCCTCCCAAAGAGTCAGAGTTCTAGCCTAGATACATTGACTCAGAATATCCCCACACTTTTAATGCACGCTTATCCCAAACTAGCCCTACGTTCCCAGGATTTCCAAGAAATAACTGTCTTTTACAGTTTTAGAGAGAGAGATCAGTGTCTTCTCTGCTTGTGTGGCTCCTTCACCAGGAAGTTGTAGGATCACAGAACATCAAAAGTGTAAGCACACGAGTGACCTGCTGGAGCGGTGGTTTTTTTTGTAGCAAAAGCAATGTTTGGAACTAATTCCAATATATGAAACAGACACTAGCAAAGCACTGTCCAGCCCCATCTGTATCTGTCTGGGAGGGACTCCTGAGGCTTATCTGCAGACCTCATGGCCCCCTCCAAGGAACTTAGTCTGACCTATTCTGACTCCTCATCTGTAGGTTACCAAGGGATAAGACTCTACCTCTGTTGTCTCTAGTGCTCTCTATTCTAAGGTGGCCAGGTTGTATCCATCAGGGTGGAGGAGAAGGTGCCCTGTGTCTATGCAAGTGACCTGCATGGACATGAGATCTGGAGGTAGAAACTTCTTTCTGGAAGAGAATAATTAATAATAGTGATCGGCATTTACTGAGCATCTTCTCTGGTGCTAGGTGCAGGGCTAAGAGCTTTGCTTGTATTATTCCATTTAATCCCCTCTGTAGAGACAGCAGTGGTAGTGGGTAGATGATGACCGCATAAGCAGATACAGAAAAAACAAACAAACAAACAAAAAAACAGCTGCCAGCTGCCAGAGTCAACTCTGACTCATGGGTGCCCCGTATGTGTCACAGCAGAACTGTGCTCCACGAGGTTTTCAACGGCTGAGGTTTTAGAATTAAATCACCAGGTCTCTTTTCTGACTTGCCTCTGGGTGGACTTGAACCTCCAACCTTTTGAGTAATCGAACCACTAAACGTCTGCATCATCCTGGCACTTAAACTGAGTCTTAATTCCTCAGCACAATGTGACCCGGCCAGTAAACAATCGAGGAAAGTTTGATCCCCGGCACATTGCTGCAGAACCCAGCGGCTGTCCTGCCTTCCTGGGAGCAGAACACAGTCCTTAAGACAAGGGAAGGCTAGAAGCTTATTCATATTTGCCAACATCTCCTTCCCTTCCCTCCTGGCAATCTCCCAGCAAACACTCTGCACAATCAGACATCTCATTCGCCTCACGGTGACCGCTAACACGCAGGGTCTCAAGTATAAATGCGTACCTCCTAGCTCCCTCTAACAGACCCGCAAGCTCCCATACACACATGTGGGCACCCGCTCATGCATAATGCATGACGCCATGGTCTCAAATCCTGCTAAATTGAGATTCAGTCGGCTGTTGGGTCTGGAGACACCTCAGTGCCTGCGTCATTAGCTGAGCTCTGAAAGCCATCATTGCTGCAGCTACTGTGGCTGACTCACTGAGACTGAGAGCAGGTAATAGAATTGCAGAGACACGTAATAAAAGGGAATGGAATGGGACTCAGGATGGAAAGAGGACTACCTGTTATCCCGTCTTGAAGGGTGATATGTAAACAAGGAGCTCCAGGCACCCTAGACTGCGAGCTGGCAGAGTCCCTCAGCAGAGGATAATAAACAGCCCAATTACAACCTCTACACTCTGAGATTGCAAAGGAAAGGGGGGAAGAAAAATCAATGAAATTAATTTAATGCGGACACGTCCGTTATGTTTGTTTTTACCCCTATAGACCTGCTCATCTCCCCTCCACCTAGTGTCTTTACCCCAGAGAGCAAATGAAACAAACAAACCAACCACGACTACAGGCATATTTGACTCCACCATCTCAGAGAAGGGGGACAGATCAGAGAATCCCAGGACTAGCAGAGTCTTTAAAATCTAACCGTCATGTTATAGGGGTAGATGCAGATTCTCCATGTGTCATTGTGTGGGTTGTGATCTACCAGGCTGCTTAGTTGAGAGGCCAGTGGGGACTGAAATGCATTCTATAATGGACAAACTGTGGTCCTCACATGAGGTTGCATCCACCCTTATATACCAGTGATTCACAAGCAGGAGCCAAAAATAGACCCAGTGAGTTAGGTGGAACAAGGAATCAGAAGGCCTAGGTTCTATGTCCTCTCTGTTAAAGGAAGGGCATTAGGTAAGGTGCAGGGGAAGGGCTGATTACCTTTAATAATGCACTGATTACCCACCAGGTAGAACTAAGAGTATGAAGCATTTGTGTCATTTAATCATTTCAGAAATTCCATATGAGGTTTACTTAGTCCCATTTTACAGATGGTTAAAAAAAAAGTGAGGCTCAGAGAGATGTTGTCACTTGTCCTAGGTCACACAATACGAGTGGTAACGCCAGGACTGTAATCCATATGTGTCTGGGTTCAAAACTTGTGTTCCTTCCCCAAAGGGTCACTATGAGTCAGAACTGACTCTTTGGCACCTAACAACAACATATGCAAAATGGCCTTGGTTATTGGGATGAGGGGTGGTGGGGAAAAGCAAACAACAGGGGAAAACTACCCAATAGGAGTTGATGGCTCTGTGCAGGAGAAGGCAAGTTTGGGGAGTGGTGGCCCAGAAACTGACCAGATGCAGAACTGGCCTTCCAAGGAGGTTAATGAGAGGTAAGCCTGAAATCACTGCCCAGTAAGCCTGGTATCAATATTTGGTAAAATAATTGGATGAATGTGCCCAGAGAAAATCTGTAAGCATTCAGGAGATAATGGAATTGTGAGCGATAAGGAGCACCGGAGGTTCATGGAGAACAAATCATCCTGGACAACTTGATAGCGTTTCCTGACAAAATTACAAAATTAGTGGACGAAGGAGAAGCAGTAAAGGTTATAGATCTGAGCTCCAGCAAAATATCGAATACTGTCGTGTGTGATGTTCAACTTGCCAAATTAATTCAAATTGCTTCTGATTCAAGCTGTGCAGGGTGGATTAGTGTTATTACTGAATCTGGTTGAAGAATAGAGCCATCGGTGCTGATTCATGGTACTGTTCCAAGCGTCAGGAGACAGAGACATTCTCACCCTCATCTGTGGCCTGGAGGGGGTTGTCAGAAGGGCCAGTGGGACCACAGACGAGGAATACAACATCTGTAAGGCTGAGGAGGATCCTGGGGCACCCAGGGGAAGGGGTATTTCACAGATATTTGATCATCATAACCACCCCACAGGGCAAGTATCATCACCACCATTGTCATCAATCATCATCACTTACATTATGAGGAACTAAGGGTCGAACTAAGGGTCAGAAAGGGTGTGACCAACAGTTGTACGGATAGGAATGGGACATCCCTGGGTTCTAACCCACGTGTGTCTGATTCTAATGACTAGCATACTTTCCTCTATACCCAGTGGTTTTAACCTTTGGTGTGCATCAGAATTACGTGGGGAGAGGAGTGCTTGTTACAACACTGATTTCTGGGCCCCAACTCCAGAGTTTCAGATTCTTTAAAAAGTTGGGAATGGGGCCTGAGAATTTGCATTTCTATCAAGCTCCCAGATGCTACTACTATTGCTGGTTCAGGGACCACACTTTGGAAAACACTGCTTTTGTCCAGAAATTAATTTACATACGAACTCCCTGGAAGTCTTATTCAAATGCAGATTAGGACTCAGTGCATCTTCTGGGGATGGTTGGAGGGGGCTTGTCTGCATTTCTAGTAAACTCCCAGATGATGTCTATGCCGCTGGTATGCAGACCACACTTTGAATAGCAAACACCTAAGCTGTGATGTTGGCAAATAGGGAATCTAGAAAGATAATACCACAACTCATGAATTTACTCTGGAATCCAAAGGTAAAGGAAACAGACCTTAGAACAAAGATGAAAATGAGCTGTAGGAAGGACATAATTCAGAAGACCTGAGTTCACATTCTGACCTTGCCTTCCTTTTATTAGCTTTATGATTGAAAACAATTTCTTTAACCTCTTTAGGTATCAGTTTCCTTATTTGAAAAAAAAAAACAAAATAAAAAACTACTTCTTATAATAATTACTATTTTATTATTAGTCCTTAATGCTAAAAACTTCATGTCAGGGTCAAAAAAAAAGTCCAAGTGAAAATAATGTGGGAACCTCTCAAAACAATTGTGAAGACATGCTCTACGGAGCTGGTCAACATTTCTTGTGTGGGGAGCCACGTGATGAAATTGTTCTCAGGCTGCAATGCTAACTAGTGCCTGTAGCCCTTGAGGACTGGCAATACCTCCTGCCACACAGGAGCTCTTAACCATTATGCATAGTTGCTGCATAGATAAGGTCACTGTATTCATTGCTGATCATAGTTTAGATTCTAGCATTTCAGAGGAATGATGTGGGAGAAATCAAATTAAAAGGTGTGAGAAGCAATTGGGAAGTGAAGAAGTGGCAACAAAAAGTTTCTTTCAAGGAGTTTGTCCCTCAAGGGGAGGAAAGAGAAGGTGGTAACTAAAGAGGGGTTTAGGATTGAGTCCTAGACAGAAAATCAGAAGACTCTCAAAAGGATACGCATGTCTATCATTGTTGGTTTCTTCCATTTCTCTTTCCTTGGTTGTCTTCATCTCTGTTGCCCCCACCAAGACTGTGAGCTGTTTAATTTACTTCTGTAAATACTAGGGCTTAGCAAAGGACCTGCCATAGTGTAGTGACTACTTTAATGCCTGTACATTGAATGCCTAAAAAAATGGATTCACACATGCAAATGGTTTCACTTTGCAAGGAGGAGGGAGGAGCAGGGTGGCTGAGCCTACACGCAGCTGGTACAACTGATTGGGCCCTGGGAGGCCAGTGTTAGGAAGGGATGCTTTGACTGTGATAACCAGGAAGATAAACTAAGTCAAAGTTGGTGAGGGAAGTGTAAATTCAAACATGAGGAAACTGAATTCAAGCATAGGCAGGAGGCAGGGTCCAACTCAGACCCAGGGAGCAAATGTCACAAGCCTACATCCCTGGGATGTCTGCACAACTTCTTGGCCATTTGCAGTGGACCAGGAGCCCCAGCAGAGAAAACAGCCTTATGGGTATAGAGAAAATGAAGGTTTTAGCTTCAGTGGGTTGGTCTTTATTAGAACTGTTATTAGTCTGTTGTGCAAAAAGCTCACTAGAAGCTCACTGGGGATCTCAAAGGTGTTGCATGTTTTTTATAATTACATTCCTTGTGATTCCTCCATAGGTTTCTTGATGCTGTCTGAGCACTGGATCTACTAAAGGTGTATGGGGAGGGATGGCTCCAGCTCACTCGTCATTTGAGTTCAGGGCCAGATACCTGCAGTTGATGTCCTGCACACTATTGAAGGGAAGAAAAGGATCGGCATGGGGTGAATGCCTGCCTGGTTGCAAGTATTTTAGATCACAAATGCCAAAGTCATCTGAGGGTCAGATACCTCAAATGGCTTTCACAAGGTCACACAGCTAGATAGTGGCAGAGTGAGCGTTCAAACTTCGCTTGGTCTAACTCCGAAGACTATTCTCTTGCCAAAGACCCATGATGCCCCCCAACATTGGGATCTCTTTTGTGAAGGAAGAGATTTCCCACTTCAAGTTGGCAACCTGGGATTTGGG
The DNA here is from genome assembly GCF_030014295.1 of Loxodonta africana. Taxonomy (NCBI): domain Eukaryota; kingdom Metazoa; phylum Chordata; class Mammalia; order Proboscidea; family Elephantidae; genus Loxodonta; species Loxodonta africana. The sequence continues at coordinate 60,339,525 of NC_087350.1, read as the reverse complement.
GAAGGGAGGAGAGGAGGGAGCTAGGAGGAAAAAGAATCATTCCATTCCAGTTTCACACTCAAAGATCACGCCAGCTGTCAGCTGAGCCCACAATCACCATGGAATTTTATTAAGGAGCAAGAGTTGTAGAAGAATGAAGTGACACATTTAAAATTAACTTGCCAAACTCCCCATCAATATTGTGACAGTCTCCAAGTACCAGTTCAGCGACCCAGTGCACCAACTTGACGATATTAATATAACTTTGTCAGAACAAAAACTTCCCCTCTGTCTTTTCAAGAGAATCTAATTTTGCGGGGGGGACAAGCATTCTCCTCTCTGCCTTTTTTGGCACCTCTGTGACACGTCCCTTTGGGACAACCCAAGAGTGCATGTTCATAAACCCCCATGCTTCTTCCATCTCCCTTCGGTTTGCCATCCAAGGTGGAATGCCGAAGTCAGAAAGGTGCAGCCCCCCCTTTTGAGACACACTGGGTGAACAAAGACCAGTAAAAAGTCTCCCACATACTGGCTATTTTCTGAACACCGACTTGAGTTCCCCACAGTCTTTACGTTTGGAATAAAAATTCATGACGGCAAATTCAAACAAATTAGCATTTGGTGTGACATGTTCTTCGTACAAACACTTATCGTCTCACCGGCGGGGCAGATCCTGACTTTCACCTAATCTCTGCTCCTCTGTCTGTTCACCTAACAATCTCCTACTTACCCTTCACATATCAGCTTAGACATGACTTCCCGAGGAGTACCTGCCTGGGGTCCTCAACCCCACGTGGTCCTTGCCCTTCGCTACCAGAACAGTCTGACTTCCACATGTCACATTGCTTGGTTCACTTTATTGAATTTCACTTGAATAAGCATCTTCTTTTTTGTTAGTCGATGAGTGCAGATGACACATGTTATCATACAAGGTGGGCCACTTTTGTCTGGAATTAGTGCTAAACTGGACAAGACCCTAAGGCAACAGTTGAATTCAATTCCAGAATCTAGAACTGTCCCAGTCAAACTGGGTTATGGTCAACCTACAAATATGGGCATATACTGCAACTGTCAAACTCTCTTTGTGTCTCTAGCACTTTGCACAGTGATTAGCACTTAGTCAGTGCATGATATTTGGTGAATGAATGAGTGAATTAAACAGATTTTTTTAACAAGTCCTATAGCTCAAGTTCACAGTATCTTCTCTGATTCCCCCCTCGTTTCCTCCCTCCCTCTCTTCCTTTCTTTTAACTTATTGAGCACCTTCTATGCATCAGAACCTGTTAATGTTTATCACTGGGCATACAAACTAACAACTTTGAGGGTGAGAAGGGAAAAGTACTAGTATGAACTGAGCATCTACTATGGGTCAGTTGCTTTAAGCACTGTGTATTCTTTAAGCAAGTGCTCAATGTATGAGGTTGTTAATACAGTCACCTTTTACAAAAAGAACACTGAAGCTCAGAGAGGTCAGATGATTTGACCAAGGACATACAGCTAAGAGCAGCAGAGGTTGATTTCAATTCCAGGTCAGTGTTAGTCCAAAGTCATCACCTCATCATTACACTATGCTACTTTCTCAATTTCATACACAGAAATTGAAATGTAAGCTAGTACAGGGTGTAAAGTGCTAGGATAGAGGGAGGTTCCCCATCTGTAGGTGGGTATAGACGCTTCTCTGATCCACAAAATCTCATATACTTTATCCACAGCCTTTAAAAAAAAAAAATCAGGTTCTAACTTAGAGATACACTATGATGAGCCCTTAGTAGTGGAGGCACTGTGCTGGGTTTTGGGAATTTACGATGATGATCAGTCAAAGAGAGTCCCTGATCTTGGTTCAGTAGGGGAGGTAGACATTAAATAAAGAATTACACAAATAGTGATTTAATTTAGGTTTTCAGAAGTATTTCAGAGGAAAAATAATATGAGGACCAGATGTAAGTTTTTTTTTAATTATTAAATCATTATTTTTACTGATAAGGAAACTGAGGGTTGAGTGGATCAATGATCAAGATCACACTTAAGTAACATATAATGGTCATGGTTGTAGAACATGACGGTAATTGATGTCACTGAATTGTACATGTAAAAAATGTTGAAATGGCAAAGGTTTTGTTATATATGTATTATGTATAGGTTTTGTTATATATTATGTATCTATGTATTCATATATGTATTTATGTATAAGTATTTATGTACATATGTGTATATATATATATATAGACAGGCACACATACATATATATCAATCATAAAAAAGATCACATTGCAAAGAGCGGGATTTGAACCCAAATCTACTTGACCCCAAAGCCTATGCTGCGCTTCCTTTTCCCTATTGTCTCCTGAACAATTCAGTTAGAAAACCACTAGTGGAACACAGCAAATCCCTCGCCACCACTTTTTAAACTCTTTAAACCTCAATATCTTCATATGCAGAATGGATATAAAGGTGGCTCTTCTCCATAAGCTCATTGTGAGAATTAAAGAAAATACAGCATTTGGAGCACTTTGCAGAGTGTCTGGCCCATAAATATATGCTCAGTAAATAACAACTATCCTCATCATTAATAACATTAGGTACTATTGACTTACTAAGTGAATTTGGTGGTCCATCACACACAGAAAGCCGTGCATTGTTAGATAACTTTCAACGCAGGCATGGTTTTGAAACCTGTTCCCACTGCCCTATTGCCACCACCCTTCGGTCCCTCAGCCCAGTACAATGACAGGGATGAAGCAGAATGAGCAACTGTGTGCTCAGAGGAGGGGAGGGATAGATATTTGCATATGGGTTTGGAACCAACCAAAAAACCAAACCAAACCCAGTGCCATCGAGTCGATTCTGACTCATAGCGACCCTACAGGACAGTGTAGAACTGCCCTATAGAGTTTCCAAGGAGTGCCTGGCAGATTCGAACTGCTGACCCTTTGGTAGCACTTAACCACTATGCCACCAGGGAACCAGACTGCCTAAATTCAAATCCTGGCTCTACCGTTTACAAACTGAATGACACTTAGAAAATTATTTAACCTCTTGGTGCCTCAGTGTCATCATCTGTTAAAATAAGGAAGGGGGTACGGATAGCACTGTTCGAACGCACTTTTGTAAGAACCGAATGGGTTTAAACGTGTGGTGCTGCTCCCTGGGTTCTCCTCTTACGTCACTGGGAGCTCCTTCTCACTCTCCTTTGCTGATGGCTCTTCATCTCTCTGACCTCTAAGGACGGAAGCCCCTGGGCTTGGCCTCTCTTCTTCTCTACCTACTCCCTACTGAGTTCCCTCCTGTTTCTATCATATCATCCATATGCTAAAAGGAAAGAGGTCTGGTGGCACAGTGGTTAAGTGCTCAGCTGCTAATTGAAAGTGGTTAGAATGCACTAAGGTTTTTGCAGGAGGAAGATGTGGCAGTCTGCTTCCATAAAGATTACAGCCTTGGAAGGCCTCTGAAGCAGCTCTACTCTGTCCTGTAGGGGTCACTATGAGCTGGAATCGACAACTGGGTATATGCTAAATCATCTTAAATTTGCATTTCTAGTATAGTCTCTTTTCTGGACTGATGTATCCAGTTGGCTTCTTGACACCTCCATGAGGATACATATTAGACATGACCAGGTAATGGTTAGTGAAGCAGGTGAGGGGCATCTGGGGTTTCATTGTAGTATTGTCTACTTTTATAAATGACTAAAATTTTCCACAATCAAAAGTTTATTTTTTATCGGCAAGTGCACAGAGACCAAAGTTTATTAGTGGTTTCTAGAAGTGGGCAGGAGGGACAGTTTGAAAGGGAGACTCATTACTTAGGGGACAATTAGCTTCTATTAAGGGTGATGGGAAAATTTAGAATCAGATTAATGGTGATGGCTGAACGACGTGACGTACATAATTTATGTCCCTGAATTTTACCTGTGAAGAATGCTGAAATGGCAAATGTTTTGTTACATATTATATTTTTTTTATCATAGAAACCAAATTTCTACTTCTACTCCTCTTCCTTACAAGTGATCCTCCCACCATCTTTCCCCTCTCCATAATAGCAGGGAGCCAACCTTCCTCTCCCTCATCAGTGAATTCTGTGACTTCATTTCAGAATTAGGAGCCTGGTGGTGCAAATGGTTAAGTGCTCAGCTACAAACCAAAAGGTTGGCAATTTGAACCCACTGAGCAGCTCCAGGAGAGAAAGACCTGATGATCCGCTTCTGTAAAGACTGCAGCCAAGGAAACCTTATGGGGCAGTCCTACTCTGTCATGGGATCACTAGGAGTTTAAAACAACTCAACAGCACCTAACAGCAGCCCTCAGAAGACACCCAGAATCA